>NC_065561.1:15533250-16148056 GCF_022605725.1 Anthonomus grandis grandis | reverse complement strand
CACATCTCGTGAGAGTGTATACCCCCCCCGTATCGAATTTTTCACCAAAAATTGATTTTTTTCGAATTTGAATTAACTATACCAGCGGCTTGTTCCCATCACCTACAACACGAAAACACCCGGGTTATAATGAGTTTCGATAAAAACTAAGGGAATTATAGCACTTTGAAAATGCGAAAAAATCGATTTTCTTTAAACCCCAAAAATAGCTATAGAAACCCCTATCAGCGGCTTATTCCCATCACCTACATTACGAAAACACCGGGTTATAACGAAATTCGACCAGAACAAGTGGAAATATAGCTCTTTGAAAATTCGGAAAAAAAGTCAATTTTTTACCCCCGTTTTTGAGCCCAAAAATGGGCCACAAAAATGCAAGATCTCAGCTAATATGGGAGCTACGACCTTGCGGATGGCCTCGTTGGATTCAGAAGGACGAAACTAAGAGAAAACCGTTGGAATTTTCCCGATAGCTCCCATAGAGGCCGAGATATAGACCTTCAAAGTTTGGGTTTTTTCATTTTACGGGTATTACCCCCCCGTATCGAAATTTTTCACCAAAAAATTGATTTTTTTCGAATTTGAATTAACTATACCAGCGGCTTGTTCCCATCACCTACAACACGAAAACACCGGGTTATAATGAGTTTCGATAAAAACTAAGGGAATTATAGCACTTTGAAAATGCGAAAAATCGATTTTCTTTAAACCCCAAAATAACTTTAGAAACCCCTATCAGCGGCTTATTCCCATCACCTACATTACGAAAACACCGGGTTATAACGAAATTCGACCAGAACAAGTGGAAATATAGCTCTTTGAAAATTCGGAAAAAAGTCAATTTTTTACCCCGTTTTTGAGCCCAAAAATGGGCCACAAAAATGCAAGATCTCAGCTAATATGGGAGCTACGACCTTGCGGATGGCCTCGTTGGATTCAGAAGGACGAAACTAAGACAAAACCGTTAAAATTTTCCCGATAGCTTCCATAGAAGCCGAGATATAGACCTTCAAAGTTTGGGTTTTTTCATTTTTACGGGTATACCCCCCCGTATCGAATTTTTCACCAAAAATTGATTTTTTTCGAATTTGAATTAACTATACCAGCGGCTTGTTCCCATCACCTACAACACGAAAACACCGAGTTATAATGAGTTTCGATAAAAACTAAGGGAATTATAGCACTTTGAAAATGCGAAAAATCGATTTTCTTTAAAACCCAAAATAACTTTAGAAACCCCTATCAGCGGCTTATTCCCATCACCTACATTACGAAAACACCGGGTTATAACGAAATTCGACCAGAACAAGTGGAAATATAGCTCTTTGAAAATTCGGAAAAAAGTCAATTTTTTACCCCCGTTTTTGAGCCCAAAAATGGGCCACAAAAATGCAAGATCTCAGCTAATATGGGAGCTACGACCTTGCGGATGGCCTTGTTGGATTCAGAAGGACGAAACTAAGACAAAACCGTTGGAGTTTTCCCGATAGCTTCCATAGAAGCCGAGATATAGACCTTCAAAGTTTGGGTTTTTTCATTTTACGGGTATACCCCCCCGTATCGAATTTTTCACCAAAATTGATTTTTTTCGAATTTGAATTAACTATACCAGCGGCTTGTTCCCATCACCTACAACACGAAAACACCGGGTTATAATGAGTTTCGATAAAAACTAAGGGAATTATAGCACTTTGAAAATGCGAAAAAATCGATTTTCTTTAAACCCAAAAATTGCTATCGAAACCCCTATCAGCGGCTTATTCCCATCACCTACATTACGAAAACACCGGGTTATAACGAAATTCGACCAGAACAAGTGGAAATATAGCTCTTTGAAACTTCGGAAAAAAAGTCAATTTTTTACCCCGTTTTTGAGCCCAAAAATGGGCCACAAAAAATGCAAGATCTCAGCTAATATGGGAGCTACGACCTTGCGGATGGCCTCGTTGGATTCAGAAGGACGAAACTAAGACAAAACCGTTAAAATTTTCCCGATAGCTTCCATAGAAGCCGAGATATAGACCTTCAAAGTTTGGGTTTTTTTCATTTTACGGGTATACCCCCCCGTATCGAATTTTTCACCAAAAATTGATTTTTTTTCGAATTTGAATTAACTATACCAGCGGCTTGTTCCCATCATCTACAACACGAAAACACCGGGTTATAATGAGTTTCGATAAAAACTAAGGGAATTATAGCACTTTGAAAATGCGAAAAATCGATTTTCTTTAAACCCAAAAATTGCTATCGAAACCCCTATCAGCGGCTTATTCCCATCACCTACATTACGAAAACACCGGGTTATAACGAAATTCGACCAGAACAAGTGGAAATATAGCTCTTTGAAACTTCGGAAAAAAGTCAATTTTTTACCCCGTTTTTGAGCCCAAAAATGGGCCACAAAAATGCAAGATCTCAGCTAATATGGAGCTACGACCTTGCGGATGGCCTCGTTGGATTCAGAAGGACGAAACTAAGACAAAACCGTTAAAATTTTCCCGATAGCTTCCATAGAAAGCCGAGATATAGACCTTCAAAGTTTGGGTTTTTTCATTTTACGGGTATACCCCCCCCGTATCGAATTTTTCACCCAAAAATTGATTTTTTTTCGAATTTGAATTAACTATACCAGCGGCTTGTTCCCATCATCTACAACACGAAAACCACCGGGTTATAATGAGTTTCGATAAAAACTAAGGGAATTATAGCACTTTGAAAATGCGAAAAATCGATTTTCTTTAAAACCCAAAATAACTTTAGAAACCCCTATCAGCGGCTTATTCCCATCACCTACATTACGAAAAACACCGGGTTATAACGAAATTCGACCCAGAACAAGTGGAAATATAGCTCTTTGAAAATTCGGAAAAAAGTCAATTTTTTTACCCCCGTTTTTGGAGCCCAAAAATGGGCCACAAAAATGCAAGATCTCAGCTAATATGGCGAGCTACGACCTTGCGGATGGCCTCGTTGGATTCAGAAGGACGAAACTAAGACAAAACCGTTGGAATTTTCCCGATAGCTTCCATAGAAGCCGAGATATAGACCTTCAAAGTTTGGGTTTTTTCATTTTACGGGTATACCCCCCCCGTATCGAATTTTTCACCAAAAATTGATTTTTTTCGAATTTGAATTAACTATACCAGCGGCTTGTTCCCATCACCTACAACACGAAAACACCGGGTTATAATGAGTTTCGATAAAAACTAAGGGAATTATAGCACTTTGAAAATGCGAAAAATCGATTTTCTTTAAACCCCAAAATAACTTTAGAAACCCCTATCAGCGGCTTATTCCCATCACCTACATTACGAAAACACCGGGTTATAACGAAATTCGACCAGAACAAGTGGAAATATAGCTCTTTGAAACTTCGGAAAAAAGTCAATTTTTTACCCCGTTTTTGAGCCCAAAAATGGGCCACAAAAATGCAAGATCTCAGCTAATATGGGAGCTACGACCTTGCGGATGGCCTCGTTGGATTCAGAAGGACGAAACTAAGACAAAACCGTTAAAATTTTCCCGATAGCTTCCATAGAAGCCGAGATATAGACCTTCAAAGTTTGGGTTTTTTCATTTTACGGGTATACCCCCCCGTATCGAATTTTTCACCAAAAATTGATTTTTTTCGAATTTGAATTAACTATACCAGCGGCTTGTTCCCATCATCTACAACACGAAAACACCGGGTTATAATGAGTTTCGATAAAAACTAAGGGAATTATAGCACTTTGAAAATGCGAAAAATCGATTTTCTTTAAAACCCAAAATAACTTTAGAAACCCCTATCAGCGGCTTATTCCCATCACCTACATTACGAAAACACCGGGTTATAACGAAATTCGACCAGAACAAGTGGAAATATAGCTCTTTGAAAATTCGGAAAAAAGTCAATTTTTTACCCCGTTTTTGAGCCCAAAAATGGGCCACAAAAATGCAAGATCTCAGCTAATATGGGAGCTACGACCTTGCGGATGGCCTCGTTGGATTCAGAAGGACGAAACTAAGACAAAACCGTTGGAATTTTCCCGATAGCTTCCATAGAAGCCGAGATATAGACCTTCAAAGTTTGGGTTTTTTCATTTTACGGGTATACCCCCCCGTATCGAATTTTTCACCAAAAATTGATTTTTTTCGAATTTGAATTAACTATACCAGCGGCTTGTTCCCATCACCTACAACACGAAAACACCGGGTTATAATGAGTTTCGATAAAAACTAAGGGAATTATAGCACTTTGAAAATGCGAAAAATCGATTTTCTTTAAACCCAAAAATTGCTATCGAAACCCCTATCAGCGGCTTATTCCCATCACCTACATTACGAAAACACCGGGTTATAACGAAATTCGACCAGAACAAGTGGAAATATAGCTCTTTGAAACTTCGGAAAAAAGTCAATTTTTTACCCCGTTTTTGAGCCCAAAAATGGGCCACAAAAATGCAAGATCTCAGCTAATATGGGAGCTACGACCTTGCGGATGGCCTCGTTGGATTCAGAAGGACGAAACTAAGACAAAACCGTTGGAATTTTCCCGATAGCTTCCATAGAAGCCGAGATATAGACCTTCAAAGTTTGGGTTTTTTCATTTTACGGGTATACCCCCCCGTATCGAATTTTTCACCAAAAATTGATTTTTTTCGAATTTGAATTAACTATACCAGCGGCTTGTTCCCATCACCTACAACACGAAAACACCGAGTTATAATGAGTTTCGATAAAAACTAAGGGAATTATAGCACTTTGAAAATGCGAAAAATCGATTTTCTTTAAACCCAAAAATTGCTATCGAAACCCCTATCAGCGGCTTATTCCCATCACCTACATTACGAAAACACCGGGTTATAACGAAATTCGACCAGAACAAGTGGAAATATAGCTCTTTGAAACTTCGGAAAAAAGTCAATTTTTTACCCCGTTTTTGAGCCCAAAAATGGGCCACAAAAATGCAAGATCTCAGCTAATATGGGAGCTACGACCTTGCGGATGGCCTCGTTGGATTCAGAAGGACGAAACTAAGACAAAACCGTTAAAATTTTCCCGATAGCTTCCATAGAAGCCGAGATATAGACCTTCAAAGTTTGGGTTTTTTCATTTTACGGGTATACCCCCCCGTATCGAATTTTTCACCAAAAATTGATTTTTTTCGAATTTGAATTAACTATACCAGCGGCTTGTTCCCATCATCTACAACACGAAAACACCGGGTTATAATGAGTTTCGATAAAAACTAAGGGAATTATAGCACTTTGAAAATGCGAAAAATCGATTTTCTTTAAAACCCAAAATAACTTTAGAAACCCCTATCAGCGGCTTATTCCCATCACCTACATTACGAAAACACCGGGTTATAACGAAATTCGACCAGAACAAGTGGAAATATAGCTCTTTGAAAATTCGGAAAAAAGTCAATTTTTTACCCCGTTTTTGAGCCCAAAAATGGGCCACAAAAATGCAAGATCTCAGCTAATATGGGAGCTACGACCTTGCGGATGGCCTCGTTGGATTCAGAAGGACGAAACTAAGACAAAACCGTTGGAATTTTCCCGATAGCTTCCATAGAAGCCGAGATATAGACCTTCAAAGTTTGGGTTTTTTCATTTTACGGGTATACCCCCCCGTATCGAATTTTTCACCAAAAATTGATTTTTTTCGAATTTGAATTAACTATACCAGCGGCTTGTTCCCATCACCTACAACACGAAAACACCGGGTTATAATGAGTTTCGATAAAAACTAAGGGAATTATAGCACTTTGAAAATGCGAAAAATCGATTTTCTTTAAACCCCAAAATAACTTTAGAAACCCCTATCAGCGGCTTATTCCCATCACCTACATTACGAAAACACCGGGTTATAACGAAATTCGACCAGAACAAGTGGAAATATAGCTCTTTGAAACTTCGGAAAAAAGTCAATTTTTTACCCCGTTTTTGAGCCCAAAAATGGGCCACAAAAATGCAAGATCTCAGCTAATATGGGAGCTACGACCTTGCGGATGGCCTCGTTGGATTCAGAAGGACGAAACTAAGACAAAACCGTTAAAATTTTCCCGATAGCTTCCATAGAAGCCGAGATATAGACCTTCAAAGTTTGGGTTTTTTCATTTTACGGGTATACCCCCCCGTATCGAATTTTTCACCAAAAATTGATTTTTTTCGAATTTGAATTAACTATACCAGCGGCTTGTTCCCATCATCTACAACACGAAAACACCGGGTTATAATGAGTTTCGATAAAAACTAAGGGAATTATAGCACTTTGAAAATGCGAAAAATCGATTTTCTTTAAAACCCAAAATAACTTTAGAAACCCCTATCAGCGGCTTATTCCCATCACCTACATTACGAAAACACCGGGTTATAACGAAATTCGACCAGAACAAGTGGAAATATAGCTCTTTGAAAATTCGGAAAAAAGTCAATTTTTTACCCCGTTTTTGAGCCCAAAAATGGGCCACAAAAATGCAAGATCTCAGCTAATATGGGAGCTACGACCTTGCGGATGGCCTCGTTGGATTCAGAAGGACGAAACTAAGACAAAACCGTTGGAATTTTCCCGATAGCTTCCATAGAAGCCGAGATATAGACCTTCAAAGTTTGGGTTTTTTCATTTTACGGGTATACCCCCCCGTATCGAATTTTTCACCAAAAATTGATTTTTTTCGAATTTGAATTAACTATACCAGCGGCTTGTTCCCATCACCTACAACACGAAAACACCGGGTTATAATGAGTTTCGATAAAAACTAAGGGAATTATAGCACTTTGAAAATGCGAAAAATCGATTTTCTTTAAACCCAAAAATTGCTATCGAAACCCCTATCAGCGGCTTATTCCCATCACCTACATTACGAAAACACCGGGTTATAACGAAATTCGACCAGAACAAGTGGAAATATAGCTCTTTGAAACTTCGGAAAAAAGTCAATTTTTTACCCCGTTTTTGAGCCCAAAAATGGGCCACAAAAATGCAAGATCTCAGCTAATATGGGAGCTACGACCTTGCGGATGGCCTCGTTGGATTCAGAAGGACGAAACTAAGACAAAACCGTTGGAATTTTCCCGATAGCTTCCATAGAAGCCGAGATATAGACCTTCAAAGTTTGGGTTTTTTCATTTTACGGGTATACCCCCCCGTATCGAATTTTTCACCAAAAATTGATTTTTTTCGAATTTGAATTAACTATACCAGCGGCTTGTTCCCATCACCTACAACACGAAAACACCGAGTTATAATGAGTTTCGATAAAAACTAAGGGAATTATAGCACTTTGAAAATGCGAAAAATCGATTTTCTTTAAAACCCAAAATAACTTTAGAAACCCCTATCAGCGGCTTATTCCCATCACCTACATTACGAAAACACCGGGTTATAACGAAATTCGACCAGAACAAGTGGAAATATAGCTCTTTGAAAATTCGGAAAAAAGTCAATTTTTTACCCCGTTTTTGAGCCCAAAAATGGGCCACAAAAATGCAAGATCTCAGCTAATATGGGAGCTACGACCTTGCGGATGGTCTCGTTGGATTCAGAAGGACGAAACTAAGACAAAACCGTTGGAATTTTCCCGATAGCTTCCATAGAAGCCGAGATATAGACCTTCAAAGTTTGGGTTTTTTCATTTTACGGGTATACCCCCCCGTATCGAATTTTTCACCAAAAATTGATTTTTTTCGAATTTGAATTAACTATACCAGCGGCTTGCTCCCATCACCTACAACACGAAAACACCGGGTTATAATGAGTTTCGATAAAAACTAAGGGAATTATAGCACTTTGAAAATGCGAAAAATCGATTTTCTTTAAACCCAAAAATTGCTATCGAAACCCCTATCAGCGGCTTATTCCCATCACCTACATTACGAAAACACCGGGTTATAACGAAATTCGACCAGAACAAGTGGAAATATAGCTCTTTGAAAATTCGGAAAAAAGTCAATTTTTTACCCCGTTTTTGAGCCCAAAAATGGGCCACAAAAATGCAAGATCTCAGCTAATATGGGAGCTACGACCTTGCGAATGGCCTCGTTGGATTCAGAAGGACGAAACTAAGACAAAACCGTTGGAATTTTCCCGATAGCTCCCATAGAAGCCGAGATATAGACCTTCAAAGTTTGGGTTTTTTCATTTTACGGGTATACCCCCCCGTATCGAATTTTTCACCAAAAATTGATTTTTTTCGAATTTGAATTAACTATACCAGCGGCTTGTTCCCATCACCTACAACACGAAAACACCGGGTTATAATGAGTTTCGATAAAAACTAAGGGAATTATAGCACTTTGAAAATGCGAAAAATCGATTTTCTTTAAACCCAAAAATTGCTATCGAAACCCCTATCAGCGGCTTATTCCCATCACCTACATTACGAAAACACCGGGTTATAACGAAATTCGACCAGAACAAGTGGAAATATAGCTCTTTGAAAATTCGGAAAAAAGTCAATTTTTTACCCCGTTTTTGAGCCCAAAAATGGGCCACAAAAATGCAAGATCTCAGCTAATGTGGGAGCTACGACCTTGCGGATGGTCTCGTTGGATTCAGAAGGACGAAACTAAGACAAAACCGTTGGAATTTTCCCGATAGCTCCCATAGAAGCCGAGATATAGACCTTCAAAGTTTGGGTTTTTTCATTTTACGGGTATACCCCTCCGTATCGAATTTTTCACCAAAAATTGATTTTTTTCGAATTTGAATTAACTATACCAGCGGCTTGTTCCCATCACCTACAACACGAAAACACCGGGTTATAATGAGTTTCGATAAAAACTAAGGGAATTATAGCACTTTGAAAATGCGAAAAATCGATTTTCTTTAAACCCAAAAATTGCTATCGAAACCCCTATCAGCGGCTTATTCCCATCACCTACATTACGAAAACACCGGGTTATAACGAAATTCGACCAGAACAAGTGGAAATATAGCTCTTTGAAAATTCGGAAAAAAGTCAATTTTTTACCCCGTTTTTGAGCCCAAAAATGGGCCACAAAAATGCAAGATCTCAGCTAATATGGGAGCTACGACCTTGCGGATGGCCTCGTTGGATTCAGAAGGCCGAAACTAAGACAAAACCGTTGGAATTTTCCCGATAGCTCCCATAGAAGCCGAGATATAGACCTTCAAAGTTTGGGTTTTTTCATTTTACGGGTATACCCCCCCGTATCGAATTTTTCACCAAAAATTGATTTTTTTCGAATTTGAATTAACTATACCAGCGGCTTGTTCCCATCACCTACAACACGAAAACACCGGGTTATAATGAGTTTCGATAAAAACTAAGGGAATTATAGCAAGTGGAAATATAGCTCTTTGAAAATTCGGAAAAAAGTCAATTTTTTACCCCGTTTTTGAGCCCAAAAATGGGCCACAAAAATGCAAGATCTCAGCTAATATGGGAGCTACGACCTTGCGGATGGCCTCGTTGGATTCAGAAGGACGAAACTAAGACAAAACCGTTGGAATTTTCCCGATAGCTTCCATAGAAGCCGAGATATAGACCTTCAAAGTTTGGGTTTTTTCATTTTACGGGTATACCCCTCCGTATCGAATTTTTCACCAAAAATTGATTTTTTTCGAATTTGAATTAACTATACCAGCGGCTTGTTTCCATCACCTACAACACGAAAACACCGGGTTATAATGAGTTTCGATAAAAACTAAGGGAATTATAGCACTTTGAAAATGCGAAAAATCGATTTTCTTTAAACCCAAAAATTGCTATCGAAACCCCTATCAGCGGCTTATTCTTATCACCTACATTACGAAAACACCGGGTTATAACGAAATTCGAACAGAACAAGTGGAAATGTAGCTCTTTGAAAATTCGGAAAAAAGTCAATTTTTTACCCCGTTTTTGAGCCCAAAAATGGGCCACAAAAATGCAAGATCTCAGCTAATATGGGAGCTACGACCTTGCGGATGGCCTCGTTGGATTCAGAAGGACGAAACTAAGAGAAAACCGTTGGAATTTTCCCGATAGCTCCCATAGAGGCCGAGATATAGACCTTCAAAGTTTGGGTTTTTTCATTTTACGGGTATACCCCCCCGTATCGAATTTTTCACCAAAAATTGATTTTTTTCGAATTTGAATTAACAATACCAGCGGCTTGTTCCCATCACCTACAACACGAAAACACCAGGTTATAATGAGTTTCGATAAAAACTAAGGGAATTATAGCACTTTGAAAATGCGAAAAATCGATTTTCTTTAAACCCAAAAATTGCTATCGAAACCCCTATCAGCGGCTTATTCCCATCACCTACATTACGAAAACACCGGGTTATAACGAAATTCGACCAGAACAAGTGGAAATATAGCTCTTTGAAAATTCGGAAAAAAGTCAATTTTTTACCCCGTTTTTGAGCCCAAAAATGGGCCACAAAAATGCAAGATCTCAGCTAATATGGGAGCTACGACCTTGCGGATGGCCTCGTTGGATTCAGAAGGACGAAACTAAGACAAAACCGTTGGAATTTTCCCGATAGCTCCCATAGAAGCCGAGATATAGACCTTCAAAGTTTGGGTTTTTTCATTTTACCGAGATATAGACCTTCAAAGTTTGGGTTTTTTCATTTTACGGGTATACCCCCCCGTATCGAATTTTTCACCAAAAATTGATTTTTTTCGAATTTGAATTAACTATACCAGCGGCTTGTTCCCATCACCTACAACACGAAAACACCGGGTTATAATGAGTTTCGATAAAAACTAAGGGAATTATAGCACTTTGAAAATGCGAAAAATCGATTTTCTTTAAACCCAAAAATTGCTATCGAAACCCCTATCAGCGGCTTATTCCCATCACCTACATTACGAAAACACCGGGTTATAACGAAATTCGACCAGAACAAGTGGAAATATAGCTCTTTGAAAATTCGGAAAAAAGTCAATTTTTTACCCCGTTTTTGAGCCCAAAAATGGGCCACAAAAATGCAAGATCTCAGCTAATATGGGAGCTACGACCTTGCGGATGGCCTCGTTGGATTCAGAAGGACGAAACTAAGACAAAACCGTTGGAATTTTCCCGATAGCTCCCATAGAAGCCGAGATATAGACCTTCAAAGTTTGGGTTTTTTCATTTTACGGGTATACCCCCCCGTATCGAATTTTTCACCAAAAACTGATTTTTTTCGAATTTGAATTAACTATACCAGCGGCTTGTTCCCATCACCTACAACACGAAAACACCAGGTTATAATGAGTTTCGATAAAAACTAAGGGAATTATAGCACTTTGAAGAGGCGAAAAATCGATTTTCTTTAAACCCAAAAATAGCTATAGAAACCCCTATCAGCGGCTTATTCCCATCACCTACATTACGAAAACACCGGGTTATAACGAAATTCGACCAGAACAAGTGGAAATATAGCTCTTTGAAAATTCGGAAAAAAGTCAATTTTTTACCCCGTTTTTGAGCCCAAAAATGGGCCACAAAAATGCAAGATCTCAGCTAATATGGGAGCTACGACCTTGCGGATAGCCTCGTTGGATTCAGAAGGACGAAACTAAGAGAAAACCGTTGGAATTTTCCCGATAGCTCCCATAGAGGCCGAGATATAGACCTTCAAAGTTTGGGTTTTTTCATTTTACGGGTATACCCCCCCGTATCGAATTTTTCACCAAAAATTGATTTTTTTCGAATTTGAATTAACTATACCAGCGGCTTGTTCCCATCACCTACAACACGAAAACACCGGGTTATAATGAGTTTCGATAAAAACTAAGGGAATTATAGCACTTTGAAAATGCGAAAAATCGATTTTCTTTAAACCCAAAAATTGCTATCGAAACCCCTATCAGCGGCTTATTCCCATCACCTACATTACGAAAACACCGGGTTATAACGAAATTCGACCAGAACAAGTGGAAATATAGCTCTTTGAAAATTCGGAAAAAAGTCAATTTTTTACCCCGTTTTTGAGCCCAAAAATGGGCCACAAAAATGCAAGATCTCAGCTAATATGGGAGCTACGACCTTGCGGATGGCCTCGTTGGATTCAGAAGGACGAAACTAAGACAAAACCGTTGGAATTTTCCCGATAGCTCCCATAGAAGCCGAGATATAGACCTTCAAAGTTTGGGTTTTTTCATTTTACGGGTATACCCCCCCGTATCGAATTTTTCACCAAAAACTGATTTTTTTCGAATTTGAATTAACTATACCAGCGGCTTGTTCCCATCACCTACAACACGAAAACACCGGGTTATAATGAGTTTCGATAAAAACTAAGGGAATTATAGCACTTTGAAGAGGCGAAAAATCGATTTTCTTTAAACCCAAAAATAGCTATAGAAACCCCTATCAGCGGCTTATTCCCATCACCTACATTACGAAAACACCGGGTTATAACGAAATTCGACCAGAACAAGTGGAAATATAGCTCTTTGAAAATTCGGAAAAAAGTCAATTTTTTACCCCGTTTTTGAGCCCAAAAATGGGCCACAAAAATGCAAGATCTCAGCTAATATGGGAGCTACGACCTTGCGGATGGCCTCGTTGGATTTAGAAGGACGAAACTAAGACAAAACCGTTGGAATTTTCCCGATAGCTCCCATAGAAGCCGAGATATAGACCTTCAAAGTTTGGGTTTTTTCATTTTACGGGTATACCCCCCCGTATCGAATTTTTCACCAAAAATTGATTTTTTTCGAATTTGAATTAACTATACCAGCGGCTTGTTCCCATCACCTACAACACGAAAACACCGGGTTATAATGAGTTTCGATAAAAACTAAGGGAATTATAGCACTTTGAATATGCGAAAAATCGATTTTCTTTAAACCCAAAAATTGCTATCGAAACCCCTATCAGCGGCTTATTCCCATCACCTACATTACGAAAACACCGGGTTATAACGAAATTCGACCAGAACAAGTGGAAATATAGCTCTTTGAAAATTCGGAAAAAAGTCAATTTTTTACCCCGTTTTTGAGCCCAAAAATGGGCCACAAAAATGCAAGATCTCAGCTAATATGGGAGCTACGACCTTGCGGATGGCCTCGTTGGATTCAGAAGGACGAAACTAAGACAAAACCGTTGGAATTTTCCCGATAGCTCTCATAGAAGCCGAGATATAGACCTTCAAAGTTTGGGTTTTTTCATTTTACGGGTATACCCCCCCGTATCGAATTTTTCACCAAAAATTGATTTTTTTCGAATTTGTATTAACTATACCAGCGGCTTGTTCCCATCACCTACAACACGAAAACACCAGGTTATAATGAGTTTCGATAAAAACTAAGGGAATTATAGCACTTTGAAAATGCGAAAAATCGATTTTCTTTAAACCCAAAAATTGCTATCGAAACCCCTATCAGCGGCTTATTCCCATCACCTACATTACGAAAACACCGGGTTATAACGAAATTCGACCAGAACAAGTGGAAATATAGCTCTTTGAAAATTCGGAAAAAAGTCAATTTTTTACCCCGTTTTTGAGCCCAAAAATGGGCCACAAAAATGCAAGATCTCAGCTAATATGGGAGCTACGACCTTGCGGATGGCCTCGTTGGATTCAGAAGGACGAAACTAAGACAAAACCGTTGGAATTTTCCCGATAGCTCTCATAGAAGCCGAGATATAGACCTTCAAAGTTTGGGTTTTTTCATTTTACGGGTATACCCCCCCGTATCGAATTTTTCACCAAAAATTGATTTTTTTCGAATTTGAATTAACTATACCAGCGGCTTGTTCCCATCACCTACAACACGAAAACACCGGGTTATAATGAGTTTCGATAAAAACTAAGGGAATTATAGCACTTTGAAAATGCGAAAAATCGATTTTCTTTAAACCCAAAAATTGCTATCGAAACCCCTATCAGCGGCTTATTCCCATCACCTACATTACGAAAACACCGGGTTATAACGAAATTCGACCAGAACAAGTGGAAATATAGCTCTTTGAAAATACGGAAAAAAGTCAATTTTTTACCCCGTTTTTGAGCCCAAAAATGGGCCACAAAAATGCAAGATCTCAGCTAATATGGGAGCTACGACCTTGCGGATGGCCTCGTTGGATTCAGAAGGACGAAACTAAGACAAAACCGTTGGAATTTTCCCGATAGCTCCCATAGAAGCCGAGATATAGACCTTCAAAGTTTGGGTTTTTTCATTTTACGGGTATACCCCCCCGTATCGAATTTTTCACCAAAAATTGATTTTTTTCGAATTTGAATTAACTATACCAGCGGCTTGTTCCCATTACCTACAACACGAAAACACCGGGTTATAATGAGTTTCGATAAAAACTAAGGGAATTATAGCACTTTGAAAATGCGAAAAATCGATTTTCTTTAAACCCAAAAATTGCTATCGAAACCCCTATCAGCGGCTTATTCCCATCACCTACATTACGAAAACACCGGGTTATAACGAAATTCGACCAGAACAAGTGGAAATATAGCTCTTTGAAAATTCGGAAAAAAGTCAATTTTTTACCCCGTTTTTGAGCCCAAAAATGGGCCACAAAAATGCAAGATCTCAGCTAATATGGGAGCTACGACCTTGCGGATGGCCTTGTTGGATTTAGAAGGACGAAACTAAGACAAACCCGTTGGAATTTTCCCGATAGCTCCCATAGAAGCCGAGATATAGACCTTCAAAGTTTGGGTTTTTTCATTTTACGGGTATACCTCCCCGTATCGAATTTTTCACCAAAAATTGATTTTTTTCGAATTTAAATTAACTATACCAGCGGCTTGTTCCCATCACCTACAACACGAAAACACCAGGTTATAATGAGTTTCGATAAAAACTAAGGGAATTATAGCACTTTGAAAATGCGAAAAATCGATTTTCTTTAAATCCAAAAATTGCTTTAGAAACCCCTATCAGCGGCTTATTCCCATCACCTACTTGTTGGATTCAAAACGACGAAACTAAGACAAAACCGTTGGAATTTTTCCGATAGCTCCCATAGAAGATAAGATGTTGGCCTTCAAAGTTTGGGTTTTTTCATTTTTCGGGTATACCCCCCGTTTGGATTTTTTTCAGAAAAATTTTTTTTTCGAATTCGAACTAACTATACTAGCGGATTGTTTTCATCGATAGATCACGAAAATACCGGGTTATAAGGGAATTCGAGCAGGGCATAATAAAATTAATCTTTATAATTAATTATAATTAATCAATAGGAAATTTCCATGCGCAGTTGCTAACCAATAATGCCACCTAGTTGATTGTAGAAACAGTGAGAGCATACTTAAAATTAGATAAAAAATATTTGCTTTAAAAAAATATTTGTAAAAATATTTCTAATATAGTTTAGTCTTTTAACACATTAGTGCATAACATCCACAAACTTAATAAATATACCTGGACTGCTAATGCATAATAATATGGCCCCCATACCCAAAAATTACTACTGCCTGGTGGCCACCATTTTTATAGTGGTTGTGTCCTTTTGATATTGGCCACTCTGAACATTTTTAGTGTTGCCAAAAAAAAATATATTCAATAACGGTAATGAAGGTGACGACGCTGACGTGTGAGTATAGCTGATTGCCTAGTTTTTGGCGATTTGTAAACGATACCCTTGGGTATATTGTCTGGTTCAGGAGATATGGCTTCCTTTTTATTTAATACATGGATAATGCATCAGCATCCTTATTTAAACGTATTTGGTTCACTGTTTCTCAAAACCGAATTATTCTGATTGTCTGTCTGTTTTGTTTATCATAGAATAATATACCTATATACTTTTCTCACAATCATTTTCAGTATACTCGAAAGTACCAGATTCTGCATTTTTTTATAGCAAAAACAAAAATATAATCTCAAGTAAAAATGTTCCTTATTACTACTTTGGCTGGTTTTTTTCCTCGAGGCAAAAAAGCACTGGTACCTTGAAGGCAAACTGCTTATTGAAATAATTTTCATCAAGTTGCGTAATTTGCAGGAGATGACATGTTGGTAAGTACTGACTAAAGTAAACACGTTTTCAATTTAGATTTAATAAGAGAGTTCCTACGATTATATCCGTGCACGCTAACTTTTTGCGAACTTAAAGAATTAAAATAAATGGAAAGAAAGTTGGGTGTTCGAACGATTTGCTTTTCAGTTCAGTAAGTTTACAGTTATAATTGAACCCGATGGTCGTTTATTTTGTTACTTGTTATGATCTTGTAATTATTTCAGTTAACTTAAGATAAATTGGTTTATTCACTTTACAAATCTACTTTCATTCTTATTATTTCCGTAGGGCTATTGTTGCGTTTATTAAGAAAAAAAAACTATTATGCCAATTACAGTCAGGATGTATGTTTTAACACCTATAGCTAAATATACCCTTATATCGTAAAATATGTAGTTTTAATGAGCGATACGGCCATCGCACGTTTTATAGCAGCTCGTTATATTTCAATTTCTGCAAAATTTACTTTGAAATATACATACTTATTACGTATTATGAGGGCAGGTTAGCCACCTGACAAAATGTTTTTTGATTCATTTGTTGCTGTTGCAAACTTAGGTCTGAAAAATAGATATAGAATATGTTATGAATGAGGGTATAGATTTAATATATATTGACGCATATGATATGATGTTTAATATAATCATCTTTGAAGTATTGGTAAACGTCACTTTTCTAAGAGAATTTAAACAGCACATAGAAGAGCTCTCCAAATTTTCCACTAGATATTACTATATTGTAGGGTTGAGCACTGGATGCACACATCTACACAGTAAAGAAAATTATTTAAGACCGGCGACATACTTGCGGCAAAGTCGCGCGGCGTGGACGCAGCGGCGGCGCCTCACACCTTTTTTCTCCGGCGGCGATGTAGCGGCAAAGACGCTGCCATAATTGGAACATTTTGTTCTCAGTATTTTTCAGAATGGCGTACAAGCTGACTGCTGTCGAGTTAGTCTGTATTGCATACGCATTAAAAAAAGAAGAAAGCCGCGAAGGTACTCGAATCATCCATTAAATATGATGCGATTAACTTTAGGGCAATTTCATTGTCTATATAGGAGAACTGAGGAAGTAGCCAGAAAAATTTTTCAATTATTATAGAATATCGATGAAGTCGTTCGATGAATTAAATGAATTGTTAAGAGTTAGCCTGCAAAAATCAAAAACAAAGTTCTGTGAACCTATAAGTGTAGAAGAAAGACTCACAATAACTTTACGGTAAGAAACATTTATTTTTTATTATTTCAAAAAAAGGTAATTAAAAAAAGTGCATGAAGGTTATTATATATCTAGGAGGTCACTATATTGAGACATCTGTGATTCAGTATGAGATAAAGCTGACACGGATGTAGCAGGTGAGGGCTGTGGTGGAATTGGTACTTGATTTGTGTAGCGTGGTAGATTCAACGATTGGGAAACCCAAGAAGCAATTGAAGGATTGGGTGATATTTGGGACTGTTGCAATGATTAAGAGTAGGAAGGGGGTTATGAGTGAATATTTTGGGGTACAGGCAAACTTATTGATTGAATTTTTCGCATGGAGTTAAGACCTTCTAAACGAAATTCAGTTTTCTGATAGCCAGTAAATTATCTAACGGCTGGTAAAAGGGATTTAAAAAAAGCCAAATCTTCATCTTCTTGTGGGGTACTTGGTGCTTGATTACGCTCCAACAATCCTATGAGTTGCTGTTCAAAAGTTTGTTTAGGACGTGATTTTGGGGTATAGGTAGTAGTTTTCTGCTGAATGACAGGCGTGACATTTACAACCTCACCACTCGCCTCATCTTCTTGGCTAATATTTTCCGAATCATTGATATCATGTGTGCCTATGTCTGTTTCTGGAATGTTAGTGTCGGTGCTGTAATATAAAGATACGACCAACTCAATCTTAAAAACACACATTCAAGCCATGGTTAATAAATATTACTTCCTATCCTTTAGTTCTGGTAGGACAAACTGCATAATATCAGCGAAAATATATTTTCTTTTCTTTGATGCTACTGAACCACTGGCAACGTCTTTTTGCATCTTGATGTCGTTGATAAATCGATCTTTTAAGTTTTTCCACTTCTTTTGTAACTCCTTAGTTGCAACAAGAATATTTTAAATATGTTATTATATATACACCTAAATCACATAATTTTTAGGTATTTGGCAACTGGATTACACTTTGCTGCTATGCAGCATAGTTTTCGGATGGGCAGAAGTACCATAGCATCCATTGTGAAAGAAACTTGCACATTATTGTGGAATATACTGCAGACGATTGAAATGGAGGCGCCAAATAAGGAAAAATGGATAGCAATAGCAGAAGATTTTTATATCCGATCAAACTTCCCGAACTGTCTTGGAGCCGTGGATGGGAAACACATCCGTTTAATGGCACCGCAGCACAGTGGCTCCCAGTATTTTAACTACAAAAAGTTCTTCTCTGTGGTATTAATGGCCATTGCTGATGCAAACTATTGCTTCGTTGCTGTAGATATTGGTGCATATGGCAAAGAAGGAGATAGTAATGTTTTTAAAAGATCTCCATTGGGGAAAAGGCTCTATGGCAATGAACTTGATATTCCAGAATCTCGGTCATTACCTAATTTCAACGGTCCTGCACAATCATTCGTTTTTGTTGCTGATGAAGCTTTTGGTTTGCATACAAATTTATTGCGACCATACTGTAAACGAAATTTAGATGACAGAACACGAATTTTCAACTATAGACTTACCAGAGCTAGAAGATTCGTTGAATGTACTTTTGGCATTTTGGCCAATAAATGGAGAGTATTTCACAATGTTATTTTGGTTCACCCAGATTTTGCTGTACAAATTATAAAAGCAGCATGTGTACTTCATAATTTTGTCAGAAGACGCGATGGTTATCAGTTTGAAGACTCTTTATCATGCAATTTAGATGATATTGTTGTACCAAGTACTGGTGGAAATAGGCAAACTGCTAACGCTGTTAGAGATTTCTTTGCGAATTATTTTAACACACCTGAAGGAGCTGTTCAGTGGCAGCAACATATGATTTAATATTTAGTTATTGTATAACATTTTTACCAATAAAACATGACACTTCAATACTAAAATGTTTTCACTTAACTTTCTCTGTTTTTTCTGCTGCATCCGAAGAATTCCAGTTAAGAAACATTTCGACGCAAATCTCCTACCAACATTTAATTTTCTCATCTCTGTTATGATATTTTGCATCCGATACCTTCCACAAACATGGTCTCGCTTCCACTAAAGAAATGAACCTCTCTGTGTGGAACATTGCTTACTACTGAATTTCCAACCGTCTGTATCTTTTAATTTCGTGGCAGTGCCGCAAGTATGAACACGTCGGTATAAAAGAATGCACTCTATACTTGCGGCGACGTCGCTTCTCGCGGCATCGACTTATCATACTGCGACCAACTGGCGACGAGCCAACTGTCGCCGGCCTAAGGCTACCAGAAATATTTATTTATCCTGCATTTCCACTATTTCAATCAGTGATTTAAAAGTCGCGCGACTGGCCTCCTAGCGGCGAGAAAAACATTTTGCGTGTGTCCAGAAATGTCCATCGCTCCATCCTTCTTAAACTTTTGTCATTCACTACCCCATTTATGATTGCGAGTTTCCTGACGACCGTTTCCTATTCAAGTAGTTGCGTGGTAAGTATTAATTTTCTTGGTGGAATGTTTGAAACTGCTGGACGTAAGACTTCTTCAAAATTTTTTAGCGCTGAACGATATTGGGATTTAATATGGTGTTAAAGCTGAGAAAGTAACTTCACATAAATATGTGGTGTTGAATGGCAGAAGTACATTTAACGGCATATCAGCGATTGTGGGAAATTCAGTTCTAGTTCCGATCCAGAATTCAGTCAAGGGCTTTTATTGAAATTGTAGTTTTAAGTTTGAATCACTCGAAAGCTCAACAAATTCCTCTTGAGCTTTAAGTAGCAGGTGATCCATCTCAGTTAAGCCAATCCAAAACGGCTCACTTAAAAGCGCTAGAACTGTATTTCTAGCGCTTTTACGTGATCTGCAATATGTTTTGCAACAAAAGTTTTACGATTGATTTTCTCGATTATAAAATTGTCGACACTGGAAAACATTTCGAACGAATTTTTTTCGACCCTACTGCAATTTTTTCCTTGAAGAGACAAGTTGAGATCTTTAACTTCGCAAAAATATCTGACAAATAACACAGCTCGGATAGCCATAAGTCATTTTGAAAAAAAAAAGCAGCAAGTTCACATTTTCGTTCAGTTACAAATATTTCGATTTCGTCCTTTAATAACAATAATCTTCTTAAACTTTGACCTCTTGACAACCATCTTACTTCTGCATGTAATAACAAAGTTGTGTAGTTGGAATCCGTATCCTTATAAAGATTTGAAAATAAGCGGCTGTTAAGGGCATGGCTCTTAAAAAAAATGTATGATCTTAACAGCATCCTGAAGCACATCGTATAATTCTGGTGCTAATTTTTTTGCTGCAAAAGCCTCTCGGTGAATAAGGCAGAAGTATAAGTTATATGATCATAATGAGCAGCATGAAAAAATGAAAAACCTGCTTTTAAAAATTCGTCAACTTTACAATATATGTCTTTCCCTGTAGTATGGTCTTCCATAGGTCGACAAAATAACAATTCTTCCTCCACGCTTTCTTTATAAACATACCTGACATATACTAACTGAGCCAATTTAGTAATATCAGTTGCTTCATGCAACTGAATTGAAAATTTTGGGCTTTCTTTAATTCTTGTAATAAGTTGTACTAATTGATCCTCGTTAATATCAGAAATTCTATTCGAGACAGTGTCGTTCGACAAATGAATTTTTCGAATATCATTGCCATATTTTCTTCCATGTAGTATTTCTACCATAAAAATAACATATTGGGCATAATAATTGATTTATTAATTACCAAATAAATTTTAAAAAATCTAAAATCTTGTTACGGCGGAACACTGACAATTGACCACACTAGAAGAACATCAACACTTCACTAATTCACATTACAGTCAGGGTTATTGAATCATTGTTTAACCTCCCTTTGATTGTGTGTGATATTTAGAGGTGGCGGTCAGAGTGGGAAGTCAGCGGCGCGCGGTTTAATCAACATGTATGATACCGACAAATACATTAACAATGTATAGCCACAGTATAATAATAGCGATCTTCGATCGTTTACTGCAGCTGTCGGTGAAGATAGCTCAAAACCTTCAACAAATGCGCGTGTCGAGACGCCGCAAGTCCACTGTATTCCACCAACTCTAGTGATGTTATAAAATGGTATATATAAATATTTGACAGTAAAATCTCTCGAGACCGCAGAATTTTGCTACGCGACCCCATTTGGGGTCATACGACCCATAGTTTAAGAAGCCCTGGTCTAGATGATTCCGCTGTTAAGATCTTAACATTATTTACATTGACTTATATAGCTTTTGATATAATCCAATGCCTTAAAAACAATGATATATTCGAACGTCGATTGACTCCCTAAATTCCTCAAGAGCGAAATTCATCGAAATCGTGTCGTGTCGAACTAACGACGTGTCATTCCAGCCCGCGGGCCCTAGGCTTATACTACGATGGCTCGGATGATTTACTGCAACGGGATTCACAGTTCATCTGTCAAGAAATACATCAATATCTTTTCAAATAATTTACCGAGTTTGTCTTTATATATGACAAGTAACAGGGATGGACTAAGGAAATATTATATGAAAGCCTTTAAAGCAAATTTCTTCTGCTTTATGATAGTTTACATCTCGTGTTTTAAAGTGATGAAATTCATAGATTGCAATTTTCGTTCAACATGCTCATGTATATAAATTGAAATAATAACATAATGGTAAAAAATATAGTTCAGTAGGCATTTGCGAAGGTCCTAAACGATTGTTCTGACTGATATTGAAGGAAACTGTCTCTCCACAGTATATTTTAAGTAAAACGTTGTATAGACTAGCTTCTTTTATTTTCATTGACAGATTTTAGTGTAAAAAAGATTGTCAATGAATAATGAGTTTCTTAATATCCTTAAATACTCAAAAATAAATTTCTTTAGACAGCTGTTTCAACCTTCTAGGAGTACGCAGGCTTATTTTTATTACATATCGCCTTCTATTAAATTATCTATGCAGTCAGTCATGTTCCAAATAGCATACGACACTGGATAGAAAAACAGAAATATACCTTATCGACACACCTGTTTTAAAAATGGCCGAGAAGTGTTTGCATGGGTTGGCGATCTAATTATTGGTTCTTAATAATTGGTACTTTGTGAGGTACGTTATTGGTTAGTACACGTTATTGTATGTATTTTTAGAATATTGTTGTTGTTTATGTGGCTAAAATTTAGCAAGAAGTAGGTTAATAATGAAGATATTAATAATGAAGCAAAATCTAAAATTATCAACATATGCACAAGAGTACGCAGTGCGTCCTCTTAGACTTTGCAGAGCGTACTCTTATAAGTAATAAACCTCTAGTGAATATAGCATAGAAATCAACGTTTTTTTTCAGATTAAGAAATTTGAAATATGAGCCGTTACAAAAGAAAAAGTGAGCGGAAGCTAGTGTTCACCGAAGGCAATATGGAAGAGATTAGGCAAAAAATTGCTGATGATTTTAGTAAAAGAAGTATAGCCAGGGAAATGGGAATAAATGAAGCAACACTAAGAAAACGGTTAAAAGCAGGAACGATCCCCAGCTCCTTAGGACGATTCAAAACTGATATACCTCTAGATATGAAGGCTATAATTTAGCCCAACAAATAAGGGACCTGGATTTTAGATTTTATGGGATTATCAAGAAAGATTTAAAAATAGCGGCTTATAAGCTTGCTAAAGCTAACAAACTTCAGCACAAGTCCAGCAATATTAAAAAAATTGGCACGTGAATCGTGGGTAAAATGGTTTTGTCAAAGACACAAAATAGTGCTTCGGCAGCCAGAAAAATGTTGAATGGGTCGAATAATGGGTTTCAATAAAAGCCAAGTAGGTCGGTTTTTTAAAAATTTTAAGATTCTTTATGAAAAAAGAAACTACCTACCAAATTCAATATATAACATAGACGAAACAAGGCCATCCACAGTACCTAATAAATTACCCAAAGTTTTATCCAGCAAAGGCAAAAAACTGGTCGGAAAAGTAGTTAGTGCAGATCGGGGACAGTTCGTTACAGTATGTTGTTTTTAACGTTACGGAGACATATATTCCTCCGGCAATGATATTTCCCAGAAAAAGGATGAAAGATGAGCTCTTTTTAAATGCACCTACTGGTACCTGCAAAATGATATCAAACTCTGGGTTTATAAACAATAATATATTTTGTCAGTGGTTGCGGAATTTCAAGAGCTACAGCAAACCTAGTGCCGAAAATCAAGTACTGTTCAACAACCATTCCTCTTACCGTGATCTAGATGCAATAAACTGCAGAGATAACTATATTGATTTACTCTCTCCCTACCACCTCATGCAAGCCACAGGATGCAACCACTGGATGTTGGTTTATTTGGCCCATTAAAGTGTGCTTACAGTAGAGAGTGTGATAAGTGGATGGTAAATAACTCTGGAAAGGTAATAACGCAGATGCACGTTGCCGGACTGTTTAACCAAGCTTACACCAGCGTCGCCAATATTGGAAAATACGAAAACTCATTCAGAGCTTCCGGAATATATCCCTATAATCCGGATCATTTTAACGATGATTTTGCCCCTTCCTGTGTGACAGACGCACCTTTTAATACTCCAAGCGCACCCACTAATACAACAGACGTACTCATTAATACGTCAGACGTACCCAATTATACAGAGAATGGCCAGCTCAATGATGAAGTTGTAGTAGAAATAGATGATCCCGAACCTTCCACGAGTATTCCGATACATGCAACACCTCCACCGTTGGATATTGCCAGCCTTGATATAGTCTGTAAAGACGGGGTAGTTATATCAAAGAATTCGTCTACTTTTGAGAAAGAGGCTTTAAATCGGTCGATCACAGCTTCAGAAATTTTACCGTTTGCCACAAAGAAAAGAAAAACAAAATTGCTCTAGATCAAGATTACAGAAATCCGAAATACTCTCTACTACTCCATTCAAGGATGAACTTGCTGGAATTAAAAAAGGAAAAGAAGAAAAAAAAATTGAAGCAGCAAAGAGAAAACTAGCTGTTACTGGCTCAAAATCTCAGAAAACAAAAAGGAAAATTTATAAAGGTGTCGAAAAGGAAGAACGTTGCCCAGGATGTGGAAAATTGTACTCAGAATCTTTTGAAGATGATGACTGGATTATGTGTTCTTGGTGTAACAGTTGATGGCATGAATCTTGCACCACATATGTAATGGGAGACTTTGTTTGTTTTAATTGTTCAGAGTGACGACTTTAAGTAGATACTACGTTTTTCATTTTCCTTTAAGGAATATTTTTAAATTTTCTATTACTTTCAATAAACTTACCTTTTCTATATGAAATCTTTTCATTTTATTAGTAGCAACTTTTTTCCAAATAATTCAAGTATTTGTTCAAGAGACCCTGTGAACAACTCTGTTCTTAGACCTCAACTGCCTGGAAAAATAAACTTATTTCTTCCAGGTAATTAAGTCCTAAAAGAATCCATCACGATAACTGTCTAAAGAATATATAAAACAATATAATATGATAAATTGCACGTCGGTCTAAATCTAGGTGATAATTCTCGAACGGTGTTCTGTGACTTGACGAAAGCTTTTGACTCTATCGGTCGCTGCTGCAAAACCCTCGAAATATATGGTTTTACAGATGTATTCATTAAATCGCTGTTTTCTTTGTACCCAAATAGCATTAATCAAAGACACTTTTTAAGCAACTCCGTCCCTGTAAACATTTGGCAAAGATCAATTTGTTTCGTTTCCGAGGACGAAATTTGATTTAATAACGAAATACCGTATTTCTACGTGTGTGGCCCAGTTTGCGTGCCACGACTGTGTAGATTATCTTTATTTAAAAAAAAAAACCGTTTAAGGAGTTATTGTTTGTTTAAAATAATGGGGCAGGCGAGAGACGAACACTGGTTTTTGTTGGAACCTGCGGGGGACCAGCCCCGATTTATCTTCGAGATTGATTTACATCGTTTACGTATTGCTGCGTGTGTCAGAAGGCTGAAGGTGAGGAATTTCAAGAAATTGTTTAATGACGTAAAAGTATATAACAGTCATTAAAGGTGCAAGTCGTAAACCCATTGCTTTTTCAACATTTTATTATTACAACTGACCTTAGTGCAAAGTTGCTATTTTAAACGCTGGTTTTTGTTGTATATTTCAGGAATAGAACTCAGACAGATATAGTGATGTTTTTCATAGATTACGAAAAGCATTTGATAGAGTGCAACATCATAAACTCTGATGCGACTTGGCCATAGGTCAAAGAGACTTAGGGTGTATTGAAAACTTGTAGCTGCAATTAGATTTACCAGCGAAATTACAAAAACACCGTTAGAGGTTTAAATCAGGGATGTGTCGTCTCCCAATTGTACTTATCGTTTACTCTGACTACATCCTCAAAGGAGCTCTCAAAGGACAACAATTAGGTATCAATGTAAATAGCCGACACAGTCATGGTTTCTGGACGTAGTTGGAATACACGGTCGGCATACGAGTATTAATATCAACAAAGAGAAAACAATTCCTAGTATTTACCCGCAAATTAGATATCAAATTAGAGTTCCAGAATGCCAAACGAGTAAAGAACCAGTAAAGAAGTTTAAGTACCCGGGAAGTTAGAGTCCCGGACAGTCACAGACATTATCAAACATTTTATCAAACATTGGTATAGAGAGAAATATGGTAAGAAGTAATGGCAAATATCCATTAATGGATAACAGCAATCGAAAAAGAAACAGATGTTCAAAAACTGATGCTGATATCCATGGGCATATAATTTTTTTGGTAGTTGTTTGTTCCAGATTTTACGTCAAGGGAATAAGAGGTATTACACTTTGTAGTAACAAATGGACCAACGATACTATATGTTCCCTTTTTTAATAGTATAGTTCTGTCTAAACAATGATTACAGCAGCTATTTGTTGCGATTTCTCTAAAGCTTTCGACTGTGTAATTCATAATTAATAAGTTGCATCACAACGGATTCGGACGAATACCTCTTGAATGGTTTAAGGTGAATGATTGCTTCGATTCAGAAAGTTCTTTATGTTAAGGGATCAAAAGATGATTCACAAGTACAGTATGGTACTATCTTATTGCCACCAAAGTCGACCAGAGTTTATAGCTGTTAAATTATTTAATAAACTGCCAATAAACATAAAAACTTTGTAACTATACTCCTTTTAAGGTTTACAAGAGTTCTTTCAACCTTAGACGTGTACTCTTATATACAGGATGGTCCATTTAACTTAAGACATCGCAATATCTCGAAACTAAACATGTATCCAGAAAATGTTTCATGCGAAGTTTGAATGGCTTCCAGAGGGCCATTAAATGATGTCATTGGTTTGACCTTAAGTGGACGTCTTCAAGGTCAAATGAAGGTCAACTACACTTTTTTGCATAGAAACCTCTATTTTTTTAATAGTATCTGATTTAGCGTTAAAAAATTAGTACCTTTTATCTGACACTTTTTTACATGCTATTTCTCCTTTTCAAGATATTAATTCTTGATTCTTTTACGAATTTTTTCCTTGACAATGACATTTGCCCTTCTAGGTAGCATCTGATGATCTATCAAAAGGAGTGAAAGTAGCTTATGATAGAATTTTATTATCAACAGACTCGAAAACTTGAAAATAAGACGTACAATTTCAATAAATCTTCAAAGGGTTGACCTTCCACTTCTATACATTATTCGACTCGCTTTCTAAACGATCGATGAACAGAGTGCAGCATCTGTGGAGTTATAGGCCCGCAAACATACGTGATTCGCAGCTTCATATTTTCGGGAGTCGTTGGTGGATCGCGATATACGATCTCCTTCAAATAACCCCATAGAAAAAAATCTAAGGGCGTCAAATCAGGTGACCGTGGCGGCCAGTGGAGTGCTCTACCGCGACCTATCCAACATTTATTGAAGTCACGATCCAACACTTGGCGCGCAACGCGTGAATAATGCGCTAGTACCACATATTTAGTCTCACTTCAAAACACACATCTTCCAAAAATACTAGTAGAATCTCCAGCAAAAAATTACGGTATTTTTGGCCTATAAGAACACCATCAATAAAATAGATTTTCAACTGCCCAATAATGCATGTTATGACGATTAGCTACACCATAGTTTGTAAATGAACTTTCATCGGTGAATAAGACGCGTAGAAAGAAATTGTTATTTTCATGCAACTGATTTTGGGCCCATTCACAAAACAACACTCGATTTTGGAAATCATTCCCGTGAAGCTCTTGATGTAACGACAAGTGATACGGATGAAACTTGTGGCGTTTCAAAATTCTCTTGTTTTGGAGATTCCAGAAGCAGAAATTGATCGTGAGCTGACTCCAGGATTATGGGCAACTGTACCTAAGACGGCAATTTCATTATTTTGATTGGTAATGCTTCTCTTTCGTGATCGATTAATCGTTCTCCCACTTCCATCTTGTATAAAGTGGTTCACTGCACGATAAAATGATGCTCACGATGGAAGTCGCCGTTGAGGATGTCGCATGGTATACAGTTCAATGGCTTTATTAATATTCCGTTCAGATTCACCATGATAAGGACCATTTCAACTTTTTCATTTATTGTTAGGCATTCCATAGTCACTCAACAAAATAATTAAATACTTGATAACTGAACGAATAATGTGAACCAAAATAATCTCTCATTTACTTTATTCATCAGTGTTTGTTTACAATCGCCTGAAATACCTGTGATAAACACGTGAGATCTGTTCACTATCGAAAATTTTCGCAAGGAAAAAATTCGTCGAAGAATCAAGAATTAATATCTTGAAAAAGAGAGGTCGCATGTTAAAAAGTGTCAGATGAAAGTTACTTATTTTTTAACGCTAAATCAGATGCTATTAAAAAAAATAGAAGTTTCTATGCAAAAAAGTGAAGTTAACCTTCATTTGACCTTGAAGACGTCTACTCAAGGTCAAACCAATGAAGTCATTTTATGGCACCCTGGAAATCCAGGATGCCATGACTGACCTTTGTCTATTGTTCTGACCTTGGAATAATCTTAAATGTCAACGTCAAGATCAAATTTAAGGTCACTGTTGCTCAAAAGTATATTGTATTAAAAGTCGCTATTATTACTATTATCACTATTATTAAATCAACTGGTTGATTTGAGAATGGTACATAATTATGTTTATATCACAAAATAATATATAACATATATAATAATAATATATAACACTCTTAATATATACATATTTGACTTGTGTGGTTACTTTGTATCTTGATATTGAAAAACTACTTTACTTTACCTCACTAAGTTATTTTGAGCTTAGTATAGCACCAAAAGGAAAAAAAAAATTATCTGAAAAATCTGATGAGTTAATAGAAGAACATATTTTTGTCAATATTCTTAATGAAAGTTTACTTTAAAATATTTTAACTCAGCAAGCCACTAGCTCAATTACTCAAACAGACCTTTTATTACTTTAATCATCATAACAAAAGATGAAAGAGTCATA
This sequence comes from Anthonomus grandis grandis, assembly GCF_022605725.1. NCBI lineage: Eukaryota > Metazoa > Arthropoda > Insecta > Coleoptera > Curculionidae > Anthonomus > Anthonomus grandis. The sequence continues at coordinate 16,119,514 of NC_065561.1, read as the reverse complement.
AGATCAAGGATGATCACTACACCATCCAAAGCTATGCTTCAAAATAGAAACGATCAGATAACTAGATAAGCTGTATCATCTGCTAACTTTATATCAATAACTGTAAAATATATATCATTTTGTAATGTAGATAATGTATATATTGAACATGCCATATAGTGAACTGGGTATCCTAACCATTAGGCTTAAAATAAATTTCTAGGGCGTGAGGATGCCATGACTGACCTTTGTCTGTTGTTCTGACCTTGAAATAATCCTAAATGTCAACGTCAAGATCAACTTTAAGGTCACTGTTACTCAAAAGGATATTGTAGTAATAGTCGCTATTATTATTATTAAATCAACTTGGTTAATTTAAAAATGGTACCTAATTATGTTTATATCACAAAAATTGGAGTTTTTATATTGTATGAATACTCCTGTACTACAAGTCATCTACCATAGTTAATAATCGTCAATTTCTTTCTTGAATATCTCAGGTGTAGTAGCAACGAACATTTAATACTCAAATCTATGACGCCCACCATAAATTATTCTCGTCTGGACTTAAAAAAATATTTTTATTACTGGGAGAAATATGTGCGAGAAATGCGATAACGCGATTTGATATTTTATAGTTTCAATGGTCCAAAGAAGCAATTAATTTGAAAATATTCTTCGTGTAGCCTTTAATAATGGAGGTGTTATATTTCCAAAACAATATTGTCGTCGTTCGTTAACAAATGCAGTCGTAAATTAGTTTTTTGATTTATAACCCGAAGAGGTTGAAATCGGAGGTGGCGGTAAGAAAAAAAAAGGCATCCTGTTTTTTTTTCACATACAGTGGTGTAAATGGATAACATGCATAGTCTATACACTTCAAAATATTCGATTCCAAAATTTCGTAAAAGAAACTTTCATATCAAATGATTTATGGCCACCTAATAAAACTTGAATAGGATCCAACCACATCTTAAACTCACCATCACGGTCATATTTCATAAGTCATTGAGTCTTTACAATTCAGAAGGCAAAACAAGCAAAATATTTACACCCCTTTGGCATTACACGGCACTCAGTCTTTCTTAAAGGTAAAAGCATTTGGGGGATTGAAACCTTTTCGGAAATAAATTACCAGAAGAGGGTCATAAATCTTTGTTAGGGGTGGGCATATATCCGTAACTAATTCCGTGCCTTCTGTCAATGGGGGTGTGAAAAAGACCGTTTTTAAAGGTTTTAAGATGTTGGTGGCCGAATTTGTTTTAATAGATGGTTTCGTAAGTTTCGTTTCAAATAGGTCATTAGTTTAATCCAAAAAATAAGGAGAAGTAGGTAATAAATTATCTATTGTGGAAACGATTTTTGTTTTACCTTAATTAATATAAACCAGTGGTTAAAGGCATTTTTTTTACTGCATACCAAAATCAACAGATTGAATATTACTAACTCTGATTAGTAATATATTTAGAGTAGATAATAGAAATAGAGTTAGAGTTAGAAAGAATTACGTTCCTAAGTAGGTATTTGTGAGATGGCCTTTCTGGAATTGCTGATATACGCTTGCAAGTTAGACATACGGATTCAAATTTGAAGTCCATATTTTAAATTTTTTAAACAATTGTTGATAGGACGACCTACTACTTATAGTCTGAGTGAATAATGATCAGATCTCGTGCTCAGCTCAGATTAAGTCGTACAAGATATACCCCAAAATCGAAAGGCGTATCGGAGATGCAATTCAGACGTTATCATTTTAACTCGCTGGAAACCGATCTAAGTGCAAAACATGCAGAGCTTAATTTTTTGAATAGGGAATTTATCTGCAAGTCCCATTTTAAGGAGTTGTCTACAGTAAGTCCAAAAAACTTGTTCAAAAAAGTTCCAATGTATTTTTAAATGACAAGACTTTAGTTTTAGAAACGTCAAGGTACATACATAACATTTGAACCGTACCACAATTTTTTAAAATATTAATGTCTCTGTGAGGTTTACCCAAAAATTCGGTTTTTAAAAAAAGCGCTTGCATTGCATCTAGCTTCTGTAAATTTTTTTCTGTCTGAAGTGTGTCTTTGTCGCATGGATCTGGCAATATCGCGACAGCCAGAACATAAACCCCTATCTTCAAACTTGTCCGTTAATCATAAAAACTAATTCATATATAAAAGGCCTATAATTAAAACACTCATCCCCACAAGCCCATTAAAGCCTCTTTCCTGTATATGTGTATATATCTAAAACATACACAAACCTAGTCTGGTTCTCTATTTTGTGAGGCGGCCATATAATCCAGAAAATTTATGATTACCTGATAATTTTGACATTAACGGCGAGGCCAAAGGAATATTTTACCCGTGGCAATAAATTTTCGTGTATGAAGTAGCAGTGTAAAAAACGTTGACATAAGGCAGGTGCGTTTTAATTAAGTTATAAGTTGTAACTCTTTCTGGCTATTAGGATACCATCTTTATAGCGTTGTATACTATAAAAATTATAATATGTAATTTATGGCTATATTATCATATTTGTATTATCTTTCATACACGAAAATAACAGTGAAACAAGAGAATTGTTGATCAATAGCAGTAGTTTCAACCTCTACCAAAATTTTTTAGCTAGAAATATTTATAGTAATTTAAATTAACATAATTTTTTACCATAAATCTAAATCGGAAACTCAGCCTGCCGTATCTAGACTTCTAGGCGGGTATACAGGTTGGGGAATCGATCACTATGCATTGAGAAGTGCTTAAAGACGAAATATGGCAACGCATACGCATATATTTCGTGCGTTCTGTACTCGCTTGCTAAAAATGTTTATTGGTACATTAGAATTCTACTTTTATGTTAAAATTTTCCTTTACTATGCCAGTACACCAAATCTGTAACATTTTTAAGATGAATAAGAACAAGGTGTTTATGTGCAATAATGAGAGATCTAGGAAAAATGCACTAGAAGAAACTTTAAAATATGGGATTTATATTGTGCAGGTAGGTGCACTTTTATTTATACCTAAAGAAAAGAAAATTGAAGTTAATTAAATTAACTAAAATTAAATTGAAGGCTGAGACGTGCGAGTATTATTGACAATATTCGAAAAGCATATTATGGATCTTGTGAACTTACTGTTACTTTGTTTAATATTTGACTTTCTAACAGAATTTAACTAGTGCAAATTAATATCAAGGCTCCATCCTTGTTCTAAACATAAAATGCATTAAACCATTTCATAATTCGAACTTTTTCGGCAGGAGTATAACCAGCAATGCGTATGCGTAATTTTCAATTCCCTAACCTGTACAGTGAAGAAATTGGTTTATAGTTAGACACACATCCAAAGTTGTAAGTTATATATTTTTCTGGCTATTAAGATACCATCTTTATAGCGTCGTATACTAAAAAAATTATAATAATAATAATAATAATAGCAAATTTTTTTTATTTGCAAACTCATCATAAGTACTTAAAAAAAAATACTCATTTATTATTTTATGCAAATAAAATGCCAACAAATTCAAAATTCTGCCAAGGCAGATTCTGGTCTTTAACATTATGACCAAAACTTTAAAAAACTAACTAAAAAAAATGTAGAAACACTTGTAACAGACTAAGTTTAATTATACACACTTACCCAAAATATTTAGAACATTAACATAGTACCTCTCACAAAAAAAACACGCACATTAGTTACCCACACTAAACACAGATTTTTAGTTTTCACCCATACCCAAACCACAGTCTAACATTGAAATCTATATACTTTGCCCAAACTAACAATATTGACTCTTCAATATTTTACGCAGATAGCTGCTGACTTATCAGACGCACCATCATTCCTCTGCGAATTTATGCCCAAAGAGTTCATCTGATATGCAAAATTATAGGAAAAGAGCCTTTTAAATAATTGAGTCTTATGTCTTGGAATATGAATTGTCTTTCTTCTTAGGCCCAAATGGTGAACATCATTTCTAAAACTAATTTTAAGGTATAGGTAAGGCGGACTACGGTATTTAAGAATTTTATTAAAAAAAGTAAGTGAATGAGCAACCCTACGATTTTGCATATTTAACCACCCCAGCTCGGAAAGTCTTTGGGAAACGCGATTACGACTGCGTATGCCAAAAATTAGGCGAATACATGAGTTCTGAAGCTTTTGCAATCGGCACCTGTCATTATAGTCTAGGCACCAACCGTAAACAACATTGCAATAATTGCATTGTGAGCAAGCAAAATACCCTTTTTTTAGAACATTAGAAACGTGTTGATGAAATCGCAAATCACTATCCACTATTAAGCCCAAACTGTTGCAATTATCTATAACAGGAATATTAGCATCACCCATCTTAATATTAATAGTGTTGCTGTTTAAAATATGGTTAATTTTTTGCTTATTACCAATAAACATTACAGACGACTTAGAAGGATTTAATTTTAGAAAATGTTTTGAAGAAATATCGCATATGGCTTGTAAGTCTTTATTAATTTTTGCTTCCGCATTTTTAGCATCTTCTGGCAGAAAAAAGACTGAGCGTCGTCAGCATAAAAATGGTAAAGGCAGTTTTTTAAATTAAAATACAATCTAAAAGTATAAATAATAAAAAAATAGGTATCCTAAAATACCACCCTGAGGCACGCCATTATCAACTTCCAAAGGTTCAGATACATTTTCCTCTATCTTGACTCGCTGCACCCTACCGCTTAAATAAGAATTAATGAAATTAATAGCTTTATCAGAGAAACCTATATAGTGAAATATAGACTTTAAAATTTCGTGATTAACAAAATCAAAGGCTTTCGTATAGTCCAATAGAACAAGGGCAGAAATCATACCATCATCCCTAGATCTTATGATGTCATCAATAACATCCGCCATTGCTGAAGCACAACTGAAATTCTTTCTAAACCCAGAATGTTTAGGGGACAAAATATCATTAGCATTTAAAACATTTCGAATTTGACTGTCTAAGATTCTTTCAAGAATTTTTGAAAATGTAGGCAGAATACTAATGGATCTAAACTGATTAAAATCTGTTGGATTATTTACCTTTGGCATGGCAATGGCATCACAAAGGCCTCTTTCCAACATTTGGGAAAATAGCTGCTTTCATTGCATTTATTAATTATATGCAATATAAAAGGTATTATAAAAGGACAACACATATGAATTAATGTTATATTGAGATTATCGATACCAAATGCTTTGGATTTAATGCTAAAAAAATAGAATATATATCATTATAACTGTGCGAAATAAAAATAAATTTGAAACGGGCAAGGAATTAATTTTATAAAAATTAATTATTTCTTGACTATTATCGCTGCTAGGTACCCTATTGCTGTCAACAAAACAATTATTGAAATTATCAGGATTCTTAAAAGCTCCAGGAATCTGTTTTTGCCTACAAGGTAATATTTTTCTCAATTCACTCTTCACAACGGCTGTCGTGGTAATACTCCCACTTTGCAGGCAATTTACTTGTTTTGAAACCTTATAGCGCTTTATCTCTTAGTTTTTAAAGAAGTTTTATATTGTCTGTCAACCAAGGAGAGTTTCTCTTTTTTCGCACTGTAACAGGAGCATGGGTATCAAATAATTTTATTAGGTTGGTGTTTAAAAAATTTACTTTATCGTCAATAGATTGATAATCATATGTAAGATGAAATGGAATGGCCTCCAGATTGGCCTGGAAGTTATCTAAGTATATATTTTTTAGGGGTCTATAGGTCACAACTTTAGGAAGCACTAAAATAAGGTCGATACTAGAGCTGGTTCTATTAAAAATACGAGTCGGCTCAGCTATAACCTGCTTAAGATTAAAAGTCTCACACAAAGATATTAATTGGCATGATGGTAAGTCCCCGAGGCAGGTTATAGGGTTAAAATTAGAAAACATAGCAATTAGTGTCTTATCTAATGTTGTTCTCATGTAATATGCGGTTCACCATCAATATTAATTTTTAACCAAAGGCTTTCTAAAAATTTATATATTTCAGACAAAAGAATTTCATAAGTTAATCTGCTCTGAACAAAGGCAACAATACCGTCACCTCTATAACTTAATCGATCATTTCTTATTTGTTGGTAATTAGGGATGTGTACAGCATTACTATCAATATCGCGAGTTAGCCATGACTCTTGACCACGACTTTTGAACAGTATTCCGCAGAAAAATTATCAAAATCAGCCTACAGCGACCTACAGTTTATATGTGAAACTTTTACTAAGGACATAAATTAATTTATATATTAGAACCCGAGTTAAATAATTAAAAACAAAAATAAAAAAGAAAAAAAAAACTTAAATAATGCGTTTGAAGAGAGGTTATGAAAAAAAAACTATATGTAACAAAGATTATAAAAAAAGAGACTAAGAAAGTTAGTTTGTCGCAAAGTTATCCAAGAAAAAGAGTTTTGAGTAACCAAATAATTACGAAAGTACCTGTCATTTTATTCACATGTATTGGTCCTCCTCACGCCTATTTTTTAGCCCCGCTAAATCACGTTCAGAACTCACACGATAAACGGAACCATCACTTGCTTTTACATAAATGTTGCCATTTGACACCCACGCACATTTGTTTGAAAAAAGGTCCGTTGCTTGATTTAATAAAGTCAGCCGTATTTTTAAGCATTTTTCTATTTTTAAGTACCGCCGATCGAACATCGTCACTTAAAAACCGCACAAGCACTGCTGGCGGTTTACGGCCAGGAATTTTTTGCGAAATTCTGTAGCATTTCTTTAATTCGGTGGTATTGATATGTAAATTAGGTTTATTATTTAGCGGGGATAATACATTTTCTCGGATGTTTTCGTGTTATTCAGCTTTTAAACCAAAAATCCTAATATTGTTGCTGCGCATGATTTGTTCTTGATTCTCTATCTGGGACCGGAGATTGTTTTCGTCCTGTAACTGACGTAATCCAGTTTTTAGGGTTGATATTTCTTTGTTTTGGGATTCGAGCTGTTTTTCGAACTTCTCTCCTATTAATGCTGCTACTTTTTCTGCAACACCCGATAGAAATTAATCGTGAAAAACACTAGAGACAATGGATTTTATCTCTCTTACGTCAGTTGAGTTGTTGACAAACCCATATTTTGGCGGGAAGCGATGTTGACTAAAAATCCAAGAAGACTGGCACAAAACAGAACACACACTACACAAAAACAGGTCAGTCGCTAAAAGAGGTTACTCTTTACCCCTAATGTCTATATTTATTATATGTAATTTATATTTGTTTTTTTTTGTTTGATCAAAACTAAGGGAATTATAGCACTTTGAAAATGCGAAAAATCGATTTTCTTTAAAACCAAAAATAGCTATAGAAACCCCTATCAGCGGCTTATTCCCATCACCTACATTACGAAAACACCGGGTTATAACGGAATTCGACCAGAACAAGTGGAAATATAGCTCTTTGAAAATTCGGAAAAAAGTCAATTTTTTACCCCGTTTTTGAGCCCAAAAATGGGCCACAAAAATGCGAGATCTCAGCTAATGTGGAAGCTACGACCTTGCGGATGGCCTCGTTGGATTCAGAAGGACGAAACTAAGACAAAACCGTTGGAATTTTCCCGATAGCTCCCATAGAAGCCGAGATATAGACTTTCAAAGTTTGGGTTTTTTCATTTTACGGGTATACCCCCCCGTATCGAATTTTTCACCAAAAATTGATTTTTTTCGAATTTGAATTAACTATACCAGCGGCTTGTTCCCATCACCTACAACACGAAAACACCGGGTTATAATGAGTTTCGATAAAAACTAAGGGAATTGTAGCACTTTGAAAATGCGAAAAATCGATTTTCTTTAAAACCAAAAATAGCTATAGAAACCCCTATCAGCGGCTTATTCCCATCACCTACATTACGAAAACACTGGGTTATAACGGAATTCGACCAGAACAAGTGGAAATATAGCTCTTTGAAAATTCGGAAAAAAGTCAATTTTTTACCCCGTTTTTGAGCCCAAAAATGGGCCACAAAAATGCGAGATCTCAGCTAATGTGGAAGCTACGACCTTGCGGATGGCCTCGTTGGATTCAGAAGAACGAAACTAAGACAAAACCGTTGGAATTTTCCCGATAGCTCCCATAGAAGCCGAGATATAGACCTTCAAAGTTTGGGTTTTTTCATTTTACGGGTATACCCCCCCGTATCGAATTTTTCACCAAAAATTGATTTTTTTGGAATTTGAATTAACTATACCAGCGGCTTGTTCCCATCACCTACAACACGAAAACACCGGGTTATAATGAGTTTTGATAAAAACTAAGGGAATTATAGCACTTTGAAAATGCGAAAAATCGATTTTCTTTAAACTCAAAAATTGCTATAGAAACTCCTATCAGCGGCTTATTCCCATCACTTATCTTTCATACATGAAAATAATAGTGAGACAAGAAAATTGTCCAAAAAAAAGTTACCCAAACACCTAAAAATAATTATAGTAATTTAAATTAACAGAATTTTGTTAATGTAAAACTAAATCGGACACTCACAAGCGCCCATGCTAATTCTAGGCAAGTATACAGGTTGGGGAATCGGTCACTATCCGTAGAGAAGTGCTTAAAGACAAAATATAGCAACGCACACGCATATATTTCGTGCGTTCTGTGCTCGCTTGCTACTTTGTTGTTTTTCAGTAAAAGCCTGATTTTGATGGGATTAGTTTAGTTTTTATTGGTATTTTTGAACTCTACTGTATTGCATGAAAATCGGCCTTTACATATTGATACAGGAGTGTTCGTTCGGTTTGTTAAGCATTGTTTAGATGAGTAAGCTTATTTGTGTTAGATAATTCCTTACTTTTGAATCCATTAAGAGATCACTATGAATGATGTAGAAAGTGATTGAAGAAGATAATAAATTAGTTAGATAAAAGTCTGAGCGTAAACGGAATGGTCAAAAAATGTATTGCTTAGAAAACAGATCGGTTTTAAATGAGGCACTTCAAAACATATGTAGAAATCGTTGCTTTTTTCTTTAACTGTAGTATATCTGCTATTTCTAATTCTGATGAAAAACAAATTGAGAGCTTACGTACCAGATTTGTGGCAGGGCTCATGAAGATCATGTCACAAAGACCAAAAATTCAAATAATACAAAAGAAACAACTATTTCCTTTCCCTTTCACATAAATTTACTTGATAAACTCGCTTGCGTGCTTAAAAAGGGCAAAGCAGTAACAAAAGATTTGCAAGCCCGAGTAGACAAGTCATTGAGTTGTAAAAAGGCACATTATTTTAAACAATGGTGTACGTGAGTAATTGCCATGCAATTGCAGAAAACTATTGTATGCTCTTTTGATTAGATGGACCTACCTCAATTGACTGTCAGTTGTATCCGTTGCATCAACTAACAGCTATTTCCTGTCGACTGCAAGACTGATCGGCTGGTTTGCCACCGACAAAAAAGTGTTAGCCAATTTAAAATGCCTATTATTACTAATAAAACACGTATTATTATCAGTAATTGACATTCTTTACACTTCAATTGGAAGTGTTACGCAAACCAAATTGACTTAATTGCGACACACATTCAACAAAAAAAAAAGAACTTCGGTTTCGCCTATTTAACGAAGCTAAATTTGATTCTGTCTCAGAAGAAATTTCTCCCAATTATTTTTGTCAAATCATTTGGACTTCCATAATCGTCTTCATGTGTTCGAGTGTGACTTTCACACGTGTTGACGTTAATTAGAATTAGCAGGGTTCTCAGCTTCCAGTTAGGCCACCCTGTTAGAATGTCATCCGATACTCTTCTCGGGTTTTTCGGATTTAAATGGAGATTTATTGGTTTTTTCTCGTTATCAATGAGGTGTGACTGTTTTCGCAGTTTTATGGCCTTTCACTGCTTCCTTTTCTCCCATGCTCTTATTAGTAATTATTATAAAAGTTTTGTATGCACGCAAAACATTTAATTTACGCATATTAAAAATCAAAAGGAAATATAGCACAACTTACAATTACTTTGAAGTTGAAAACGAACTTACATTCAGCTGTAATTTTTTGGTGATTCTCTAACTAACACCACAGCATAAAGAAACCAGCAGTCGCACTTCAATAAAAATACATTGGCTTGAATAAGCGAGTTCGGTGCATGTGTACTAACGCAGGCGAGGCATTTTTGCTTATAGTAGGGATGCCGCTGACACTCGCTACGGTCCACGCGGCTTTTGCCTTGGCTAGAGCCGGACTTAAACATTTTTTTAGATGTTATTTTCTTGTAAAATAAAAATACCTACATAGTACAAATATTGATTTTTTAATATAAATAAAGTTCATACATTAACAAAATATTTAAACAAAAATAAACATCGCATTTCTACATCTAACAACGACGATATAGAAGAATACGTGCAGGAAGTTAATTAGGTATGTACCATAAATTTAAGAGACCATTCTTTGAGTTATTTTAAAACAAAAAGTTCATATAAACATATGTCCAGAAATTCTTCGTTCTCAATATACAGGGTGTTAAAATTTAACAACAACTAAAATATATGCCACTGACTTTTGTGCAATTTTTATTATGTTCTGTGGATAATACAAATAAAACTTTTCTGTCTCTTGAATTTTTTTCGTATCTTGCTTAGTTAATAATAAATTCCAAATGAAACTTTTCCCCAAATTCCTTGTGTGATCCAGGGATATGCAATTAAGTGGACTTTTTTTTTCTCGAAAAATATTATCGAAAAAGTTGTATTTGTATTTGAGTAAATCAAATAACATATTAAAAATGGCACAAAATTCAGGTGCCCCAATTTTTTTGCCACAAATATTTCTTCAGGTCCCGTTCGAGATTACACTGAACCTAATAAATTTAATCATATTAGGGGTAAATTAGCTCCTTAATGTTATAAATAACACCGCCAGAGAACTTGCGGACCTATGAACTTTTGATGAACTATCATATGAACTTTTTGTCTTAAAATTACTCAAACGATCGCCTGTTAAATAATTTATAGTACATACTTAATTAACACCCTGTATAGTAACGCTTTTAGATTAACATCTGACTACATAGTAGTTTAAGGATAACTAATTATACAAATAAAGTAATATTTCAAATAGAAACTCTTAGGCCAATAAATAAAGACAAATAGTTGGCAACAATTCAAAACAATTCTAACATCTGCGAATTTTTGTTATATTATTAAGTACCAACTAAAGTAAAAGTATACAATTTTGCAACTCTTTTAAATATGGCAACACTGTTAAAATGGCAGAAATATAAATAATGTCCTTAAAAATCAAAAAAAAAATTACATTGCTGCAACTTTAATTGATGCTTAATTATGTTATTTAAACCATACAGCCAAATTTGCAGCTATTAAAAACTTTGGCAAAGTCAATTATTTTGCTTCATTAATAATTTTTGATATACCCCTCTTTTAATACAAAAGTTTTTATAAAAAACGCTACGCTTTGTAAAAATGCTATTAAAATAGTCACTAAGTACGGCGCTGAACTAGGCGATACACCTATGAACACAGTTCGATAAACAGTGAGCTCGGCATCCGGAGAACATGGCTGCGGCATGGCTAAGGATGCTATTAGTTCGCTTACATTTTCGAGCGGAGTGAGACTGCTGGTTTCTTTATGCTGTGCTAACACCATCGAATATATCAACTGTTTTCGGGCATTCAAGAATCGCGCGCCATCTCGGGAGACTTGTGGAAGGCTAACGAATTTTCGCCGCTAGGTGGCCAGTTCAAGTACCAATATTGGCGGGACTTTTAAATCGAAAAAAGTAGTAGGAAATAAATACAGTGTAAATAAGTATTTCTAGTACTCTTAAGTCATTGTATTTAGTGTGTACTTATGTAGTAAATTAGTTGACTACAATATGATGTCGACAAAGTGTCGTGATGATTCGAATTCAACTCAAATTAAGGTATTTAGTTCCATGTTGGAATGTCACTCAAGTAAGTGTTTAAGAGGAACATAGATAATGGACGAATAGTGCCCATCAGCGCATCAGTTTGTCGAGAAACCCCTATCATGCCATACACAGTCGAACACCTTATTGGTATCTAAGAATACACTGCATATCTGGGATTATATATTTCTCATCGTTCACTCTCTTTAGTTGCTTAAGGATTGTCTGTTCCACAATTTTCCTTATAGCTGAAAGCAGCTATATTATAATCAGAAGGTTAACGTCATCAACTGCCTGGAAGAAAAACATGATTATTCCAGGCAGTTAAAGTAAGATCCATGGTTATTAGAAAGATTGGTTCTGATCCAATAAGGGTGCTACCTAGACTAGGGTTATTTCATGTTCTGAAGAGATCATGATTGTATTAACTTCTACAGAGAAATTCGAACCCAATCCTTGGACAGATTGTAGATATTGCTCTTTAAGTTCTACATTCTAGTGAGTCAGACTTAAGTCGTCAATAGATTAAACGGATTGGACGAATATGTTAATTGTTATGTAAACATCACACGCTTAGAATAATAATAAATTCTAAGTATACTGAATTGCCCACTTGTATATCATACTGTGCAACAGAAATAGAATACGTCATGCATTTAAATCATGATCTAAAAGCGTACACGTGTGTATTTTAATTATCAAATAACGTAATAATTGACAAAAAGATCATTTTTACTTTTTATGGTAATGTTCTTGATAAGACAATTTAGTTTGCTAATGGCTTAGTGTAATTTACTATTTAAAACACGTCCATTTTAATAAAATTATTACATTGTACACATTTTACTAGATGGGTTTTATACGAGTAAAAAGGAAATAATATTATGGGGTCTTAATTAGCACTAGTATGCACGAACTAAATCATTTCTTGCCTTAAGGCTATAAATCGTTATGTGTGAACATATTCTATTGCATATTTATAATTATCAATGCTTAAATATCATTAGCATCTCTAATTACGATATTAAATCAAATGTAATTGCAGGTTTTTTTATACAGTGTATGTTGGTACCATTATCCGGATTCTTGGTAATTAATTTTTAAATAAAATCAGAATATAACTTTTTATACTGGCATATATTGACAATATGTAACTGGAGGTGTAAAATTGATAATAAGTAGAAACGCTTAGCAACCAAGTTTATAAATGTATGCCAAAGATAAATTATATAAAAATCAAAGGAGAATAAAAAATAATTAATCTTTTAATGGGTACTAAATAAAAGTGAATTAAAAGACAGATTAAAAAGCTCTTCCAAAGCTGAAGGAAATAAATTTCATTTCACGGTAGATTAATATTAGATAAGTTGTGGAATGGGTAACTCGAAAGGGTGAGTTTTCCCGAGGGATGTCAATACTCTGGATATTATATTGAGAGTTGATTTTAGGATATAATTAATATATTAAACAAAGTTATTACTTATATTTACCACTTTAGTTGCTAGGATTTTCTATAGTCTATACAATGATTAGTTTCATTTTTTAAATAATATTGATGACGTAGGTCCTGAACGAAATGTTGTTATTTTATAGACTTGTATTATGTAGTTACTCTATTAATGTTAAGATGTATTTAATGCTTCACTATTGATAAGAATAATTCCATTTATTTGTCACCACATTGTCAAGTCTGTAACTTAAAACTGTGATTTACTGTGAGATATCGACGTTATTTCTTTTACTGGTTTGTTTTACCCATTAAATTCATTCTTGTGAATAAGCTAAAGATTTTGATGGTGATTGGTTGTGGAATAATCTTTTTGTGAAGAAATGTGTCTCTTTAATTTTTATAAAGAAAAGAGGTTCCCAATACTAAAAATTAAGAAAACTGTAGTAGTTTGCCCATGCAATGAGAAATCCAAATTATGAGCTTCTAGCACGTAAAGTGCCATAACGGACATTCACATAAACAACGGGAATGCATTACCCTGGGGCCAAATTATTTTATTTAATATACTAAATCCACTTTAGTAAATATCCTATTATTCATGCTTTTTTTACGGAATTTTCATTTTTTTGTCGAATTTTTCATATTTTTTTTTGACGGACGAGGACGACGTTTATCCCCCATGGCCTGAAAGCAAACGCGCAATATTATGGCCAGTAGGGGGCAAAGGTGACCGTCACCCAAGCAGTGTTGCGGAATTTCCGCTAGATTTGGCGTAATTACATTTGCATTGGCGGAAAAAAATTGCTTATTGCGGCTAGCGGATTTTTTAGCAGAAAACTGAGTAAAAACATAATTTAGCGTATTAACTGCAACTGTCCTTTTAAACAATAAATTAGAATAATTTTATTGTTTTTACAAATCGATTTATTAGTAATATTCAACATCGCCTTTGCTTGCTTTGTCGACTGATATATTCGAACTCCGATTGGCTGCATAATTCAGATCTCGGGGATTCCCTTGTTCTCGGGGATTCTCTTTAGTTCGTAACTTGCCTTATTGGGAAATAAGAAACATAATTTATCAGGTCAGAGTTACGTTATTAGGTTATGCTGTTTAGTTCTTGCAATTTTGTTGTTATTGTTTTACATTGTTCGTTTTCTGCTTAAAAACACAGAATAACTGGTAAGTTTCATTGTTATTGTTATTGTTTCAAGTGTTAGGTACGTTATGGGTGAAATGCGAAATCTGGAAACACTGCGTCTTAGCCGGATAATTCTAGTAAATATTGTCTTGGTTTGGGTTATGATGACATAAGAGTGGATGGAATTGTCGTTTTTTTTTTAAATATTATTTTTATTATATCCTTAAAACATTTTCGCGAGGAATGGTTAAGTTTTCCTCAATTTCGAAATTGGTTAGTGCAGGTTGCAGGCCATCCAACCCGTGCAAGGTGCAAATATTGTAAATCTGATTTTTCTGCAAAGCTATCCGATATAAAAAAACATTTGGCATCCCTTAAACATGTCAAGCCAAAAATAAATTTTGCCGGTATGAATAAGGATAACCCTTCAGCGACTGCAAAGGCAAAATTACCGTTATTTGTTTGTGTGCATTCGTCTATATTACCTATAGACCATCTTGGCAAGTTATGTAAAAATACATTCCGGGATGTGTCCGCCAAAAATTTAAAAATACACAGAACAAAATGCAGCGGGATCATAAGAAATGTATTTTACCCCCATTTTCAAAAAGATTTGTTAAAATCTGTAATTACTGGTTTTTGTAAATATATGTTTGTTATTGGATGAATCCAATGTGTTACAAAACTACTAGGAATGGCAATCATTTATTATGATAATCAATTGGGTAAAAGAATATCAACATTTTAAGCACTTGTTGAGTTAGAGCATTGTAATGCCGAAAGTATTGCAACCGCCGTTAAACAAATTTTAAAAACTTTTAACCTTTCTCTAAATAATCTTGTGGGAATTGATACCGATAATGCCAGTGTTATGACAGGTATTAACAACAGTGTCTACACTCATTTAAAATCGGAAATTCCAAATTTACTTTTAATTAGATGTGTCTGCCATTCTCTGCAATTAGCTGTATCTCACGGAGCTAAGAAAACATTCCCAAGAAATTTGGAATTTATGATTTCTGAAACGTACAATTGGTTTAGTAAGTCAGCAAATCGTCAAAATAATTACAAGCATCTTTTTAATGCAATAAATGATGGAGCAGATCCAAAGAAAATTGTACGCGCGTGCTCCACAAGATGGTTAAGTATTGAAGTTGCTGTAGACAGAATCTTAAATCAATATATTGAGTTAAAAACCCACTTTGAAATAACGCGTCTTTCTGAAAAATGCTATACCGCTGAGATTTTGTACTCGTATGTTTAAAGACGTAACAAATTTGGCATATCTTTTATTTTTAAAACCTGTACTAAATGAAGTGCAAAAAATCAATAAAATGTTTGAATCTAATAATGTAGATCCGAGTTTATTGTTACATGATTTAAATATGTTAATTAAGAGTATTGGAAATAAAATTTTTGTTCCCAATTGGGAAACTCCAAATACAGACGGCGATAATATATTTGAAATTTTATTAAATCCCAAACCCTATTTGGGTTACCAATTTGAGACAAAAATTAGCGAATTATTAAACCAACAAAAAGTTACGCCTGCAGAAGAAAAGGTGATAAGAGAGCGGAGCCGTAATTTTTTAGTAGAGTTATTTAAGCAACTTAAGAATCGTCTTCCTGAAAATGTTAAACAATTAGAAGAAATTTCATTAATTTCTGTTCAGAATATTTTAAAGCAAAGCAAAGAAATCGAGCCACTGATTTTATTATTAAAAAATATGCAAATTGCTGATAATGAAATTATTTTGCAATATAACAATATAACTTTTATTAAATGGGAAAATATAACCCACACCATTAACTTTTGGACTGAGGTCGTAAAATATCGGGATGCAAGTGGGGAAAATCCCTTTATGGAACTTTCCAATTTTGCATTGGGAATTTTAGTACTGCCATTTTCTAATGCAGATGTGGAAAGGATTTTTAGTTCCCTCAAAATAGTGAAAAACAAATACCGAATTAAAATGAGTACCAATGCAATACTTTCGGTAAGATATGGACTCAAAAGGTATATAGAAATGTAATATATAAAAAAATGTAAATTTTTTTTAACAAATGTTGTATTGATTATGATGTGCCTCTTAATATTGTCAATCAAATAGGCACAAAAAAGTGCTATGATGACGACGATACCACAGACTTTAATAGTTTGATTGAGTAATCTTTTTTAACATAGGTATACAGGGTGTCCCGTAAATAGTGGTCCAAATGAACTCCTAATAGATTGGACTATTTCCAATCAGAATAATTCAACATAGCTCTAACGAAAGTGTTACGGTTTTCGAGATATTTTGATTTTTCCGAAATTTTAAGAAATACCTACCTGTAATCAATTTTTTTATCGTGTGTCACTAAATGAAAAAAAAATCACAATTTCTTCGGTTGGATATTATTTGCCGATAGATGCGCTTAATGATGCGTATTAAAATTTTTCAGTTATGCAAATATTTTTCACAGGAAAAATTTTAAAAAATTATAAAAAAAAAAATAAAGGAAAAAAATAACAAACTTATAAATCAGTGTTAAGTTTTATGTTATTTTATTTAAAAAAAAATACGCCATACCCTTGTTTACATCCTTACACCAATTTTTGTTTCAGAAACAAAATTAAAATAACTATATAAATATAGACTTACAAACGTAGTAATTTAGCGGAAAAATATGCAATTTAGCGGTTTTTAAATATCAAACTAGCGGATTTCATTTTTCTATAGTTGGCAACACTGCACCCAAGCGTAATTTTATTGCGACGCGCATTCGATATTCGATTCAGTTTTACGTTAGAAAGGACACCTGTATGATCTGATCTTCGCTATGTTTCGCATAGTAGTCGCAAGTTGTTATTTTCTTTTTTGGTTGTTTTTGTGGAGTATAGCTTGTGATATTTCAAGGCGTGTGACCTGTAACGTGTAGTTGCACTTTTATAAGAAAAAGAAAACTGTTGCAAGCGTAAAACCTTAGTTCCAGTACTATGAGTCATTACGAAAAAGAACAGGAGAATCTAGCCATATTATGGGACGAAGTGCTTTCTGCGAGTGAGGATGACTTTTCGCCGGACGTGAGTGAATATAACCCTTCTGGTTCTGAAGAGGATCCAGAAACACCGAGAAAAAAGATTAGGATTTGCAATAGCTCTAAGAAGAAACGCGAGTTTTTTTCTCCTCCCTCTGATAAGCCCAGCACTTCCGCAAAAAGAGTAGTGTTTGCAAAAGAACTCCAAGCTAATGACAACACATCGCAAACGTCAATACCAGGTAACAATATTGACGAAATTATTGAGTGTCATTCAGCGAAATATCAATTATAATGATGAGACCATGCTGGATGAATCTCTAGCAGAACATGAAAGTGATTTGTTTTTTTGGTCCGATGTAACTGGCGTGCACATGAAAAATTTTTTATTTACAGTCACCGATCCTGGCATTCGAGCGCATCTTTATGATTTGTATGACCAAACTCCATATGAATTTTATAAATTAATAATTACTGAAGACATATTTCATTTATTTGTTCGAGAAACGAATATATACGCTGAACAACAAAAAGCCCAATTTCAATCACGAAACGCACGTATTCAAAGCTGGAAAAACACAGACCGCTCGGAGATGGAACAGTTTATTGGCTGTATCATGTGGGTGGGTCTGGTTCAATTTCCTCATATTGGTCAACAAGCAAAATATACTTAAACTTTATAAAACAAATTATGCCTAGAAATCGTTTTCAACTGTTGTCAGAAACTTGGCATTTTGCAAACAACGAAACCGTTCTAGTAGCTACAAAATTTCCACAGGATCTGAACCATGTGAATCTGACACCATCATAGAAAATATACCGACATATAAATATTTAGAAACTTGAATAGAATAATCGGGTGATCAAACAAGAGAAATAAGAACGAGGATAGAGATAGCAAGGATTCCGATGTGATAGATTTGTCCAAGAAAGACAAAACTCAAACATTGAAGCAACTGGTGATACGATTATTGGAGAACGATACTATTAACAGTTATTAAAATTGAACAGAGCATTAAAGGAAAAATGTGCAAGGTACACCTAAAGACTTATTTTAACGTGATGATGTTGCGAAATGTGTTAAAAAATCATAAAACACCAAACGGGACGTCTTTGCTTATTTTGAACTTCTGACTGTCACTTATTTTGATCAAAGCAGTACATACTTCTAGAAAAAGATATCCAATCTTTCAAAAAAGTGAAAATTTAGATTGATGAATGGTTGGCCTTTAAAAACGAACACTTATTTTGAGCAGGAATTCATTATTTGACAGAAAAAAGGAATATAGGATATCTGGTTGCCTTGACCACTATTATCAATATTCACTTCCCACTGGATCTCTGAGTCTGTTTAGGATTCCAATGCCGTGAAGTAAATATTTAATTAAAAATCACTGGCACTACATCTATAGGAATAATCCATGTAAAGAAATTGGATCTGTAATCTTCCGTTGTGAAAAACGATGAGTTTGACGAGGAAGACATTGCGGAGCTTAATTGTCAAGAAAAAAATTACATTTAAAGAATTATTGGCAGTTTCTTTGAAAACTTACCAAGTGAATGCAGAATTAAAGTTCCCCAAGAATCTTATATTACTAAACCAAAAATATTCACTAATATTGATCGATGTCGATTGAATATACCGGTCCAACCAACAGATGAGACGTCTCGAAGGACAGCGAATCTTCCGGAATTATGGTCAGCCGAGTATATAAGGAGCCGCGTCGCCCCTGCGAGGTAGTTGTCAGTTGTTAATTGGCACGAGAAATCGGGCATAAATAGTTGTAAACAAAGAGGGTAAAAATATTTTTTTCTAAAAGTGGTAAGTGATCCTGTTTAATAGTGTAATTGTGTAAATTGATTACCTGACTATTTTTGTGCAATCGAGTCTTTAATTCACACCTATCGAACGCTACAATATTAACTCGTCTGAGTCATGAGATAACACGAGAACGATAGTGCGTCGATCAAAAAGGATCACTCCTTCTTTCCTTAAAAACGGGTAAAGGCACTGTTTCTTGAATTCTACTACTAATAGAGCACATAATATTATACAGTTTCGGGTTCTTTATTTTTTTTTATTATCATATAAAGCCATCGATATAGTACTCTTTTCCATCGACTTTTTACTGGTAAAACCATTTTTTTGATAACATTTACCAATTACCAAAAGTCATACAACAAAATATTTATAACCAGAGATCTTTTTTCGTATTATAGCATTTAATTTTATTAACAGGATCTTAACGTGGAAGTGCTGGTTTTTCAGTTTGTATGGCCACCTAATGAGTTTTGAGTTACACGAACAATCTGCCGGAAGAATGAAATTTAAAAGAAAATAAATCAAATTATGTACGTTTTTTTGCGAATTTACCTCGGTTTATAGTGCAATAAAAGCGGAGTCAATGAGGATGACGTGAAACGGTTTTCCGTTTAAAAGAACTAGTGCTTCACAGCAAATCCTTAAGTATTCAGTCAAATAGTTTTAAAAATGTGTGCTTTTAGTCGTATGATATTCAACCAATCCAATATTGATTGCCTGTATCCCAGATTAGTTGTGATTGCAGGGTCTTCCTTATTATTACCTGATCCTTACTATTATAGCGTTTTTTTTATTAAGGTCTGAATTAAAACAATCGATGCACGAAAATAGTATGTTGATTTATTTACAAACTTACCCTACTAAACATGATCACTTACGACTGCTACTTATTTTCACCGTATTTATTTACTACTATTTATATTCAATTTAAATATCGCGCCAATATTTGAAATTTACTGCGTTAAACTGACAACTGACTCCTAGCGGCGACGCAGCTCCTTATATACTCGGCTGACCATGATTCCGGAAGATTCGCTGACCTTCCACTCATCTCCAGAGATGTCGTGTAGTGTGTCTGTTTTTTTAGTGGACACTAATGGGGTAAGTTTTTCAAAACATTAAAACTTGATCGTTTGTTGTTGAACCATTAAATAATTTGTTTTTATTCCAGGCACTTGAAGTCTTTTTTTTTCTTTAAGTGACACAAAACCCTTTTTGCTAAATTATTGTGTAAAATGCTTGCAGTTTAGATCATTTTTGACCGCTTGAAAAGATCAAATATCACGTCAACTACATGGAAAATGATTTTCTTAACTAATTCAAGTGCAACCATGGTCTAAATTATTATAAAATGCAGTTGAAGCTACTTTTTTACTTTGACTGAAAATAGGGTAAAAGCTTCTGCTTTAACTATTTTCATAAGAAGTCTGATGCATTAGTTTTCTTAAAGTTGCTAAATTAAAAAAAATCCAGGCAGTCAAATAACTAGATCAACGTCATCTCATTATTTTCTCCAGAGACATTCCCTAGGAAAATAAAATTACTTCAACTGCCTGGACAAAAATATATTTTTCTTTGATGATCCTCCTGAATACATTTTTCTAGAAAATATTAAATTACTTAACAAAATTTAATTCTTCCAGCTGTCTAGAGTTTTTACTTTTATCCTTAGAAAGTATATTATACTTGGTTTAAGGATGTTCAAGATTTGTCCAAAGTTATGTCCAACTTTACTAGTGCAATATTTGTGATATATTTAACAAGTAAATAAATAAAAAATTCTTAGAACTTTGGAACAGACATGTTGGTCTAATAGTAATCAACGACCTACTCATATAACTCACAAACCTTTTGTCACAAAATGGTATTTGCTTGTGACACAATAAATCAGTAGGCCGAAACCCGTCAATCGAGCCGAAGAGAACTAACGACTCGACTTCCTAATTTTTACCGTGAATGGTGACTGGCAAAATCCGAAAGGCAATTAGAGAATGTAAAACAAAGAACGATCCGTCGAGTCTCTAAACTTGTCTTTAATCATGTTACTAAATAAATGGGAGGACGTGTTTCTGTCAAGTTGTATTATCTACCGTATGCTTTATTAAGTATTTAAACTATGCGAATATATTATGAAAATTAGAAGTACGATATATATATATAGAATATTTAATAACGTAGCGTTTTCGTGTGAATTAAAATACTCGATACATTAAAAAGGTAAGCCTATTTATTACGCATGTTCCTACTACTACTACTAGGTGTCATTATTGACGTAAAACTAACCGCATATTGAATACGCATTAAACAAAATCAGAATGGCGCCACCAAACAAGTAGTAGGAAAGACATGGGGATATTCACCTTACATAGTACAATAGCTGTTCACTACTGTGGAAAGCCATAACATACGGCGCAACATTTGGTGTCCAAAAGTTGAACAAACTAGAGAAAGAACAGAACTATCTAAACTCGAAAGACTTGCCTGTTTATTCAAGGCAATGAAGAAGCAGACTGCGGTACCATTTATAGGCCCTGAACCTGTATTTGGCATAACAAAAACCTCGGTCTGTGATAGTCATAGCAAGACAATGCTGAAAGCCCTTTAACTTACGAGATCCTAAAGCTCAGTAGAAGCCAATTTAGAATAGTGATAAGACTGCTTACTGGTACTATAAACTGAGAAAACACCTACACCCAATAGGAACACTCCATGAAGAACCTTTGTGTATACTTTGCGAAAAGGACGAATAATCAACCTCTCATATATCCTTCGAGTGCCCTGCACTCTATCACTGGAGAAAACAAAACCTATTGGAAAAGAATTTTCTCCAGGATGATGATAACCCACAGAACAAACTAAGAGAGGCTACTGCGCTTTGGAAAGATAAATGACCTTTTTAATTAGGAAATCACTAGGGGATACAATAAGCATTCGGCGGCAGTGTCAGGGACTCACTCAGGCCTCGCCCTATTTCCAAACGTTATTAAAAAACGTCTTTCAGAATATTATACATTTTACTTTAAGAAAATATTATAACTAGTTCCTGAGATATCAGACTTTTAAGTAAGTAGTCACATGAATTTAAAATATTTTTTTAAGCATCATCTTAAAAGTGTTCAATATTTTTATTATCCTTCTTATTTTATTGGAATATTTCAACTAGATTCTTGAATATCAGACTCTGAAGTGAGTTAGATTTTTGCTCAAACTTCCACCAAATTATTAAAAAAACTTCATTTTACCATAAAAACATTATATCAACTTAGTATTTTAAATAACAAATTTTTTACAGGGAGTCAAAGATGAAGGACTAAAACGCCTACAATTTCTTCACAAACTGTCCGAAATTACTCAAACTTCCACCAAATTGTTAAAAAAACTCCCAATTTGTCATAAAAATTACATTTCACCGTTATTTGTTTAATGAGGAGTTTTTTACAGGGAGTCAAATTGTTTGATAGAAATTGAAAATTAAAAACTGAAAATCAATTTTTTGGACCTTAACTACAAAAACGCCCATAACTTCTTCAAAAACCGTTCGAAATTACTGAAACTTTTATTAAATTCTTAAGAAAACTCCATTTTATTATAAAAACATCTGATTTGTTCAATCAGATCAATCAATCAATCAATCAAACACTCCTACTAATAGGAACATTTATTTACACTATATTTATTTCCTTCCATTTATTTTCATTTAAAAGTCGCGCCAATATTCGGACTTGAACTAATATAGATGGCACCATTGTGCCGGAAGATTCGTTTATATTCCACGTCCCTCCAGAGATGTCGCGCAGTAAGCTTGCACCATCGATATCTTTGCCGACTACCCAAGAACAATTGGTTAAGTTCGTTACACTGTGCTCTCCCTAAGCTTATTTCATGACGAATTGATCCCAAAGATGGTGGATGTCGATGTCAGCTTAAAGTTTACCTCTTGTAACAGAACTTTTAATAATCCACGCTTTTCTTCAAAGAACGACGTAAAGCAACTTCTCAAAAAAACAAATTCGTCATCGTCTATCTTCAGGACTCTCTGCTTAAAGCCTAACTCGAAGCCCTTGGTTTTCATACGATGCCTTTTTTACTGGATTTATTTACAATCATTTAAATTTCGAGCCAATATTCCGAACTTTACTTCACTGAACTGACAACTGACTGCTAGCGGCGATGAGGCTCCTTATATACTCGGCAGAACACTGTTCTGGAAGATTCCCGCTAAGCTTCGAGACATCGTGCGGTGTACCACTACACATAGTGTTACAATATTATTTTCCAATATGGTCATTTTACTCTTACAACCCAAGCAATTTACGATTGCTTTTGAGAATAGTTATGGGGTTCCGTAGGGCTTAAAATTCGCTCTCTTTTGCTAACTCCTAACTGTACACTATATTTTATCTTCGTTTGAACTAGATACTAGATCAATCCGTTGGCCACTTATCACTTTTTATTGGAACAATTGCCTTATATTCTACAGGGTATTCAGATCGGGAGTGGTATTTTGCAGATGAATAGACTTAACTTATGACATCGGAATTTTTGTTGAAGGACATTTTATTAGGCATCAAATTACGTAACTTCGACTCAATTTAATTAACTGTTACTGGTTTCCTAAGTCACCCTCAATTTAGGAAACAAATATGGACTCTATTATCAAGTGATCTATTTCGACTGACCATTTTTTCTTCTCTCTTTTTCCCATAATTTTTTATTTTGAATAATTTACGACAACAATAAAAGGATATAGACGTCGGCGGACGTTAACAAACGACACCAACTCTCTCACCGAATAACGCGATAGAGTGCAAAGTTGAAACCATTAACGTCTTATCGAGCTCTCTCGAAATTGCGTCCGTATTTCTGCCTATCTATAATGCATCCGGCAAGGGACCATCAAGAGATTGCTTTCTCGAAGGTGAAGACTATATTCCGGCGATATTTCCGGTTATAAATGTGAAACAGCTCATGAGTTTCTCCGCGATATCATCGTCGTTTCGCCGCAAATTCGTTGGAGAGATCTCGAAGCCGAGGCACAACCCCCTTTCCCCGCTCCCTTGGCCTTAAATTTTGTAACATTTTATTTTTATGGATTTGCTTGGAATTTATGGGATCGAGTATATCTGAAGTCACAAATGCTATAGTGAAGCGATTCTAATAATTATTTTAAGCCCGAATATTATAAACAGCCTGGTAAATTGATTGACCCAAATCAGCAGTAGCCACTCCAACATCCAGCATCTCTTTTAATCTACTTAACTTAGTTGTTTACTGGCAGGTGCCGCTCTAGCGAATGGTGACTCTGAATCTGACCTTAGAGTTGACGTTTAAGGTCTTCAGGTTCAACAAGGTCGTGTCAAGACGGATAACCAGTGATACTCCAAGGTCAGCTTTAAAGTCGCCATTCAGTTCGAAATTTTTTGATCCTAATTATATATTAAATCAAAGTCTATTGTAAAGGATCCTTTTCTACCATAATAAATATATTTTTAATTCTTTGGTTTTTTGTAAGTAGGCTTGCCTAATTTTTATTAAGAAAATTCTTTTACTAAATTTCCTTTTGCTTTTGATCTTTGGTTTGCACACGTAAAACCTGAGTTGACCAAACGTGTATACCAAAGCAGGTTTTTACAATACTTTGATCAATTCACCCTTACTTCCAACGTTTTCCAAAAAAAAAAACTCAACATTTGTGTCAGAGCAAACGATAAAAGTCATCTGCACGTTAATGGTTGGCACGCAATGATATTGCTGCAGAACGTTTAGATCTATAGTAGAGATGATCACCTAACCCTTCTCACTCATAATCAAATTTCAAGGTCAGATTTCTCGTTTATGCAGAATTCCTTGCTCAGCAATGATTTCTGTGACCTCGAGAAAGTGGGCTCAGACAAACTGCATGTGCGACAACTATTCTGGCCTAGGAAAACCAGCTGTAGAGAAACGCAAAATATCCTGAGTATTATTTGTATTTAAAGAGGACAAGTATAGTCTACCTTAAAGTAATTCTAGTCTTGAGGTTGCTGATTAATTAATTAATCTCAAAGTAGTATTTTTAATCTTATTCTGATCAAGGTCCACCCTTGGTAAATCTGAGCCTAACTTAAAAAGTTCTTAAGCTACAATCGTTCTTTATATATGAAATTGCTCAGTAGAAAATGTGTGAACTCTGAGTGAAAGCCTCACTCAAATGCCTCGAATAGTTTTTGAATTATCTTGCTTTGAAGTTACACTTTTGTGAAAAATACTTTTTTTGCTGCTCCACCTCACTCAATTTTTTACTCAAAATAATGTTTTATGCATGAAAACTATCCTCTACACTCCTCTTAAAAAAATCATGAAAATCCTTGAAAAGGTTTTTGAGTTATCCTCAAAAAAGATTTTTGAATCTCATTCTTGGCCTCTCAGGCCCCTACTTGGTAAATCCGAGTATAACTCAAAAAATTCTTTAGGCGCAAAAAAGCTTCATATATGAAATTGCTCAAATGTCTATTATGCAGAATTCCTCGTTCACAAATGTTTTCTGTGACCTCAAGAAAGCGGTCTCAGACAAACCGCATGTGTGACAACTATTCTGGCCTAGAATTAAGCGGCTGCAGACAAACGCAAAGGATTGTAAGTATCATTGTATTTAAAGTGGACAAGTACAATCTACCTTAAAGTAATTATAGTCTTAGGGTTGCTGATTAATTTTTTTTTTTTTAGTTTTTGATCCATTTGTATATTAGACTGTTCAATTTTTTTCTTGAATGTCAAAATATTAATGCATTAACAAGCAATAGAAATTCATAGACTTAAATTAAAGAGAGAACGAATATTACGCACGCAAGACCTGAGTTGACCAGACGTGTATAGCAAAGCAGGCTTTTGTTATAATTAGGGTTGCTGTTTAATTATTTTCTAGTGGTGAGGGCCTCTATGAAAATGGTTAAATAAAAAAAAATTTTTTTCAAAAATAAGATCTGACATATTAAATTTCTGGCCCAAAGGTAAGCAGTTAATCTAAATCGCTCTTTTCAAATCTAAGTAACGAACTATGTATTTTAAAACACTCTAATCTTAAAAAATCTGTCTGTCACCAAGTACTCAACAATCATTATATATAATAGTTACAAGGTAATTAAATTTGTCTCCTTATATATTTCGAACTACCACGTATAAAAGCTTATTTAAGATAAAATATTAAAATATTAGTGTCAGATTTTCTAGACCCGACAGCCTAGACCCGAAGGTGCGACAAGATGGAGCGAGCGGCGGGCACACCTGGCGACATCTCGGGGCATACGTGGGAAGTTAGAGAATGTTCCGGAACAATCTACCTAATATATAAGGAGCCGTCGCCACTAGGAGGGAAGTTCAACTCTGAATACTGGCGGGACTTTTAAATCGATATACAAAATATACGACAAATCGTGTTTAGTCTATACGTGTTGCCTATATTATGGTATTTATTTCACATTTAAACATGTTACAATTTTCTTATCTTCTATATACAAACCTTGATGTATATTATGAGCCGTGAAGAGAAATAAAAGACTTCAATAAAAATAAAGCGAGGTAATACTTTATTGATTTATAAACATATACAATTAACAAAGCCTGAAAGTACAATATATACAAAAACAAGGGCGTTTGGAACCATATGTACAAGAACTGCTAAAATCGTAACTGCTTTTAAAGGGTTACAATGTTAGTTTTTTAAATTTAATTTAATTTAACAGAGTTGACATCGTTGTGATTTTACGGTAGACTTGCAGCCTTTTATTCGGAAATAAACTTATTTACACGTAAGCAGTTTTTTTCACAAAACTTAATCCGTTACACACGCTAGACAAATCTCTTTCTTAGGTGCCGTAATACATACTTGTTAACATACAACAGAAATTCATAGGCAAAACCTTAATTTAAAGAGAGAATAAAAAACACTTCATCGATTTCTCATTTAGGCAGAGGAATTGCAATAGGCCGTACGTCTCAGCCTTGTAGCCTATGTAGATCAGACTAGTAGAGTAGGAGACACTGCACCGAAGATCTTTGTTGGCCTAACGTGTATAATATAGTGTTTACATTTTCCTGACACAAGAATAAGTTACAAGTTGTCTTAGGGTTGAGGCGCCGTGGGAGCAGATCCTGGAATATAAACGACTATTGACAGATTGTTAACGGACATGTAAAACTAAAAATTTACCATCAGGAAGTGTCGGTTAGGTCGGACTACTAGGACTACTTCTATCCTCTCTCAAGTTTGTATCAGGACTAGCCCTAGTCGGAGGAGCATAAGGACTAAATCGATGCTGCGCAAGCGGCCTAGCTAAAGTCGACATAGCACCAGCCATTTGTTGATTGAGGTGCGACGTACTGGCTGCAGCAACAGCCAATTGGTGCTGATGTTGCGCAGCTAAAATTGACGGTCCGAGTCCGGCCCATTGGTTCCATAGCACCACCGGATTCATTGGGGGACTTTGGGAGGCACCAGCCCCATAGAGGCTCCCCATCAGAGGAGCGTATGGTCCAGCTGCTGCCGCTGCTGCTCTGAGAAATAGCTGCGATCTTGCGGTTAAGATTGCCTTCTCTTCCAAGGAGAGATTGTTGTTGTGTGTATCGATTTCGGTAAAAGGTCGAAGAGGTGAGCGGAAATAATGCTGTTCCGCCAGCATTGATTCCATGGTTTCCCTGTAAGGAAAACTATTTAAATTAGAATATGCTGTAGCGGTTATAACAGAAGTCTTAGCACTTGCATCAAGACTAATTTATAAGTTGTAATCCGAGAAGGGAGTCTATTTGTAAATCGGAAAAACATATATAAATATTCAGAAACAGATTGTTTAGATATATCTATGGTTGACGATTGAGAACATGATCTCCAAAGAAAATTACGTGATACATCCTCAGGTCATCAGCAAACTTTACATGTTTTGAGTGGAGTAGGTGATCCCTAATATTATTGTCAAACACCAAGAGCAAAATGAATGTTGACTGAATTCTAACATATTTCAAATACATGAGAAATACATGATTCCTTTGTGGCTTTTTTACCAAATATTTATCTACCATAAACACTGACTTAGTTGAGATTCAGTTTGAACAAGCATACTACTGATGCTTTATTTAATTTTCTAGAAGATCTTTATAAGAATATTAATGATGTAATGGCTTCTACTGCTGTATTTTGTGACTTAGCCAAAGCATTTGACTGTATCAGTCGAGTGAAAGTAAAAAACTGCTGAAAATGCATACACTTTGCAGGCAATACGGCTATTGCCTGGCATAGAAATCATTACTTTGACCAATTAGATGAAGCTTCTAAAGACTTGGAATAATAATGATGGAATGGCTTCTGCTGCTCTATTTTGTAACTTAGCCAAAGCACTTGACTGATACATTCGAGTGAACATAAAAAACTAGTGAATCTTCATAATCTTTGCAGGCGAGGCAACTATTGCCTAGTAAAGGAACCATGACTTTAAACAATTTGATAAAATTTCTAAAGATTTAGGATATTAATGATGGAATAGCCTCTGCTGCTGTATTTTGTGACCTAACTAAAGCATTCGACTGTATCAGTCGAATAAAAATAAGAAACTGTGGAAGGTTCAAGAGCAGAGCAAACTTCTGGGGGTGTACATTAATTCCAATATAAAATTTGAGTCACCTTTATTTAATTTCTCATAGAAAGTCAAAAGCACTCACCCCTATAACAGGAGGGCATTTATAACAAGGTTAATGATGGAATGGCTTCTACTGCTGTATTTTGTCATTTAGCCAAGGCATTTGACTGTATCAGTCGAGTGAAAATAAAAAACTGCTGAATATTCATAATCTTTGAAGGCAATACAACTATTGCCTGGCATAGAAATCATTACTTTGACCAATTAGATGAAGCTTCTAAAGACTTGGAATAATAATGATGGAATGGCTTCTGCTGCTGTATTTTGTAACTTAGCCAAAGCAGTCGACTGATACAGTCGAGTGAACATAAAAAACTAGTGAATCTTCATAATTTTTGCAGGCGATGCAACTATTGCCTAGTAAAGGAACCATGACTTTAAACAATTTGATAAAATTTCTAAAGACTTGATGGAATGGCCTCTGCTACTGTATTTTGTGACCGAGCTAAAGCATTGTTGTTTCATTCGACTGTATCAGTCGAATGAAAATTAGAAACTGTGGAAGGTCCAAGAGCAGAGCAAACTTCTGGGGTGTACATTAATTCCAATATAAAACTTAAGTCACCTTTAATCAATTTCTCATAAAAAGTCATCAGGTTCGATCCACATTCGTTAGTAGAGTTCAAAGGCCTTTGCTAATCTACAAAAGCACTCACCCCTATCACTATCTTAAATGCTGGTTAATGCTCCATGCACATGGAAGGCACTTATACCAATGTTAATGATGGAATGCTGCTATATTTTGTGACTTAGCCAAAGCATTCGACTGAAATCGTATCAGTCGAGTGAAAGTAGATTGTAGATTGTAGATTGAGAAGGGAGTCGTTTCGGCTGATCCGCTGCTCAGCACTGCTACCTGTGAGATATTTTGTGCATAACTCTACTTGTCTTAGTTTGTCTCAAAAAGTCTTAGACTTCTGCCGCACAAAGCTATATTTTTGGGAGGTAGTTGTCCCACTTCTTGAGGTGTTGGTTGTACCCCTTCTAGGTACTTGAGCCTCTTGCAGAGTTGGGTCGGGCATTCACAGAGCAGGTGTTCTGCTGTTTCTGTGGCATTGCTGCAGAATCTACATTGGTCGTCCTCTGTTATACCTATTGCCTTTAGGTGATATTTCACTGGGCAATGACCGGTTAGGAGTCCAACTGCTGTTCTGATGTCTGATCTGTTCATGTCTAGGAGCTGTTCAGCTCTTTTTCTAGAAGTGGTTATAAACTTTTTTGCCTGTCTTAGTCCTGGTGCTCTTCTCCAGTGCGACAGCAACTGTTCTTTTTCCCACCTGTTTAGGTCTTCGGTGATGTGGGTCTTTATTAAACCACAGTATGGCTCTGGACCATAGTATGGTGTTTGAGCCCCTTTTTTTGCAAGGCGATCGGCTTCTTCGTTCCCCTCTATACCCCGGTGGCCAGGTAGCCACATTAGTGTTACTTGATTCTTTGTTGTAAGGCGCTTTAGGGTTTGTTTGCACTCCCAGACTAGCTTTGAATCACATTTAAAAGCTTTCAGGGCCTTTAGAGCATCTTGGCTGTCTGATAGCATAAATATGTGTTTTCTTTGGAGGCCTTGGTTGATGCACTCTTCTGCACATATGTCTATGGCAAGCACTTCAGCTTGAAAGATGTTAGGGTATTTGCCCAGTGACTTTGAGATCTTAATGTTAGGGCCTGATACGCCCAGTCCTGCTCCTTCTGTTAGTTTGGAACCGTCTGTGTACCATAGCGATGCATTGTCGGCTTTTGGTACTTCTTTTTTCTCCCATGATTGGCGATCATCTATGATCACTTCGAATGGAATTTCTAGATCCAGCATGGCCGTTATGTGGTCACGTGGTTTGCTGGCATTTTTCAGTTTAATTTCTTCGAGGATGCGCAGGTGACCACTTAAATCCCCAGGCTTGAATTTGCCGGTTTGGAAAAGCCTGTGAGCACTGTTAATTGCCTCTTTTTTCACCCTTATGTGAAGTGGAGGCATGTTTAGCAGTATCTCTAAGGCTGTGGTAGAACAAGTAGACATTGCCCCGGTTTTTCCTAGACATATCAGCCTTTGGACTTTGTTTAATTTGGTCTGTGCGGTTGATTGTTTGGTCTTCGGCCACCATACCAGCGAAGCGTATGTGATGATGGGCTTAATGATTGTTTGGTAGATCCAGTATACCATTTTCGGTTTTAGCCCCCATGTCTTGCCAACGAGTTTGCGGCATGTCTAGATTGCCACTATGGCTTTGGAAATGGTCTTGTCTAGATGATTGTTCCAAGTTAGTTTGTGGTCCAAGGTAACCCCCAGGTATTTCACCTCGTTAGAAAATGTTAGCTGAGTTCCGTTTAATATAGGTGCTCTGAGTTCTAGCTTCCTTCTTCTGGTAAACGGCACTAAAATTGTTTTTCTAGGATTTAAAGATAATCCTTCAGTTTCGCCCCAGTTTTGTATAGTATTTAGGGCACTTTGCATTCGATTCGATATTACGCCCTCGTGCTTGCCCCTAACTATTACTACCAGGTCATCTGCGTAGCCTAGAACTGTGAATCCGGATCTACTTAATATGTTAAGAATTTTGTTTACTACTAATGTCCACAGTAGAGGTGACAGAACCCTTCCTTGGGGACATCCTTTTACTGTGGTTACTGTTGCTGACGCTCCATTTATTTCTGCTGTGATGGAGTAGTGCTTTAGCATTGATTCTGTCCACTTTACGATGGGGGCCTCCACCCCCCAGTCTTGCAAGGCTTTTGTTATGGACAGGTGTGAGGTATTGTCGAATGCTCCCTCTATGTCAATGAATGCAGTAAGAGCAATTTCTCTGCAGTCGTTTGACTTTTCTATGTCTCTTACGAGGCAGTGCAGTGCAATTATTGTAGATTTGCCTGCTTGGTAGGCAAATTGTCTAGGGTGGAGCGGTGTTCTAGAAAGAGTTACGCTTCTTATGTATTGGTCGATTGCTTTCTCCATTGTTTTTAGAAGAAAGGAGGTTAGACTAATCGGGCGATATGATTTTGCTTCGTTTTCAGGACGACGCCCCGTTTTTGGTATGAATATTACATTAGCCTCTCTCCAAGCTAGTGGTACATGTCCTAAAATGAGGCTGGCTTTAAAGATTTTTTGTAGGTGTACTTTTAGTATCTCATAGCCTCTTTGTAGCAGAGCTGGGAAAATTCCATCTTTGCCTGGAGATTTGTAGGGCTTAAAGCTTTCGATTGCCCATTTGATTCTGTTAGTTGTGAGGATTTTGCTTGCCAGCCTTTTACTTCTCCCGTTTGGGTTTTGGAGCCCTTCGTTTTGGAGGTTTGACTGGTTCTGGTTATCTTCAATAATCTGCGATCCCGGGAAGTGAGTCTGAAGAAGTACCTCTAGGCTTTCTTTTTGATCGTTACAGTATTCACCGCTTGGCTTTTTTAGTAGACCAATTCCGTTCGAATGATTTTTTTAAAGGATTTTTTGCAGACGTTGTGCTGGGGCTAATTCATCTATTCCCTCGCAGAGCTGCCTCCATGATTTCCTTTTTGATTTTCTAAGTTCTTTGTTATACACGGTGAGGGCTGTTTTGTAGTGCGCCCAGTCTCCAGTAATTTTTGCTTTGTTAAACAGTTTCCTGACCTCTCGTTTCAAACGTCCGAGTTCTTCGTTCCACCAAGACACGTCCCTTCGGATAGCCTTCTGTTTTACGGGACAGCTGTTCTCAAAGGAGTTACTGATTGCGTTGATTAGATTGTTAGATGAATCTTCTACGAGTGAAAGTAAAGAACTACTCAAGTCTTTGCAGGCGATACCATTATTGCCTTGCATAGAAACCATACCTTTGAACAATTTGGTAGAGACTGACATTTGGGTAGCCATAAATGAAATAACAGCTAGTTAAAATTCAAAACGCTAGATGGCCCACCGGTTACAAGTAATTACGAACATTATCTGATTTAAGGATTGGCAAAATAGGAGATTCCATAGTTTTCTATAGATTGGATAAAAACAAGTATCTGGGAACAGAACTGAAAACTAATGTGAATTAATTTTACATGATCAGCATCCTATGAATAATTCTTATTTTTTCTAAAAACCATTAGTTGAGTTTTAATCTTGTTCAGAGTAAGACCATGCTTCAAAAAGCAGTGAGCCTTCTTTCGAGCAGGTGGCCTTCTTTTTCAGACCATTAGTCCACCGTAGCCAAACCAAACCTATTATTTTGTTCATCTGGGTTAATAACAGAGTTGTTAGTGACAAAATTGACCTGAACTTCTAAAGACCTGTAATTTTTTATATAATACTTGTAATAGACATATACTTTTAACTAAGTTTCGTTACGATTCTTTCTTAAATTACCTTTTTGGCTCTAGACACCTTAATTTTTGTTTTAAAACATGACGGTTAGATGGTACCACGGTGAAAAATTGACACCGGGACACTTCTCACATAAAGTATGAATTTTTAGATGGAAACCGAATGAACAAAATTTCGTATTGCTTATCAAACTGATCAATAAAAATAAAAAATTACCATAGGCATCCAGATAACAAAGACACAATAACATCGACTAGTCCCCGTTGAATACTTAAGCAGGCTATTAAAAATTCATTTACGTTTTTATTATAATATTCAGTCACAAAGGATGACCGAACAAATTAAGATCGGCCATCAAACCCTCCGTCTTAATGATTTACTATAAAGGAATTTTATCCAGATGCATACCTCTCGAATTCTGTCAGTCTAGATGAATCTCTGAAACCTTTGGCAAATGGGTTGCTGTCAATCTTCAGTTTCGTTATCTGAAACAAAATTATAAAGTCAAATGGCATAATTTGTAAAGTGCCCAGATGGGATGCGATGCTGAAATATTATAAAGGGTCATCAGTGGTGGATTGATTATAATACGTTGAAACGTTATTGGCTTTTGACGATGAGAGGCTTAAATTTTTTTAGAAAAGTAAAACACTTTGTAACAGTTGCAGCATATACCATCAAATAGCACCTTTCTCTTACTGATATCTTAATTAAATCGATTTCAGAAATAAATTAGTATATAACAACATATAATTTCCGCTTATTAATAATATTTTATTAACAAACCGACATTCTGTCTGATGCCTTAGCTAAAGAAAGTCTTATATTAATCTAATCTTATAATCGAGCGGCTCGCGCCAATTATAATATTAATAAAAATAAGTTAAAATATTATTTATGGCATTATAAAAAACGGTGGCCTTTTAAAATGCGGATATCATATAAAATAATTAAACAAAATATGTCTTAATACTGAATAATAAAATTTGATGAGTACTAAAAACGTCTAATAATATTTCTAATAAAAATTAAAAAATTGGTTATAAAATTAATTACCTTGTTAGTCTGATATTCTTTATTTTAAATCAGGCAGTAAGACATAAATTGGCTTTAATTGATGATGAAATTTTAATAATATTAATAATAATAAATTTATTCAAACAACACGACAAATGTAAAAATAAAAACAATTATGTGCAAAAAGGCAAAACCTTGTTAGGAACTTACAATGTTTCACACAATGCTTCTCATTTATAGTAAAAAGATAAAAGATTAAAATGTGCATCACGCTAATATATGTAATTTAATATTCCTTCATAGCATTCTTTCACAGAAAGTAAACGCAATATAATAATAGGTCTCATGTAAGATTCTTTAAGATCAGGGAAGTCAATGAAGTCATGAGAGTATTGGATCGAAATCTGCAAAAAATACATCGAAGGTACTTCAAAATAAAGTTAGGCTCTAACTTTAGGCTAAAACTCTTAACTGGTTACTTTTTTTTATGAATTAAAGTAACCATCAAAACAGGTCGTACGAGCTTAAGAAGTAACTATTTCCATAATTAATAAGATTTTTGTAGTGAGATGAGGAAAATAAAAAATATACCTATATACCGGCCTGGCAAATTACTTTCTTGAGAGCATGCCATTTTTAAGCAAAACGTTGTTACATTACAACTTGCAATAACTAATAGGTCTAAATAACTAACTAACTTGCAATAACTAGAGACTCTGATAATCTTGACTGAAACTATTGTGTCATCAGTAGGGGAGACCGGTGTCGATTGTAAAGCGGCCTACAGACGATCAATATTATTGCGCAATATTTCATATTGTGCAATAATATTGACCGTATATGGTTTATATTGAGAGGTTGCACAATATATTGTGTCAATCAAAAATAGTTTGATTTTTATTGTGCAGTAGAGATTTATTGTGTCGTTTGTGGATAATAGTGCACAATATTTCAATTTAAATTTTCTTTCGTGCTGGTCTGTACACAACGATGGGTTCAAAAGCAAAAGAGGAAGAAAGAACGTTTATTTTAGGACTTATTGAGGTTTACCACTCTTTGTCAGCTTTGTGGCATACAAAAAGCAAAGAGTACAGCAACAGGATTAAGAAAAATGAACAATATGATGAATTGTTGCAGAAATATAAAGAGAAATGCCCAGAAGCTGATAAAAAACAATTAATCAATAAACTAAATTCACTACGAACTAACTTTAGGAAAGAGCTAAAAAAAAATAAATGATTCAGAACGTAGTGGAGTAGGTATCAATGACGTAGTGGAACCCACATTGTGGTATTTTAATGAAATAAAGTTTCTAATCGGTATTGAAGAACCATGTAGATCCCAAAATACCATGGAAAATGAGGACATTGAGAGCCCGAATGTAGAAAATAATACCAATAAATCAGCAAGAATAGAAGAAAAAACAGTAAGTACTTAAAATATATATATTTAAATGCTTTTTATGTATTATGCAAATTTATTTGGCCATGCAACTTGGCCTTCATTATTAAAGTAGTGGCAATAATTATCCCTGACATATTTTGCGAACACAGTTGGATTCCGGGAGTGGGATGTCTGCAATAATGTTGTTGGTGCAGTGACTCTCCATGCGCCTTGAATAATTTTACCCGACTCCTGATCTTCAATATCGATGGTAGTTTTATCAATGTATGTATTCGATTGTTTCCTTCTTAAATAATTATGTAAATAGCAACACGCTAAACTAATTGTCCGAGCTTTTTCAGGGCTTAGCGCATTAGGTCGTTGAAACACGCCAAATACAGAAACTAAAATGCCAAAAGTGTTCTCTACAATACGTCGAGCACGACTTAGGCGGTAATTAAATATCCGTTATTCTGCAGTTAATCCAGTTTGTGCATAAGGTTTCATAAAATTTTTTGTTAATGCGAAAGCATTATCACCTATGAAAACAAAGGGCAGTGTTTTATCACTATTCTCTAATACAGTAGGTTCTGGAATTTTAAGTTTGTTATCCGATAAGGCTCTGCCAAATGCACTCAAAACACCTCCATCTATTCGTCCATTAATTCCAGCATCGACCATTAAAAATTCATAATTTGAATTAACAACGGCCAATAACACGATACTAAAAAATTTCTTATAATTATAATAATATGAACCGCTGTGGGGTGGTTGCTTAATGGACACGTGTTTCCCATCTACTGCCCCCAAACAATTCGAAAAATTCCATTGATTTTCAAATCCTCTCGCAACAGCCTTCCATTCTTCTTCTGTCTCTGAAATCTGAAATGAAAAATGAAAAGAAGAGAATTAGACTAGTTGTTTCAAATAGTATAATAAGTTTTCAAAACATTATTGTTTACAGAAAGCAGATGGTCCTCTCAAGAAAAAAAAAAAAGATGATACGACTGGGTTACTAGCTTTAGCTCGCAAAGAATTGGAGAAACCAGAGAGTGACTTGAGAAAATCGCTGTTGCCTGGGCAATAGAACTAGCAAAAATGAAACCAGACCAACAGTTATTTGCAAAGAAAGGTATCAATGACATTTTATTTAAAGACCAGTTAGGAACTCTTCACAGAGATTCCATACAAATTAACGTAAGTCGTACATCTACTTCCTTCACCTATGTCCCACCAAGCCCGGCAAGCAACGCTTCATCGTATGAATCATTGCAATACTCATCACCTGGGTACAATAACCAAATGCAGTCTGGTAATCAGTCAACTGATACTGCTAGTAATTTTTTTTCAAACTTTGCAGATATTTAATAATTTAAATTTAATTATGAAATAAACTAGTTAAGTTCTATTCGCATGTTGGTTTTAATTGTTTTGACTTACCTTTATATAATCCTTTAGCTTGTAAATTATAGCTGCACAAATTTCCATAACAATTTCACCTATGGATTGTGGAGATATGGCACTGGTGAATTTTAAATCTTGAAAACTGTTGCCTGTAGCTAAACATCGTAGTGTGATTGACAGTCGCTGACTAGCAGGAATAGCATCTCTGATAGTGGTATTCATTTTTTCTATTTCGGGTGTAACCATTTTTAATAATTCACTAAATGTTGTATAATACATTCGTAGAAAGTTTTTAAAATCAGCAGGTTCACTAACTTCTAATTCCCTTAATAGACATTCATGACTATACTGGTTCCTTTTCTTAAACCATTCTTTTATCCATTTACTTCCAGGCTTTTATTCCTTTTCAAACATGTTGCCAAAACAATGGCAATAGCAGCTACTTTTTTCTTATTCATTTTTCTTACATATCTTACCAACAAAGTGGAAAACAAAACTAATTATTGCGCCATATATTGAATATAGTTATTGCACAAATATATTGCACTGTTTGGGAACGATTAGCAATATTATTATGCAATATTTTGCGCAATAATATTGATCGTCTGTAGGCCGCTTAACAGGTGTCGAAAGTAACACGACCGACAACAGCGCCATCTTTTTCAATTTTATGGAAACACGCGTATGGGTCAAAGCAAAATGCGGTTCTGCTGACCCGTAATTAGTTTGAATATATCTTTCGTGCGTGCTGTTCGTTCTGTAGGCAAATTTTAATAAACTGCCGAAAAAGTAAATAAACGTGTCGTCACATTTTTGTTTGTGAATCCCAAAGTGTTAAGATTGTCAATATTTTAAGGGTAGGCTTTGATAAAGCTTTTGCTTTATTTTTTAGTGGATAGCGGTTGACTGTTTTTTCTTAAGTAAACAGAAATGTACATTTTACTTTTGAAAGGTATCAGGTGTCGATTGTAACACGTAGTACGGTGTCAAATGTTATGTTACAATTGACACCGTAGTACGTGTTGTCCTTTTAAAAAGTATTTCAACAACTACGCCGATCAATGGATGAAGATTTTTCACCATTTCAGATTTTTTACCATCAAGGGTAACTGATAGACCACTAGATGAAACCCTACAGCAAACTCAATCTACAACAAAATCACCTACAGCTAAACCTGCTGAAATAGCTGAAAGTCAGTTAGAACAATCGACAAGAGACACTAATTCTTCACCTCAGCCAGGACCATCAACTGTCAGGGACACCACTCCTTTGCCTCAACTACAACCGGTAGCATTTATTACACCTGTTGTTCTAAAACCTTTGCCCAAAGCCGATCTTTCTAAAGCGAAAAAAGGGGGTCGAATGGAAAGAAAAACTGCTATACTGACTTACACACCAGAAAAAACAAACTTTAAAGAATAAAGTTTCAGTAAAACGGCAAATTGGCAAAGATGACACCACCAAAACAAATAAAAATAAGAGCAAGAAAGTGAATAAAACAGTTAAGAAAAACCGGTGGAAAATTACTCTTCAGATTCTTCTAATGATGACACTTTCTGTTTAGTGTGTTCTGGATCATATTTCTTAAGCTCAGAAGAATGGATACAATGTAGAACTTGCAGAGAATGGGCGTATTTAACCTGCACAGATAAAAACACATTTTATGTTTGCGTAAACTGTAATTCTGATTATGAATTATAAGATTAATATTTTTATATTTCCTATTTTACGTAAAAAATAAACTTATTTTAAGGTGAATTATTTTATTATAACCCCTTCTTTACTTTTTGCGTCGGTATAGATGGTTGTTACATTTAACACCATGCTTGTTACTATTGACACCAGATAGGTGCCAATTGTAACAGTTGTCATAGCTAAAAAGTGGTATAGTTTTATTTTAGTATAAATTTTATGAGTTTAAATTCCGACAAGTTTCATAGAACGTAGAGCATATCCTTAGGAAAATAAATTTAGTTTTTTAGAGCGCAATATTAACCATCGAAAAATAAAAAAGCATATTTTGTCTACCCATTTCAAGCTTAGTTAAGTCATATATGTAGACCAAGAATAATAGTGGAACACCGTGTACTCTTGATCAGATAAAGATAATTTGCAGCAGTATTCCGTGACTGACTTAGTCAAAAGCTTTAGAGAAGTCACAGAAACTGCTGCATTTGAATCTCTCCTATTGATAGCTCTGACAAAAAGCTGTTTTTACCAAATAGACCACCACCAAGAATCACCATCCATGTATGGAGTCAACATGACTTATTAAAGAGAAATATTTATCAAGTAGACAAAACCATGACACGGTTTTATTCTTTTTTAAACACACATTTTTAAAATCAAGTATAACTTCGATGCATGATAATTTTTTTAGTTTTACTTCAAATAGGTGACCTGAATTCATTTATAAGTATTACGGGAAGTTTACATGAATTTTAGGGTTAAAAAGGCGATACTAAAGTTGTACTCTTTCAAATATTCTTAAAGTTGTATTCTTTTGAATGAATCAATAAAATCCCTTGATCGAATGAAGTAGCCTTAAGTTCAACGTAAATGTTCCATTTTAAATGTAGAACGAGGCAATGGGTCAGAAATGCAGCTCAATATAATAAAGAACTTAATAAAATAAATGGTCAACTTTTAACTACTTAATCATTTAAAAGTATTTAACTAGTTGTGCCTTTTCTTCCAATAGTACTTTTATAGACAAAGTATGTAATGGACCATAACTCATAACCTCACATCTCTAGAAAGTTTAAGACAACTGCTCTTATTCCAAAATATTTAGAAGTATGATATAATTGATAGTGTCAAAGTCCAAAAAGAATCTCATTACTTTTGTCCACTGAATATAATGAGCCTGGTAAACAAGTGAAATAACATGATAAAACAAACATGTTATCCCAAAAACACATAAGTAAGTAGCTTCAATGTTCTTGGACTTTGAAGCAACCTTTGATATAATTAAGAGTACATTTAGTACGGAATAATGGAACAATCTTAAAAATTAATTTAAGTTGCCAAAACAAAATCGGGAGCAGATTTAGCTACAAAAAGCTACTCGCCAGGATGCAATAACCAGTCGATTTGTAGATGGATCTATCAATACTGAACTTCATTTTGACATTATTAATTAAATGTCAACTTTTATATCAACGACACATAATTTAGTTTTATACAAATAATATATTTTACTTATAACATTATACTATTTGATGGTTGAAGTTTACATTGAAATGGATTTGGATATTGTGCAGACCTACGATTGGGGCTGGAATATTATTCAAATAGTTGGCATATTCCGTTTGTTCTATAGGCATAGAAGACATAGAAACTTGCCAGCAAGGATATCTCTAGTTTAAAAAGGTTTAACATTATGTATTGGTATACGTTAAATGAATATATATTATTTTTTATTTTGTTTCTTTATTTTTCCAATCATTGAGAGTTAGGAGCGGTATTTACAAATCGTAAATGAGTGGAAATGAATGCGGCTAAAAAGGTTTTGTGTTAAAGTGTATTTAGGAATCGATCTATTTAGATTAAGCTGTAGGCAATGTATGTAATGGCATTTTCCAAAGCTCGAAAACGGTGAACTAGAACTGGAACTAGTGAGGTGCGACTAAAATAACTTATTTACTCAAAATACTTCACATTTTCAAATTCTGTATCTCAAATTACGAAAAATCGATAAACTACAATTGAATTGCATTTGCCGACAAACAACAAGTTTGGGAAAATTTTTTATCCACGCTCCCCTCCCCTGTGTTACCCACCCCTGAAAATAATTCAATACTAGGTTTTAGTTCGTTAAATAGAGCATAAAAGGTTTAGGAACTGCACCAAGTTTTATTATAAAATATTTACGTATTTCGAAAATATTTACAAAAAACCGGGATCATCTCTTCATCTTTTACTCTGTGTCTTAAAAACTAAGACATTTAGGACCCTACACTTTATGAAATTTTAACCTTATTTTGGGTCAAAGAATACGTGGTTAAAATATTGACGTATAATTTCGGGATACCCTGTATAGGTAGCCAAGTCCGTGATTCGTGGATTTCTTCTATGAGGTGAAATTTCCTCGTTCGACTCTAATTGGAATTGAGCATTTTTGGCATCACGTTATGATTTGAGTTGAATGTCACTGAATGAATTGAAAATAATATTATAATCCCGCTAATAAAGAATTATTTTCCCAAGCCCTAATAATAGCATTAAAAGAGTTTGCTTGTTCCAACATACCGCAACGCTTTACTACTCTGAGTTAAAACTCTATTGATTTTTATCACATTATATATATATATATATATATATATATATATATATATATATATATATATATATATATATATATATATATATATATATATATATATATATATATCACATTTGCTTGGCTCACCCTATAACCTTTGGAAAATAATAAATAGTGCCAGGTGTTACCAATAGATAGTTTATTTTATATAGAATAGATTAATACTTCTTAGATAGGAAACATCCATAAGGGCCAACAGAACACTGAACGGGCATTGACTCTTGCGTCCTCTGAATGTCGAGGAGTAGTACTAACCAGGAGTGAAAATTGGATTGTAATGTCATAATAGCGGGTAATTTAAAAATTGATTATGGCGCCAAACTTGAATTTTGCTCTACTATACTGTGCGCTTAAAATTAGTGGGGAATTAGTGGGTGCCTCTGTCACTTTTTCTCTTCTTATTAAATAAAGTCCTCGATTTGTCACTTTTTCTATTTGCGTAGTATAATTTTTGAAAGATCTATACATTGCCGACTAAATACATAAGTCTGGGGTTCAGAAATTAAACAAGAGATATTCACAAAATGTATTACTATATTATAAGAAAAGATTATAATATTTAAAAAATCAGAAGTTATACAATAAAAATTAACAGTTAGTCAAAAAAATAAAACTTGACCCATTTTTGCCCTATTGTCCATCTAGGTTCTTATGGTATTATTGAAGACCTAGGTGCAGTTTTTAACTTTTAATCCATCACGATATTTTGTTGTCGGCTGCTACTTTATATGATTAAAAGGGGTCAGTTTTTCATAATTATGTCAGATGTCAGATATTTATTTCAAATATATCATATATCATACAAAATATCATTTGCCCACACAACAGTGGTGTCAGTCTAAAAGACACATTAGTAGGTTAAGTATAATATTTTTTTACCATAATAAAGCTAAATTATTAATTAAAGAGCTTAGTTTAACCCATACAGTTTAACTAGCATTCGAACTTACCTTGAATTAACCATTGGAGGTAAACCGAAGGTATGACATCTGGGTTAGGGACCTTCCTTGAATTGGGCATGATTGAATGAGAAGTAAAATAATTTTCCCATTCATAGAATTTCAATTGTATATTAGTTCACGGTATAGACAATCAATACCGTGAACTCAAAAAAACAAAGGCTGTTCACATTATCGATTTATTCACGTTAACGAAGGTTACACTTTATTTGTACTAAACATTTATAATTACCAAAAGTAACAGAAACAAAACGTAATTAACATAACATAAAGTTCATATTCTTACTTAAAAATATTATTTACTGTAAAGAAAAAAAGATACAACAAATTTGAAACTTTAAGAAATTCGTTTTTCTTAAAGTCTAAAATTTTTGTTTGTTTTTTAGGTTGTTTTACTTTTAACATCGCAGCTTTCTCTCTTAATTTTTTTAAGACTACAAGGTCATTTATGTCAATTTCATTTTCTTCTGCTGCCCACAGAATCGCTATATTAAAGGCATTAATTGCCCTATCTAATGAAATTTTATTTGAGGGTTCTGCTCAACCTCATTTAATACTTCTGCTTCATCCGATTGACATTCTTCAATGTCGTCCTCTGCAAAATTATGGTCACACTGATTCCACTCTACAATGTCAGAATCTTCAAAAGTTCCCTAAAAAAAAATTGTAATCCAAATTAAGACTTAATATTCAAATATAAAATGACAACATTTACGGTGAGTGTCAATGCATGTAAAAGACCAAGAGATTCATGTATGGGTTTCTGAGCAGTGCTGTCCCATTGGTGTTTTAGGAGAGAAAGAGGTACATTTTCATCATCACTGTCTACACATTTGTAGAGGGCACCACATTTAAAATGTTGTTCCAACATTTTTTGATAATTGGAGAATCAAGATGATTCCAAGCAGACATTAAATTGATCACTGCATCTTTTATTGTCACGTTTTTTAGAGCATCAATGACATTCGTATTGTTGGCCACTATGGATGATAGAAGACCTTTTCTGTAGTACAATTTTGTTAGCCTAATAACATTTTGATCCATAGGCTGTATGAGTGGGGTGACATTAGGTGGCAGGTACATGGTTATAATTTGTCCATCTTCACTTTTTAATTCTTTTTCGGTTGGATGCGATGGTGCATTATCCAGAAGAAGTAGAGCCTTCAAAAAAATTAATATGGTTATACTAATCATAAAACAAAACTATAGATAAGGAAAACTTACCTGTGGTACAAACGAATAATAAAACCATTTTTTCAAAATTGCGGCAGTCATCCAAGCTGATTTAGAGTGTTCATAGTCAACAGGACACTCGAAATTTTTAAACGATCTTGGTTTTGCCGCTTTACCAATCACCAATGGTTTAATTTTATGGAGCCCAGTAGCATTAGTGCAAGCCAAAAATGTTATTCTTTGTTTCTCCAATTTTCTACCAGGAGCTGCTTTTTTTTGTTGACAAGACAAATGTTTTTTCTGGTAATAATTTCCAGTAAAGTCTTGTCTCATCAGCATTGTAAACTTGATCCAATGAGATTCCAAGCTCTGCTATTTTATTTTTTAGAGCCATTTTAAATGGGTCTACAAGCTCTGGTTGAGATGACAGTTTTTCCCCAGAAATTTTTAAAAAACGAATTCCAAATCTTTGTTTGAATCTTTGTAACCATCCCTCACTAGCAGTAAATGATTTATCCCTTTCACTGAGCTGTGAATAAATGAATTTTGCTTTTTCTTTAATCATGTCGCCACTTACCATTAAATGTTTATTCCGTTGGTCAAGAAACCACTAATTGTACAGTCTTTTTTCCATTCTTGGAAACTGGGTTTGTCTTTTACCTGGTCCAACATACGTGTTTCTAACAGCACTAGAAATCAGTTCCTTTTTCTTTTTTATTTTGCAAATTGTAGATTTTGCCACACCATACTTTTTCGCTAAATATGTAACACCTTGTCCATTATTTAAGTCTTGAATTACAAGAGATTTTTCATAGAGGGTTAAACACTTTGGTTTTTTAAACGACATTTTGTTTAATTTATAAACGATCTAACACCAACACAATTTAAATCACACTAATAAAAATCACTAAACTTCAAAACCACACTAACAGACAACGTAAACAAATGATAACAACCTGCCTTGCTTAACACACAATAAATTCACGGCGCCTATCGATTCGAAGAACGCCAAAAACAGCATATCGGGGAAGCACCGGTTGCTTTCGCCTACGTTACTGGCGAACTATCGATCCATTAACGGGGGATCGTTTGTTCACGGTATACGGTGGTCAATGCATAAAATAGTGCTGTTTCCGTTATGCGGGGTTTCCGCTATCCGATATTCACTTCCATAGGTTTAACACAACAGCTTCTTCTTAGAATTCATTTCACTTTTTTTGTTTA
Source organism: Anthonomus grandis grandis (assembly GCF_022605725.1). Taxonomy (NCBI): domain Eukaryota; kingdom Metazoa; phylum Arthropoda; class Insecta; order Coleoptera; family Curculionidae; genus Anthonomus; species Anthonomus grandis. The sequence continues at coordinate 16,074,802 of NC_065561.1, read as the reverse complement.
CATGTGCACTTGCTATTTTCCAAAAAAAAAAAGTTTATTGGAACAGCTACTTATGCAAAGCAATGTCGCCAATGTCTATAGTGGTTTTAAAGTTTTTACTGTTTATTTCTCAGTTTTTTTACAACTATATAATTCACTGTTTTTTTATAAATTTTTCTTAATCCCACGTGTCAGCACACCTAACTAAAAATTAATCACAGCTGACATACAACACACTGATTGAAATACGAGAACAGATCAATTTTGTTAAGATTTTTGCAAAATTTGATTAACGAAACTTAGTTTTTCGGCAGAAGTAAAAAATAAAGCCGCTGCAAGCTGAAGAACTATGAGAAATATCCGCATTTTATATCACATATCAGCTGTTTGACCGTCCGTGTAGTCTCGAGGAGGTAATTTCGCTCTCTTACTGCCATCTATATGTCAAGGAGTAGAAATTTTTTCAGTGTTATCGTATATCGCCCAAATTTTCAGCCTAAATCCACATTATCAGCCAATGAGAGACCCGAAAGGTTTCACGTACCTACGTGAAGGAAAACCGGATAGAAGTTGGTTAATTCGAACTTCATTTCGTTTTTTGCGTCCGTTGTGCTATTTGGTTTTTAATGTTATTTTTCAGTTTTTACCAAAAAAATTTTTTTGTGTGGGAGTCTGTAATTTCTAGGTAAGTCCTTGGTTTTGTTTGATTAATTTTTTTTTGCTATTTGTAATTTTGTATGTCAAATTTGGGGTGGGACCCCGGGTTGCACGTATTTTAAATGTGGCTATTGTGTTTTTTTCATTAATAGTCAGTGAAAAAATTATTTCAAACACCAATGCTTCCAAGTACATATGGAGGAGAACCAGGGTTTTACCTTAGAGCTTTGCTCTAATGAGAGCAATTTAATACTTTAACTTTAGGTGGGTATATGTTTATTATTGATTGTTATTATTTTTTCTCTTTGTCAGTTTTTTAATTAGTGTCATTTTACTGTATGTTATAACTTTTATTAGTTACATTTCTCATTCAGTTATATCTCAACAGGCAATGGCAAAGATTTGAGTCGAAATGTTGATTTCATTCATTTAAGCCAGAAAACCTCTATAGGATCCGAAAATCCCCTTACAATCAAGGCATAAAAATAACTTGAAGCAATTATGGGAGGTCAAAACCGTAATTACGTACCAATGTGGATTCAGGCTTAAGACCCCGCTTATATGTCAAACTTGACGCTGTAGTTTCACATTCACGCCAATAAAAGTCAACACTCCATCCAAGCCTTTTAAGTTACATACTCACTGGTTGTCCTGAGTAGCAACACGTTTTAAGGTACATATTTACCGGTAGTGCTGAATCACACCAACCATCGACATAACAAAAGGCAATATTTGGTATCACAATGACTTAAACCTTCATTTAAACTACCAAAGCGAAACTATGACCAGCTTCAATTTAATACATGATTATCTTAAAATAAAACTCATTTCCCAATAACTCTGACCATTAAACAATAAAACGCACCTTACTTCTACTGGATGTATCGGTAAACCCTATAAGATCCCACTCGAAATCTATAAAGTCCGAAAATTATCTGTAAAGTAATACGAAAGAGAGTCGCCCTGTCTCATGCATCACCAGGTGAGCCAGCGGGCAGCCGAGTGCTCCTCCGTGGCATTCCAATCGGCTGCTGTCACTCCCCGTGAACGGATAATTGGCCCACCCCAGGAGTCCCACAGCGGGGGCACGTCGTGTTTGTTTATCAGCCCCTTTCTTGCTTTTACTTTGCCTGGCTACGCAGAGGCGGGGATTTATTTATTCACGTTAACCTATCACGGTGGTACTAGCAATACCTTTGAACTACTTCAAGTTTACTGCACCGATATGTGTTTAGAGTGTGCGTAGTAACAATAATCTTATGGAAATTAATTACGTAGGATTTCAACTATATTAGTTGTTTAAAATTTAAAATTATTAAATTATTACATTTAAAAATGATAAAACTGCAATTTCAAACACCTATGTGTACAGACATTACAAAACAAAGTTAAAACTTGATTGAAAGTACTCCTCAAATGAATAGAAGGCATTCATTAAAAGGTGGTTTTTAACTTGCCCTTTGAAATGTAATAGGTCAAGAGCCTTAATACCTGTTGGAATACAATTATAAAACTTTGTGGCTAAAATCTGGCACAAGTTTTAATGGACATGCAGCAAACACTGTAGAATGTAAAGAGAAGGTAGTGTCAATCTTCACGATACCCCAGTCCAGTAAGGATACGAATGCATTTTCTCTGCTGCCCAGACACCTTGTCTATATGGCAAGAGTGGCCCCATGACAAAATAGCAAAAGTTAGATGAGAGTGAAAATTACTATGTAAGAAGAGTTTACAGAGATGTAATGTTTGCCAAAGATCTAAATAAAAATAGCTGACTGGACAGTTTTTTTGAAAGCTTAATCAAATGCTGTTCCCATGTTAATCCCGGATCGGGGTAGCCACCAAGAAATTTAGCCTCCTTTGCACAATTTAAGAGAATAAGATGCTCAACTGTATTATGTCTCAAGTTAAGTATTTGAAATGTTAAGCGTATTTGCCAAAAACCACTGAAGAAGGTCTGAAAGTCCATGTCATCAATATGTGAAGATGGTAGTAAGTTGTATCGTCAGCAAACAAAACAGTGTTTACTGATTCCCCTCGTAAAGAGACCAAGTCATTGATAAAAACAAGAAATAGTACAGGTCCCAAGACAGAACCTTGTGGCACTCCGTACTTCAACGGTTTAATATAAGATTTATTATGATTAAAGCAAACATATTGAACTCTGTTTCATAGGTACGACTCAATCAACCTAACTGCTTCAGGATGAAAATTGTAGGCATGAAGTTTTTCACGAAGAGTACTACGTGTTACACAATCGAATGCCTTAGTGAGTTCAAGGAAAGAGGCTAGGATATCGAGAAAGTTCTGAAATCCTTCCAAAGTAATATGGTTCACAGCAAGAGTTGTTCTTCTGTTTTTACGGAATCAAAACTGAAAAATTGCAAACAAACCATTAGACCCAAAATAGTCTTTAAATCTGTGTTTTTAAGATGCGTTCATATACTTTAGAAAGGATAGATAGAAGGGAGATTGGGTCGTAATTATTATCATCATCAGCTGAGCCCTTACTCTTAAAGAGAAGAATTAAAGTCCAGTTCAGAGATCTATTATTAGATTCTTTGATGTGCCGCGAATAGTCCGTGTGCCGGTGTTGATTGTAATGTCACATGGCATGCATGTTTAAATCGCAAAATTTTATGTGGAAAGAGTCATAAAGTAATATTCTAAGCTATATTTAATCGTTCCATTAAATAAACAAATGTTTTTTTTTATTTATACATTTGATTCGTAAAATTTGACTACAGACGCCCACGTACTATTTTGATAGACGTCTGACCTCGGTCCCAGCCACTCAAGCGTGAAAAGTTGCACAGGTCCGGCATTAAAATTTATTTGAAGAGCCAGGGGGAATAAGGATGAAAGTCCATGAAACATAAAATCGAAATATCGATAAAATTAAGTTTGAAACCATTCTATATTTAGCGTAAAAACTATTCAATGAATAAATATGTACTATTGGGTAGTTCAACGGCGTTACTACCCGAAAAAAAAAATTGTAAGGCTCTAAAACAATAAAAAACAAAAAATTCTAGCAGATATCGCAAAAAACTGAGAAAGAACGATGAGGGTCCAGTGACTTTTATCGATATTTCCTCTTATTATCAAGAACTTATACGGTTTTTTAATAAAAGCTCAATTTTACAAAATAAATCTTTATTGTTTGGTGACAAAATGGAGACTACGAAATAAAATAGAAATTCTCAATTGTGTGGCAGGCTGCAAATGTACTCCTGTGCCGATTCTCCACAAAATCTTGCAAGCTTAGTTAGATCTTTGAACTTAGCACCTGATAAAGGGAGTACAAATTTATACCTTCGTAAGAAATTCCAGGTAATTCAAACTCCTCCCTATTGTTTGGCACCAATGGTTTTCCGACGATATCAGCTTACTGCCACTCCCCGTTGAATGTTGTCCGGAAATACACAAGCCTTGGATTTTCCTTTGAAAATTTTATTTCCCTAATAACTCCCTTATAAAATGTATTTAGAAGCACTTCCCATTGCCGAAAAAAGTGTTGTTGAACATTTTCAGTTTTAAAGGGCGATGGTTTATTCCGACTTGACTCGAAAGCCTCTATCCAGTCTTGTTAATTTCTGCTCTATGCTTTTGATTCACTGCGGCGAAGTCCTTGTCGCACTCCATATATGAATGGCCTCGAATCGGAAATGTCATTTGAATAAAGTCCAAACGTTTCTGGAAATGTATAACATAATGCAAGTATCTAAACATAGTCCAGTTTTTATTTTGTCCTGGGCATGAGTCACAGAAAATGTTTAATTTCCTCGTTTGCTGATTTAGATGATTGTACAGCATATGATGCAATAACGAACAAACATCCGAGCTTCCCTTTTTGCCTATTACTTCTGGATACGTATAGAAAATAGCTTGATTATCCGATAAAATGTGAATAATAAATGTGTAAATTGACAATTGACGGCAATAATACACGTCATTTGTGGAAATGTTTGGAACTGGCAAGTTCTTGGCATAATCGATGCATATTGATTCCATTTCCATTGTCTTTCTACTCTCATTCTTCGCAGCTGTTTTCCTTTTGTAAAAGGTATCTGCTTTCCTCAAATGAATATCTTTATCCAGTTGCAGTTTCTTCAGTTCTCTGAGAATTTCAGCAGTACTTTTTTCCGTCTTTGAGAGTTTTGATTGAAGATTTTGTATTTTGACGTTTATCTCGTCACAGAAAGAACAGGTATCTGAACGAGGGTACCCAAAACTAATGTTGAAGTTCTTGGTAAAAATTTCTCGATAGCTCTCGAAAGATAATTTCATATCATGATGTTTTTGTTTAAACAGTTTATGCATTTTTGCAACATTTAGGTCCTCCGATAGATACGTTTTCTTGGACTTACTTAAGCTGTAATGGCTGCTACGGGATTTGAAAGACGAGATGTGCTGCTTTATACACGCAATTGTTTCCTTGGCCAGAGCATGCTTTCTATTTTTGTGCTTACCTCTGTTGTCAATTGGAGAAACACCTGTCATTTTTAATGACCTTTGAATTGTTTGGACACGCCGCCCACTTATTCCGTGAATTGACAGGAACGCTTTGAAGCATATCTGAACGTCAGAAGTGACACCGTCTTCCCCCAAGACTCTAACTCTGTATGATGACTGATTAAACTTAGTGACTTCATTTTGTGGTTTACGGGGTCGTCGTCGCTGAATGGGCACTAGGGAAATTAGTCCGGCAAGATATCAGTTCTGCTCATTGTATCATGATAAAGAATTATTGAATTCATGCAAAATTATACGACGCGTTTCTTCGTTTACAACAGAAAAACATTTCAAATTCTTACACTTACAATCACTGCCAGTCTCATTAGATTTCAAACGAAGTTTCTTTGCAGCATCACAAATACGTCCATCTTTCCTTCGTTTTTTCGTCAGAGTGCTAGGCAAACTATTCTCCATAACCTCAAAAATGCATGTGTTTACAATATTTATCAGTTATCACTCACAACAACACAGTCGCACTGATTTAAAAGTGATATTTTTATAATATTATAAAGTAATATTTTTAAAGGCGCCATTCAGTCCATATTCGCGTTTTTTCCGCTGACGCATGGACTTTCAGCGTTCTTTCCTAGTACATCTAATTTTATTTCGATTATAATTTTGGACTGTCATCTTTGTTTCTTCTTATACTGTAACCCGACAAAATAGAGGCTATAAGCATCGTTTTCATTGAATACTTTATTTTTCGTTAAATGTGGATTTTCATCGTTCTCCCCCTGACTCTTCATTTGTATTTAAAATTTCATTATCAGTTGATTAAAGATTTACTTTTTGACACAAAAGGGTAAACTGTTTTGGTTTGTCTTAAAATGTTATATATTTCCTTTTTTGGGTATTAAGATTTATTTTTATTTGGTAGTTATTACTAATGGGGATTTTGGCTGCCACATTTAATGTCCTTTATTATTGTTTTTTTTAAATTTATACATATTATGATATATTATTATAATAACTTACTCCTGAAAACACATCTCATCATATTTAGTACGAACATCTTTTGATAAAAAGTAATTATGTAGTCAGAAAAGTGGAAGTATATTTTTTAAAATAAACTTTTACATCAAAAGCCATCTATCTGTCTACGGTTTGAGTAACTATTAAAGGCGATAGACCCATGCTTAAAGATCTCTTTAAAAACACGACGAAAGTAATACAAAAACAGCCCAAAAATGTATCTGGGTACGGCCCCGTAATCCTCAAAATCTGTGGGATAGACTGAGATACACAATCACTTGCACACTCTAAAGTAGGAATCGCCAGAACGCAGGTGTTTTATCTTTGTTTAACAGACTGGCTAAAAAGAGGAGAGAAGTCTGTGAGTGCTGGAAGTATTTAAAATGTTTTGTAAGATGCTTAGATTTTAGTCCGCGGTCAATTTTTTTATTTTATTTTCTTGTGATATTATTTTCTTTCTAAAAATTGACATTTTCAAAACAAAAATAAAAAATAGTGTAGAACATGGAGTTTTACGTATATTTAAAATGATTTCATAGATAAATTATATAACATTTAGACATTTAAACATGTATATAGGTGCCAGAAGTAATTGAGTGATTTGTTAACTTTGTGAAAGGGATGATAATTTCATTTTTTATTGCTTTTAATAATTTTGTATTAATTCCATCAGTACTGTGGCTATTTTTTAAATCATTAATGGCTTTCATTACTTCTTCAAAACTTGCTATTTTAAACCTAAAGAGCGATATACAAGTATTAGGGATAAAATTCAGATATTCATGAAATGTGTGGTTAGTTTTACTGATTTTACTTATTTCATTTTCAGCAATGCAGCAATGGAGCATAATAATAATAATAATAATAATAAGAATGTAGAAAATGCCTGCGCGTACCGGAGACAATTCAACTTATAACATCAGGATGCACATCTCTATATCAGCTGCCGAATATCTGCATCGACATAACTGTGTGGCAAAAATTATTCATCAAGAACTGGCAAAACTTTATCATCTAATTGGCGAAAGTTGCCCCTATTACCAGTACAAACGAGAAACTGTACTTGAAAATGACGACTTTCGCCTCTACTGGGACAGAACTGTTTTAGGACGCTGACTTCAAACAGGCCAGATATACTCTTAATAAATAAAGCCCAAAAGAAAACCTTTCTAATTGACATAGCCAAATACCAATAATGTCCTAGAAACGACACACACGAAATTTGCTAAATACGCGGATCTAGCTCACGAGATAAAACAACAATGGAGGCAAGATAATGTATATATATACTGCCTCTAGTTATTTCATCCACTGGAATTGTCCCTTTAACCTCCTCAGACCCCAGGTATCATATATGATACCTGAGGATTTAATTTTTTTTTCGGCGCGCTGAAGCAATTAGCCGCCAGTTCCCGATGGTATCATAAATGATACATAGCCAAATATGCGCACACATTTTTATTTCGCCGACGCACGCTGTAGTGGTGAGGTTAGGTTAGTGTATTGTTTACATGTGCAAGTGCATGTTGCATCATTATGCCTTTTGACCAAAATAAGAGTAAGTAATATTGTTCTTGCTTATTGTTATATATTGACGGCAGGTAGCACATAGAACATGTGTAATAAAAAAATTATCTCTTAGTAATCTAATCGTGCCGCAAATGGTAGACTTAGTAAAGGTATCACCAGTGATATCTTGGGTCTCTAAGACTACAAAAAATAAAAGAATTGCTAGGAATTTGTGTGTTAAATATAAAATCATATTTTGGGTTTTTTTAATTATTTGCCTTGTTGAACATTATTATTTCGTCACTTTTAGGGGCTTTAACCAGCTTCGAGCTAGAAGAATTAGTTCTTAATCTGGACCTAGACCAATCAGATATCGGCGATTTATCGTCGGAGAGTGGGGATGAAGTAGATGTGGACTTGGATTTGGTTAATATTAACCTTGATCATCAGGATGGATTAGAAAGTATAGAGGATATAGAGATGGCAGAAAATATGAGTGATTCTTCGGCTGACGAGCCTCTTGCCCATTATTTACCAGGCTATGAAAAAACTTGGTCCCGTGTCCGGGAATTTGAACCATTCCAGCTTAACTTTAAAAACGAGAACATTTCCACTCAATTAAATCAACCAAGTATGTGCCTAAGAAAATACATTTCTGATACTTTCTTTGAAAAAATGGCACTTTTCACAAATATGCGTGAGGTTATTGGGACAGGACGTTCCCTTGAAACTTCTGCGAAAATTCTTTGGAGCTTCCATGTTGATTGGAATTTATGGTCTACCGAGAATAAGGATGTACTGGGCGCTAAGTACAAGAGTACCCATTGTTTCAGACACAATTTTAAGAAATCGGTACTTTATATTGCGATCACGGGTAAAACTTGTAGAAGATCAGAGGGTTACCAATGAAGAAAAAATAATAGATAGATTCTGGAAAGTAAGGCCTTTATTGGACATGGTGCAAAGAGGATGCCGTTTAAATGAACGAACGAAAACAGTGTCAATAAATGAACAAATGATTCCTTTTCATGGCCAAGTAAAAATGCGACAATTTGTTAGGCGTAAGCCAAATCCAGTGGGATTATTTCTCAAGCAGATTGCGAGCAAAGTGATTCTGATGAAGAGCAGGTAACGCCCCGAAAACAAAGGAAAATTTTGCCTATTCCAGATAGAAGAGAGAGGAAGCAGAGAAACACTCATTTACCAGTATTTACCAAACACGACCAGAAATTCAAATCAAAATGTCGATATCCGAAATGTGGTAAATTGACATTTGCTAAGTGTGCCTCATGTGACGTATATCTTTGCTGCTCCGTTGAGCGAAACTGTTTTGCTCTTTTTCACCAATAAAGTTTTTTTTTCGAAACTTTTTTTGTATTTATTTAAACCCAAGGTATCAAATATCACATCTTACTTTTTACAGTAAAAAACAAAAACAAATTTTTTCTTGATATTTTGTTGTTTTTTGGGCCCATTTTCATTTCACTTCACTTTGTCATTTCATTTCACCTTGGGTCTGAGGAGGTTAACACTGTCCAAAAACCTTAACGCATTGGGTCTTTCCTCCTGGACGATTGTCACTATACAGAAATCTGTTATACTGGATACATGCAACATAGTTCGAAAGTTCCTAAATCTACCATAGCAAAATTCGTCTTGCCTTCAGGCCGATGAAATTGACAACACCGCTATCAGCGAGCTACAACAGAAAAATGTATTCGTGATTCTATTCTATTATCTGTCCTAGTTTCAAATGTAAAAACCCTCGATATTTACGGAAGTTCGGTTCAAAAAATAATAGTAATAGGAAAAAAAATAAAAATATTGTAAATATAATAAGATCGGAGACTAATTTAGTTAGTATACAGCCAATGCGACTAAGCTAAAAGTCTACCGATTAGAAGCTAGTAACCAAAACGTGTATTCCTGATAGCAGTGTATCTTTCTAAATAATAAATTCACTACACCACACAACACTTTTGCCAGCAACGCAAAAATCTCCTGACAACCTGGCATCTTTCCAGACGAACCCGCGTTCCCTTAATTGAGTGATAGTTATTTCGTATCCAATATTTTGTTTGTGACAAACTTAATCTGGCGAAGTATAAATATTGTCGCGTCTGCAGGTTACAAGTTAAGCGAAACACATGTTCACTCCCTAAATTTATTTGACTTTGCGACTTTGTTGTTTTTTTTTCTTGAATTTTACTGATTTTATTTTGATTTAAGAATAGCCTTAAGTAAGTTGAAGTGGGTGCTTTGAATGTAGGCAGTCATGTTAAAAAATGTTCGAATATTAAGGTTAAAATATATTTTAGTATTTATAAACAGTTTCCTTACACTTTATATTTATCAGGAAAAAAATGTTACAACAACTATTTATGTCTGATTTAAATTTCGCGCCAATATACTCCCAGCGGCGACGCGGTTCCTTATATACTCGGCTGACTATAATTTCAGAAGATTCGAGAAGTCGTGCGGTGTGCGACTTGTGAACACATTCCGAAATGACATAATCAGCTAGTTTCTCGGAGTTTACGATATCGTTACCATATATATTTCACACGTACTAGGAAATGCAAATATATTTGCTACCTCTTATAGGTGCATACGTTGAACGTATACCGGTCTGGCAAATACAAAGTTTTAAGCTAATAGAAGACCAATAATACTTCATCGATTCCTCTGACTTACACCAATAGTTTACAAATTGGTTAAAAAAATTTACTTGCATTTTAAACCTTCAAGACTACACATTTAACATTTACTTTATACACATAAATAATTTATCATTTAACACACTATACCCAATCCGTGTGACGACGTATGTGGTAATAGTTTACAATAGCGTCTAGATTTCCAATAGAACCTTTCAAATCTTGAAAATTATCTGATAATATCGGCAATGAGACTGGCCTTTTTGAACTTAAATACGTTTTGTTAAGCTGAACGGGTGATGCGAGAGTTGAATTGTAATTACTAATCTTCTCCATAATGATTATGCTGATTGTGATTTATTGATTTCCCCTATGATCTATTGCGTTTCATAATTAACCGCTTGGTGGGTCGTGTCTTGTTGAAAACAAAAAAAAAACGTGTCAGTATAATATTCTTATTCAACTTTAAGTTCTACTTACTTCGTAATCTGAACCTGTCAGTTATATTTTTATATTTTATTATTTTTGGTTGGCATCATTCCCCCAAAGGGGACCGATAAAGTTATAGCTTCCAGATGTTGTAAGGAACCTAAACGAAAAGACATCGACTTTACAGGTAAATTATCGCCTATAAACGCTAATCAAGTTGCTTTATTAATCTTGGCAAATATCCAGGCCACCCAAATACCCGACACGCAATTAACTGCAGTCATGCATATATAGAAATTAAAAATAAGTTGGAAACGTTTTAAAAAAGGCAGACTAGACTTTTATACAGAGTGCTAATTTAAAACCTGCCAAGAACTGATAATATAAGTGTTTCCAATTTAACGTATCGTTTAAAAAATTCCCATCATTTGAGTGTTTCTATTTAGGGAGAGTTAATAGGAGATAGTCTAGTCAGCAAAAAGCCTTGGAGATCCATTGAAAAGCCTTTCACATTCTGACATAAGCAAATCCATTAAATCTATGAGATTCAAAGCTCCAAAGGAGGAACAATAATTACGGTATGAGTAGAAATTTGACTTCATGATGGAACTTACTTATTTTATCGATTCTGATTTTACTGTCCAATGATTATGTTAGGAATGTCTTAGAACCTATTATTATTCCATACAAATATAGTTTTTATATTGATGCTTGCTAATGATATTTTATATATAGGAGGACATAATCTCCACTTTTCAGAAATTTTCAGGAAGACATACTTAGACTTTGTCTAGCTAAGGAAAGGTACAGCACGTATTGTTCGGCTCGGTTGCGCAGTAAATTTGTTTACGCCGCTGCCAAAGCAACGGTATCGATCGCCTCAATTTGCATATAAACAGTGCCGTTGCGTTAATTGTTATATTTGTGTTCTGTGCCTTTAAATTAAATTAAAAAAAGGCGCGCTACTGTCGCTAATCGCGCGTTATTAGGGAACAAAACTTGGCGCAGCTTTGCTAGACAAACTCTACTCAACGTCTAATTTGAACTCCAATAAGTATGCCAGGAATAGAATCAATGGATAGGAATAGAAATGTAGAAATCGAGCTCTTCAATAGTGCTAGATTGAAAAACTTGAACTTGAGCCTTTAATATATAGCTTTAAAAGACCATATACGCCCGGACTAATGCGGCTTTTGGTCAAAGAAAACAAATTATTGATACACTTCGGAATAGAATTTTGTGGAATAGAAATTTTACGAAGAAGTATCCAGAGAATTTGAAAAAAACATAAGCAACCATTCCTAAAAGATAAAATTAATTCAGAAAGTACATAATGATCGCCATTTGCAATTTTGCAAGATTATAAGTGAACGAATCGTTCGCGATGCACAACTTATTTTAATATTTGCATTTCTGATGAGTGCCTCTTAATTAACATAATTGCTCAAACCAATTCAATATGATTTAATGTAACTTTATTTAATTACTTAGTCAACTCAACAAAAATGTAATGCATCTCTCTGGTTAAACCAGTTTAAAGGGCGATAGGATTGGGACCACTTTGAATGGCCGGCAATATCTCTAGATCTGTGACCACTATTACTTAGTTACAAATTGTTTATATTATCTTATTCATGTTCATACTCACAGGTCCGGAACGTTTCAATATGGTCTTTCGAAAACGATATGTCTTTTCAACTTTAGGAATAAATAATTAGGACCATAGTTGTTTATAGCATAAATGAAAGGGGATGTTTTAAAATAAAGTTCTTCAACATGTGTGTTCCCTAATTATACCGACAGAGACAGTTTAATAATTTTCACCCGTCATCAAACAAAAGCAGTTACTTTTCTATGTTTAGAAGCCGATATCATTAGTCAGGCCGAAAAGAGATGAAAATAGCCTTCGGGAACTCATCATTTCATCAACACCTCATTCGCGGTTGACTATTTTCTATTCTGAAAATTAAAAATGATCTCTGAGGCGCTAATGGGTGGTCGACACTGATCACCCTGTGCCGAAGGACAATCTGTTTTGCGTGTCGTGAATCACTTTACTTAAATGTCGGTGAATTTTTAAAAGGCCTACTTAAGCACTTATATAAGCTTGATTATTCAGACTATAACTTGTGTATGGAAATTTTTTGACTTTAAATTTAAGGTCCTACAAAAGCAAAAAGTTGTACAATTACATGAAATATCACAAAATTCTTTCTAAGGGACCATAAGTAGGAGTACAGAAAAATGAACGAACTATCTAGAATAAAAATCGAGGCTCTCAGTAAGTCTAACCTAAAAACATTTTTTCATTAACAACTATATGTATACAGGTCTGGTCAACTCAGGTCTTGAATGTGGAAATAAATTTATTCACTTGCAACAACAAATTCAAATAATAAGCTTAAGAAAGAACGACAGCGCTTCTCCTTCTGTCCTTTACTAACTAGAGGTTACACACACATTATTGAACCTAGAGAACTATTTTGATCAGACAAATAAAGCTTGCTTCACTACTTATAATGATTAAACGAATTTCACTCGAAAATTACCAAAACCTTTTTTGATTCATAATACTCTAGTATTTTTACTGTTTAACTAAGACACTTTAATAACTTATCATTTTAACATAATTCGTAATAATCGTAACACATGTGAATTCCACCTAACCTCCCATAATAAATTGACAAAATTTGACACTTGTCATTACATATAATATTAAGTATTAAGCGTACGATACTAAAGGTGAATTCACATGACTTGGTAACGGAATAACTGACTCAGGACAGATGAGTTCCAGCAAGAAGATTCCTAAAGAACAGTTGGATTCGCAACGGTTAAGATAGTTACACTGCCCCCTTCATAAGCCTATTTCGTTCGGAAAAGATCCCAAACATGTTGATATTATAGGCAGAAGGTTTCTCTTTTGCAAAAGGACCTCTTGTAGAATTATCGCAATCCACGCTTTTCTGCAGAGGTGTTAAGGACTATAAGAGCACACCTGTAAAATTGAAGACCACTTCTAACATGCTAAGAATCATCCTCCAGTTCAAGTTATCGACATCTGCATGCCGGTTTGGGGATTTTACGCTTCTCAGGTCCTCGGTAAGCAAATTCCACTTTAGAGGACTTATATATTAACGTGATGTGAAGAAAATCTGTCTACCAGTCCCTTCATCAGTTACGTTGAGTGCTTGTCCGACTCTGGGGTTAAACCGACGCAACTCCTGAACTGTTCCGAACTTTCTCAGCTATATATCTGGTACAGGACATCGTTGATGACTTCCACAACTTTAAATGTGTTCCAAAAACTCCCACGGTGTTTAAAGTTTTGGTGAAGGCCCTTCTGTCTCTTAGTGTCGTAAAGCCCAAGTTCGGCATCTTGACCAGTCGAATTCAAAAAGATGTTGTACGTTTGGCTTTGGCATTAACAGATGCATCCTTTATCCGATCGCTAGTATCTTAAATGGAAATACGAATTTGACTATAAATGACATCCATGCTTTTACGCAGCTCACTGATGGGCTCAAAATTTCGTTCTTGGTCCGAATGTAATTTCAAAAGTACACCAAATTGGCAAATCCATTATTTTACTAAAGCGTTGGCGACAGTAGAGGTTTCTTGGTTTATCGTAGAATATATATAGTACTTCGGTCGTTTCTAAAAAGTTTTACTTATATTGACGATCTACAAGTTGTTAATAAATGACTCAGCTACGTACCACACTGTATGGGTTAATTATAGTTTACTATAGCCGGTAAAATGTTTCCTTACGTTTTGCGCTCTTTCCATCAGATATACGTTATATTTGTCTATCAGCTGTTATTACATTCACACCAAAAAATTACGTTGGATAAGTATACCTGAGAAAAATCTATAAATTATTACTTGACATCAATAATTACACTCATAATACACCGTACCGCCATAATAACAAATGGGTTCGGGCTCGTGTTTAAAGGAATTCTTGTCTCTGATCAAATTGCACATATTTCATACCCTTTTTCTTGACTTACTAAATTTCCCGTTGATCGCTCACGTTTATCTAAATCCCGACCATAAATTTTAGAGGTAAATCATGTCAAGTGAGAAGCTAAATTATATTTTAGTACCTAATTATTAAGTGTATAACCCCGTTAATATTTCCGTGATTGGTATCGCGAGGGCGAGAGAACTGCCTGTCCTGGCGCAATAAGCCGACCGTTGGTCATGAACGTTTTTAAATAAATATAGAATTTAACCCTAATTTAATATACAAGTCAAGGTTAGTTTGCGAGTTTTTGGCACGCTAATGTTTTATACCAAAATTTATAGTTTTAGAAAACGATTTGATTTGAGTATATGTATACGTAAATTTCAGAAAATTTTATGTGTGTACCTCAATCGTAGGGTTTAACAAAAATCATATTACTGACTAGATTTATATGTATGTAAATTTAATGTCTAAGATTCCTTACTAAGATTATAAGCTTCGGACATTATACTTAGAATTTGCAGATCTTGATTTATTAAGGACACTGCATTAATTACGTTAATAGGGGAGAGCGAATAATATACTTGCGAATCATCATAGAACTGATGACATTTTACATAATTTAGGTGCTCGGATAGCTCAGCAGTACACAATGAAAAAAACGATTTTATGATGTTTCCCTAAGGTCAGCTCTATTTATCTTGGCAGTTAATAACAGAGAAGAATTGCAAAATACAGAATACAAAATACTATTAACCAGATATGACTTAAAGAAATTTAGAGCATTTTCGTATAGTCCTTAGAAATTAAGTTTCAAAAGTGTCGTGTCGTCGTTTATGGTATCAAAAGCCTTGCTAAAGACAAGTACAAGTATTTTTATCGCAAATCATAATTATGTCATTAGTAATATGTAACAATGCTCTGGTTCTTACGAAAGCCTGATTGAGTTGATGGAATAATTTGAACAAAATTGCAATATAAACTGGTCTCAAAATCAAAAGAGTCCTGTTGTAAGACACTTCTTGATAATAAATATTATGATATTATTGAATAATCATGGAGCATTGAATTTTAATCCAGAAACGATCCCTTCTATAATCTTACAAGTAACTGGAGAAAACGAAAATACATTTGATCTAATCTTTTTATACTTTTTATTTAAATTTCAAGAAGAAATGGAATTTAAAAAAGTTTAATATTTAAATCTTTAAAAACTTTCAATATTCTAAGAGTATACAACACACAACCTTTTACCAGCATGCTTAATACATAGCCACAGCTGTCAAGAGGAGACTCTTGGGTGCAAAGATCTATGACTATATATTTATAACTATTTTTTTAAAAAAAAGGAATTCCTTCCTCTGAATGAATGAATGAATTAAGAAATAAGACTTCTTCATCTAGCACTATCCCTACTTCACCTGAGGACCTTTAATAATTGAACATTTCCAGGTTTATATATCTTTGAATGCAAATTTACAGTCTTTAGACACCTTGTTTCCTCATCATTAGCACAACCAAGCGCTTTAAATACGTAGACTTTCTTTAACAGAGCATGGCATCTTTACAAAAATTTAAGGGAAAAAGTTTTCAATTTATTGTAGAAATAGAACCATATTCGGTGTCCGAATACCTGGACTTTTCATATCCCTAAGTGGCAAGTCGTTGTTCTTATTTTAGTGTGTTGTGTAATGTGGTTCAATAATTAAAATTAATGTTGTTTTTTTGTCTTTGTATAATCTTTGTATTGTAATCAGCTTTGTTTTAGCACAAAATTTTATATATACCATGTTCCTTTTTACTAGCTTAAATTGTATATTTTAATTAGTTTAATTTTAGGTAGTGCTATTAAAACATATGCCGTTATTTGCTCAATTATTTAAATAAAAATTTATTGATACTGATATCACCCCAGTCCTGACCAAACCATATAATCATAGAAAAAATTGTGCTCTTGCTAAGTTAACCGGAATATAAAATTGCTTAAATAAAACTACTTACTTTTTAAATAATGTTGCTTAAAACATCAGCGTGTATATGTGTGTGTGTGGCAGGACACATGATTCTCGAACCAAGAGAGTCCCGACGAGTGACGAATTGCTCTGGACAGAACAGGGAGATACCTCGCGAGCGAACATGACACATTTCACAACATCAATGTGTTAGGAAGCCACTAACGAGCTTGCCGGTAATTTTAAACACCCCCTATCATAATTTATGTTCCGTTGCTCATTCTGGAGTTCTAAAGGTCTTAAATCTAGCGTGTTTTATGTATGTGCATACGGTCTGAGCTCGGCCATTAGTTTATATGAAAAATAATTAAATTGTTTTGAATCTATTAACATTTTTATGGAGATGTAGAAATATTACTGATCGAAATGTGCAATTTTATTATGGATTATTTGATAGTTCCATAATAAGTAAGTCTCTTTTGTCGATCATTAAAAGTGATCTGCATACCTATTTTCCGAGAAATTATTTTTGAAATATTCTCTAAATAAAATTACTAAAGGTTGTTGAAAACTAGAATTTTATTTCTATGCAAATTATTGCAGTTTCATTAATAAATATCCTTTAACATATATGGCATAAAAAATACAGAAACAGTATATAAAAATAAGTAATTTTTTATATAATGATAGCCATAGCCATTTAAATTATGCCTACATTTATTATTTGAGGCAAACCTCAACTTACTAACTAGAAATTGCTTTCTTAGTAATTAAGATGTTTAGTCTATAAAAACTTGAAGAATAGGTTGTACAGTTGTCAGATCATATTTTTCATGAAATCATTATAAATCTGTCTAATGTCGTTTTTTTCTAGTGATGAATTGACACTGCTTAGTAAAGGCTGGAAATTTTTTTTTAAAAGCCTAGAAGACTGATTAAAAACAACGTGCAAATTATTCTACCGAAATAGATCCGATTATAGATTTTATCACTATTAATTAAAGACCAAAAACAAATAAATCGGAGCTTTAAAACGCGTGTTATCGGCTAGTGAACCTAAAACGATTTTTCCAGTTTTGCTATACTGGGACGCCACCTACAAAAACTTGAATAAAAAATTTTACACTAACTGGTTTTAAATGAAATGTCGTAGAGACGTTAAAGAAGGTCCCAGTGTTATTTTAACATAACAATGAAGTAGTTCGCTTCATTAAAAAGCGAGTTATAAACCAAATCAATATTTCTATTTTTGAGACGCTACCTACAAAAACCTAAATACAAAAATTTTAAATAAAGGGTTTTGAATGAAATTTCGTAGAAATATTAAGGAAAGCGTCAGTATTAATTACACACCAAAAACAATTAAATCGAGTTATTAAATCGCGTATTGTCGGCGAGTGAACCTAAAACAATTTTTCGAATTTTGCTATACTGGGACGCTATCTACAAAAACTTGAATAAAAAATTTATTTTTAAAGGGTTTTGAATGAAATTTCATGAATATGTTAAGGATGGTCCCAATGTTAGTTTAGGAGTAAAAACAATTAAATCGGAGTATTAAAACGCGTGATATGGGCCAGAAAAAATTCGAGTTTTGCTATACTAAGATGCCATCTACAAAACCTTAAATAAAAAATGTATTATTAAAGGGTAAATTTATTATAAAAGCTGCGGACACCGGAATACAGTCGTATCAATATGCTCGGACAGCAGAGCTGCCACTAAGGCTATCACAGCCGCAAAGGTAAGCTCCAAACTTGTACTAAAGTGCATAAAAGTCCTGAAAAAACTGGTGCAGGTTGGCTGCAGGGTCCAGCTCGTCTGGATACCTGGCCACGCAGGCCATGCAGGTAATGAGGAAGTGGACTCTCTTGCCAGACTGGAATCCGCGAATGTGCCGATGGGGCAGGAACCCATAGTTGGTATCACCAAATGCGTTGCGGTCGCGTCAATGAAGGGTCTGCTGGACAAGTGGAGCCACTGAAGATGGACTGAGTTCCCTGGTATGAGACAGGCCAAAGCGCACATAGGTTGGCCCTCTGCCTGTCTCACCAAAAATCTACTAGGCCTAAAAAGACGCAAAATTCGGCTAGTGACAAGTCTTTTAACCGGTCACTGGCACTTAAGAAGCCATCTCCATACTATCGGTATTGCGGACAACCCGGAATGCCGATGGTGCTGTGAGGAGGATGTAGTCGGGGAGTGCCCAGCACTCAAGCGCGCCAGGTTCAAATACTTGGGTAACACTTTCAGTGTACCGAGTGACTTTAAGTCCTTCAGACCAGAGAGCCTTATCGGTTTTTCTAAGGCCGTTCGGCTCTGGTAACCCCCGGTGGGGCATGACGGGTCCATCAGGAGACCTATATGCAGAACTGCCTTGGCAGCCCACTGTTTCGACAATTCAATTAAATTTAATTATTAAAGGGTTTTGAATTAAATTTCATGGAAATGTTAAGGAAAGTCCCACTATTAATTTAACACCAACAACAAATAAATCGGAGCATTAAAACGCGTGTCATAGGCCAGTGAACCTAAAAAAATTTTTCGAGTTTTGCTATACTGAGACGCTACCTACAAAAACTTGAATATTAATATTCAAATTAAGGGGTTATAACTGAAATTTCGTAAAAATATTAAGGAAAGTCCCAGAATTAATTTAAGACCAAAAACAAATAAATCAGAGCATTAAAACGCGTGTCATAGGCCAGTGAACCTAAAAAATTTTTCGAGTTTTGCTATACTGGGGCGCTACCTACAAAAACTTGAATATAAAAATCCAAATTAAGGGGTTTTAACTGAAATTTCTTAAAAATATTAAGGAAAGTTCCAATATTAACTTAAAACCAAAAACAATTAAATAGGAGTATTGAAACGCGTGTTATAAGCCAGTGAACCCAAAATAATTTTTCTAGTTATATTATACTGGGACGCCAACTACAAGACGTTAAATAAAAAAATTATAGTTGAAGGGTTTTGGATAAAATTTTATATTAATGTTAAGGAAAGGAAAAAAGGAAAGACCAAAAACAAATAAATCAGAGCATTAAAACGCTTGTTATAAGCAAGTGAACCTAAAACAATTTTTCGAGTTTTGCTATACTGAGACGCTACCTACAAAAACTTGAATATAAAAATTTAAATTAAGGGGTTTTAACTGAAATTCCGTAAAAATATTAAGGAAAGTCCCAGTATTAATTTAAAACCAAAAACAATTAAATAGGAGTATTGAAACGCGTGTTATAAGCCAGTGAACCCAAAACAATTTTTCTAGTTACATTATACTGGGACGCCAACTACGAGACGTTGAATAAAAAAATATATTTGAAGGGTATTGAAAGAAATTTAATATAAATGTTAAAGAAAGTCCCAGTATTAATTTAAGACCAAAAACAAATAAATCAGAGCATTAAAACGCTTGTTATAGGCCAGTAAACCTAAACAAATTTTTCGAGTTCTGCTATACTGAGATGCTACCTACAAAAACTTGAATATAAAAATTCAAATTAAGGGGTTTTAACTGAAATTTCGTAAAAATATTAAGGAAAGTCCCAGTTTTAATTTAAGACCAAAAACAAATAAATCAGAGCATTAAAACGCTTGTTATAGGACAGTAAACCTAAACAAATTTTTCGAGTTTTGCTATACTGAGATGCTACCTACAAAAACTTGAATATAAAAATTCAAATTAAGAGGTTTTAACTGAAATTTCGTAAAAATATTAAGGAAAGTCCCAGCATTAATTTAAGACCAAAAACAATTAGATAGGAGTATTGAAATGCGTGTTTTAAGCCAGTGAACCCAAAACAATTTTTCTAATTATATTATACTGGGACGCCAACTACAAAACCTTGAATAAAAAAATTATAATTTAAGGGTTTTGAATGAAATATCACGCGAATGTTAAGCGAAGTCCCAGTATTATTTTAGCATAAAAATTAAGTAATTCGGTTCAATAAGTCGCGAATTACAAGCCAAGGAACCCAAAACAATGTAAGTAGTATCTATTCTAATAGATGCAAAATCTTATTTTTTTTTTAGTTTTTAGCTTGCAGATCTTTTTAATTTGTATACGATATACATTTATTTTAAATTTTTAACCGTTATTCAGTTGGATAATAAATCAATGCTTTATCAATATGGATAAGATCAGTTTCTAAATCAATATACAGCCCCCATATAAAATAATACAAACTATAAACAAAATCAAATTAAATTATTCTTACCAGTTGATTTTGATAAGCTGTAACCGCAGTGAAGATTGTCTCAGGAAATATAAAAGTTTTGTACTCTTCGTTTTCCAAATCGTTTACGTTCCCTGAACTGCCCTCTGGTCGCTTTACCAAATGAATTCGCGGTTGATATTTATGCATTGAATTTAGTACTAACTGAAAAGAAAATAAAAAGTTACTCAAAATGAAATATGAAAAACAGATAATGAAGATACAACTTACTTGCCCATGCTTATCCATTTCGTTATTAGTTAGTTTCACTTTTTCAAAAGAAACCACTTGTTTCCTGAGCTGTTCTCCACTGTACGGTGAATCTGGATGAGGGTATATTCTACAAGGGGCAGGGGGATCAGCTTTTCCAGCTACTAGCCAGGAGGATCGATGATAGGCGTATCTATACCTTTTATTGTCAACTGGAACTATATCCATAAGTACTGCGTACTTTTGTTCTGGTCGTATACCAGTGAATGATACTCGGACTGTTGGAAACATTCGCCTAAAACAAACAAAATAATTAAGTTAGTTTAAAAATGTACGGTAAATTTTTTAGCGTTATATTATATTATAATGTAGCTTTTTTCCTTGTATGATCATTTAAAAAATATATCTTTAAGGTATCAAGGCAGTGGTGTGCCTGATTAAAAAGCGAGTTATAAACCAAGAAAACCAAAACAATTTTTCTATTTTTGCTATATTGAGACGCTACCTACAAAAACTTGAATACAAAAATTATAAATAAAACGTTTTCAATCAAATTTCGAAATGTTAAGGAAAGCCTCAGTATTAATTACACACCAAAAACAATTAAATCGAGATATTAAAACGCGTATTGTCGGCCAGTGAACCTAAAACAATTTTTCGAAGTTTGCTATACTGGGACGCTACCTACAAAAACTTGAATAAAAAATTTAATATTAAAGGGTTTTAAATGAAATTTCATGGATATGTTAAGGAAAGTCCCAGGATCAATTTAGGAGTAAAAACAATTAAATTTGTTCGCGTTATATTATATTATATTAAAATGCATCTTTTTTCATTGGATGATCATTTAAAAAATTAATCTTTAAGGAGTCAAGGCACTGGTATGCCTGATGTCTATTTTATTTTGGGTTAATATCTCAAAAATCACTATTATATTAATCCAATTTCCATGTCTACATTTCGCCCTAACGAGCCCGACGTACATTAAACCGACGTTTGCAAGACTAAAGTAAATAAATCAAGAGGTAGAGCACTTTTCCTAAAACTGTTAATTTGATGAGGTTCAATTACTAAAATTGCGACGAGTCTCGGTCCCATTTCCCAAAAGACTTTACCCCTTTGACTGTTGACGCCAACATCTGCGAATAATTCGGTTTATTAGCGTGGCTTGTCACCCCAACTTGACTTCATTTAATGCTATTAAATTATATTACTACTAAGGTTAATACCGTTTTTAGCTGAGACATTTTTTATTTGACGTTATTGTGGCATTTGTATTTTATTTTCTCGCTTTGCTACTTTTTTTTGAATTGAAATATCTTTCGATAGTGACTTTCAGAATCAGTTCCTATGGCGCCATCTAATAGTCAAGCTATAAATTAACCATTAAGGTATCTGGAGCCAAGGTAGATCATTTAAATATATATTAATTAGAACAAAAAAGTAGAAGAGGTAAAATGGAAGTCAAGTAAGGGTTTGCAACAATATTATGATGCGAGAGGTATTCTCACTATTAGTAGCTTCTTCCAGGCACTTGATATCATTAAAGAAAAAGAATTCTGGGCTTATTGCCTGTAAAGATATCAATAATTTCTTTCATGAAGTTGATGTTCCTAAGAAAGAAGATGAAGGGCATGAAGAAAAAGAATGGAAGAAACATTAGGTTCAATTAGCTGTAGAAAAGTAAATAACTTCATCCAGTTATTTGATATTATTAGGGAAGAAGGCAAAGAAGATGAATGAGAAGGAAAAGAAGAAGAAGGTAATGATGAAAAAGTACACTGAAGCACTTTGTAAGAAATATGATAAAGAAGGAAGATGAAGAAGATGAAGAAGTAAAGTGGAAGTCAAGTAAGGTTTTCCAACAATATTATGATGCAAGAGGTATTCTCACTATTACTACGAAGTTTAAGACAAAAAGTACACAACTAGTAGTTTCTTCCAGGCAATTAACGTTATTAAAGAAAATGAATGCTGGGCTTAATTGCCCGTAAAGATATTAATAATTTCTTCCATGAAGTTGATATTCATAGAAAAGAAGATGAAGGATATAAAGAAAAAGAATGGAAGAAACATTAGGTTCAATTGGCTGTAAAAAAGTTAATAACTTTTTCCAATAATTTGATGTTATTAGGAAAAAAGGCAAAGAAGATGAATGAGAAGAAAAAGACGAAGAAGGTAATGATGAAAAAGTACGCTGAAGCACTTTGTAAGAAATATGATTACAAAAACCAAAAATTCAGATAATTCCTCACCTTCGAAGTACAGTTGAGGAAATCTATAACAGGAGCTTCAAATGATCCAATTGCCAACAAATATTATATCTACCAAATACTAGATTAGTGTAGCCACTCATAGGTCGATAAAACAAAGCACCAATGAGTAGCGAGAGTGAAGAAATTTCACTAGAACAGGAGAACTATCTCTGTGAAATTTGATAAAGCCAAAGTGGAGGAGAAGACAATTTGCTGTAAAAGGTGTGTACATGTTAAAGAACCAGAAGCTCTTAGCCTGAATCTTTCAGATAAGAGCTGAAGAGAGCGTCTTGTTTATTGTCAATAAATTAACCTAAGAATTTATTGTCGTCCAAGTTGCATCACACACACACATCACACACACCAAAATGTATGACACTAGTTTTTGAAATACTTAAACACATCTTGTTAGAATCACAGCATTTCTTGATTTCCACAATAGGTTGATTAGATTTATTTCATTTTTATCATACCACAAAATTGTGGCATCATCCTCAAACTGAATAGGTTTCCTCGATAATTCAAAATTGCCCTTGTCATTAATGTAAATGAGAAATAGAACTGGTCCAAGAGTCATAAACCGCTCCTCTGAAGAGACACCATCCACAGAAACACTTTGCACTCTATTAGGCAAATAAGACCTAAACCACTGAAGTGGCAAAACCCTGAAGGTTCTGTAACAGTATTTTGTGATGTTAAATGCCTTGGTCAAAAGTCACAATACATTGCTGTAGCATCATCACTACTGTGCAAGGTTAAAAGTGAGGATTCAAGGAGTGAAAAGATAGCATCTGATGTTCCCTTGGCACTTTGATACCCAAATTACTCAGCATCAAAAAAATGATTCATTGCATACCTCCAGTGCTGCATCAGGTAAAATGAAAAATTACCATACATTAAGTTCCTCTAAGCCAGAGGTATTTTTCTCTCTACTCATCTCTTCCAGAGCAGACTTAAGCTCAAGTAAATCAGTAAGCAGAAGGAAGAATAAATCTAGTCAAATCCCTTGGTCAAAAGCTGTTAATAGTTCGAAAAGAGACCTGCTATTTTACAACCTATGGTACAGTAGACTTTATTTAGCCTATCAGGTTCATTTAATAATATTCTCCTGTCCAATGGGATTTAGTCTTAAATGCTACCGTTCTATGATCAAAGATCTCGTGCTGCTCCAGGTGCTTTGGTAGGCTGGTAAAAAAACTACGTTATCACTGGGAGAAAAGGTGAAGAATAGGGAAAGGAAGTCAACAGTTACTAAAAGACTTACATACATATTAGAAAAGATTGTCAAAAATACGGCAGAATTGTAGAGAACTAAGGAAAATGAACCTAAAATAAGGAAGGACCCTCTGGAACTCTGATTGAAAATAAACCTGCCTGAATTCGAAAGCAACAATGATGTATTATTGGAGTACTAGTAGTCTGGCAACGCAGTCTTTGAAAGTCTAAATTGACTTGAAGACTAAGAAACCAGAAACAGTCAAATTAGCAATTCATTCATTAGTTATTCACCAGGTTAAGAAGTAACACTGGCAATAGCATTTTTTTAACTAGGCTTTTTACTGAACGTTCTTTCATGAACTGAAGGCAGTTGAGTGTCAAATAAATTGCTTTTTAAGCATTATTCGTTAGTTATCAATATTTGCTATTGTGTCTTGCAGATCATTTGCGAATTTTGGTAATGATGATTGCTTGAGCTTATCATGGATTCACATGTAACCTCCATTTGGCCAATAATAGAATATTAAAATGACTGTGCCATCAGCGAATGATATTAATGTGGGCTCTGATGTTCTAAACTTGCATAATTACTTTTCATTGCTGATCAATTTAAATGATCCCATAAACAAATTTTTAAATAGAACTTAGGAGCAAGTTACGATAAGACCGACCAACATATACAAAAGGAGTGTCAAATTACTCAGGCAATTTATTTCAAGTGTCGTTTACTTTCTCCTCCTACATAACGACAGTTTCGGAACTGGATTAGGTTCAGTAGTCCGTGAAGTGTGAAAAATCGAGTTGATAACTTGCTGAGATGCCCGCTTCGAACGTGGGGCGTGTCACCATCGGATGGACATTAAGCGGGCAACCAGACCCGTTTTGTAATTTTATAATAGGCCATTGCGAGTCCATTCTACGTCATTCCGATGCTAATAAACGGTCTGTGTGCATGAACGCATTTAATTATGAATTTAATTCATTCTTGCCGTTTCCTTTTTCGTAGAATGGCGACTTTTAATGTTGACAAGTCGTATAAGCTTATACCATGATCATGGTAATTTTTCAGTAAAATTAGCACGTATTACAGTATTTTATATTATTTTCTTTTAATCTTGAGCATTAGTTAAGCAGTAATCGCGAATGTACGTATGGATTTTCTAACAAATTGTCATTTTTAAGAATATTTTAACAAAAAGAAAGACTTTACTAATTTTAAGCCCACGATACTGTAGAACAAAATTCAAATTTGGCGCCTTATTGTGGAATAACCGTTAAACCCCGTTTCCGTTTAATTCTACTCCACGACATGGAGAGGGCCCTGTTGTCGACAATTCTCTCTGTTGTCATTGCACATTGGGGTAGTTCAGTTCACTGTTCATACAAAAGCTCAGTCATGCTTAAATTTAGTAAAATTTATTATTGCAGGTTAATTTTGTAAGATTAATTGGTGGACAGCACAAGGGAGACGTAAAGCAAGATCTATATTTACCAACAATGCTGCTTCCAGTTATAGCTGGAAGGGCAAAAAAGGAAAGAAATTATTTGAAACTGTAAAAGTTTGTAAGGCAGTAAATGGTAAATTTAAAATGCAGAAATTCACTTAAAGTTTAAGGTGATACGCCAACGGTGTACGTATTTGTTTGAGCCATTTGTATACTACAGGAACCTTGTGATAGGTACACCGTGGCGTTTATGACGAGCCTAATTATTATTGTACCAAGTGAATATTGAGATTAAAATTATATGTCATGGTTTCTCCAAGTCCCTGAAAGTCTAAAATGGGAGAGTACAAATAATTATTACTGCTATTACGAAAATAAATTTTAAACTTTTGTATAATTTTTCTACCATTCCTTTTATATCCTATAAATATCTAACGGGATCTAATGGGACATCCCTCGGATGTCTCATTTTTATGTCACTGAGACGTCCGAAGGAATCGACTTATGCTGACTGGGTGGACATGAGTCAGGTGGCCTCATCTTTGGCTATGGAAGTGTTGATTCATTGGGACAATCAAAAATAAAAGAAGAGCAGTGTTATAAAAATTTAAATACTGTAACGATATTGCAACGCTGCCAATACCAGTATATTCGTCATATTCTAATAACACAAGCGAGCACACCGCATGACATCTCTGAAGATGCATGGAAGGTTAGAGAATCGTTCGAACTCGGGACAGTAATCTGACGAGTATATAAGGAACCGCGTCGCCGCTAGGGGGCCAGTTGACAGTTCAGTTCGGGATAATCGCGCGATATTTAAATGGGATGCAAATAGTAATAAACAAATAATGTATAAATAAATATTTCTAGTTGCCGTAAGTAATCTTATTTAATAGTATAAGTCTGTAAAAAATCAGTTGGTTATTTTTGTGCATCGAGAAATTTAAATCACACCTTATCGAGCGGTAAAAACGCTACAATACCTTAATTATTCTCATAGTTCTTGTACTGTTTTGCTAATATTTTATAATTTAAGTTGATTAATTTATTTAGGGTTCTAGTTACGTTAAGTTAATTCCGTTTACCTAGAGCGTCTAGTTTTTAGTAGTTCATCTAGTTTGAGAGCTCCATTTGGGGCCCAATTTAGGTTATTTTATTTTAAATCCTGATATTTTAAGTTTCTTAGAGTTTGTATACTTGCTCGCTGTGACTTGTCAGTCTTCTCTTGAAACTATTGGTCTTGATCAGCAAAAACGAACAATATTATACTCTATTTTTCGAGTATTTGGACCGTTGAAAAAAAAACTTCGGTAAATTAAGGCACACCTTAAAGCCACGCTCTATTTGCCAGGAAGGAAATAAATCAGGGAACGCAGGCGAGTTTCCAGAAAAACAAGGCGACGTAATAAGGGGCATTAACGGCCCATTGATCTGTTGCGGTCCGACGCCCGGTCGCAAGCAAGCCCGTGAATCCGTCAAGCTCGCTCGTATGTTTTAATTAAACCAACGGACCAAGTGACACTGCCAATGGGCCACGATGGTTGCACTTCAACTATTAAAGAACGTATTTATTACGAATTACTCGTTTACTAGCGGACGGCTAATTATATCATTTGATGTTTGAGCAACAATTTCGAAAGCTTAAGGCATAATAGTTGAGCTGGCTTTTGCAGCCAAGTGCAGAAAATTAATTACTGTTGTTTGGTTAGGTATTACACAAATTACTCTCATTTAGGTGCGAAAGCTTCATTGCATACTACTATTAGGTACCAGAGCATCCCATACCCGTTTACCTGATGAGGGCGAGTGTATCCTTTAAAAAAAATAGATGGCGTTGATATCCTGACATTGTTTTTATTACTGAACACAGGCTGAAGCCAGATGAATATTTTCAACTAAATGAGTATAAACCCATAGCCATGTCTTGTAAGGAAAATTTATTAATGGTGGGAGACTTATTCTAATTAAGGAGTCTAGGAATTTCAATAACCAAATTGACGCAGTTAATAGATTCAACCACTTAGTCCTGGCAGATCTTTTAGTACAGCTAACTTCAATAAGTTTAATTAAAAGTTGGATGATGGAAGTTGATAAAATTTACATCTGACTTCAGATTCAATTTCCAGTTTTAAAACTGAAACAAAAGTAAAGAAAGAAAAGCTCTGGATTACAAGAGGTATTAGGATATCAGATAGAAACCACCACTCATTGTTGAAAAAATTAACTATCAACCAGAGTTTTATAACTTATAAGCTGTTGCAATCAATATCGTAGCACTTACAGGAATACCATAAAGTCTACCAAAAGGTCTCGCTCTAATAATAGCTCTCTAAAGAGGAAAAATAAGCACGAGGAAAGTTGGGCCATTAATAATGGTTTTCGTAACTCCAGTGATAACCAATGATCTTACAATTATCTTACAAAGAATTTGTCACCTAAATCTGACCCTCTGTCTAATCTCAGGGCCATATCTAACATTAACTTACTTGGCTTTATTGAAACACACATACAGGAGATTACAGAGGTTATTTCTGAAAATGAAAAACAAAAAATCGTGTGCTAAAGTTCTTTTGCAGCTGCCTAAGAGCCTCTGGATGCCATCTCTGCTTGTGTAAATGAGTCTTGGTCTACCTTTTTTCTGACTACCACCCAATCTTCCTTTCAAAGAGAAGGATCTGGCATTACTTGAGTCTTTTAATTAACCAATAGATAAGCAATTTGGATTTCAAACATCAAAAGGAACCCATTGTGCCATTTATAGTTTCCTCGAGAAGATATATTTGCGGTTAGGTTGGGTGAGACATTTGCCGCGGTGTCTCTGATCTGTCCAAGGCTCTTGATTGTGTAGATCCGGGAATACTGCTCGCAATGCTCGAAAGATTTGCACTCCTGAATTAAATCTTATTTTGAGGGAAGCTCTCAGGCTGTGCTGAGTTCAGATGAGAGATCTTCTGTCTCAAGAATTATCTAGAGAAAAAAAAAGAGAAAAAAAAAATGAAAACTCCAAGTCTCAGTCTCAAAATGTCTATTTAATTATTCAGGTGACATGTTTCGCTAATGAAGCATCATCAGACCTTATAGCTAGGTGACCTGCTAAGTTCAAGAATTATCTATTCCGCAAGGCTCTCTTTTGGGTCCAAGCCTATTCCTGCTTTATATCAATAACCTTGTCTCTATTAAAGTCACTGGAGTCTTTACCATTTTTGCTGACGACACCTCGACAGATCTGGCAAAACTTCAAGAGATTATAATAAACGATTTGAAACTTATTAAAGAATGGTTCTACGCTAACCGCCTTTGTTTAAACTTGAGTAAAACTGACATCGTTGGGTTTAAGTCTGATGTTGCAGAGCTGATGCGTGCTAAATGATGGTGAGCTGAATTTTGAAGAAGAGAGAAATTTTAGTCTTACCTACTTCGATTAATGCGTGCTTTAACCTCACTTGGTCTCCTATTTTTACCCTCTTCTAGCCTTAAACTATCCAAGATTATCTTACCTTGTTGATAACGTTTAGATTTTATGTTACATATTTGGATATTAATATTAATTGAAATAAGAATGTATGCCTTAGTGCCCACCTTAATTAAGTTTAATTTAAGTCCGACTATTTGAATCTCATTTAAAATGAACATTGATCATTGAATATTAGGTTCACAATAAAAAGTTTTCTTCCAGGGACTTAAGTGAATTGACATTGCCTTATTGCAGGTATTTGAGTAATTAATACACTTATCCCAAGCTTTTAAAATAATTAACAGGTTATTCCAGGATTTTGAGTTATTTATAGGCACTTAAAATGAAATTCCAATAGGAACGTAAATTAATCAGAAAATTTCTTCAGAAACTTAATGATTGTGTATTATATATATTTAAATTAAGATACTTATTCCAGGCTCTTGAATTAATCAAAAGTTTACTCCTGAATTTTGGGTTAATTATTTTAAGTAACACCTAATTTATTTAAGTACCTGACATAAATTTTTAGTAAAAATCAAGTGCCTTTAATGACTTTTTAAAAAGTCATTCTGGTGCCTTCTAGTAACTAAAAAGCCTGGAATAAATATTCTTTTTATTGGGTCTTTTTGTAGTACAAATGATTAGAATGTAGGTTACACCGTTAAATCCATTGAATAGCAGGAAGAAAATCTAGTTTAAAGAATTGATTTTCTATTTATTAATTGCGAAAGAAACATTTCTACAATAAACTTCTTCGATAATCGACTGGCATTCTGCTGCAATTCGTCTATTAAGATCAGCAATATCAGCAGGTTGTGTTTTATAAGCAATGGATTTTATATAAAAAAGATATTAAGGGTGGGAAGTTTATAAATTGACACCCACTCTCGAGAAGTTGGTCATCGAAATCGGAAATCTTGATTTCGCGACACACGTCTTGTCGTTGACGCGCAACATCTTCAGTCAACTATGTTCTTAATGCCATATTTGATACACAAATTCCCAAAAAGCCTTGAGAAAGATTGACTTGACTTGAGAGTTCTTACTATTTAATGTTTGCACAATTATATGCACGAAGGCACCTCCACCTCCATGGAATGGACATAGGATATAAAGGACAATAGCAAAGACAAGGTCAATACAGAATTTTAGAAACCGACCATTTTTCATTTTGACTTTTGACAGGTGACGTAAAATTGAGGAATGTTGAGAGTAGTGACATAACTGACTCTATTGACGTTGATAGTTATAGAAACGTGCAAATTACAACTAATTTCTCTTAATTCTGATCGGTCAAATAGCCGCCAATACAGTTGCGGAATTTAAATAAAAAAATTAACTTCAGATGTACGATTTGATGCCCTCAACTGACTATATAAATTTAAATTCCCCGCCCTTTTGCTAATAACAAATTACGTATTCCTCTGTGTTTGCCAATTTTTTTTTTTTAAATTCACACTAAATAAAAATAAGAGGCACGTGGTCTATGCCATAATCAAATTCATAAGTTTATTGTTTAATATTAACAGTTTCACAAGGGTCAACCCTACGTAACTTAAGTATTATAATATAGCGAAGTAGTTCGTGCGTGTGTGTGGCCTCTTCGCCATTCTATAGTACCACAATACGGCACCCGCGGCAGTACCATTTATAACCACGCATTTTATGTGCCATAGACGCGCTTGGTATTAAATGCTGATACGATTAAATTTAATGCTTTAATCACTACTGAGCAATGCTAATTAGGTAATTACTTTCTAAAGGCGCTACGTATTTGTACGTTTATATTTAAGTAATCGGCTATTAACTTGTGCTAAAGCTAAGTTCTTTGACGCTATTAAGACATCCTTTAAAGCTTAAGTTCATTAGTCTTTCTAATAATATCCTCTCCTCTTCCTTAATAATTATGTTTGTGAATCATTTTTGAATTTATTTATTAAATTGTTACGAGTAAGAGTCTTACGAGTCTTATTTCATCAGCAAGTAATTGATTATTACTATTATATTGAGTATCGATCATTTAAAAATCCCGCGCAAAGGATTTCCAATATTGTTTTTGTAGCTAAGTTGGTACAACTGACGCGAAATTTGAGCGCCATCTGTCATTTACTTCGGGTACATTAAAGGCTTTATTAACCTTAAACGTGTTTTGGACTTTTACAATGGATAGAATCCTGGACCTTGGTTCCTGCATGTATGAACCTCTTAAACGTACGTCTGCATGAAATAAAATTATATTTCAAGTATTTGATACACAATCATTCTTCATGTCACAATCATAAATAATAGTAAATTAAACAGTCTTCCTCTGCAGTGACACCATCAATTCCGTAAGGTGACGGACGACCAGCTGTTTTACCAGGGTAGTGTCATTAGCAAACAGCCACAAGTAATATGCAAAAGAGGCCCCGGTACCGACCCCTGATGAATTCCATAATCCACACCAACAATATCTGACGTTATGTCGTATACTGTTTGCAATTTGCGGCCCGTGAAATAGCTCTGCATTAGATTCAAGCGAATTTCATTTATACCATAGAATCGTAGTTTCTCCACCAGGATCTGGGAAACAAAGTCGAATGCCTTCGAGAGATCACAATATAATGCAACAGCATAATGCTCTATCTGAAAGGCGCCAACCAGCAACTCCATCAAGGTGAGAGTTGTTGATCTATTGGCTCAGAATTTATATTGACAAGTGTCGAAGAGAGCATTTTCCTCAAAATACATGTATAGTTGTTTTTTCAATATGTGCTCATAGATCTTCGCAATAGTGGGAATTAATGAGGCGGGCCTGTGACTCCTCTTAAAAATAGACACAGCTTTGGAAACTTTTAAACAAGATGGAAAGTATCCTGTCAGAATACTTTCTATTCTTTCAAATTTTCACGGAATATTATGGATAAATCTACTATTTCCGCTACATTTAAAAACAATAAAAAGGTGACCTTAAATTATGGAACCTTCATGTCCCTTGCATAGAAGGATGAAATAATATAATTTTTTATTTTCAATGCTGAAATCTCGTTAGAATTAAGATGATGTTCTGTGAAGCATACAACCTCATATCCATCATGTAAATCTATTAAGGCCTCTAGATTTTGATTTTTATTTCTAATAATAATGCTTTTTAATAGGTCTTATAATAATGCTTTACATGCTCAGAAATTTCTTTCTCCTCGTGCCAATCTGTAATTTTAAAGGTTTTCAGAGGTTTGCTTAGTTTGTAGACAAACCACCAGCTGTGGGACTATTTCATGACCAAATTTTTAACCTTAACCTTAAAGAGTCCTGCTGCCGAGCCATTTTGTCGCTATTAATTTGTCATTTCACCACTAACTTGTCTGCTTCTCCATTTCCATGGTGACTTAGTACCCTTCCTCATCCATCTTCTTATTCATCCATTGCTTGTCCACTGCTGAACATAGGCTTCTTCAACTTCCTTCAAGGTCTTTCTGTTATATGCTATCTGTAACCAGTTTCTACCTCCATGCATCAGTACCTTTCGTGCATTTTTTTCTTTCTGCCATTAAGAATTTCTTCATCTTGCTGCTTGTTGATCCTTTCTTTCGCGAACAGATTTTTTTGACTGAAAATTGGATATTCTCGGTTATTTGTTTACATAACTCATCTATGTATTTGGATCTTCAGGGGAACATAATCGGTTTTCTAATTCATGTTGATATTTATCCCTATTACTTGTTAATTATTCATTTGTTGCAAATCATGTTTTTTATTATCTTCAATTTTGTTGTAATTTCCAAAATTGCTCTGTGGATCGCTACCAGTATCAAGTTGATTTAGAACGGTGACATCTTAAGAGATTTTTCTACAGTTTGAGAAAATCTTTGTCTAGACCTAGTACCCATGCCACTTTAACGTGCTTATTCTTTCAAACAGTCGCTTACGCCAATTTGTAAGATTTCAAATTGTGTTTTTATATTTGACGTATGTGTCTACTTATGCACGTCATTAAACTCAAAGCCAAAAAAAGACTAGAAAAAAAACGATATTCAAGTAAAATAGCTGAGACGCCATAACTCACCAGTGTACACAACATCTGGACAATGTATTCCCGTCGTTTCTGCCTCCTTCGTATAATTAATAGAGTTGTTTTATAAACATCTCCGCGAAAGCTACCAACTACAGTTGTCGTAGCCGTAAATCCAATCAATTTTTCTTGCCAGGCGACAAAAACTCCACTCGAGACACTGCATGCCGCTGCGTAAACTGAATGGGAGGTTGGTTGGTCTATCACATCTCGTGAATAATATATTAAGATGAATTTGTGGTAAGTCTGGTGGCGCTTCTATGAACGAAGGTATAATTTAACACTTTTTTTTAAATTATATTAAATTCTAACCTATCATTTCGTTTTAAAAATTATTTATTTATGTAGGAATATGAAATTATTCCTTGAATTTTTTTTAGGCAGTCAAACAAGTTCTATTGTTTCTGGGGTGCTAAATATTTGGATTCATGCTGCCCAGGCATAAGTTTAGTTTTTTAAAAAACAAAACTTTAAGAAAAAAAAGTTAAGTTAGCCTAGTAACAGATACATACAAAAGTAAATTTTCATAACAAAAAAAAATATTTTTTTTATTAAAACTTTTACATTCTGTATCTAGAAAACGAAACAAGTTAGAACATACGTTTTTATGAAAAAAACTTCTTATTTTTGGTTGGTAAATACGCCCGTTAAATCTTTGCACTCAATTTTAAATCACCTTGTATATCAGTTTTCTATTTGCAAAATAATTATAATTTCTACGTGAAAATCCATAATCGATGATTCGATGATGATGAGAATCGATAATGAATTACCATAGACTACAGCGCCTTAAACTGAAAAAAAAAACGCCGGGAAGAATGATAGTAGAAGGATGTGTCTATTTGAAAACGGGATATGATCAGATTTGAATGAATGAAAGCACTTTCAAAATTCACAAAAACGCCCCGTTTTTTGAGCCCAAAATTGGTCTCCAAAAATACCAAATTTCGGCAAATAACAAAGCTACGATCTTGCGGATGCTCTCTCATTTGCTTTAGGATAAGACTAAGAAAAAACCGTAGAAATTAGAGCGATAGAGCCCATGGGAGCCGATATATCAAGCATCAAATGAGTAGATCTAAGGAAATGGGAGCATTTTGAAAATTCCATTTTTTATGATTTTTTTAACCCAAAATTATCCTCTAAAAATGTGAGATCTAATAAAAGAACTACGACCCGAAAACCATTGTGATGGCAAATCGCTGGACTAATTATTAACTGAAATCAATAATATTTTCTTTTTATTCTGTAGGCAACTATGTATGTGAAAAGTGCAGCAACAAAATACATTTTAAATGATTATGTTACGTAATTAAACATTAAATTAACGTAATGTTTCCAGCTTGGCACAGCTCTAAATTATCTATTTTCCCTTTGTGAGCGTGAAAAATTAAGACGGATTTCTCGGTCGAAATCTGCATCGTCCGAACAGCAAATTGCATTTTTGTTTGGCTCGCGCAAATTAAATAAAGGGGAAACTAAAATGTTTATTAATGACAGCAATCCATTATAGCCCGGCTTACAATAAATTTATATTTTCAACGGGATCAGTCGCTTTTAAATTCAATTTATCTGATGCCAGATTGCGGAGAGGACAATAAGATACTAATGGATCGGATAGTTTTATTTTATTTTTATATACGGTTTGCTTTAAAATTAGTTTTGTGATTATTAATGGATTGCTTTATTTTCAATTACGGTATACATATATAAGGGTCCTAGCACAAAATAGAAAAGCTCTATCAATTTTTTGTACTAAATCACATCAAAATGCAAAAGCTCATGGACCCATTTCGGTCTAAGAAATAAAATGGGAGATTCCGTTCCCATACTACCTATAGGTCCAGATGTTAAAATGTGTCATTATTAGGAAATAAATTAATCGCTGTTTTGATTCATTATCGAGTTCCACCACTAGTAACACTTGCTTGGGGATAGGGCGTGTAAAGAACAGTTGTTGAGGAAATAGGAAAAAATATGATTAATTTGTTAGAAGAATCTCTCAATTAAAATATATATAACTTGGGTGTTTTTTTTTATATTAGGTTTTATAGTAGAGAATCAAAATCTCACGTTAAAAAATCGTTCGTTCAGTTAAAATAATGTTGAATAAAACATCGAAAACAAGTATTTTATATTAATTGGACCAATTATTGTTAATATTTAAATTATCCCAGATGTAAAAGCTTATTACAGATAAATAATTACCTTTTTGATTAAACTCTTTTATGACCCACTTTTCCTTTATTAACAAACTAAGGAAAGTTCCTGTCCGTATCAGCGACCTATCGATTTTTCATTATCAAATGTTAAAGAACGTAACAAAGCAAAATTACATCCTGACATGAAAGTTGTCAGAGAATGTGACAAACCCTTGTTTACGTAATCTAATCCATTAATAAAATATTAAGGCATCATGTCTGGATATTACCGGCGCGGCGGGTGCTTATGACTGAATTAGGTTTTGTGGAAATATCGTTTTGTTTTGTGTCTTATTAATGTTTTGGTAGACAGCGGAAATTTAACAAGTTGACAGAAATTACATTAAAAATTAAGGATATGGCAAATTTTAAAAACCTCAAGTGTTTTCGATATGTATAGATGAGCACAAGCCATTGGTTAGTTCTTACAAATGTATTGCATCCTCCTCTACTACTATCATAGATAACTTCTGCACTAAGGTAAGCGATGTAACATGCTCTGTCTTACCGTCTGGTATTTCTGATCATGAGGCTGTTCCTGCCCATTGTCATTGAAGAATAATTAGTAAGGCTAACTTTAATAAATTTGCACAAATAAGACATCAGTTTCTTGGGATGAAATCAATGCCGCGCCACATCCATTTATTTTTTTTACAAGTTAATTTGTGACAAAGTTTTTTAATTAGAATGTGTAAAAATAAGAAATGGAAGGCATGGGTAATGCTTGGTTTGCGAACATCTGCCCTCAATCTTCTGTTACTGACTAAATTGAGTCGACTTTACAAAAACGAATTTCTGATTTAGGAAGATTTACAGAAAAGTAGTGACCGTAAGTAATAGGCA
This sequence comes from Anthonomus grandis grandis, assembly GCF_022605725.1. Taxonomy (NCBI): domain Eukaryota; kingdom Metazoa; phylum Arthropoda; class Insecta; order Coleoptera; family Curculionidae; genus Anthonomus; species Anthonomus grandis. Next base: position 16,038,256 of record NC_065561.1, on the reverse strand, counting down.
AAGGGAGAGTCAGTCTATGGCCGCACCAGAGTTGGAAGTAAATAAGTGACTATTTTTATCATATGGTTGAAGGCCTGTTGGAGCTTAATTCTGGTAGCAGGAATCCAGTTACATACCTTTAGCAGGTTTCAGTTCCTAATTCATTTTCTTTGCTTTCTGCAAACAACACTGAAGTTGTGGAGGCAATCATCAGTAACAAATCTTCTGGATCTGATGGTATTTAGATCCCTATTCTTTGAGCTCTTTCGCCTGTATCATGAATTCCTCCTGGCATACTGGCAGATTTCCTGTGCATCTAAAGAGGGCATCATTTAGTATTCTGCACAAAGTCGATGATTTAAATCAGGTTTGCAAATATCTCGATTCCACACTCTTTAAGCTATTGGAAATACTGACGAGGTCCAGAATTCTGGCTTTTTGTCTCAGAATAAGATTTTATCCAGTAATCAGTTTGGATTCCAAAAAGCGAAAGGTACTCACAATGCTGTATTAGGCTGTTTTTATGCTGGGATCTGTCAAAAGCGTTCGATTGTGTCTAAGGCTGACAGATACGGATTTAGGAGTGTTGCTCTACAGTGGGTCAGGTCGCCTTTTTTAAATAAAGATTTTATCGTTGATTGAAGAGGCGATTTCGAGAGGCGAATTCCCTTTTCAATCAACGATTTTATTAAGGCTATAAAAATGCTATATATGAAAGAATTATTTATTACATAATATAGTATGCTTTTTAATTCCACGTTGACATACTTGACAACACTAGTTGGAACATCATCTACCCCACAACTATATTTGTTTATATATTGTTGTGAAATTTCGAAAAAATTATTTCTAGTCCTGTTTCTAATCTTAGGAACATAGAACTGGTGTTGGGAATAATTGTAGAGGTAAATGGAGTATTAACTTTTTTATAACAAATACTGATGAAATTTGATCAAGAATTCCCTCAATTCCAATATCTGACGATCTATTTTCACATCCATTTCATTCTTTGGATATTGCCTCCTACTCACACACATTTGGTCTTATTGTCTAACTTCTGTTTGCATTCTTTAAGTTCTTAACTTTGTAGTGTAGGAAACTGATTTCTTTGAATAATTATGTACATTCTTTTAAGGGAACTGCTGATCAAAATGGTATTTGAAAATCCCTCTAAATATAACCCATTGTTTACTTACATCATTGTTATTTTGATTATATACTGTATTATTATCACATCTCTTGTATTGTCATATCAGCAGGAAATAAATTAAATGAGGCCATTAATGAACACAAATTTCTTCTTGAATTGGAGTCCTTTATAAATCTAAAGGGAACTACACAAAGTCTCGGTCTCAAAAGTATTTATTAATTCTAACAGTAGGTAACCCGTGTTTCGCTCATATTAAGAGCATCATCAGATCTTAAAAATCGACTCCAAGCAGTACTTGCTTTACGGTACGTTCTTTATAAAGTCTATGTTAAAGTCCCTTAATATAAAAATTGACTTACTTTTCGTGTTTACCAGTATTTGTTCAATTTTTTTTAATTGACAGTAGTCTATAGACACTAATAACAATTACCTTTTCATTTTCACACAAACACTCTATTGCTGCACATTTTGTAATCCCTGTACCTGACACCTTGTTAACTTGTTCAGGTTTCTTACAGTTAATGCCCTTTCTGGAATATATACTGCCGCACATCTGTGTTTTCCTTCTTCTCGACAGAACATAAACAATAATTGAAAGTCTTCAATAGCTATGTTATTTAGTTGATTTTCAGATTTCCAATGTACTTTGATACATAATATTCGTATCCATGTAACATATTCTTATCCTATCTACCACGTTTTCTAGTAACTGCACATTTTGGTGGATTCTGCACTTTGGTTTGAAGACGAGTAATTAACTTGACTTTGATATTGCATCAATTTTTTAATGAAAACTGGGCACCGTTTATCCCTGACCGAGTGGTCGCATAATTCTTGGTTATATTTCAATTTCATACAGTTAGGGCATTGGAGAATATCTGTTATACAATCCGTGCTATATGATATCCTCCACATCTATCGTAACATTGTTTTTCTTTGCAATGTTTGGTGATCTGACCAAAACCAGTGTAGTTATTATGCTAAATCGAAATGCTCCCGAACATGTGCTTTGACCAAATCAAGATTTATCGTTTGCCTTTTTGAGAAACATTTTGTAATATCTGGTGAAGCTTGCAATATCCAATTTTTCTTAATATATAGTCATATCCTAATATCTTCATTAAGCAATATAAGATCTTTAACAAATTCTTCTTCTTTTATACCCTTTATAATGCCTGTGATCGTGAAGATTGGGTCCAAGTTTACATTCTCCTTAAGCTGCACGTCATGTTTTTTGCCAAGAATATTGCTCAGTTTCCCTCTCCAAAAGTAGAGCACCAATTTTTAAATGTTTCACACTTTTTAAGGCTTCTACATTTTCTGCAGATTTGCGTTGTTTTAGCATTTGAAGTGTATTTCGAGAATTGGTTTCATTATTCAAATGGTATACTCAACTCAGTTCCTGTTCCTTTTCTGAGTTAACCTGATTCTGTTCTGAGTCTTTTCTTTTCTTTGCATGGCGCTAACCGAAGCATATAATAATAACGTTTAATAATTCCCAATAGAATTAACAGTTCAATATTTACATTGCTGTAAAAGAAATAATAATAATATAATTCTGCTGGATTAAATGGCCTGATTTTCAGCATCCTAACAATTACGTAGAAGCTGTTGAAGCCACGAAGTAAACTGTTTATTTATTTATTTATTTATAATTACATATATAAGAATATATTTACAAAATAAAAAGGAAAAGAGAGAGAGAGAACAGTAAGAGAGATCAAATGAAAAGAAGGCGTAAAGAAGAGAAAAGAAGAGATGATGATGATGTAATATATGTAGTATAATTATCAAGTCTCTTTTAAAATATTTAACGATTTCTTAAAAAAATATTTTCTTCTTTACAGTCATAAAAAATGGTGAAACCGAGACCAAGAAACACCAACAGGGGACTGATACCTAAAGTTATTTACGAAGAAGCAGCAAGAAAGGTTATTGATAATGAGCAGTCTGTTAGAAAAGTGGCTAAAAGTTATGGAATGTGCCATGTTTCATTGCTTCAAGCATTTAAATCGCTTTGTAAATGCTCTACATAATAATTTACAGCCTAAGGTGGGGTACAATCATTACAACAGGGTATTTCCTGTTAAGCAAGAATCACAGCTAGTCAAATACTTTAAAAAAACTGTCGATTTGTACTTTGGCCTCACTACACGGGATCTTCGTAAACTAGCCTTTGAAAAATGGAATGAAGTAGAACAGGCTAGTAAAGATTGGCTTGTAGCTTTCCTGAGAAGAAATCCTCATTTAACACTTCGCACACCCCAAGCAACAAGTCTTGCGCGAGTCATGAATTTCAACAAAGAAAATGTCTCCAACTTTTTTGATGTCTTGGAAAGACAGAATTTTGAGCCACAAAATATTTACAATATTGACGAGACTGGTGTGTCCATGGTGCAAAAGCCAACCAAGGTTATTGCAAAAAAGAAACCAAGCAAGTAGGATCAGTAGCAAGTCAGGAGAGTGGAACACTTGTTACACTGTGTGTGGCTGTAAACGCTGTTGGTAACGCAATTCCGCCAATGTTTGTATTTCCCCGGTTGCATTTCAAGGATCATTTTATTAGAGATGGACCTGTTGGATGCGTAGGAAAAGAAAATAAGTCCGGGTGAATGCAAGAAAATGAGTTTCTTGACTTTATAAAACACTTTCTGAAACACGTTAAACCCAGCGAGACTAATAAAGTTTTGGTTTTATTAGACAATCACTCTTCACATGCATCCATTTCATTAATAGATTATTGCAGAGCAAATTTCATAACATTGTTGTCTTTTCCACCACACACTTCCCATCGTCTCCAACCAGGTGGTGTATATGGTCCTTTTAAAAAGTATTTTAACAACTACGCCGATCAATGGATGAAGAATAATCCAGGAAAGCGTATGACATTATTTGATTTACCATCAACTGTTAAATCATCTTTACCTTTAGCCACTACACCAACAAATATTTTATCAGGATTTTCGCCTCAACTACCACCGGTAGCATTTATTACACCTGATGTTCTAAAACCTTTGCCCAAAGCCGATCTTTCTAAAGCAAAAAAAGGGGGTCGAATGGAAAGAAAAACTGCTATACTGACTGACACACCAGAAAAAAACTCTATTGAAGAACAAACTTTAAAGAAGAAAGTTTCAGTAAAACGGCAAATTGGCAAAGATAACAACGCCAAAACAAATAAAAATAAGAGCAAGAAAGTAAATAAAACAGTTAAGAAAAAAACGGTGGAAAATTACTCTTCAGATTCTTCTTTCTAGTGTGTTCTGGATTATATTCCTTAAGCTCAGAAGAATGGATACAATGTAGAGCTTGCAGAAAATGGGCGCATTTAACCTGCACAGATAAAAACCCATTTTATGTTTGCGTAAACTGTAATTCCGGTGATGAATTATAAGATTAATATTTTTATATTTCCTATTTTACGTAAAAAATAAACTTATTTTAAGGTGAAGTATTTTATTACAACCCCTTCTTTACTTTTTGCGTCGGTATAGATGGTTGTTACAATTAACACCATGCTTGTTACTATTGACACTAGATAGGTGCCAATTGTAACAGCTGTTGTCATAGCCTCCCAAAAAGTGGTATAGTTTTATTTTAGTATAAATTTTACGAGTTTAAATTCCGACAAGTTTTATCGAACGTAGAACATATCCTTAGCAAAATAAATTTAGTTTTTTAGAGCGCAAGATTAACCAACGAAAAATAAAAAAGCATATTTGGTTACAATTGACACCGGTCTCCCCTACTGCCAAAACAGTTCATGGTTTAAAGTGTCAAATGCTTTAAAGTACTCAATATAATTTTTTTACCTCATTTTTTTGGGTTCTTCTTCTGTTATTTCCGAAGAATTTTTAATATTGAATAAAATCGTCTGCTTTTCAAGATGTCCTTCTATGCACTAAAAGTGTTAGATATCGCATTTTTCAGAGCCTTACAGTCATCAGCTTCCAGAAGCCTTTTCATATTGCTTTCCATTCTTTGTATATTATCTAGTAAATAAAATAGTTTAGGTATCACATTTTCTACATTTTCATCCTACTTAGCTTCCATATAGTTTACCTCCTTGTCACTTTCTAATCTGTTGGAATAATAAAGTATCTTTTATTATTTTATTTAGAGGTGTTTTCCGCTCCAAGTCTTTCTGCCGTCATATCCATTTTGTTAATGACATTGCTTGTTACTGCTTCTTTATTGTGCTTATTTTCTGCTGGTGTGGTACGCTGTCTATTATTTGCTTATGTACACTTTCTTGTATTTGAAATATACTATTTATTTCCTCATAATATATATCGTCCGACTCTACTGGTATATTTTTATGTCCATATATATTTATTGCATTGAAATCTTTTCTATTGTTCTGCTTATCACTGTTTGCTCCTGCTTCCGAAATAGTTACTGAATCAACCGAAAAAAATTGCGGTGTTTTTTAGTTTTTCACCACTAACTATTTGGTTTTTGGGCAGTTTATTCATTACCACCACTTAAATCGCGTTCATCAAATTAGATGTTTTATTTCGAAACATATTAGTAAAGAGTAACCGATAACTGCGCACGATCATAATATACTTGTTACTCATACTATACAGCGACTGTAGATTTTGACTTTGATGTATGGGATGAGAACAAGATGCTGGTATACTAGAAGTAACTCAGTTTAACTTAGAACAAAGGTAGGTAGCCAAAAAATGCAAGCCAAACTTTGAAGCCCGATATCTTGGCTCCCATAGGCTCTATTGCCATGTTTCCAACGGTTTTATTACATGATTCTGGCATTGCACCGACCATATGTAATCTGTACAGCCTGCGCAACTACCCTATTAACTTTTTTTTAAATCAAGGTAAAAGAATGTGTGATTAGAGTCTTTTGATCAGATAATTCGAAGGAAACATAAAGTACACCTCATCCAGGGAGTAAAAAGTGTGATGCTTCTTCTAATGCCTTGCGATTTAGCAGATAGGACTACGAAAATTCTGTAGATGATTATATCGTCAGACTTTAAAACAAAAAATAATAAATAAAAAACGAAAAATATATTTTCGTTTAGTGGCATTAGAAAGTGATCCGAGTTTTCTTGATCAAGAATAGAGTCCTTGCTGCTGGAACTGGTAACACCTTTTCAATTTTTTTTTAGCTCGAAAGTCCAATGACCATTATGTTTTCTAATTTGTGAGAACATATTTCATAAAAAATATAACCTTTTTGTCATGCAGTGTTGAATTTTGTACGGGCGTATTGTGTTTCATAAGCTCATTTATCCTTGTGGCCGTGCATATTTAAAGAGGTGAGATAAAAATCTGAAGTTCTGAAAGGGCGCCCCGTCGTGCATAGTAAGATAATTTGGAGGGGTTATTTTTCTGTTTGACGTCTTATATTTCATACCTATTTAAAAATATGCTTGAAAATGATAAAATACAGAACCTGCTACTTATCTAGATAACGATCTGAACGAAATCGGTTCGCTAGGGTTAAAAAGATACAAAAGCGTCCACGTTGATCACTTTTAAGAAATATGATACACCTGCTCTTAAAAAAAATATATTTAAGAATAACAGAAATCGTAAGAAAACCAATGCAGGAATCGCGATAATGTTTAAAGGTATCAAGTATTGCGATCGGGCGCTATTTATTATAACTACATTAACGTTAATAGTGCTGCTCTAAAATTATAAAACCGCGAAATGCGGCAGAATTTTGAATTATGAGCCGGCCATCTGGATATTCGAGTACTGTAATCGATTGGACCCGAGGCCAAATCGGCACACCGATGAAGATAGCGGCACGGGAAAGCCTATAATTTTGTTGCTAATTTGTTTCGATATCTTCTGGGGATCTCGATAGAAAGGCCAGAGCTATACGCAGCCGATTCAATACAGGGTCGACTTTTATATTATTTTTGATTTTAAAATCTTAGAGAAGAGGGCATCTTAACCCTCAACTGGCGTTCTGGGGTCTAAACACGAACTTAATAAATATACCTGGACTGCTAATGCATATGGCCCCCATACCCAAAAATTACTACTGCGTTGTGGCCGCAATTTTTATAGTGGTTGTGTCCTTTTGATGTTGGTCACTCTGAACATTTTCAGTGTCACCAACAAAAAATATATTAAATAACGGTAATGAAGTTGACGACGCTAACGTTTGACGTGTGACTATAACGGATTGCGTAGTTTTTGGCCATTTGTAAACGACACTTGGGTATATCGTCTGCACAGGCGATATAGCTTGCTCCTTATTTAATACGTGGATAATGTATCACCATCCTTATTTAAATGTATTTGGTTCACTGTTTCTTAAAATCGAATTATTGTGAATTGGTCTGTGTTTATGATAGAATAATATATAGAGTTGTTTATTTTTACTATATAAACCCTTGCTAATTACAAACCCTCATAAACTTATCTATATTTTGATTTTTATAGATGGTTGTACCAATTAATGTGGAAACACTGTACATAGAAGGAAAGTAAAAGTCGTAAAAGGAAAAATAGAAAGAAAATAAAAGTGCTTTTAACTGAATTTATTGAGTAAACATTTTAGATGAGGATTGCTTTCTTTCATAAATTTTAAAGAAATTCTTAAAGTACAAGAAAAATCACAGATCTAACGAAACTATCTTAAATTGAAGGGTACACGGGAAAAAGGGGGAATGTTAATTTTCTCCATTTTTCAGTTTTGCATCGCTGGATGCACCTTTCAATATGATCTTTTTTACAGCCTAAATTGCACTGCAATAACGAGGATGGTCAAGATTTTATCGCGGTTTAAAAATATAGCATACACGTGAAAAAGGGGAAATGTCAAACCGAAACAGCAAAAGAAGGGGGAATGTCAATTGACAACATTGGAATTTATGATTGGAATCTGTACGATACTATGCAGCGTAAAACGTTTTGTTTCGTCAGTACATGTTTGTCTTTAACCTTGGTATTACTACGGCATTTTTTTCTGAGTTTTCGTGATTTAATTATTGAAATAATGGAAGAAACAGATATGAATAGTGAAGTGGACGATAAACAAACAAAGACAAGTAAGAAACGGAAAATATTTGGGAGAATGAGTGACGTTAAAAAAAAATTGCTGGTATCAACCCACGAAATTGGACCTGATTCTGTACGATTACAATGTTTCCAAATTGTAACAGAAAGAGCTAGGATTGATATAATAACAAAATTTAATAAAATGACGGTAAATAAACAGAACAGTTATTTAAGTGGGCGTATACAAGTGAGTACAGTTTTTCAACATAGGCCTAGACAAGCTGCAGAAAATGCTCTGTTACATGACTGTTCATAATCGTGTGCGAGTAAATAGTGAAGGAGGTATCATCGAGGTTCCGGTATGTTATAAGGCGTTCCGTTCTTTACATGGAATTTCAAAGAAAAAAATTGAAGTTATTCAACGATACATTAAAAGAGGTGTCCAGCCTAAAGACGGTCGTGCTCAACATCAAAACCGGAGAAATCGTATAACTAAAGACACCTTTGACGCAGTTTGCACCCAGATTGGGTCTTTTAAAGGTCGAATGAGTCATTACAGTCTTAAAGACTCAAAGAGGACCTATTTGCCACCTGAGTTGAATGTCACAAAAATGTACAATATGTACAAAATAAAGTACCCGGATAATAAAGTGTCGTACGAAAAATACCGCAAAATTTTTACTGAAAACTTTAATATAAGTTTTGGGTATCCTAGACAAGATACGTGCAGCACTTGTGACCAATTTGCTGCAGAAGTTCGTACGATTGAAAATGGACTCAAAAGTTATCCCGATGGTAGCAAGGAGAAACTGGAAGCTGAGGGAAAATTAAGAAAGCTATCAACAGAAAACAAACTACACCTGATAAAGGCCAAGACGTTCTATGCTCGAAAACGCCAGTCATGGTTAGACAGTCAGAAGTCAATTAGTCGAGAATCTATTGCAATGGACTTCCAAAAGAACTTACCTGTGCCGAATATTACCACAAACGACGTATATGACAAAAGGCAATTGACGTTTTGTATGTTTAACATCCATGTCCTTGGCGAGTCGTACTTTTATGCCTATGACGAAACGGTTGCTTGCAAAGGAGCAAATGAAGTTTCTTCTTTTCTTTTTTATTTTGTAATGGTGTAACTGGATCCCGCCGTTAAAGAACTGGATATTTTTTGCGACTCCTGCTGCGGCCAGAATAAAAATTGGACAATTTTTCGGATTGTTCATTATTTGGTTTACCAAGGCAAACGATTAGAAAAGATTAAAATGCACTTTCCAATAAGAGGACACTCATACCTGGAGTGCGATCGTAATATGGCTAACATTAACCAAAATAAATGGGTTGAGTTACCTAAAGAACTGGGTTGAAGAATTTGAAGGTGCTCGCTCAAAGCCATCGCCTTTTCGTGTAACTAAAGTTGAAAGTAATTTTATTCGTGGATGGACTCAGTTCTTAGACCAACACTACTTGAAGAAATGTCCATTTCAGCCTAGGCCTATAAAGGAGTTAATTGCTGAAAAGGAGCATCCACGCATGTTGAAACACAGACTTACGTACAATGGGCATTGGGATGGTTCTGTGATTAATAAACCAGGTTCAGTTCTACGCTCAAATAATCCTGAAGTACAATCAGGACAATTTATTCTTCCTGACGTTGCATACCAAGGTGAGCTATATTATTATTTTTGATTAGTTTTACGAACATTGAATACCTACCATTTCTTTGTCAGGGCAACATGCAGTCTTTAAGTTAATTGAAATTTGTTTTGTTTCGAAACTTCATAGATCCTTTCTCTTTCTTTACAGAACCGTTGCCAATAACGTTTGAAAAGTATAAGGACCCTACAAGATCTTAAAAAATTCTGTGGGGAGGAAGCTCAAAAGTTTTATTCCCATCTTCCATGCAAGGCTCCAAAACCAAAAGCTAGCAGAAAAGCAAAAGGCTACTCCGAAACCAGAATCTACAAGGCAGCGGCCTAAACAAAGCAAACCCACGGTTCAATACGAAAATCTAGAAAATAGGCCATTCATTTTCTTTTCCAAACGGACATCGGACGCTGGCAGTTTGTTGTTTTTTAAATTTTTTCATATTTTTCATTTTTTCTGTAATAACTTATATTTTCGTTAGTTTCGTTGTATTTTTTTAAACATGAAAAATAAATACCAACTTGTTGAGTTATTGACCCTTTTTACATAAAATAATTAGTAAGTATTTAACAAAACATATTTTTAAACAATCAAAACATAAATATTATTAGAAAATAGTATGATTATTAGAAGCACCATAAAATCTTTTAAACACAAAAAAACAATTATTACTTTAATAAAAATACTTTTTAGTAGCATTAGATTGAAAACCTCTTTTCTCAAATAAGTTAAAAATTGAATGTTCCCATTTTTTCCGTGTACCCTTCAATTCTTAACTTAAACTTGTAAACACAACCTCTCAAAAACTTTAATTATTTTATTTCCCTACAATTGGCACAACTGAAATTTGTCAGAGTGACCAACATCGAAAAGACACAATCACGCAAAATGGCGGCCACCTAGTAGTGGTCATTTACTGTTCATTAAATTGGCAGTCCAGGTATATTTATTAAGTGCGTGGGTCTAAAAGACTTCCAGCATAATGCAGACTTACTTTACATGCGTAAATTAAAAGTGTAGGCCTCGCCGCGACATCTACCTTAAAGTAAGCGTACCAGTAAATAGCAGTTAGATGCGTAGGTTTTTTGCGTCCAGTGTTGCCAACATAGCGGATTTCCCGCTAAATTTAACTAGACTGGAATCCGCAAAACGGCCCTGAACCTATAATCCACATACATCGCATCACTCGACAGACACTTTGGTAATGGACGGAAAAATCTGGAATAAGAGAGAGACTAAAGCACACATAACTGGGAGCTCTTCCTGGCTTCCCAGAAAATTACTGCGACTAGAGAGACGCAAATATTGCGCAATTAATCTTAAATTACATTTAAAACGCTCTCCAAACGCCAAGTCTCCAGGAGGTTTTCAAAGAGCTATTTCATCTGATCATCAAAATTTAAAATTTCGTGTATCGTGTAATGGTCGTTCAGCTATAATAGGGTTAACCATGATTAGAAGGCGCTTATTAGACTGGTGTTCACGTTGTTGTGATAAGACTTGGTCACGACGATAAGAATTTATAAGAGCAGCAGTAGAGGACCAAATTCTTAAGCTTATTGGCTTTCCCTTTTAGTAAAAATATTTCCTAGACCTAGAACATTGCAGTCATTTTTATAGATGAATGGTCAGCGCAATAAAATCTACTCAAGTTTGTCAAAAAAGTCTGTTTCTGACTTTGACGTAATAACGTGGATTACCCCTTTGGAAGAACATGGAAAAGATTATAGTTGCTTGCAGTTATATTATGCATATTTTAGGTTTATCAGATAGCTTAGGCTTAATGTTTAATTCGAATAATTTCCCCGTATGCAATAAATCTAAAATCCGTGTGGTCCTATCCTGCATAATCCTCGCTCAAAGGTGTTAGCTTTGCGTTGCCCGATACAATCTCCGACACGGCGGTTTTGCAAAAACTGTCGAATTGCTCTATCGTACGTGTTCATCTAGAGATAATTGTTTGATTTATTATAAACGAACCGAACGTATTGCCGCGAAGATAACATGGCCGCCTTGCTATACATATTATAAAATATATTTATTACATTTCGGTTCTCGCTCGCTACTTCGCTGATCTGAACTTCATTCTAAAGATTTATTGTGATTTATTTGTCTCGCGACCATTGTGAAATTCGCTGTATGGGAATAACGGGTAAGGTCAGAGATATAAAAAATTACTAGCTGATGTATTATTAGTTATAGTAAATTCTTTTTTCACATATTATTATATATTTTCTTAGTAGTTTAAAATTACTAGAAAAACCTTTTTTTTTTAATTATGATTTATTATTTTCCATCAATTTTACTTGAACATTTTACATCTGGGTCTTCTGAACATCCTATACTCTCAATAGTTTTGGAACATGTATGCATAGATTTGGGCATTTTGGAAAAATTGTCATTTTTCATTCTATTCCAGGCATTTGGAACAAGTTTAACCGAAATTTTTGAAGCAATTCTTTATATTTTTTCGGGATTGGTAATTTTTCATGGTTTCCAAGCCCTTTAAGTATTTTTTACGTCTTTCAGCCATCTGGGGTATTTTTCATTTTATTCCAGAAATTTAGAATAATTTTTCATTTTATGCCAGGATTTTATTAACATTTTGTATTAACCCAGACAGTAATATAAATAACATTATATAATTAGTGCAAAACTACTAGCTAGACCTATTCAGATCTTAGAAATTCAGACATAAGAAGGAGCAGAGAAGTGCATAACCAAACAATATAATGTAGATAGCCTAACTAATGAAAGTACCCGAATTTTGTACCAGAACAGACTAGACGACAAACTTTTTATGAGAGTATACTCTAACAACCTGTAGGATTATAGTGAATATTTAAAAAAGAGCTGCAGAAGAAGCAGTCGGATTAAAAATTGCACAACGTAATAAGAAACTTTGGTGGAATCAGTTGATGTGTTTATTTGCATTATATTTATTTTTACATACCCGTTTTTCCTCTCCAATAAAAACTTTTTTGAGTAACATATTTGGTAGACCTAAGAAACATGACGAGCTGATATTGGCTAAATCCAGTTCTTTTGGCCGAGATATAGAAGAAAAACATTTACTCAGTTATGGTATATTAACTTCATTATACGTTCTTACACTTTTTCATATTGGATAAATAATCTCTACTCCAAACAGAGATGTCATAAGTGACGTGACTTTGAACCAAATCAAAATAAATCGTTTTTAATTGTTTCATTTGTAAGAACTCTCGGTAATTTTTAAACTTACTCAGAAGTCTTGATGGAATCAGCAGACGATACACTTCCAAGTATTTGTTCTTTTCAACCGCCTAAATTTGAGCTCCAATATATTAATTCACATGCCATGTTTAGCATAAGGTTCTCAACGTCAGGCAGATAAGATAACATTGATGTAGATCTTTGCCTGTGATTTTTCCCTAAGAATGAATCAGCAAAACTGATGATTTCACCATTTATGTCCAACTCAAACATATTGTACAGTTTTTTTCGTTTAGGTCCGAATTAAAACACTCGATACGCAAAAACAGTCAACTGATTTATTACACACATAAACTAAATGACTTTAAATCACAATATTTCCACTATATTTAATTATTTATTGCGATTTAAAAGTCGCGCCAATATTCAAACTGGCCTCCTAGCGGCGAGTGCACTGTTTCACGAACTTTCTACGTGTGCCCAGAGATGTCGCGAGGTTCGCTTCATCCTTGTCGCACCTTCAGATCTACACAAGATATGTCCCGAATCTTGGAGAACAGCTGGTATATTCGCGACTGTTAAGATCGTTACAATTTTATTAATATGTTTTGAATTGATACCGTATCAAACGCTTTCTTTAACTACTAATGATGGATCTGTGTTATTAAGAGCTTATATATCTCTTTAGTATAGTACCTATTTTTCCTCTCCAATGATTAAACGATCAAAGAGCAGTTCTGTATGATGCCACTGAAGCAACACGTTGCATGTAATGGACCAGTTGAACAAACGGTGGACTAGATCATTGGACAGTCCACTGTAAACGTTCCTGGATGAATAACCAAGGATGTTCAGGAATGTTTGAACAGTTGAACAATTCCTCGGTTATTTGAGGTGCACTTGCTTTCACAGCTTGAACAGTTAACTATCTTGCAATGGAAAAAGTGCAAAATTCTATAAAGAATCGCTAACTTAATACTTTTACATTAGTAGATTATTAGAAAGCTACAACCAGTTTTTTGTTAATTTTTATATATTTAATGAAATAAACATGGTCAATGTATTTTAGTTAAAAAGTGTAGATTATTATTATAAACAAACATGCCAAATTTTAAAAAATCAGAAAATTGGTTTTTAGTGGTATATGTTAAAAAACTATTTTTGCCCTGAAACTTTGATACTTGTATTTAAAATGGTTTGAACCTCATGTGAACTTCTCATCTAAAAATCAGTTTTTCTATAACTTATTAGACTCCTGGTACAAATAACCTGAACACTCTATACGTGAATCACCATGAATCAGCTGATCCTAAAGAGCCTTAAAATAAAATTCAAATTTCGCGGGCAGTTTCTGTCAAAATGCCTCTAGCGCCATCTGCGTTGGATAATAATTTACTGCTGACTTGCTCTGCATGTCTGTGGACCGTCTCGTTGCTTGTCTCTGCCTTTCACCTATTCGACTACAAGGTTTATTCGCGATGCATTTAATACAGACCGTAATCGTCTCGGCTTAATTTATAAAACCCAACATTTAATTAGGCGGGTTTTTTATTTGCCCCCAAACAACTGCTATTTATAAAATGAAACAAATCGGTCGCTCCTTTATTTGTTTTGCCACGGAAGTCTCATTTGGCAAGTACGGCGTATAGCCGTGATTAAATCCGTGAGATCCACGGACCCAGTCTGATTAATTTAAGCACTTCGACACGCCAACGGACGACTAATTGTGCATTCAATGCCGGCTCGGATATTTTCTCTAACTCGCCTGCCAGCTCTTTGAAGTTGTACAACACGCATTCCTGTCAGATCACTTACTTGTTTTATGTATATGTTTATTATTAAATACATATATTATATTCTGAAGATCAATTAATTTTTTATATAGTGTGATACAAGAGAGGAATTGCCGACCAGTTGAATCCTGCATGCCTCAGCATCACAGGATCTATGCGGAGACTAAATCCTTTAAGACTCTGTTGAATCTTCCTCTTTAGAACTTGCTTGTTCCAACATACCGCAGCACTTTACTACTCTGAGTAAAGACCCTCTTGAATTTTATGAGAGATTAACTGTATCTCATATGCTTGGTTCACCCTATAACCTTTAGAAAATAATAGATAATGCCGGGTGTTATAAATACTTTATTATACTTTATAAATACTTCTATTAGGAATTCTCAAGGTAGGATATTGGATCTTGTCATCTCGTCTGATTCTGAGCTTTGCACAGTGGAGGGTTGCTCTGATTCTTTGGTGGAGGAGGAAGCAGTTCATCCATCTTTACTCATAAGAATTAATGACGTCAAGAGCAAGAAATGTAATACTTGTAAAGTAGAAAATATTTTCTATAATTTTAAGAGAGCTGATCTTAGAGTTTTATATGATAGCTTCCTCGGAATTGATTTGGGAGTCGCTGGGGATGTCAATAATGCCCTGGAGCTCTTTTATCAAAAAATGTATTTCTGTCTTAATGAGCTTGTCCCAAAAACGAACACGAACCGATCCGCCATGGTTTACCGCAGAGATAATGAAATCCCTAAAAGAAAAACATAACAAGTGGAAAAAATTTAAACGTTTTGGTCATCTTCAAGATTTAGCCAGATTTAAAGAATTACGTTCTAAGATTAAAAGAGATATTGATCTGTCTTATAAGCAATATTGTAGAGGGCTTGAAGATGAGTTAAAATTAAAACCTCATACTTTTTGGAAGTTAATTCAGAACTCAAAAGAAAATAGCTCGTTATTACAATCTATGTTTGATCAGAGAAGAGAGCTGTTAAGTAGCCCTCAGGGTATTGCCAATGCATTTGCCGATTACTTCCAGAGTTCTTACACTACTGGTGAATCGCCGCAAAATAATGTTGATATAACTCAAAAGCCTTATGTACAGTCCATAATTTTGTCTGATTTCACTGAAAATGATGTTTTACTGGCCTTAAAGACTATCAAGCCAAAATCAATAGTTGGACCTGATAAAATACCAGCTTTTCTCTTATATGATTGTGCTTGTATTTTTGCTAAACCGTTAACAGTTCTCTTTAATCTGGCTCTAAAACAAGAATGTTTCCCGAACCTCTGGAAGTCATCAAAGATAATTCCAGTACACAAAAAAAATTATAAAAATCTCATCGAGAACTATCGGCCAATTACAATAATCAACAACTTTTCTAAATGTTTTGAACGTGTTCTTCATTCGGCCTTATTTCCTTCAATGAGGGGTCTTATAGATCATCGTCAACATGGATTTATGAAAGGTAGATCTACCACCACAAACATAGTTTGTCTTACAGAACATATATCTGAGTCAATAAATGCCAGGTCACAGGTTGACGTTATTTATACAGACTTCTCGAAGGCTTTTGACCGTGTGGATCATGGTATTCTTCTAAATAATCTTGACCAAAACTACGGTTTATCTTCTCACCTAATACACTTTTTTAGCTCTTATCTTACGGGTCGTCTTCAGCACGTGGAATGTTATGGCCATAGTTCGGCTCAGATAGTTGCAACGTCTGGAGTTCCACAGGGCTCCATATTGGGGCCGCTCTTCTTCAACACATTTATTAATGAGAATATATCGGAACAGCTCACTGTAAATAGTTTGTTATATGCGGATGATACAAAATTGTATTATGGCATCAATAGTATCTTAGATTGTATGGAATTGCAAAATAATATTAATCTCCTCAATAACAATGTTCCTCTTAATGCTGCCAAGTGTAAAGTTGTTTCTTACTCTTTGAAGAAAAACCTGATTATGTATGACTATACTATGGACAGTGAGATTGTCCCGAGATCAACGGAGTTCAAGGATTTAGGGGTGACATTCGACAGCACTCTTTCCTTTCAGCCACACATTCAGGACATTGTTAATCGGAGCTACAGAATGCTGGGTTTTCTCATAGCTTTAATAATATCTTTAGTCTTAAAATTTTGTATTTTTCTTATGTGAGATCAATACTGGAATATGCTTCTTCTGTGTGGTCACCATTTTATATGAATCATATACATGAACTAGAAAATGTTCAGCGTAAATTCTTAAAGTTCCTTTCATATAAATGTGACGGAGTGTACCCAGAAATTGGAATTGAAATTTTTCACATCAACGCCTACTAGAAAGGTACTCCTTTAGTAGTCTTGAGGAGAGGCGAAAATCTGCTGATCTGAAATTTTTATTTAAACTTCTTAATAATAAAATTGATTCGCCAGACTTATTACGACATGTAAATCTTCATGTGCCCCGCATATCATCTAGAAATTCTGACACATTTTACCTATCTAGACCTAGAACGAATATTTGTAAATATTCTCCAATGCGTAGAGCATGTGGCACTTTTAATTCTGTTCAGGATCAGTGTGACATATTCAACTGCAGTTTGTCCGAAATTAAAAGAGTGCGCTTTTCCTAGATAGTAGACATAAACAAAATTATTTTTTATTCAAGTATTGTATAATATTGTAGGAAACTATTGCTATTAATAATGTATTCTTTTTTTTTCTCTAGTTTTGGATTGTAATTTGTATAGTATTGTATTTTTTTCCCCCACTCAATAATTGGAATTTTTTCTATGGAGTGGTGTAATTAAAAATAAAAAATAAAAATAAAAATAAAAATAAAAATAAAAATAAAAATAAAAATAAAAATAAAAATAAAAATAAAAATAAAAATAAAAATAAAAATAAAAATAAAAATAAAAATAAAAATAAAAATAAAAATAAAAATAAAAATAAAAATAAAAATAAAAATAAAAATAAAAATAAAAATAAAAATAAAAATAAAAATAAAAATAAAATAAAATAAAATAAAATAAAATAAAATAAAATTTTATAACACTTAATGGAGTTTACAGTAAAAACACTTTTTGTATATCGGGTGATAAAAAATAGAGAAGCCGAGAGAGAGAGGGGTTACAGAGATTAACTAGCGCAGCAAACACGTCTTCCTCCTTTATTGGGGATTCACCATTTATATGTCTTTTATGTCAAACTTGACGCCGTGCTTTTCACATTCACGTGATTAAAAGTCAACAATCCATCAAAGCCTTTTAAGATATATTTTCACTGGTGAGTAGCAATACGTTTTAAGGTACACATTTACTGATTGTGCTTAATCCCAACACTGTCTATGCTGCAATCTAAAAACAGGCCATGCAGGAATGTTCTCTTCTTTTAATGGAAAATGACTATATGGCACTTGCAAGGATAAAGTATAACATAATGCTGGTAACGAAGAAGTGCAAGGAGTTATGTAAGTAAATAAATAAAAAAATTAATAATGGTTTTATTTGTACTTTTCAATAGTGTACATAGGCGAAGTCTAGCAAAAGGCTAATCTACTTAACTTATTTAAAAAATGTAAGCAAAATTTTAAAAAGCTCAACAGAAAGAAAATAATTAACATTTATAATGGTAACACTAATAGTAATATAAAAATAAACAGATATACACCCATTGGTCCTCAAAAATTATAAAATAAGAAATACCTACTGACAATTTAGCTATTCTGTTTTGTTAAAAAATGCAGCTTTAGGTTTTTCTTAAAACCCGCTACTGACATTTGTTTTATAGGATTCGGAACAAGGTCATTGTAAATTGCCACAGCATTTTTTTTCCGAAAAGTAAGTTTTTTGCAGAGGCAGGGAGGAGTAGATGACGCTTGCACAAAATGCACAAAAACCGTCAATTGCAAAGAGAATAGATTTTCCACGAGCAGCCAATGCATGCGCAGCCAATGCGAAAATGCATTATTTTATTAGTGCAATATCTCAATACAAGGTCCTGAAAAACTTCAAGTAAAACAAAAACCCAACGAAAACCTCAACTATTGGTTCTAGATAATAATGTTGTGAGGGGTACGAATTTTACCAATTTATGGAATACAGCAGGAAACTCTTAAATAAGGACTGTATGGTTCTTTTCGTACGACAAAAAAATTCCTCAAGAGGAAATGCTACTGATACTCTGCTGCTCTCTGTTATCATAAAGCTCATTAAGACCTCCATAAGGTCGTCTTGGAGGATCTTAAGATAGTAAAGAGGTAGTGCGACTCCAATTTACTTACATTGAATCAAAAAAAAAAAAAAACATTTACGTCTCCTGATGTATCCGACGCTGCATATCTCATCAAACAATTCTGTTCGGCCGAATCAATGTGAACTTCCAGGAATTTAACAGCTGCTTCATGAAGAGACTCTTGTTCCATTTAACAGAATATATTAAACAAGAAAAAGAACTTAGGCCTTAACACCCTAAAGCAACTTCTACCCTAAGGCACTTCCTGCTCAACCAAGAATGACGTTGCTAGGTGTTCACCTCTTCACCTGTGCTGATGCACACAATGTACTCCTGATTTTCCAGATATAATGATCAGTTGGTCACAGAAACCTCTCAGTTCACAACCCTGTAGAATTGACAACATCATAACAAACACCTTTAGGAAATCAAAACATAAATTATGTAATTAAATAATTAAAAGTGCCTTATAAACTATATTCAAGTGTATTTTCCAATTGATAGTGGTCTTCTAACCAATTTGGACCCGCTGCTAAAAAATGCTTCTTACTCAATAAAGTATTATTGAGTTAAAGAGATCTGTTTAACAAGCGAATTCTGCGACAGTGATATACATCTTTACGACTATAATGTTTATAGGAAGGACAGATCTGATGAAATTAGTGTATACTCTAGAGGTGGAGGTGTACTTATTGAAGTCCATAGGAACGTTACAAGCTCTTCACTTGTGTCAGATCTTTATATGGCGCAGCTTTTTGTTTTAGTTGGATCATCAAGCAACCAACAATTCCTTATAAAACTTTCTGTAATACTAGATGTAAATAATTGAAAAGGCAGTGTTACGATGACTACATGTATACAACTATATTGTTTAATGATTTGCCTTCAATGTAGTTTGTGATTTCTATGAGTGTTATTTGATCCCATCAATGCAATTAATTGATCCTTCAAGCTATGTGATAAAAATGAACCCAGTTTTGATTTCTCCGTTGACATTATTCTGGTTCTCTGTTTAAAGTGCTTTTAACAATACAATTAAAAAATTGTATTAAATTTTATTCTTAAATAAAGCGTTTATTCTATTGTATAATATTTGCAAACGTGTTCTGCCGAGTATTGCTATACTTAGACAAATAACTTTTGAATTGAATTAACAACAATACGTTTTCTGGAATAAAATTAGTTGTCATTGCAGATATATGAATGTAAGCTTATCTTCAGTCAAGATTATTAGTCTTAATTACAGTGTAGTTTTTTTTCGGTGTATAAGTACCCCGGATTCATTTAAATAGTAAACAAAAATTCAATGCTTCATTATTTGTTAAGTTAGTTCAGGGCAGTTGAAATTTAGTATTTTGATAAATGGCCGTAGCGGGGTGTCTACCGGGGCAGCGGGCGACATTAAAATAAAACGCGACAGGAGCCACGTCACGACATTGACTGAAATGCTGCCATCGCTCAAGATAATGCCCGCCATTCGTCATCCGCGGCTCAAGGGCTAATATTATTTAGCATGCGTCCAAAAAACGATAAACTGGTTGGCCATATTCGTTTTTAATCTGCGACGATCTTGATTAAACGACGAGCTTCCATTATTCAGACGTATCAGATTCCTACGGTGCATATTGCCGCATGCTTATGCTACAGGGTGGTCCCCCAGTTAAAATAATTAAATTTTCCTTGAAGTCTACACCAAGCATATGAGAAGTTATAATTTTCAATAAAAATATAGTGTAGTTAATAAACAAGCATGCGCCTCTTTTAATTAGAAATATACGCGATAGACCATTTACGCCATGGATTACCAATAATATCAAATTGCTCATGAAGGAAAGAGATAAAGCCCACCGTAAATATTTAAAACAAAGAACTGACGCACGCTTGCAATATTACAGAGAAATAAGGAATTACACAAAACATGCCGTTGCTAGGGAAAAAATTACTTACTTTAATTTAATGTCTCAAAAACACGGCAAAGAATTCTGGAGGGACGCAAATAATTTAAATCTCGGCCATAACAAGGATTCTTGATACAATTTCTGATTCAACGGCTATTAATAACTATTTTACAAATTTGAGTTATACAGCTAATACAACATCTAATGAGAAAATACAATTTTATAAATCACATAAACATGATCAAAACTGAATTAAAATTTACTTTAATGGATCAGTCAACTTTACTTAAAATTGTAAAAACCATTCACTCTAATGCAATTGGTGAAGAAGCTTTTTCATTAAAAGTCCTTAAGTGTTTAAAGCCCTTACTTAATATTATGAACAGTTGCATTTTACAAAATTTGTATCCTCTAATCTGGAAAAAGGCAATTCAAAGATCAGTAATCCAAAGGAATTCAAAGACCTCAGGCCTATAAGTATACTGCCGTTAGTATCCAAAATCTTGGAAAAATTTATTCACCAACAAATTTGGGCATATATTAAATCACATTCTTTAATTCCTGGATGCCAGACCGGTTTTAGAAAGAACTTTAGTACTTCTATCAGTTTGGTTAACCTTCTTAATAAAATCAGAAAAAATGAAGAAAAAAAGGAACTAACATGTCTTGGATTGTTAGATTTTCGTAGAGCCTTCGATACTATAAGTCACGAAATGCTATTAGCAAAACTTGCTCATTGCGTTTATTTTGCACTGAAAAGTTACCACATTGTATCTACGGGTGTCCCGCATGGTTCCATTTTGGGCCCATTGCTCTTTTCTTTATATGTTTCTGACATGATATCTTGTGTAAAACACTCAACATTACAGCAATATGCAGATGATTCCCAACTATATCTTTCGTTTTCGCCAAAATCTTCCTATAGCTCAATTTCAGTTTAATCAGGATTTAAAAAGTATTGATAACTTTTAACAAGATCACAAAATCTTATACAATAAAACTGGGTTATGGAAAAAGTGCTTTTGAGGTTTCTTCCAATTTTCATGCACAGATTCGAAATGTTCAGCTACCTACCAGTAGTCAATGAGGTCAAAAATCTGATGGGCGTGTATTTTGACAGTGGTATTACATTTCAAACTCATATCAAAAATAAACTTAAAATTGCATATAAAAAAACTATATGGTGTAAAAAACTATTTACCATCTAATATTAAATATTATTTATGTAATTCACTAGTTCTCTTCTCTTTGCTCGATTACTGTGATGTTTTGTATTCTGATTCCTTGACTGAAACAACTGCTTACTCTATGCAAAAACTCAAAAACTGCTGTATGCATTTTGCATTCAAAATACCATTTAGAAATCATATTACTCCTTATTTAAATGACAATTTTATTTTGAATGTGAAAAAGGAAATGCCATATGTACACCTTTATTTATAACATTTTAAAAAACTGGAGAGCCTCTATATTTAGTAATTAATTTTAAAAATCATCTTCATATGTATAACACTAGATTTATTATTTTATTTAGAGTCCCATAGCATAGAAACACAAATTTTCAAAAATCTTTTGTTTTTGTAGCCTCTTAAGTTTGGAATAAATTGCCTGAGCATGTTAAACAATTTTCAATAGGAGTATTTATAAAATATATTCAAAATTGTCTCCTTGAAAAACAGCAATGGAATGCTTAATTTCATTTGAAATAAATACAATTAAGGTGTTAAAAATCATGAAAATAGCTGTATACATTTTTTTATAGGGCTTTGGTAGCTTTGGTATCCGCTCGCCTCCATCTGAAATTTCTTTACAAGTAGCATTTGTTAGATGCCACGTCTTCCTTTGCACCCCTTGCGCGTCTACCTACCTCCCTCTGGTATTTCTTTTACTGCTAAAAAAATAACAAAAAAATACATTTGTATTAAGAAAAGTACTTATATTGGCCAGGTTAATAGTTATTATTATTTTTTGTTTTTATTTATTATTCTTTTTTAAAAGAAGGGCCTTGTTACACAGGTTTCCACTTGTGCGAACGGTTTCATAATCGAGGCATGGTCCTGTTTATCATAATAGTTTATTTATTGTAAATTGATAATTATGTTTGTAATTTTATTGATAAATAAATTTATTTTGAATTTTTGAGGTTGTGAAAGTACGTTTTCATATTACAAAATGTACAAAAACTGGAATACAAATGGTATAATAGCTTCAATCAGACATACAATAAATCGAACTGTCAAATGAATATAAAATTACAGCCACCAGAAAAGAAATTACTATAGAAATGTAATTAACAGAAATAAAGACAATATGAAGAAAATGTATGAAATAATAAGAGAGGCGACTAACGAAAAACGGACAGAAAAACTTCATATTAAAATAAAAAATGAAAATTTAGAAACCCTAAAAGGGGCTCATATTCACCAAGTTTGAGGCCTCTACTGTCATTCTTGTTGAATAGATAACACAAAAATTAGCCATACACTTCGAGGCTAACGATGGGTCACAAGATGTTTAAAATAAGCTGGTACTGAAGTTTGAATAAGAGAATTGCAAAATAAGTATGATTTGAAGGTATTGTCAAACGAAGATAATTCATTAAAAAACATTTTAAATTTTATTTTATTAATATAAAAATCACTTAAAAATATTCGTTCGGTATACCAGGTCATTTACCCACAAATTGTGTAAGTAACAATTTCCTGATTGCATGATGAAATAACCAAGTCATTTCCATCGTAAAAAGATTGCAAAAGTACTTTGTCGACAGAACGATGGTTTGGAAAAAACCGGAAATTCTGCTGACAAAGAAAATTAACACCAGGGTACGACGAACGAAATTTGGCAGAGTTACGACCGGGTCTCGGGCAAGAAGAGGTAACCGAAAGCAGTGCGGAAAAGCTTTGTGAAATGTTTGCTCCAAGAATAATAATAATGTAAGTACAACATTTTATCATATCGAAGAAGATCACAATTATTGTCACTTTATTAAGTTACGTAACATTACTTTCACTTTAATTATAGAATTCGCTACATATTCCCATGTACTTAAATTATTAATCCTGTTATGTCGATCTTAGTTTATCTCTTGTCAAATTAGCTCTTTTATTTGGGTAACTCTACTTAAATCGTTATAATTATATTTTGCTGTCAATACAAGGTATTTAGTAAACTATATTTTGTTTCAATGCTAAAGCGTACCTTAAGGTCCCAGTTACATACAATGTATGTAACCGTCACACGGCCTTGTCCTAGACCGGGCCAACCCCCGGTGTGACATATGGTGGAGGCGCCGTCCCTTTTTCCTTTTTTTTTTTTAGCGAGACATGTTAGTTTTTTTTTTATTATACAGATTAGACATAAAGTGGAGGCACAGTTTATTTTCTTTTCTATACAGTATGATTAAAAATTTAATTAAGATCTTTTATTTTTATTTTTGATTTGCGACATAAAGAGGAAATGACAGAATTAATAATTTTAAAACATAATTTAGAGATATAAAATTTAATACAATAATATACAATAATTGCGGTCTTCGACATTAAGGTCTATTTTATTTTATTTTTTTTTTTTGACATACTTCAGTAGATATATCGAATATATATGAATATAGGTAATACTTTAAATTTAAGTTTTTTTTAATTCAGCGAATTTTATCATTCCATTTATTATTTATTTCATAATTTATTTATAAATTAAAGTGTATAAATTTAACAACGTCGGCAAACAAAATTTTGCGCTTACCAATTATCAGTTTAATCTTCGAGCTAAACCGAACGGCTTCCACTTATCACGAAATAAAATCTCTCCCACAAGGAATGTCAACACACTACCACACATTAAACAACTCTTCTTGACACGTCGAGACATATAAACATTCATTAAATATACATTAGAAGAATAATGCGTCTCCGTTCTATGGCAGGATTCGCACCTCCAGACACAACGATATTCTCCCATAATCCGAAACTATTTAACTAACTTATAAAACCATAAATTAAACACAAGTTAATAAGCGCTTTTCGATAAATTCGCAAAACTAACAGTAATTGGAGAAACATGTACCAACTAAGAGGAAGTTTTATGTTACAAACAAAGTCACTAATACGTCATGTATAAAACTCTTAATTCTGGGAAAATAATATATTCATAAATTATATATATATAAATATTATTTTATTAATATATCGATGTCTTGTCACAAGTAAAACACAAAAAAAAAAAAAAAAAAAAATATATACAAATAAATGTCGTTATACTGTTAACGCTAATGAACGAAGACGGGATTGTAACCCGCAGTAAAACAAAGAATAAAGTCGAAAAACCAGGTCCCTTAGATTTTTCAAATATTTCCGAATTTAACCCCAAGCACCAAAGCTCGAGTGCTAATGTATTTGCTTCGGCAGTGTCATTAAAAAGGACACCACCAAATTCAGCGAAAGTTTGTGGTAGCCAATTTACATTTGATTTGCCATTACACAAAACAGGTAACACAAAAAGCAGTTCTACACTAAACCAAACACCGAGATCCTCGACACCCAGACCTACATCTACAAAATCAAACGATATTTTAAATTTAAAACAATCAAACAAAATAACACATTTTCAAGAGCCAAAC
Source organism: Anthonomus grandis grandis (assembly GCF_022605725.1). Taxonomy (NCBI): domain Eukaryota; kingdom Metazoa; phylum Arthropoda; class Insecta; order Coleoptera; family Curculionidae; genus Anthonomus; species Anthonomus grandis. Next base: position 16,012,777 of record NC_065561.1, on the reverse strand, counting down.
CCAGATTTTGACTCACAAGAAGATACACTGGTCCAAGACACATCAACACTAAACACGACTTCAGAAGAAGTTCAATCCACGAACACAACTGTAATTCCTGTAGAAAATAACCAAATTCAAGTAACAGCACACACAAATACACCGCAACACCCTAACACTAAAATGGCAAATACAACTCTCGAAAACGCTCTAGCTGAGACAAAAAATCCAGCTACTCCGAAATTCATAACCCCACCCTTTTTCGATCCAAGCTTAGACTCGCCAATAATATTTTTATCAAAATACGAAAAAACCGCGTTAAATAATGGTTGGAATGACGCATATAAAATATCATATTTAGGTAATTTCTTAGAATCACCGGCAAATTTTTGGTATAGGGACTATTCAAGTAACGAAAGAAATAAACCCAAAACCTGGGAAGAAATTAAAGAGGACTTTATAAGGGAGTACAGTGGGGACCAACCACTAAGAAAAATAAAGTTCAGACTAAATACAAGAAAACAAGCGGACAACGAAGACATTAAAAAATATTATTATGATATAGTTTCGTTATGCCATGAAGTTGATCCAAAAATGACATTCGAAACCTTCAGGGATCATTTTGAAAAAGGCCTGCACCCATCGTACTATGAAACGTACTACCTAATGAGTTCAAACGAGTTAGACCACCAACAGCTTAAAACACTAGTCCTAAAACTAAGTGAAATAAGAGAAAGAGCTTTGGTTAACCAAATGACATCACAAACGTCATTATTAAGCATAAGCGGAGAAAGGTCAGGAAGTACCAATACTAAACCACTAGAAGGAACAAGCTACGAAAACAAAAATCAAGGGCGCTCTAGGCAAAGGGGAAGGCCAAACTACTATACAAACCAACACTATAATTGGAATAGCACACGGTATAATGAAAACCAAAACATAGCAATTAGACCTTATTATAATGGAAACCAGAATACAGGAAATAAGTTTTATTACAATGGAAACCAAAACGTAGGGAATAGGCCCTATTACAGAGGAAACCAAGCTTCATCATATAGAGGGTCAAGAGGGCCAAGAGGCAACACTACACAATATAGGGGGAATCATAACCAAAATTTTAATGCAAGAAATACAAGGTACAGGGAAAGAGACAACAGCCTGCCAAGGTCACCATATAGATCAAGACAAGGCAACGGTCTCCCAAATACAAGAAGCAGAGATGGCAGACCACGCTGTACTACATGCAATCGCATTGGGCACTACTCATGCGAAAACGAAAACAGGAATGTCAGATTTTCAAGGGAGTCGTCCCCAAACGAAACCGGACGACTCCACTAGAAAGGGCCGAAGGAGTCGTCCTATACTCAGGGGCCAAAGCGCACCAAATTTTAAGTGTTAAGGGTTTAATTAATAAGGTAAACAAAATAGATATAATTTTAGATACAGGATCGAGTCAATGTGTAGTAAACAGTACCTTAGCAAGGGAAATTGAGCCCTTAGATTTCGAAAAAAATTTAATTGCAGCAGGCGGACAAAAAATCAGGACGCTAGGTACTTCAAGGGTCGATATTAGGATAGGAGAGCTGGCTGGACACGTAATGGCATTAGTGGTAGACAACCTCTCAAAGCCTTTAATACTGGGCACTGATTTCCTATCAAAAACACAAGCTAACATAGACTACGGTAGGGAAACAGTCACCCTAAGAAAGGGAAACATCGAGACGACAGTTAAATTCCAACATGCGAGGTGTCAGGCAGAAACGGAAGCGACGATAGAACTCGAATTGCCACTGTGTTCATTAACGAAAAAATTAGCAACAACCAGCTATAAAATAAGCGCCAAAGAAGACTACACCTTAAGACCAAATATCGAGACTCAAGTACAATTAACAACAAACTATAACACCCCGGAAGAAATATTGGGTATGGATTTTACACAAAATGACGCATTTTTAATCCCAAGAGGGATGATTTGTATTTCAACACCGCATTTTGTCGAAAACAGCTTGGTAATGAATGTCGTAACAAGGCAAGCCCACCCAATAAAAATACTTAAAGGTATGACACTGGGGTATATAGAAAAACCTTGTATGTACAACCTGGTAGACTCCTCAATGCTCTACATAGAGACAGACGAAAGGGAAGAAGAGCAAGTGACATTGGCCGACCACAAAATCAGCCATATCCGAGACACCCATATAAAAGCACAGCTTAAGGAACTCCTCGAAGAATTTGAGGACGTATTTTCTAAATCTCCAAAGTATATGGGACAAACGGACTTGGTAGAACACGACATAGACATAGGGGATTCACAGCCGATAAAGCAAAAGGCATATAGGGTCTCCCAAAAAGAGAGAGAGATTATAGACCAACAAATTAAAGAAATGGCAAAACATAACGTGATTCGCCCTAGTCAGTCAGCATGGTCAAGCCCTGTAGTTCTCGTAAAGAAAAAATCCGGAGAAACAAGATTTTGTGTAGACTACAGAAAATTAAATGAATGCACACAAAAAGTTAATTGGCCAATACCAAATATAGACGACATCATGACTTACTTAGGAAAAGCCAAACATTTTACTACCCTTGACATGTTCTCAGGATTCTGGCAGGTCAAAATCACAGAAAAAGCAAAACAATATACAGCATTTCAGGCACAAGGCCACGGTCTTTGGGAATTTAATTACATGAGTTTTGGATTATGTAACGCACCGGCCACGTTCCAAAAACTAGCAGACAAAGTATTCGAGGACCTAAAATGGAAAGAAATACTAGTATATATAGATGACATCATAATATTTTCTGAAACCCTAGAAGAACACCTTAAAAAACTAAGAAAAGTATTTATGCGACTTAGGCAGGCCGGACTTACGCTAAAACCCAGCAAATGTGAGTACCTAAAAGAAAAGATTAATATTCTAGGATACACAGTTTCTAGCGAGGGCATTCAACCAGACGAAAATAAAGTAGTAACAATAAAAAAGTTCCCAACCCCTAAGACAGTAAAAGATGTACAGAGCTTTTTGGGACTCTGCAACTACTACCGAAAATTTATTAACAATTTTTCAAGTATAGCCCACCCACTACACAAAGTGACACGAAAAGACATTGGGTTTATTTGGAACGAAGAGCAACAAGAAGCATTTGAAACCCTAAAAGGAAAGCTTATAACAACACCCGTTTTAGCCCATTACAATCCCGAAAAATCTAGCGAGCTCAGGGTAGACGCCTGTGGAAATGGCATTGGAGCCATCTTACTCCAAGAGGACGACGAACAAAAATTACACCCCATAGCATACGCCAGCAGAAGTCTCTCAAAGGCTGAAAAGAATTACACCATCACAGAACTAGAAGGACTAGCAGCTATATGGGCATTGACATATTTGAGGCATTTACTATATGGAAAGCCCGTTAAAATAATCACCGATCATCACGCACTCTGTTGGTTGAAGTCATTAAAGGACCCAACAGGTAGGCTGGCGAGATGGTCGATAAAACTGTCGGAATTCGAATATACTATCATCCACAAGAGCGGGGTATTCCATAAGGACGCTGATTGCTTAAGCAGGTACCCAGTACTACAACCAACAACCGATATAATAGGCGACATAGACGAGACCCCCACATTTTTATTACAATCCGACGACATTGGCAAACTACAAAGAGAGGATAAGCAACTTAATACACTAATAAAGGCATTATTACACCCAGACAGCGTGTCAATTGGAGAAAGGAGACGAGCCAAGAATTATAGGTTAGAAGAGCAGGTTCTTTATAAGGTAAATTTAAGCTCAGACGGCAGGACAAAACTCCTAGTAGTACCAAAATCCCTAATTGGAGAAATAATGTACTCTAATCACTCAGAGCCCTTAAGCGGACACCTCGGTACGGCCAAGACACTGCATAAAATTAAACAAAGATTTTATTGGGAAGGACTACAGAAAGATGTAGAAAAATTTATTAAGGGGTGTCCTGACTGTCAAGCAAGGAAAGGACAACAAAATAAAAAACCAATTGGCCTGTTGCATCCTATACCCGTAGGAACACCTTTTGAGAAAGTGGGTATAGACCTACTAGGACCTTTTAGAAAAAGCAGCAACGGAAAAACAATGATCATAGTAGCAACAGACTATGCTACACGCTGGGCAGAAACCGAGGCCCTCCCTAGCGGAAAAGCAGGGCCCGTAGCCAGATTTATACTAGAAAAAATAATAACACGACACGGTGCACCAAAGCATTTATTAAGCGACAGGGGTAAAGTTTTCCAGTCAGAAATAGTACGAGAACTTTTAAAAAGAATGGGCACAGCTAGTCAGTTCACGACCGCTTACCACCCTTCGACTAATGGTCTAACAGAACGGCTCAATAAAACTCTAGCGGATATGATTGCCATGTATACCAATACCAACCAAACAAATTGGGACCAGTATTTACCCCATGTGACATTTGCTTACAATACATCGAAACAAAACACTACAAGGTTTTCGCCTTTTATGCTGGTATACGGCAGAGAACCCATCTTACCGATCGAAGCAACCCTAATGCCGCCTCCCAACCCCCAGGACAGTAGTGAAATAAGAGATAAAGCACTACTATTAAGGAATTTGGCAGTGCAGAATATCCAGAGGAGGCAGGGTATCGATAAACTACGCTACGACACCAAACATAGACATATAGAGTACGCCGTAGGAGACCAGGTGAATGTATTCACCCCTATAAGAAAAGTGGGGAGAAGCGAAAAACTACTTTTAAAATGGTTCGGTCCATACTATATAACTAAGAAGACTTCAGACGTAGATTACGAAATTCAAAAAGGTTCAAATAAAAACGCGAAAAGAGATATAGTTCATGTTAGTAGAATACTCCCTTATAACGACCCCTGGATCCCAGACGCGACCCCAAATGTACAATAATCGCCATAAAAATCGAAAAACTCTGTAATGTAAATACGTGACATATATAAATTTATATATATAGTACCTCTTATAGATTCTTTTTTTTACGGTACATGTTCTATATTACAAAATATATACGAACATTTTTTTTTTCTTTTCTTAATGGATTCTGTAAACAGGAGATACAACTCAACTTATTTATTACATTATTTTTAGCATCTAAGATAAATATCATGCTAATCATAAATATCATGACCGCATTACAATATGCAAAATAATCAAAAATAACATATCACTACAAATTAAAGAACCTAAGACTATAGTCGGTTAATTAGTAACTTAAGGTGTACAAAGCGAAACCCTACACACTTAAATTCCTGACGGCATAGCTTATTTTTAATTCGTAGCAATATATAGTTATAAAAGCAAAAAACGCTAAATGTTTAATATAATAAGTATAAGGGGTATATATAACGGATATATAGATATAAATAGATGAAAAGTTCATTTTCATGTAATACGATAAGCTCATAGCTTGGGAAATATTATTTCATTATATGCATGAATATTATAGTATTGGTACATACGGTTAGATTAGGTTTGATGTGAGTGGGACACCTGGTCCATATTGACTCACTCCTAAGTTTATTACATATAACTAATATATAGGTTAATTCATAGACAAAGGGAATAACATTCATATTTTAAATTAAATAAAGAAATTAAATACGTATATATATAAACGTAAATATATACTAAGTATAATAAACTCAAAGTAATCAATAGGTATATTAAATTAACTTTAAATAAGTAGATAAATATTGATTAGTTTAGATACGTAAAGAAACAAATATACATAGAGTACAAAATGTAATGTAAGTCAAAATACCTTACAAGTTAATTTGAGATAATACGGACGACATAGGCTAGAATAAATTACTTTATAAATCCCTGAGAATGGTAGGATATATAAAGAACACTATTTTAAAAAAAAATATTTTAATGCTATTATTAGGTTAATCACCATGGTGCTAAATCAGGCGCAGAACATGAAGGAAGAACAAGATTACAGAGTTGAGGTAAGCGCGGGAGCTTATTGGAAACCACTCCCAGCGACAAGAATCTATGAAGCTACAGTACCATTGACATATGAAACGGAATGGACCGAGGATACCGATGACCACACGATGGATGTAGGAAATCTCAAATGCAGCCAATTGCAAACGAACGAATGCTTCGTAATAAATAGTATAAATGGACTAAATAAAGCATTCTTCAAAGAATTAACTTTACTTAACGAACACTGGGGCATAGCACCACTAAGAAACAACGAACCATCTAAGAGAGAGAAGAGGTCTCTAGACTTTATAGGCTCAGGATTATCATGGTGTTGCGGAGTGGCAACATTGCAAAAACTAAATATGGTCGAAAACTCAGATGACGAGATCAGGAAAAGGCTAGACACAATGTCACAAGGACTGTCCGATACCGTAAAACAAATGAGCGAAAACTCAAAACACTTTCAAGACTATGAGAAATTAGTCGCAGCAACGTTCTCGGACACGGAGCTAAGGATAAAGAGCATAGAGAGGTTCACTAAACAACTGGAAAATAAGGTGGCAAATATGACAAACGAACAGGAATTACTAATAATGACAAACCTCTATAACGGATATCTAAACCTAAAAAGGATGGTATTACTAGTAAGGACTCTCAGGAGACAGGCTATCGTAAATTCATGTAGACAGCATAAAATACCGGCGGAAATTGTCAACCCGCAAGTCCTAAAAAAGGATCTGGAGGATTTCGAGTCAAAAATCGCAAATTCAGAACAAGGACTGGCCATCCCTACATCTGAACTAGCAGCATACTTCGAAATGCCCATATGTGACTGTTCCTTTACAAAATCAAGTATATATGTTCACATAAAAATTCCAATAATTAAGAAAAACAGAAATTGGCAACTACTAGAGTTAATAACCACACCCTTTGCTTGGTATAACCAGACCTGTATTATACGCCACCAACCGCTATACATTGCAGTGTCCAAAAACGGAAATAACGAGGGCGACTTAAGACAAATATCGGGGACAGGCCTACATGAATGTAAGCCATACCAAAATAAATTATGCTATTTACCCAGATTCTCAGCAGACATCCTACAAGGGCCTGAATGTGCGAAAATCCTATATCAAGGGGCAACAGTAAAAGAACTAAGCCAATACTGCCCAATGGACTGCCACTCAGCAACATCGATGACAATATCCGAAATTAAAGACGAAACTTATGTCATTACCCACCCGAAACAGGACATGACCATCTCTTGTGATAAAAATAAGCCTCAGAAATTAGACACGACATTAGCACGCCAAGGCTCTATCAAAATTTTCCTCCCATGTAAATGCCACCTCAGCGTAGGCAATGCAGTTATTATACCTGAAAATTTCCCTTGTCCAGAAAACATCACTACCAATGCAATAGTAACCCACATAATACCTGCAACCTGGTCAAATCTAAATTCCTATATCCTCAATCCCAACATTATTAGTACCCCACCACTCTACAAAAACATTTCCGAATGCCTAAATACAAATTGGACACTAGAGATACCCCATCTTAACCTCACATCCAGCGATAACACCTTAAAAAACATTCTAAAATCAGTAGAGAAAAACTATCCAAATGTAATCACTTATGGTGATACACATAGCTTTCACGGGGACTCATTTTTTCTAATTTGGAACATAACCATTTCAATCTTGGTAGCGTACATCCTAATTAAACAAAATAGAATAGCAATAGTAGCGGCAGTTCCACAAATACGTGGAGAAATAGACTGTCATGATAAAAGCCCCTCAACAAGTGTTAATCACGAGGCTCCCTATATAATAATTTACACTTCATGTTTACTTTTCCTTCTATTCTTATTTACTTATATTTTATATATAACGCTCAGATACTTCAAAAACAAACCAAAAAATTCAACTACAACCCAAAATCCCATGTCCATTAGAAGTGCAAAAACATTTGACGAAACAATATTATACCCAATCCCCGACCCAGACAATGACCCCGAACCGAGCGTCGAACCAAACGCCATGTCAAGGTTCCGGCTAGATATAAAAAATAGTGCTAGCCTTTTATCACTGTCCCCTGGTAAAAAAGTAGATGCTAGTATAGAACGCATCGAAATAGAATAATTACTTATTATTTTACGCAAGCTTGCATATAGTTAGTATATACTGGGGCCCCTCTGAAGATGATACATTTCACCATGTTATTTAAGCCTTAATTGTAGTCATGACAATCTAAACAATTTAAGGATAAATATCATAGTAATTTGCAAATCACATCAGAAAACGTATAAATAATTTTGATTTACGCGCGTATATACATATTCGAAATGAAATTTATTGAAATAATAATATATTGAAATGAGATGATAATGGGAAAATATTATAAATATATCGCCGGTAGGCGAGGGACAGCGAGCCTAAGGCACATAAATATTTAAGTAGAAGCTAAAAAGAAAACATATTATTAAAAATAATGTAAAAGAAAGGGTCTAATTAATAATCTATAAAAGTTAAAAAGACATACATAAATAAAAGTTATTTAGAAGAGAGGGGATAAACAATTAATGAATAAAAAATATATTTTTTTTGGGTTTTCTATAAATAAAACACTTTGTTATCTAAACTCGAAATACAAGAAACTTCAAAAGATCTGAGACAAAGGAAAATTAATAAAATTTGATTATGAGTCAAATTATCCTAAAATATATAATACAAAAACTGCGAGGAAGTCAACAATTTCTCAAGATATGATATAAAGATTTAACATGAAATCAAAATGATTAAATATAAAACCATTAAGCACCATATAATAGCACATACTTACACTTTGTTCTTTCTTTACATATAAACATACCATGAGATGCCACACGTACAAATTCAACCTGAACAGAAAATAAGGGTACGCTCCTACCAGAACCACAGAAAGTAGCCGATGGAACCAGAACCAGAGCCAAACAGGAACACCCCACATCCGCGCACTGCCTTGTTGTCAGTCCTGACCATCCCAATCGCAGACAGGGTGATGCCAGAGCCATGGCCATCCCAGGACAAGCTAAGTTACCACTGCGCCAATGGTCAAAGTCCAAACTTGCCCGAACTCACGACGCTACCAGCAGCGGGTTGAAGTGTTCAACCTATGATCTCCAGTAGGGGATGCCAACATTACGAATCATGGATTCAGCTGAAGATACGGCAGGGGCCATCCATAAAACACAGTAAGCTTATGGGATAGCTCACTGGAAATGGTCAAGAAGGGACAAAACAAAAACCAAAAGTTTTGTCACGCCACAGCAGTTGCAATGAAGGAGTCTCTGTCTACAGGTTCCAGGAAACCGACGGCGTTGAAGGACTGGTACAAAACAAGGGAGAAGTCAGGCATACAAGGGGGTGTCATGTGATGTCGCAAGGGTTGCCAACGGACGAATGGAGGCGTCAAACCCGTAGGCGTTCCAGAAGAGGAGTCAGACATACATGGGTGAAGGTGTCCTAGGACGACACATGGAGGCGTCAAACCTGTAGGCGTCCCAGACGAGGGGCAGGCGACAACGCTATGAACGTCGCCACCTTACCCGGCGACCGGACCCGGATGCTGAAGACATTTTGTGTTCAGAGACTACGTAGTATTAAAAAATGTGGACATCAAAAGCGATAGTTACATTAATTGTAGTTAAAATTTAATGAATAATAAGGGTTCAGCTCTAATTAATTATACGTTATTTAGGTACATCGTTGTTCTGATCTTACTAATTGTAAATTTTTTTTTCTTCTGGGTCTTCTTCGATCATGATTTCGATTGTTAACAATAAAGCTGGAGGCCAGCTTTTCTATGCCCGGGGGATATGTCAAACGAAGATAATTCATTAAAAAACATTTTAAATTTTATTTTATTAATATAAAAATCACTTAAAAATATTCGTTCGGTATACCAGGTCATTTACCCACAAATTGTGTAAGTAACAATTTCCTGATTGCATGATGAAATAACCAAGTCATTTCCATCGTAAAAAGATTGCAAAAGTACTTTGTCGACAGAACGATGGTTTGGAAAAAACCGGAAATTCTGCTGACAAAGAAAATTAACACCAGGGTACGACGAACGAAATTTGGCAGAGTTACGACCGGGTCTCGGGCAAGAAGAGGTAACCGAAAGCAGTGCGGAAAAGCTTTGTGAAATGTTTGCTCCAAGAATAATAATAATGTAAGTACAACATTTTATCATATCGAAGAAGATCACAATTATTGTCACTTTATTAAGTTACGTAACATTACTTTCACTTTAATTATAGAATTCGCTACATATTCCCATGTACTTAAATTATTAATCCTGTTATGTCGATCTTAGTTTATCTCTTGTCAAATTAGCTCTTTTATTTGGGTAACTCTACTTAAATCGTTATAATTATATTTTGCTGTCAATACAAGGTATTTAGTAAACTATATTTTGTTTCAATGCTAAAGCGTACCTTAAGGTCCCAGTTACATACAATGTATGTAACCGTCACACGGCCTTGTCCTAGACCGGGCCAACCCCCGGTGTGACAGTATTATTTCAAAAAATAATTTTAATTTGAAAAGGGGCTTATATTTTGCTGGAGTACTACTCGGGTTGAGATCAAAACAAGAAACTTTAACACTAAAGAATAATTTATTTTATAAATTGTTCGAAATTTTCGCCCTTTACTTCCATACAGTAATATAATCGAGCTTCGAATTCCTCTTGAACCCTTTGAAATATTTCAGGTTAAGTTAGCTGACGGCATTCAACTACGTTGTCTTAAATTCTCAAGTGATTCTAACTGCGTCTTATAAACAACTGATTTTAAGTGTCCCCAAAGAAAAAAGTCCAACGATGTTAAATCAGGTGATCGTGCCGCCCACGGGCCAGTCTATTGGGCCTCTCTTTCAAATCCATCGATCAGAAAAGTAATATCTAGAAAATTTCTGAAAGGACGAGCGTGAGCGACTAAGTCCTGGTCGTTTTCTAAAATGTCTATGCTCTGGACATCGATGGCATTTTCAAATAAATTTAAATTAATTTTAACAATTAATATGGCCTGTATGAAAAAAAGTTATTGCCTCTAACTCCCGCCAAAACGTTTTGTTTTAAAGGACGCTCGGTATGTATCACACGGATTAAATTAATGTTACTATCGCCCCAGTTTACTTCTCCATTTAAGCAAACCGTGGCTTCGTCGAAAAAGCAAATATTGTACAATGACGAGTCACGGTTTTCAATTTTTCCGAAAATTTTTTCTAAAACTACTCTGCAATCAAAGTCATTTTCATTTCCTGAACCAACTGATATTTGTAGGGTCGAAGCTTATGCAATGTTAAAATTGCCGTTTCTCTGACGAAGTTACTTAGACTGCAACTTCAACCAAAGATAATTATACTAACGAAGTTTACTATTATTTTCTTTGCTTCAACGTTTTAATTTTTTGTACCGGTCTTACTCTTGCACATGGTTTGTTGCCAACTGAGCTGGTTTCTGTAAATTTTCTCCACAATTCTAACACACTTTTATGGGCCAAAGAGAATGTCAACGAATTTCGCACGCTTCATGAACTGCAGCTGCGAGAATGTTTGCCATTAATTAATCGATGAAATCACAGTCAGTGCACTTTAAGGCGCTGTATTGTTTAAACTATTAATCGCTGGATCAACACTCAATATTGAAAACGCGCGAAATTTCAAGGGCTATAAAAAGCTGTCTTAAGTAATTATGATATAAATCACCACTTTTGTGAAATTCAAGAAAAAAGAGTAATTTGTTAATTTTTTATAACTTTCAAAGAGTATATTGTTTAAATAACAAAACATACAATGAAACAACGATTATGTCTCGGTTCAGCTCGTTTTTCGAAAACAGCCGTATATTTTTCACGATTTTGACTTTTGAAAAAAATATGTCTTGGATCACCCCTGAACTATTCCAATTGGCCTCATTCGGTTACTAATTTATTTGAAGTTGACATAGCAGGTGAATTACTTGTCTAATCTATCTTATTGACTCCAATTCCCTTACCCTCTAATAAAACACATTAACAATCTTAAAAATAAAAGTTCTCCAGGTTTTGAAAGTATTTCGGCTAATCTGCTAATTGAACAAACATGCAGAAGTCATAGAACCAGTTCTTCACATAATTAATTAAATCTATAAAACTGGACATATACCTCGTAGCTTTACCGTCCGATTAGCTTAATAACTTGCTTTGCAAAAATATTTAAAAAAAAGTATTAAAGACAGATTATTTAACTTCTTTGTCATTAATAACATTTTGAAGGAAAATCAATCAAACAACGAGTTTTTACCGGGTTGTAGTATTCCAGATGCTTAAACTTACTTCAGAGGTTACAAATTATCTTAACCATAGCAGAAAGTGCCTTAGTGCTTTCATAGATCTGGCTAAGGCATTTGACACTGCCCCACATAATAAACTTTTTGAAGTTTAATGACTTGGAGTGGGAAAAGGAACTGCAATAACACTAATTATTTAAAAAACACGCCAATTTGTTTAAATAAATAATATTTTAAGCAAGGCAGAAGAAATACCAATAAGAGTTCGACAAGGCTCATTGTTATAATTTACTCTGTTAATACTAACGCGCCTTGCCATTTCACTTATCGCCACTCGCCATGAACTGGACGGGCGAGCATCGTGCCTTTGTTATCGAAACATTTTTCAAAAATAACGAATCTGTGATTACGACACAAAGAAATTTTCGTACTCACTTCGCGCTTGGTAGACATGATCCATTTCCAGATCGGAAAACAATACTGTTGTGGGTTTCAAATTTTAGAGCTACAGGTTCAGCCTTAAAAAGAAAATCAACTAGTAGACCCAGAAGTGTTCGGACACCTGAAAACATTGCAGCTGTAAGAGAAGCAGTTGAACGATCTCCTAGACGTACAGCTGTTAAACATGCCTCTGCTTTGCGTTTGTCAAATCGTTTTGTGAGAAGAATTTTGCACACCGGTCTGAAGTTCCACCCATACAAAATGATGATCGTGCAAGAATTTAGTGAACGGGACTGGGAAAATCGCCAAGAATGTTCCAATGATATTCTTCAAAACGTCCCACAAAATGCGCTTTTAATAACGAGTGACGAGGCTCATTTCCATTTGTCTGACTGTGTGAACAAGCAGAATTTTCGCTACTGGGCACCAGAAAATCCGCGGCAGCTCCATGAAAGGCCATACTTCATAGCCAACGTGTTACCGTTTGGTGTGCTGTTGGTTCTTTTGGTGTTTGAGGTCCCTATTTTTTTGAAGAAGGATAGGTAACGGTTACCGTAACTGCTAATCGATATGTCGACATGCTACGTAATTTTTTGGAACCAAAACTTAGGGAACTTGAACATCCGGATGTGTGGTTTCAACAGGATGGGGCTACAGCTCATACGGCGAGAAGGACAATGGACCTGTTAAGGAAAATGTTTCCAGAACGCATAATCTCGTTAGGTGGAGACGTTGGGTGGCCTGCGCGTTCACCCGATCTTGCCCCATGCGACTTTTTCCTTTAGGGCTACCTGAAAGAGAAGGTTTTTCAACATCATCCCCGAACCATTGACGAATTGAAAGCAGCAATACGCCAAGAAATTACAGGAATATAGCCTCAAATTACTGCTCGAGTAATGGAAACTTTCAGAAATCAGCTTCGAATGTATGTCGAAAGAAATGGTCATACCATATATTTTTAGTTAATAAAAATAAAATATAAATAGCATTAAAAATTAAAATGTGGCAGATCATTTTGCCGGACCCTGTACATGCAAACAAACTTAAAAAAAATTATTTATAAAGCAACTTATAAAAATCTATAAATCATTAACTGAGTCAATTCTAAGACACGGAGGATTGTATAACAATGGTTTACACAAACTAAATATTTTACATAAATATATCATAAAGACTATTTATAGCAAACCAAGCCTTTTCCCAACAGATCAACTATTTACAACGAAACAACGAATATAAGGACACTCTACATTACAAAAATCTGTTCATATATTTAAACTTATATATATACTTCAAATCTTAGATAAAAATCAGTATAAATCATAACCATAATACAAGATCAAGCCAAGAGGTGACTCAAGCATTCCTGGTAGTTTAAAAAATTTTAATTTAATTTTTTTTATATACTTTTATACTTAAGGAAATAAAAAATAAAGTATGTTCAGAATCATTACCAAATATCTGTCACATTTTTCTGATAATATACTTGTATGTACAAACATATGTAAAAACAAATATTACAAAACTGTTGAAAAAAAAATTTTTATTTATTAATTTTTTGTTATTATACAGTCTTTAACTCGGTTTTTTAGTGAAGGGCAAAGGCAGAATCAAGGGAAGGATTTTTCACAATAATTTAAGGTTAATCAAGTAAGTTTACTAAAAATAGGAAAAGGAGCGGGAACAACTTTTCCTTGAAAATTGACGCGTATTTTTTGCACACCTAGGAATTAGGGAAAAACAGATAAATGTAGTAATAAGATTATTTTTGTTTATTAAAAACATATTCTATTAATTTATGATCTTGATTTTAATAATGCATAAAAAATACAAAATATTTGACTACAGATTAAAATTTAGTCCAAATTTATGACAAATGTATCAGAATTATATAGACTTTCAATATAGCATTTTGGTTAAGAAAAAGGTTAGCTTAATGCATTAGATTATGCCAAAAAAGCATAACTTAAATGGGCACCGTCCATTATTTACTATAACATATTATATAAGTATGATATTCCAAATCTATCGTGACCTTTTTCTTAAAAATAAGCTATTATCACCATATAATTATTTATTCACAAAAGTTCAAATCCAGCTGTTAACTTTGGGTACCCACATCGAGCGAACAAAGAGCACTTCCTGACAAATTCTGACAACTAAGGTGAAATGCTTGTAAAATAACTTTAAAAACCTGTAATTAAAAGGTGCAAAACTGTGGCAGGTTAAGTAGCGTAGATGCATCTGATAATAATCGCCCTGGTCTATTATAAAAATTTTTGTTTCCTGCCCCTATATTGAGTAATTAATTTGTCGACTAATATAACAATTATTAATTTGCTGTTAATTTATGGCTCCAGATATATGGCTCGGCTAACCTTTTTTTAACGCTATAAACCTATTGCCAACTGCCGACAGCGGTTTAGAACTTGAAAGGTTTTAACTTTTAGGAATCATATTACAAATACACAAATTAAAGAACGAAAGCCTAAAAAAATAAATCAAATTATTATAATTTATTTTTTATTAATTGTAACAATTATTTTTAATGGAATCAGTTAAGCCAAAATAAATTTTGCAGTTGAGCCAATATAATTTTAAATTTCCATTGGAAGCACCTATTTTAAAACAGTTAAAAAAATATAGGTATAAAATCCGATCACTTTTTAATATTCTCTGTCATATTTGACCTTTTAACAACCCGTTTCTAACCTATAGAGGGAATTATTAGGACGGTTTGTACATTGCAGCTTTAGGCTATAAAAAAATCCTTTACCTTAATAAAATATAGACAACAAGGAACTATAAAAATGATTAAGCAGTGAATCGATAATTCGCATAGTTTTCATAGTAGCGTGTCCAGAAAAATACGCATCATTTATGCATTAACAGTTACTTATTTAGATTAAGCAAATAATAAGGAACACCCATGAAGCAAATAATAGTGAGGAATAATGAGCGGTGTATTATACACTTCTTACTGCAGGCCATCTCACCTATAAAACACCAGTAATTACACCAAATCAAGCAGCGGAACGGAAAGAAGAAAAAGGATAGTAAAGCCGTCGAAAATTTGATTTATTATCCGATTGATTGATTAGTTTTAAATAACTGGTAATTACCAAAGAGCCGGTTAATGAATTTAAAGCGAGGCGAGGCGCCGCTGATTTTTTCCCTTAATTAATTTATAAATTACAACAACAAAAAAAACTGTTCTAATGGATTTTACCATTTTTTTTCTTACGCGTAACAAGCTCAAATTGTGTAATTGCCGATTTTTCTCTCATTAGCAACTTTTTTCTGCTATTTTCAAATGAACAAGCATTAAACTGTGCGGAAGTTTTTGTCTCATTAATTACATTACGTTTAATAGGTGGAAATATGCCCATATCGTAATAGACTTCCGCTCATTAATTATTGAACTTTTATTTGCAAAGCAAAATTTTCAAATAGTGTTTTTTTTCTGCAATTGATTCGATTCAATCAATTTAAATGTGATAAATTGATTTTAATGTCCTGGAATATCAATGACGTAAGTATATGCATATAATTTGCCATCTAATGGTGTTTATAAAAATAAAAAAAAACTTCCAGTAAAAAACCCGATAAAATAACACTCTTTCATAAAAACGAAATTACTGATGGTGCAAACTGATTTAGGTAAGCAACATAAAAAATAAATTATTTTCGTGTGGTCCAAATATTTAAATTGTCAGCCAATTAACAAGTATAAGATAAGTCTGGTATAAATTACGCATTTAGAAAGAACACCTGTAATTAAATACATCGATTTAATTTTAAATTGAATGCAGTTTTTTAATCTTCAATATACAGGTTGTTACATATTTAAGCCATAGTATAAGGATCTTAGTCACAATAGCAGAGAGATACGAGGTAAGTTAATGACGGCCAGAGATCCACATATTCGTTCGTCGTCTCAGTTCGTCTCAGTTGATGTTGCCAAAAGAGTAGCTAAGATAATCATATGTGATGCGTGTTTCGCCGCCTTATGTGTCATCCTCAGACCTAAAACAGCCACTATCACAAGCGAGACAGAAATTCGTGATGGCACATTTTTACACGTAATAGATAAAAAGTTTGTAATATTTTGCACTTTCCACTGTCCCATTTGTGATAGATCTGAGGATGTCTTGCAAGGCGTCGAAACACGTATTACTTTTTAATTATATTTCCATACATATAGATAGATATAGTCTATTTAAAACAAATTCGAAGCGCAAAAAAATAAATCACAATGAATAAGCGGCACTTCTTTATAAAGCATAGGCGTGCAAAAAATAGAGAGCTATTATTTCTTAAAATATTTTAAAAATCCATTAATTGGTTATATTTATTAAAATTTAAATCACTCTATTTTAGGATAGTTATTGCCTGTAATGTTACGCATGTTTTATTATTTAGCTAATATTTTATATACTTTTTTTAGTAGTTTTGTTATAACATATTGAACTTAAATTTGAATAGGTACCCCGTATAGATAAAAACTAGTTATATTTAGTAAAAGTAAGCGATGTATGGATAATGTAATTCAAATGATTTATACGAGGATTTATAAACTTATTATATTTATTATTATTCATTATACTTAGTAATTAAAATGTTTATAAAAAAACTCAAAAATCACTGTTTGAATCTTCAAAACTGGAGTCCAAACTTGGATTTATAATAATGGGGTTAACATGAGGTAAAATACCATACTCATTCTCTTTTTCAATAACACTCCGAACACAATTCCTCCATATGTCTGTTTTATTAATTTCTTCTACAACTGCCCTTATAGTTTCTAATACGAAAGTATCGCTAGTTGGAGATTGATTATATTTTCTAATTCGGTCCTTTAAAGTAGCCCAAATCATCTCTATGGGATTAAAAATACAGTAGTACGACGGTAGACGTAATACGGTGTGGCCATTTGCCTCGCAGAGTTTATCGATAACGTATTCTTTTTTAAAATGTTCATTTTTTATGGATTCTAATAAAATTTTCTTTATGACTTTTTGTGGAATGCTCATATTTTTGCTTTCCATAAATTTAAGAATTTCATCCTTTTTTGTGGAATTATTTAGGATTTTTTTATGTAAACGCGAGTGGTACGACGCGTTGTCCATCACAATCACCGAGTTTTCAGGTAAATTGGGAATCAATTGCTCAGCAAACCATTTTTCAAATAGATTGGCTGCCATGTTCTCATGGTAATCAGCCAACGAATCCTTTATATTTTTGGCCGACAACAACAACGCATTGGGGATGAAGTCGTTATCACCACCTGCGTGTAAAATTATAACACGTTTACCGCGAGAACTTGGTCCACTTAGTGAGCACTTTTTAGTGTTCACCCAACCATACTTAACGACATCATGAGTATCATACCAAATTTCATCTAGGTAAACTATGTTCCTGTTTAATTGACGGTATTCCTTTATTTTTTCTAAATATTCCTGTCGCCATGTTACAATTCGAGGAGATTCCATAATAACCATCCTTTTATATAACTTTTTATATTTAAATCCACATTCTACTAATACACAACGTAATGTAGCAAAACTTTTATATTTGTAGTCGGAATAATCCGTTAGTAGCTTTCTTTGAATGTCTTCTAATGATGGAACTTTGTTTTCACTATAAAATTGATAAATAGATCGACGAATAACATTTTTGTCGCCATCATCAATTTTTCATCAAGTTTTTTATCACATTTTTTTCGTTTAACAGAATGATCATGACATTTCCTGCTTTTATCACACTGTAAACGGTGGTACGAGCCAGCTTAGTAAGCTCACAAATTCTTGTTAAATTTTGATTTTGTGAGGCTTCAGGCATTTCACTTTTCAAGAAATTAAAAATATTTAATATTAGCCGCTGTGATTGAACATGTAGATCTTTATTTAAAAATTCGTTATGTTCCGGCCTTTCATCTTTGTTATCTGACACATCAAAGAGTCTCCACAATGCCATCTTGGTCGTATAATTTACGAAAATTAACGACAAAAAAACGTATTTAGCAACAAAAACAGCAACACAGCAACAACAACAAAAACAGCAACAGCAACAACAGCAAAACCAGAACAAAAAACAGCTTATAAAAAGAACTGCCAAAAACTACAAAATAAAGCGATAAAGAAACGACAATAAGGGAGCACTTTTTTAAGTACCTGCCAAACAGATATTTAAATATAAAATAATAGAAATTAGAAATAAAATATCATCCCCAGCCGCCCGCATATGTAAAACCAAGGCCCGTCCAACAATCAAATTGACGCAGTCTTTTTCCTCGTGTGTTACACGATATTGCGCTCTAATCGGCGTTTCTCTCTCTGCCAAAAAATTAATCGTTGAACGGGTCCGGAGCCTGGTGATTCCGTGGCCAGACAGCCTAAAGTATACCAGGACGGCTCGCATATATTTTGTTTATTTTTTTTAGTACCTTGTTGTGGATTTTTGACCGTTCCTCAATTTTAGCGCCGTTCGAATTCATTTTAAATAGACTATACGAGTTAAAACTTTTGGTTTCTTATATATTTAAATGAAGTGTCTGTGAGAGTTATGAACGACTTTTTCATATTTTAAAACAACTTTTATTATGAAGATATAGCATTGTATCAATAAATAAATTCTCGCAAAAAATAACCTTAACAACACAAGTGACTGCAGATGTTGCGTGCTAAGTCAGCGAGAGTGCGCAACTAGCGATGCTTTAATGGCATATGTTATGTAAAAATAGAGAGCCATGCCGAATGTAAACATAAAATTAAATTTCAATTATATTCAAAATAATCATAAAATAAATAATTATATGGCCAATTTAATTAAACATAATCGTAGGAAAAAAAATACTTTTAAGCCTTTAATTACAGATGCCATTAAATAAGTGATTTCGCTACCTCTTCTGAGCAGTTTTATTAGCGTTACAGGAAGCCATGTTTTATATAGGTTTAAATGGCAAAAACTTAATGTAAGAAAATTAGATTTTTAGCTCATTTATTATTAACTGGTGCTCGCACAATATTTAAAAAAAAATTCTAAGCCAAACTTTCCATACAATAAGTCGATTGTTTCAATTCTACTTTTACAGCTTCATGGGTCGTAAACGCATAAGGGAACATATCGGTTTAGGACCCAATATAATAAAGCAATAATAAGGCCGTTATTAATAGGGTGTGAGATTTCATATAACACAATCCACTTTAATTAATTTTTAATTGTAATTTCAGTAGCCGTGAAATTGATAAAAGAATAAAAACAATTAAATAATAAATCTCGTTTTGTGTGGGAGTCGGTTATGGTATGCGGGGCCTCACATAACTTTTATTACCTCTTGATTGTTAGTTGTAATATTTTCGATGCACTTAAAGATTAAATATTTAAAGTACCTGCCAGTTTTTGTAATGATCATTTCTGTTCCTAATTCGTTAAATTTGTCCCATAAGTCCTTTGTTTCTAGATGACAGGTTACATGTCGTAAGTCTTCGCTTGTCCATTTTTCTTGTAGTAAGGGATTTTTCGTCGGTGATCTGCAAAAGAATGTTCAATAATATGGGTCTAGTAAGATTATTAAATAATTTAAAAAAAAAGGTAAAAAAATTTTTATGAAACTTATTGGCGCCCAACAAAAAAATTTTTTTTTACAAATTTAAATTTTTTACGAAAATATTCAAAATGTCTGCTTGAATGAGTATAATTAGTGTACTTTTGATAGAAAACCAGAGGTAACTCATTTTTTTGACAACATACTTCAGGATTTATCCAGAGTTAAGTTCAGACTAAGCTCTGAAGCAATTGGCGACTATTTTTTCCTCATTTTTTTTTAATATCGAACCTTGAATATTTTATATAAACTTACCTAGTTTCTCTATGTGATTGAGTGGGAGTACTTGATTCAGAAGTCGAAGATACGTCGACCGGTGAGTCCCGTCCACTTTCTACATCTGTTGCTATCGATATACAACTGAGGTTACCCGCCTCAGGGGGTGAAGGTACTGAAGTAGACGAGGCATCTAAAAATTTATCTGGAAAAAATTGACTTTATTAAATAAATTGTTTAATAAATTAGTTAATATTAACCTTATAAAACAGCAAGTAAGTAAGATATTTGAAAATAACGAATAAGGAGAAAGACGACGAGACCTAATTTCTCAAAAAATTTCCTATTATTAGACGACCAACACCAAAATATAAGACAAATTTTATATATATAGAGTGATTCAAAATTTCAAATCTCATGTTTATAATCATAATGCGTATATCACAATGGGTCACATCAATCCAGTGTCGGGGAAAAACTGTAATTAAATACTTGCGAACTTATTGAGCAAACCGGGGTAACATGAAAGAAGTTTCCTATTTAGTTTTCAAATCAACTGAAATTTTTATTTATAGTGAAGAAAATGATAAACAGGCGATATGTCAACTTTATTTTATACACAGATTATATTTTCTTAATAGTGCAAGTCACTGAAGAGGCATTGTTATCAGGAGTATGTAGAAATTATTGGGATTTCTCTCAGGTCCAATTTGATGAATTTTTGGAGGTTTATGAGATCCAATAGAAATAAAGTTCAGATTCCTACAAAGACACTACTACATAGTATACATAGTATAGCCAGAGAACTTGTCCGGTTGTAAATAAACCAATTATTAACAATTTACTTTTAGACAGACTTATCTATTTCAATTTCTGATATCTATACGAAGTTGTCACTTTTGGATATAAGCAAAGGCCCAGATGGTCTGAGGCAATTGACAATTTGAATTATATTAGAAAGGTCTAATATCTAAACAATACGTTGAGCGGCCTTACCATAATATCCATTTAGGTTATGCATTTTAATGCAGAATCGAATTATTAAAAAAAAAATACATTTTTACGCATGTTTAGTAAATCTTTAATACAAACAATAATCTTATCACCTTTTACCATCATGCAAATTATATTTAATAGTTTAGGCGTTATTCCGCACTAAATACAAAACCGAACCGAACGCTATTAAATGAGCTTTTAATGACGAAGCACGCCACTGCGTTACTAACTGTTGGTTTTTATAATTGTCTGACATTAAGACAGGTATAATTTACATTGTCATTACATGCATGATTCCTTGCACAGATAAAGATCTGGTTTCGAGTGTGTGGTTTTGAACAGTGGCCGAACATTAATTGTAATGATCTGAAATTTTAGACCTTTCGGGTAAAATTTAGTTTAATTCACGTCCGTTGTGCTAGATTATATAATATAAGTAGCTAGGTCACTTTTTATTTTCTATATCATGGTTTCATTTTATTAATAGTGTCTAGATCGTTTGGAAAGTTAGTCTAATTATACCAGAAAAATGTCACTTTATTCCCATTCTCCTCTAATTTTTAGACTGAGG
Source organism: Anthonomus grandis grandis (assembly GCF_022605725.1). Lineage (NCBI taxonomy): Eukaryota > Metazoa > Arthropoda > Insecta > Coleoptera > Curculionidae > Anthonomus > Anthonomus grandis. The sequence continues at coordinate 15,990,702 of NC_065561.1, read as the reverse complement.
CATATATAAATCAATTTTTCACTCTAGTTTCTATATCATGATTTCATTTTATTAATAGTGTCTGGATCGTCTGGAAATAGTGTTTTTCCGGTTTAGTTGGTCTAATTATACCCGAAAAATATCACTTTATTCCCATCCTCCTCTAATTTCCAGACTGACATAGGCATATACAAATAAGAATTCAATTGTTTTTTATTATAAGTATTATCTATTTATATCAGTAAAACATTTTTTTATTAATCATAAATAGATTGTGTTAAATTCTGCCAAGTAAAAATTCTTATTAACTTTTTGTAAAGTTAATTTTCTTATTTTTATTTAAAATTTAAGTTAGATATAGAGTTACTACTTTAATTTACGTATACTACTGTAATTACGTATAATCAATAGAAGAAAAAATGTCTAACGATTCTACATAAGAAATTTTATTGAAAACACAAAATTTAATGTAAAATCTTTGGTCAATATAAGTGAATCGAGAACCGCAAGGTCTGCTAAGAAAATATTCAGGAATGCAAAGACGTCTTGTAAATCCAGAATCATTACTTGCCTCAATAAGAAGCAAATCTCGGTTACTAAATATGTATAGAAATCAAAGAAATTATACCACCGCTCCAAATTAAGATGACTACTAAGAAAAAGTATATACACTCGCCGGCACAAAATTCCTCCACCCTGAAATATTGGCCAAGTTTGATGTTTTACGATTTTGCCATCAGTTTTTAGATACATTTGTTGTGATTTTTTAAAATCATTTTGTAAAGTAGCATTTTTCGATTAGGCTATATTATACAGGTGTAAAACAAACTGTTGTTTTTTCTCGTAATTTCAAAAGACCCTGTAGGAAAATTAAGGTGGATAATTCTGTTTACATACTGTTCCTTGTAATCTTTGATGTATTCTAAACATTTCGATTTTTGATTCATTCCATTATCTCATTTCTGCTGCGAGCTGCAATTTTTTTATTAAAACGCTGATTTAAAGCGTATTTTTATCAGGAGAAACAAACAGTAGGTATACTATAAAGTTAATTAAAAAAAAAACAATTTTAATAGCATGTATTTCCTCCTCTTGCAGCAATAACAGCTGGCAGTCTTCGCGGCATCGAATGAATAACGTTCCTTATTCTTTCTTGAGGAATAGCCTCATATTCTTCGATCAGCGTTAGTCGTAAGTCTTGTAAGGCTTGTGGTTGTACAGGACGACGACGAAGCGGGCCATTCCAATCTTGGAAGTCCTACTTTATCCAGATATTCGCTCACTACATGTGCAACGTGAGATCTAGCATTATCATGCATTAATGTAAATTGGTTCCCAATGAATAGAGCAAATGGGACAACAACTTCTTGAAGGATTTCCTCAATGTAACGGTGGGCGGTTAGAGCTCCATTTTTAATAAATACAAGATTGGTGCGTGCTTCGGTAGAAATACCCGCCCAAATCAAGACTGAACCGCCACGATATGAGTTTTGTTCTGAAATGGTGCAGTCAGCATATCTTTCATTTCTACGTCTGTATACCCGCTCATGACCATCCGGCGTCCTTAAACAAACCCTGGATTCATCTGTGAATAGTACGTTTGCCCACTGTTCTAGAGTCAACTCAAAATGCGATCTTGCAAACCTCAGTCGGTGTTGTCGATGCCGAGGAAGTAATTGTGGACATCTTGCTGGGGTAATTCTGCAGTTTAGCGGCTTTTGTTAAAACTAACGAAAAATGGTCGAGTTTTTTGCAAAATGGGTAGATTTCGATATTTATTTGTCACTAAGAGTGGCGGAAAGCCAAATTTTATCACGAAGAGGGTGTTATCACGCACTAAATCACTCACTATGGGACATGAATAGAATAACGTCATTAGAATAATTTTGTCAAATTTGGCGTATTTTCACCAGTTTTCTTTTTTAAATAGCCTAATTTTATCTGGAAAAAATTAATAATGGCTGAAGGTGTATTTTGCAAATAGTTTCTTTATAAACAATGTGAAGTACTCACAAATAGAGGTAAACTAATTTATTTAAATTTTTTGCTGTTTTTTTTTGCATAAATTAAATGACAGTCGTTATCTGTCAAATGGGTTGTCGACTCATTGGGTTGTCGTTGGGAGTATGTGTGCAGTGTTTTGGTTTGTTCCGTTTCTCTATCACCGCGAAGGGAACATAAGGCGCTGCGCACAGACCATTGGGTTGGATTGGATTGGATTGGATTGGATTGGATTGGATTGGATTGGATTGGATTGGATTGGATTGGATTGGATTGGATTGGATTGGATGGGATGGGATGGGATGGGATGGGATGGGATGGGATGGGATTGGGTTGGGTTGGGTTGGGTTAGGTTGGGTTGGGTTGGGTTACGTTGGGTTGGTTCTTAAATTGCTCAAGCACCGCTCATCACATTTTGCGTATTTTTACAATTTTTTTTAAATGGCCTAATTTACCCAAAAAAAATTAAAAGTGGCGGAATGATATAATTCGCCGCGAACATGTGAATTTTGATAGAACTTAAAAAAAAAAAATTTTCAATTCAAACAAATTTGTGTTTATTACATGTAATTGACATTTTAAGTAATATGTAATGAAACTAGTGTATAATATTATGATTATACACTAGTTTCATTCATAATTTTTTATATGTTATGATAATGAATGACTAAAAAAATACAGAGTGAATTCTCCACTTTAGAGGAAGCCAGACTGGAGACAAGGCTTCAGCTGCAGAGTGACAAAACGCAATAAAACTGGCAACACCACACCTAACCTCAACTCAGTTATCACCTATTTGTTGACAAAACTAATGGTATACAAGGTTATTCTAATGATTAATCGCGTCCTATAGTGAGTGATTTAGTGCGTGATAACACCCTCTTCGTGATAAAATTTGGCTTTCTGCCACTCTTAGTGAAAAATATATATCAAAATCTACCTACTTTGCAAAAAACCCGACCATTTTTCCTTAGTTTTGACAAAAGCCGCTAAACTGCAGAATTACCTTTGCTGGCCTTCGTGAATAAAGTCCAGCTTCTGCTAATCTTCTACGTATCGTTCTTTCACTTACACTTACTCCATGAAGTATTCGCAAGTCATTTTTGAGACACACAGCAGTAGATCTTCGATCTTTTAAAGAACTAATGGTGACAAAGTGATCATCAGCTGCAGTGGTCATTCTCTTTCTGCCAGAGCCTTGTCGTCTAGTAAAAATTCCCGTCTGTAGGCATCTCGACCTGTAGACCGCGGAAATCTCAGAATACGGGCGACATAACTTTTGCTACGGCCATCCTCTATTAACGCAACAATTCTACCCAAGTCTGCTGAAGTTAATACCATATTGACACACAACAAATTATAATAGTGACACTGTCAAACTTTATGTCACATTAATTGCGTCCTTAGCCAACGTCGATAATTGTTAACCGAAAACTTGACATTAATTATCTAAAAATAAGCTTCAAATCAGCGTTTTAATAAAAAATTTGCAGCTCGCAGCAGAAATGAGATAATGGAATGAATCAAAAATCGAAATGTTTAGAATACATCAAAGATTACAAGGAACAGTATGTAAACAGAATTATGCACCTTAATTTTCCTACAGGGCCTTTTGAAATTACGAGAAAAAACAACAGTTTGTTTTACTCCTGTATAATATAGCCTAATCGAAAAATGCTACTTTACAAAATGATTTTAAAAAATCACAACAAATGTATCTAAAAACTGATGGTAAAATCGTGAGAATCTGATAAAAAATAAAAAATTTATAAAACATCAAACTTGCCCAATATTTCAGGGTGGCGGAATTTTGTGCCGGCGAGTATAGATGATTATAAAAATCGAAAAACGCACCGTACATTAACCAACAAAAACAGCAGCTATACACAAACTAATTGATAGATGGAGGCACAACTTAGCACCATTGTCTTATACAGAGGTGCTACCTGGTTAGTCTTACGCGGGAATTTTAAATGAGAAATTCCGGATAGATATTTCACAGAATTTTGAATATGGTCATATGTCAATCAGGAATGTCAGAAGAGTATTTACGTCTTTATTCCTGTAACCTTTCAATTGGATCCAATAACAGTTTTCGTCAATATAAGCATCATCATCATCATCATATTGTCTCGTCTGTTGTTGGACATAGGTTTCTTTTAATCCATTTTGCTCGGTCTTGGACATCTTGGATCCAGTTTGAAGACATTCCCTTTAAGCCGTTCGTTCATCGAGTTGTAAGGCCAATTTCTTTTAAATATTGTCTATACTAGTTACTTTTGTTAGTGTCTTTGATGAGGTCTACTTTTGATGAGGATTGCCATAATTTTTCAAGATCATTCTTGGAGATTCCCATAATGGCTAATAACTGTAAACACAGCAAACTTGTAGCAGTCTTGAGCCCAAATAACTTCGCTTGGTTATGTGAGTCGCCTATTACAAAATGGTTTTCAAATTAAAATATCGACAATAACAAGGTTAGTTTGCTATCAGTCTGATATGATTAGTCAATTGCAGATCGATGCTTTATATAGAGATTTCTACAAGGCATTCGATCGTGTTGATCATTAAATTCATCTGAAGAAACTGATAATGATGGGTTTTCATGCTTGTTGTTGCATGGATAAAAAACTGTCTAAGATTTATCATTAGAAATTGCAGGTATTTTTTCCATTGTCAAATCCATTATGTTCAGTGGTTTAGTCTTCCTATTTTCAAATTGATAAAGGAACTCTAGAACGAATCCAACATAAATTTCTTAGCTATTGTGTCTACTATACTCACACCATTATCAACAATCATGATTATTTAGTCCTCGAACAGTTTTTATCTTTACCTCCAAGATATATCATGGATCAAGAGTCATCCGTGGATTTCTTGATTGTCCAAACTTGCTAAGTCAGATACACTTCAATGTTCCTATTCAGAATGTACGTTTTCATTTAAACTTTTACTTTTGCTATTGCGTGTTGTCATAATATGGAAATGAATCGATAATCTATACGACTTTTTTTGGTCTATACGTTTTTTCTATAAGTTATTTTATTACCTGGACATGTTCATTTGTTCCATATCCGACTGGAAAACCTGCTTGTTCTCTTGGCTGGTACAGATTATGTAACCCATCCTAAGACTTTAATATAAATATATAAATATTTAAAATCCTGCATACTCAGAATCGATTTATTCCTAAGGTGCGTCAATAATCTTTACACAATGAAAACCTTTTAATTTAAACCCTAATCAATCAAATTTATAATCCAGTAATATTTCACTTCCGTTGTAAAAATATTCGCACTATATAAATTCCTTATGCTCGTGTACTAAATTTACATAAAATGATTATAACCGAGGCACGTAGAAAATATCCATAACGTTTTTGTTATTGATTACGTTTTTTAATTATAGGTGTTGAGGTAAATAGTCCCACCCACGGGTCTGGCCTTTACTTAAACCATCGTTTTCACACGCTCTTAGAAAATCTTTTGTGTATATTTGAACGTAAACGTTAAAATATAAACGAACTTCGTAAGCTTTATTTCAAATTTTGAAATATGTGTTTGTTATTCCTTTCAGTGGAACAATCAGTGAGCACCCGGTCAATGTAATTTAAATCATGATCGTACAAAGGAGAACTTATCGTTGTTTATCTTTGCAGTATATTCTCGTCTTTGTTTTTTTTTTAAGGAAAGAGTATAATAGTTTTAAAGACTATTTTATAATTTTTAAATATTTTTTATGTTTTTAAGGCAAATATATACAAACATTTCATTTAGACTTGTTTTTTTAGTTACAGTTTAAAATTGTTTGGCTTAAAAACGGTTTTTAGATAAAGAGAGCAATAAATTAAAATATTTTGATTAAAATGATCAGTTTGGGTCACCCGTTTGTTTAAGGAACTCCCACTTTAAAATTACCCGCGGTACATTTCGATACTTATAAACGACTGTGTTTTATTTCTTAATTAAAAAATGCTTATTCCAGACTTTAGTCTTATAAAAGTCATCAAGAGTCCGTTAATTTAGAAATTTCTGATTAAACATTCTAACTTCTGGATATATATAGGCCAAAAGCAGATTTAAGCTTGCAGAAGAAGCCACTATGTAAATAAAATTATCACAATGTTTTATTCTTTTTGATTTAAAATAATTTATTTACTGCAAGGTTTTTAGACCAATAAAATAATTGTGGGTGTTCCTTCTACTATTCCCTGAAGGAAAAAAAAATGAGGTAAGATTTTACTTATTTTTTAACTGCCTTTAATAAATATAAATGGACACCAATGTATGTGATATTCTTAAATTTATTTCAGACAATTAAGGGGTTTTTAATATTTTTTCCTCAACTCCCTGTAAGAAATAAATATTTAATCTGACACAAGGCAAATTTTAGGTAACTGAGGTAAGATTTTATCTATTTTTTAACTGCCTGGAAAAAAAATCATATTCTTAATGAGTTTTTGCTAAGTCTAAAGGGATTAGGTTAGGACGGTCTAGCGATCGTTATTATAATCATATTTGCATTCTCCGAATTTATAACTTTAAGTTTGAGCACTTTGCAAAATATCTGATTATATGTATGTTCCTAATATTCTGAATCGTCAGTAAATCATCAGTGTTCTTATAGATTTTGTAAAGCCGAATCTGAAAAGCGCATTAATTTCTTATAATTACACAAAATCAAAAAATTAATTTATATGTTAACCATTTACTTCAAACATCGATAAAACCGAAATAAAAAAGATGTCATGGCAGTAACCAGAGACATGGTTGCAAGAGCAAACTGCATCTGAACTCTTTATTATTCCTGGGTATAGGACCCTACTGACAGATTATTTATGACACAGGTGGTTAAGGATTTTAAGAATCGCAAAAAAATATGTTTTAAACTTTGCACTGGAAAACTCCCTTTCAGAAGTTCTACCATGTTCTGACTATATAACTCTATTGGGTGATCTTAATATAGATTTTCTGAATGCTCCAAATCCTATAACAGAATTAGTGGATACTTGATTTTGAAGAAGTTCTTCTTTGCTAATAATGATATTGTCACAGTTGATCACAACTGTTCAAAAATTTATTTGTTTTAGGGATTTTAAGCATTTTAAAGACGATTATTTTTTTGGGATCTTTTGAGCGTTTTATAGAACAATATATATTATATTATTGAGATAGATGATAAAGTTAAATTATTAAAATATGTCAGTGGTGTCTGTTTGGACCAAGACCTGTTATATGAAAAATTAAAATATTTAGATTTGTTCTTAGATCATGTGGATTTTTTAAAAACAGGCTCACAGGGCTAAAACAACGGGTACTTATAAACAATAACTTGTCCTCGTCTGGAAACCTCATTTCTAGTACCCCACAAGGTCTATTTTTTATTTCTTATTTATACCTTTGATATCTGTGATGCAGCTCAACTGTACAGTCCTATACGCTGATGATACTCAGGTTATCCATTACTTTTATTCTGATTTGGCTACTGCCGAGGTATATTCCTCCAATGAACACAATTAGAAATTAAACCCTGAAAAGACCGAAGTTTTGCTATTTTGTGGTGGCCGCCGCATTGGGAGAGTGTTTAGTGGGAACAATTTGTATTTATTTTCTCAATCCATTTCGTCCGTTAACTGGAATACAATTCGGGTTGCTCCACAACCATTTTCTTCCTTTTATTATACATTACGTGATAAAATAAGTATCTGCTTTCCCTTGGTTAGACTTAAATCCAAGAGACGAAAACCATGGATCATCGCGGGACTAAAAACATCTGCCCAAAATTTGCGATGCTTAGCAAGACTTCGCAAATCTATTGACAATCAATTCATCAGGTCTTATTTTCAGGATTATCGGAAAATTTATAGGCATCTGATAAAAGTCAGAAAGGAACTGTATTACAACGAGCGCTTAGATTCGTCCGGCAACAGACAAGAGGAAAGTTGGTTAATCATTAACGAATGTAGGCAGTCTTCTCGTCGGCGGTTGGTTGAATCGGACTTGAGGCCCGATGATTTAAATGACTATTTTTCTAATATTGCTAAGAAGTTACTGGAAGCAGTTCCCAGTGACGGCGATCCATTGCAGTATCTTAATCGGAATGCTATCAACCAATCATTCTTTTTCCACCCTGTAGATGCCACCGAGGTCCTTGAAACAATTCAGTGCTTGAAAAATCATAGGTCTTCGGGTTCCGATGGTATCTCCTCACGTCTGCGTCACTTCTGCCTGCGAGCGCTTTAGGTGCTTTGGTTTGGGCAATCAATCAGTCATTTTTTCAGGGCGAGTTCCCATCCTGTTTAAAGGAAGCTATGATTATCCCTCTTCATAAGGGTGGTAGCTTAGACCGACCCTCTAACTTCCGTCCCATATTAATTTTGTCTACCCTCTCCAAGGTTCTTGAGCGGCTTGCAAAAAAGAGAATTGTCTCTTTTTTGACCAAATACAATGTGCTATCCCCTAATCAGTACGGATTTCAGTCATCTAAGGGCACGCAGGATGCCATTTTCAGATTCTTGGAGAGTGTGTATCTATCTATGAACTCCAAGGAGGCTGCAGCAGCGGTGTTCTGTGATCTGTCCAAGGCCTTCGATTGTCTGGATCATGGAATACTGCTGTCAAAGTTTGATTTATACGGATTTAGGGGAGTAGCTTTGGGGTGGTTGAAGTCATACCTGTCTGGCCGTACCCAGAGGGTGATTGCATCTGGATTTTCGTCAGGGATAGCTTAAATGTGGTGTACCTCAAGGATCAGTGTTGGGTCCTATTTTATTTTTATTATACGTTAATGACTTAAGCTCTCTATCACTGCATGGACTTTTTTCGATTAGGACTGTTACAGACTTAAAAAGTTTAGGAGAGAACTAAAGAAATTAATCTTACCAAAAGCTTACTACAGCATTGAAGAGTATTTTAACGACTCATTTTAATATTTAAAATTAATTATATATCTGTTGATCAGATTTATTTTATTATTATTTTTTTTATTATTCTTGTTTTATGTTGGTTCTCGCCTTTTCTTTTCTTCTTTTTTGGTTTTTTCTTTGATTATATAAAATATGCTTCTATGTACAATCAAAATCGATTCTGTATTCTGTTTTTGTCCTGTATCTTACTTGTAATACTTGTATTATAAATTCGAGGATTAGGAAGCTTTTAGCACAAGTTTGTAAGCTTAGCAAATAAAGTATATTTTGACTTTGACTTTGACTTGTCCAGAAAAAAAGGGTAGAATTAGAGGACAATTTAAATTTAAAAATGGCTGTTAAGAAGTTAATATTTACAAAATGTGCCAGGAACTTGGGCTTATATTTGTATGTTAAGCTTAGATATAGGGAGCGTATTAAAAAGACATTACAAAAAACCTATAGGATGAAAATCCTGTATGCAAATAGGCACATTCTTATTTTAAAATGGAAAAAATGTGTTAATCATTGATTTTACCTGTTTTAAACTGCTATAATATTGTATATTATGCTTGGCTTATTATGTTTAACATGTTTCTTGTAAAAATGTAACATTTAAATTAAAAAAAAAATGACAATGTCTCTGTGAAAATAAATGACCTAAAGTGGCTTAGAGTGCAAAATACAGACTTTGTACTCTACTCCCTTATATCTTTGGTTGTTTCTATGGATTGTTATTAATTAGAATTTGTTTAATTAATTAGTTATGTAGATGTTATTTAAATTTACTATAAGTTAACATTTTTCGAATAAAGACGTTATTATTTAATTTTTATTTGTTTCGTCCAGGCAGTTGAGGTCAGTTTCTGTTAATTTTTTAAGTGCCTAAAAGAAATACAAATTGACACTAATGTAGTTCGCTTTTTTTTATTAATTAAGAAGTTTTTAATGTAAAATGCTATAATGAAATATGCATCGAATTAAATAAAAAATTAAGCCGATAAAATAACGTTGTTATTAAAAAAATGTTTTTTTCACACACAGTAAAGATAAATTAAAAAAGAAGCATAAGATAAAAAATAGTAAAATTTGGTAATGGCTTTCACATGTTTTTCTTAAATTAATAATAAATAAGTCAAGATAATTTTATAAACTTAACACCTATATATTTTATTTATATAAGAAATATATTATCGTATAGGTATTTCTTGCTTAAAATGTATTCCTCAATACATTTCGTTTTTAGTATGTATTGCTCGTATATGTGGATCGCTTTTAAAAAGTTACACTTCTAAACTACGCCACTAAAATAAATATGTGAAATAGTGTAATTACTATGCATTGTTATAATAAAAACCATTTTAATTAAACCAACATTCAAAAAAATGGGATGTTAAACAGTTTGCATCGTTTTGAATTAATTAGCCTTTGTATATAGGTAGGATATTATGCAATATGTAATTGATAAGCTACTTTAAGTTCCAATGAATGTTTTCATATATTTTGATTACATATTTTAAACTGTCTGCCTATACATCAGCAGTATTGTTTGTTCTTTTTAATATTAATACTATTTATAATTTATTTTATGTACCAACATTGTTAAAATGTAGGATATAGTGTTACTCTTGTTTATTTATTTAATTGGATATAACGTTACTATTTAATTAAATTTAAAATGGCAATAGTATTAAAGGCAAATAAACAGATCAAAATTTCGTCCTGAAATTTGAGAAAAATCTTCTGGAATTGGCTGAAATAAAAATTACCTAATTATTAACTGCCTGAAATTAATTAAAATATTTTTCAATGAAATTTTGAAAAAATCTAGAGAAGTAGTAAAAAAGGCTTAAAATCGGCAAAATGCAGAAATTTCGTCCTGAAAATGCTGTAAAAAACCTAAAATAATTGATCAAAACTAAAATAATTTTAGCTGCCATAAAATAAGATTATTATCTGGAAATTTGGAGAAATTAAACTGGAAATGATAAAAAGACGCAACTGCCCGGACAAACTAGAAAATTTTTATTTTTATTAAAGTAACTTTCGATCACCTGAACTCCTTCTATTAAATATCAATATAAAAAAATCTATTAAAGTCATTTTAATAATAATTGTATGTACGTATAACATGATGAATTTATTTATTCATTATGACGCGAAAAAATATTACTATAATCAGTTAGGTACCAAATTAATGGCCCAAAAAATAGACAAATCCAGACCCTAATAATTGTATAAAACATATTTATGGGCGTGACTAGGAATCACTCTTTATCTCCGCCTTTATAGACCGCCTTTGTATGAACCAGCGAGAAAAAAGAAATGGATAATGAATAACATAACAGAATTACTGCTTTGTTGTTTTGACTGAGAATAATCCATTTAATTGGAGTGAGGGCGTAGGCCACACATTTCCTATGTTGTATTAGGCTTCAAACTTGTATCTGGGTATTGATAGGATTAACATGTGGGACCTTTTTAATTAAGTGATTTATATTATATTGGGTTTTACACCGATAATAGTTATTAATAGAATAATATTTTATAAGACTTATTCGAAGAAGAACACAATGCCAGTTAATAATTCTGGATAGATTAGTTTTTGCGGTTTTGATTCGATGCCATTATATAGGAAAATTTATTTCACATAGAGAGAGAAAGATTAGAAAACGCTGCATTTTTTGGATATTGTAGGATAAATACGAAATAAAAATGGCAAAAATAGACACACAAGAGCATCTTCTTGTAGCTATATATGAGTAAATATTCCTTAAAATTGATAAAAGATTTGTATCTATAGGATATTGCGTAAAATTCTTCTATCGTCGATCTAAATTATCCGAATAATTATTAACAAATTTTAATCATTATTAATCGCTAGAACTAATTTTCTTACGATAACGTTATGTCATGGTTTAATTAGCAGTTAAGTCAAATAACAATTTCTTATTTTATTTGCTTGCTTAATCGACATTTTTGACCATAGTATCGTACAAGAGATCGGTTCAACCGAAATTCATTTCTAAGTAGTTAAGCAATTTAGATTAATACCTAAAAATTTATAGTGCAAAAGTTTTAATTTATATTAGAAGTTTATTGTTTTATTTTGTTACGTAATTTATAGAATTACGTACTTTACGTAACTACGTAAAGTATAAGGCATCTAGGGCAATTTATTCTAAGCCCGTAGAATTTGTTAGTATTCGTTAGTTACCACTATATAAGTTTTGAGTAGCTCTAAATTAAAAATTAGTAGTTAAATTGTACCTTTAATTAAGACTGATTAAAAAAAATATTTATGCAAAAGTAGTATTTTTATGTCAAATAATAACTATTGTTAATTAATAACTGGCAACATAATAAAATAATCTTAAATAAAAATGGCAAGCCTAAATGAAGCTCGTCTTTCTTGGCCTTAATAAAAAATAAATTCGATTCTGGGAGTTATGAAGGCAAATTTTCACTTTTTAGATCTGATGGCGGATCAGTAGAGTCAGAGGAGGTTAGTAGCAATCAAAAGAAACCCATATACTATTATTCGATTATTGATGGTTTAAAAGTTATTACCGTTTTTCTGTTTTTTATAAAAATAGTGTCATGAATTATGTAAAGAACTCATGGAAAGAATATCCTCACGTATTTGCGTGGTATTTGTTATGAATGTTGCCTTAAATAGTGTACTTTTTCATAGGTAATAATTGCATGCAAAACAATTACTTCTGTCACTACTTAGAAAATGATAATTTCCCAATGTTTTCAAGTTCTACATACACATTTTTGCGTTTGAATTGATGCTGCTACAAAGCACGTGTTCGACCAAAAATAAACAGCTATCAGAAAAAGTTGCTTTATTTATGGCAGATTCTTTACGGTCAAATATTTATGATAAGAAAACTAAACATTCTTTTTCAAATTATTTTTAAGATCAACATACTTCCCTTATTTCCCTGTCGCGAATGTAGTTAGTTTCTTTCTGGTTTTTTTAACAAATTAGGCTTTATTTCTTATACTTAGACTGTTTGCTGTTTCTATTTTCGGAGTTTTTCGTGTTTTAACTCCTTTGCTACTATTACAAGTAAACCACAAATGGCTTATAGTTCCCACGAATATGCAGAAATGCACTATGTTTATGGGCTTTGTAATGGAAATGCTCGAGCTGTTGCCCGAGAATATGAAAGACGCTTTCCCGGTCGAAATCGCTATCCTGACCATAGAGTTCTCATAAATGTGCATCAGAGTTACTTGGAAGGCATCATTCCTGGTCAGCCACGGAGAGTAGGAAGACCTAGAAATGATAACGATGAAGATGATATTGTGGAATTTGCAACAGAGAATCCAACAACAAGTGTTCGTCGCATAGCAAGACGTTCGGGACTGCCCAAATCCACAGTTCATCGAGTCTTACAAAGAAATCTGTTATATCCTTATCATGTGCAAAGTGTTCAAGCACTTCTGCCCACTGATTATGAAAAAAGGATTTAGTTTTGTCGGGAAATGCTGCAGCGTGATAGAGAAGACTCCATTTTTTTTTTTAAACATTTTGTGGAGTGACGAAAGCAGTTTTAAAAGAACAGCGATATTTAATATACACAATTTGCATTATTGGGACTATGTTAATCCTAATATAGTAAGAAATGATCGTTTTCAGCATCAGTTTTCAGTCAATCTATGGGCAGGGATCATTGAAGGCAAATTAATTGGACCATTCGAGCTACCAGGAAGACTTAACGGCGGAAATTATTTACATTTCTTGCAACATAACTTGAACGATTTACTTGAAGACGTATCTGTAGCAACACGGCGAGACATGTGGCTGCAACACGACGGAGCTCCTGCTCACTCTGCCCGAATCGTAAAGCAACATCTTGATAATACTTTTAATAATATATTAAAAGTAATAATAATAATTTAAAGTATAATAACATTTATTGTGATGTTTAATAGCAATAAATTCTTTTTTTTTTCATTATTTAGTATTACAATATTTTGATTTTTGTCCAAAAACGATTAGTTTAATAAAAATGCCAATCAAAAAAGACTCGTATCACTTATCTGAAAGTATTATACCATATGAGAATCTTCATTAAATAAGTAACTTTTCCTGATAATTTTTAATTTTTTGTAGTAAATTTGTTTCTGCCAGGTTCACTTAAAAGGCAAATAATTTTTAAATAAAAATTAAACATATTGAGAAATTATTTTTTTCTTACTAGTGAAAGAAACAATTATGCATCCAAATCATATTTATGAAAGGGTGCACTCTTAGGGTCACACTCGCACTAAATACTAAGTAAATAAATTATGATATTTTTGTAATAAATTTTGTGCAAGCGATTTTAACAAAAATGAGAAAAATGAAAATAACTTTTAAACCATCAACAATCGGATAATAGTATATAGGGTTTTTTTGATTGCAAATGATCTCCTCTATCACCTCCTCTCGTTTGGACGTCTACTTTTGGGACATTCCTGTATAATTATATTATATATTTCTTATTATATATTAATAAGTTAACAATAATTGCTTATAAAAATCCTATAAAATACTACGATGTCGATTCATCTAATATCATTAATTTATAATAATATTTGGCGAAGTCAAGTCAAATATTAGTATTTAGCCCAATGGTTACAGTATTTTGTAAAGATTGCGCAAGAATTAATTAATATTTTAGGCAAAAACGACTGATAACTATAAAACAGCCTAGTTAAACCTGTATTTAAAATTTTTGTGCATAACTTAAATGGATACGATGGGCGATTTCTATATCTTCATTATATGGGAAAATTTATTTCACATAAATAGAGAGATTAGAAAACGCTGCATTTTTTGGATATCGTAGGAAAAATACGAAATAAAAATGGCAAAAATAGACACACAAGAGCATCTTCTTGTAGCTAGGTATATAGGAGTAAATATTCCTTAAAATTGATAAAAGATTTGTATCTATAGGATATTGCGTAAAATTCTTCTATCGTCGATCTAAATTATCCGAATAATTATTAACAAATTTTAATCATTATTAATCGCTAGAACTAATTTTCTTACGATAACGTTATGTCATGGTTTAATTAGCAGTTAAGTCAAATAACAATTTCTTATTTTATTTGCTTGCTTAATCGACATTTTGGACCATAGTATCGTACAAGAGATCGGTGCAACCGAAATTCATTTCAAACTAGTTGAGCAATTTAGATTAATACCTAAAAATTTATAGTGCAAAAGTTTTAATTTATATTGGAAGTTTAGTGTTTTATTTTGTTACGTAATTTACAGAATTACGTACTTTACGTAACTACGTAAACTATAAGGCATCTAGGCACGTACAATTTGTTAGTATTCGTTAATTACCACTATATAAGTTTTGAGTAGCTCTAAATTAAAAATTCGATTCTGGGAGTTATGAAGGCAAATTTTCACTTTTTAGATCTGATGGCGAGAAATATATAATTAAGTTAACAATAATTGCTTATAAAAATCTTACAAAACATTAGGATTCTTTTAACAGCACGCAGGTTCATTTATATATCATTAATTTATCTGATAAGTTACTATTCTATTATAATATTTGGCGAAATCAAGTCAAAAATTAGTATTTAGCTTAATTGTTAGTATTTTGTAAAGGTTGCGCAAGAATTAATTAATATTTCAACTGAATCAGCATTGACATTATAAAACAAAGAATGTTCTTAGGCATTAACTACTGATAATTACAAAACAGCCCAGTTGAACCTGTATTTAATATTTTTGTGCATAACTTAAATGGATACGATAGGCGATTTCTATTTTTTCAGCGTTTATTTCTTATGGCTTATCATTGCTATATTTGACTTTAAATTTAATGTAGCCTAATGTATATTATATTTGTTCTTATCTCGTTTCCTTATATAAATAAAGACATGTGGTTTTGCATTAAAAAATGTAGGTAATAAACCTTAAACTAAAATTAAATGTTTGGTTTGGATATTGGCTGATTAGGTTTTAAAGAGTCATGGGCAAAGAAAGAACATTGTTTTGTCAATAATGTACTGAAGACAGATTTGGTGATTAAATCGTAATTCTAGGTTTTGGGTAGTTGGTACAGTTCTGGTTGGAGATTTTTTTCTTAGTAAATTTCACTATTTAATCTTCACATAACAGTTAGAATATGTTTCAAAGGGTTCCTAACACTAGAAATAATGCATAATTTTCAGGACATCAAAGACCTCAAAGCCGTTATTCACCTATTTAAGTGGTTAATTCTGCTACATAAAGTTGAAGGAACTAAAATGTGACAGCTTTAAACCAATATTGGTAATGACGAGCAAGTTATGTAATTTTGATCTAATTAATAAGTTGAATCGTGGAGGACTTTTATACCTCCTATATCAGGTTATACATGTAAGATCTGTGACTTTATGTACTTTTGCAATGACAATTATAAATATTCGCAAATCTGGATTATTAATACGAGAAAAGCTATTTTTTCGTAATAATGTACATGACTTAGCATTAGAGCGATTACCAAACTGACTATGCTCATTTATCCTATAACGCGATATGTTTTTATAACAAATTCCCTCTGAATTTTTGAACATTGGTTCAACGAAATTTAAGGATTACTTAGGTCTTAAATAGGTACCTAGTTTCTTTTCAAAAGTAGTTTTTTTAATGTTAAATTACATTTTGAATTTAATTGTTATAATTTTTTGTTGTGATTTTATTTTTTTACGTCAGATATGTCTATTTTAAAATACAGTGCATTCACGATGAATGGAACAAATTCATTTAAAATTCTAGATTTATATTGCAACTAATGTTTAATTTGTTGTCCATTTGATTCAATGCGTCCTTTCCAATGAAAGTTTTGGTTACAGGGTATCAAGGAGAAACTATGACGCCAACATTAACTTTCTATATAATTTTTACTTTTTAAGAAACCTTATTAGTAGACTAAGTAGCCTAAGGGTTTGTTATGCATTTGTGAGTATAATTATTAGTTGTCATGTCACGCATCATTTTTTAATAAAATACATTCATCTGAGAAAGAACGAATTGAAATACTCATGATTATTGGTTTTTTGGAGATCGGGTGCGTACACAACAAGTGCGCTACTTAGACTTTCTACAGTTTGAACTTATTCGTGCTTTAGTTGCTTTATTCTCTAATCCACAAGAGGCTGACTTACCTAGTAACGAGATATGGTTTCAACAAGACGGGGCGGGGCATCTCCTCACTCTGCCATCGCCGTTCGACAATTTCTTAATGCAACTTTTCCTATAACAGAAAGATTGGACGAAGAGGACCACCAGGAGATTGAGTGGCCACCAAGTTCTCCGGATATAACCCCATTAGATTTTTTTCTTATGGGGCTATTGGAAGTCCAAAGTTTATGTGAATAGACCAAATAATGTTGGTTATTTAACGCGAAGAATTCGACAAGCTATTAGACTAATCGATCCGCAAATGATTGAAAATGTGCAATTCGAAGTTATTTACCTACTTCAAAAATGCATTGAAGTAATTGGACAAGAAACTGAAGATCAGTTGCAATAAATATTGTATAAATTTTTATTACGTCAAATTTAACAAACCACCGAGTTTAGGCGTATGGTATGCTATACAAAAAGTATTAAGCGTATATCGTCATGATATACAGGGTGTTGCATTTTGAAAAATTAATGGTGACGCCATAGTTTCTACTCGAGGTGCTTTGTATAGGGAATTTTTATTGCAAAAAATGCGCAAGTGACAATGCTAATCGACGTGTCCAGACATTTTTCCCAATCAGGTAAAAAAAACACCTGAATTTTGTGAGAATGTACTGTATTTCTAAGATGAGAATAGGTTAATAGGTTAAGGTGATAATGTAAGAATATTGTTTATTTCCTATTGTATTTTTTAGCTTATTTTGTATTCATTAATTTCTGATTACATTTACTATATCTGGGGCTTGGTTCTAAAAGGGCCAAAGTCATAAATCGCAATTTTTGACAAATTGACTTTAAAGGTAATGAGGTCGCATTAGGTTTGGTTTTTACAACATAGATAGGTTTCTATATTTTTTTTAAGCTTGATTTGGGTATAGAGGATATTGGTTTTTAAAAAAAAAAACTTAAAAATGTATAAAATAAATTTATTTTTCAAAAAAAATTGACATTGACCTTTTTTTAATAAATAATAAATTAAACTAATAACACTTTGACCCAACTTAAAAAAATCAAAATGAAACTAAAAACACAAGAAAAAACTTCGTAAAAGTCGTTGCACATACATTTTGATAAAGATATAGGCACCTAAAGCGAATCTTCATCATCTTCACTTTCACCAAGATTATCAATTGCAGTGTCAGAAGAAGTTAGTCCATTAAAAAACTGCAGATAGTATGGCTGACTGTTTTTATCAATAAATGGTAATAAGTCCCTCAAATGTTGTACTTTATTTTTTGGAATACCTAACGGTTTTTTATTAATAGGGAAAAGTTTTATTGCATTTTCGGAATTACGGGTTGATTTTCTTAATAAATTTAAAGTTTGATGGCTCGTCTTCAGCAAAAGTGGTTTTGTATTTCAGCAGACCAGGATTTTCGGTAGAATAGTGAATGACTCTTATTTTAGCCCAAACAACAGGGTTTTCCAAAGTATTAACTTTTTTGTGCTGAAACTTTCCCGAAAGGAGTGACTTAAAATTCAAGAATTCTTCCTGAGCCACCTCATGCACAAAAATTGGGGGTTTCCTAGGCACTAAACGAATTAAATTGGCCCAGTCTCTAGGAATTTCTATTTTTACTGTGGTATTTTTTCCTAGCCTTTTCAATGGCTGCATGAATTTGGTCGGCTTCCATATGAGTATGTCCTGGGATAAGAAATTTGTGATATATACTGACATGCCTTCCATCTCGTTTAAAATATTCTTCAATAATCGTTAGCAGCATAGCAGAAATTAAAATGTTTTTGTTACAACAATCACTGTACATAATTATTTATATCGATATTGGCCTTATAAGAAGTTATATAATATTGGATTCCTGGGCCTATGTTCACATTGGCCCTTTTATTGAAAAAAAGAGTATAAAATTGAAATGTTGACATTGGCCTTTAGCGGATTTGTAATTTTTTTCCTGTGAAAGATAGACTTTGGCCCTTTTAGAACCAAGGCCTAGATATATTCAAAATAAATTTACAAGCTCTGTGACTTGGTTCAGTAAAGCAGCTATAGGATCTAAAAGTTAGACTGCGCCAAGCATAGCGCTCATATTATGATGTTTTTTTTCTGTGAAACGATTGAACAAAGCAAAGTAATTTATTTAATATTATTAAGCCTATATAAATTTATTAGGTCGCATCGTGCAATTGTCTTCCATTAGCACCGTTATCACCTATTTCATGACACATCGTCTAATATTATCACAGATGATCATTAAATGAATAAAATGTCGTGTGAGCAGGGATTGCATTCGTGGTACCCTAGTTGTAAACCCATTCTGTATTATTAGGTAAATTAAAATATAAATTTGGATTCCATGAAAATTTAATAGAAAATTTTAAAGGATATCTTTATGAGGGAGAGTTAGATTAAAGTTCATATTAAAGCCTGTTAAATAACTTGAAATTTTTAGGATATAAAGGGCTAAACTATAAGTTATATAAAAAAGTGCTTCGGCGAAAAGGCTTAGTTTTATGGAACAAATGACATATTTGGAACTCTTTTTTAAAACAATTTTTTTTTCAGGCTTATTCACTTTTCTGGACTTCTACGAAAAACGGTACTTACTCCAGAAAAACAATTTTCATGAAAAAAAAAACTTCATTATTTGTCTTTTAAGTAGGTACCATATAACTGAAATTATTGTGAACCATTCAGGTCGCGTAATAATCACTTGTTCACCTATATGAATTTTGCTACCTGGAAGATTTTTATTTTCAAATATTAAATATTATAATAAGCATGACTAAAATTTTTTAACGGTACTTAGTCGTTTTTGAGCTATTCAAATTTTCCATTTTATTCGTTTACATTAAATGAATAAATAGTTTAAAATTTTTTTTATTGTTGCAAAAAATGCTCCAATTATTATAATACGTATCGTCATTATCCTTGACCATTAGGATAACTTAGTAGCTCTTGTATAATTTTGCATTTTCAGCTTAATCTTAAAATATGAAAGCAATTTTTTTTATTTTTCATGGCTCAAAATTTATTTTTTATGTGTTTTTTCTCATGAATTGGTAGCCCTTTATATATCTATGAATTTTGTTACCTTGCATTATTTCTTGAAACTTTTATTCAAGTCAAAAATAAGGTTATTTCGGTAAATATTTTTTACTACGTAACTCATTTAGACCCACTAGGTATATATGTATAATGCATAATGGTTCTTCGAAGCATAATATCCCAACAACTGAACGTCTCTTTCATTCGCATATAAATTTTGGTCCTTCGACAAACCAGACCTCACTACACCTGATAATTTGTAGTTAGTTTTTCATTTAAAGCTCTTTAGTGACAAGACTTAAAGGTTCTCAAACTATTCAGAATGTTATTATAAATTTTTTTAACAACATCTTTTAATTGGTTTTTTAAAGAGTTTTACACTGCTAAACTAACAGTTTTTATTTGACATTGTTTAATATTTTATCAAATATTTAAAATTCATTGAACGTATTTAACGTTAAAAAGTGTTAATTTATTAACAGTTAAAAGTTTAATTAGACTTTTTTTGTCGTAATCGTAATCCGTTCTCAGGTTAAGTAAGCAAGGAAGAAAAAAATCTCAATCATTGAATAATTAAAATAATTTTATAATGTAATTCATAAGGAGTATAAGACTTTATTATTAGGTACCCAATTTGTAAGCTTGCCGCAATTGCTGTTGCATGATGATACTGAAAGTTGATATTGTATTGATGATGATGTTGAAAGTTGTAAAATTAATTTTAATCACTATTAAATAAATATAATATTAATAATATTTCAATACCATAAAATATTAATGATAGAACACTTCTAAATTGCAAGATAAGGACGCTTGTTAATTTGTAAATTACCATTTCATTTACATTATCGGCAAAAGGTAACTTATTAATAGACTTAAGGGTAAAAGCACTGCGTTTGGGTGTAAAATATAACTACACTACTCCTGTTATTTGCTATATTATTAAGCATATATAAATTTATTATACCTATAGGAGAATCAGCGGCTGGATCTCTTTCCCTACAGCCGCTTCTAGCCCTGCCATGCCTTGACATGATCGCCGCAATACTAAAGTCCGTAGCACAAGGTCGCATCGTGCAATTGTCTTCCATAATCACCGTTATCACCGTATTTCGCGACACATCGTCTAATAATATCACAGATCACCATTAAATGAATAAAATGTCGTGCGAGCAGGGGTTGCATTCGCGCTACCGTAGCAGTAAACCCATTGTCGGCACGTTATCGCCGGTATTGTCCAAAACGAGGTAAACCATCAAAGCCGCGCGGCACGCGTTAATAGCTTCAGAAGCCAGTGTTTTGACAGAGGGAATATTTCAGAACCCGTAGGCTCTGGACTTAACGACTTCTCTTTCAGATTGGCTGCTCCCACTTCGTCAAGAAGGCGGTCCGCCACGTCGTCGTCGTAATTGATACCCTTTTGTATTCGAGCGTCGCGACGCTTTCGTATCGAATACAACCGCTCGAACTGACCGGCGGTGCGTCGAGACGACGTCGGCTTTATCAAAAGAACGTGTTGCCATTTTTCGGCCGATGACAACACGTTAGGCTTTTGTTTTTTCCCCTCTACCCGACCGGTTTCCACTTTAAGAGACCACCTGGGCGGGTAAGTATTTTCTGCGGTGTTGCCGGAGCGATCCGTCGAAATATATTACCGTGATCAGGTGTGAAGTCGCCACTTTTAAGTGTATGAAAGAGAAAATATATAAAATAAAACATTGTTTTTAGGGAACAAACTAAAGCACGCTTTATTATTCTAGAATAAATACAGGGTGTCCGAGACAAAACAGCCTACCATCAAAATCTTGAAAAATAAATTTTTTAGCCAAAAACCGCCGAACACGTCAAATTTAATATTGAAGAGGACATTTATTGCCAGAAATTGCATTTGCCTGACGTGACCCTCACTGCCTAGAGCCCCCATGTATATTTTTTTAAATGAGAATAGGGTTGAGTGGTACCTTTAATTAAAGGTAATTTTATTCTCTACATTGTTCTATTTTTTTTTATTTCGCTGCGACTTTACTCCACTCCGCGGGTGTTTCTGGGATCTGCAATATAAGTATATGATACAAATTGAGTGATAATTTGTCCAAATATTAAATTTTAAAAATACTGCAAATTCCTTTTTTCTATTCAAATTTAACATTAATAATTTTCTTTCAGATTACAAACGATAATTAGGGGAAAGAAAATATGCCTTCGATAAGTAAAACAATCAGTTACCCTATTACACCAAAAAAGCACCAAAAAGATTAGCAGAAGAAACATAAGAAATCCAAAAAACCGAAATATCATCCCATACCCTTGGAGTTTTACGTTCGTCAACTTCTCAGAACGAACCAACTCTTTCTTCTGATGATGCCGAATATAAACATTTGGTCAATTTTGTTGGTAATAAGCTAAAAACTTATTTACTAAATGTTTAACGTTTTTTTAACAAAAATATTACCAAACCAGTTCAACACCAATCCCATACTTAATTAAATTATTTTCAAGAACTTCCCAGAACCTATCAATGGAAATGCAGACTCCTGACATCCCAACCTAAACCATCTCCGGTTGCATTAGTCCCTTTCAGCTGACTCACAAGATTCGTTTATTCTAGAAGACCTTATTTAAATGAACAGTCTCATTACTTTATTAATGTTGTGTGATTTTTAAAGAACTTTGTCGTATAGCCTTTGTAGTTTCGTTTTTAATGAAATAAAATATTCCGCAAAAACCTACCTGTACAAACAAACTTCAGGAACGATTTGTGAGATAGACTGTTATGAAATTCTTAAGAGGTATTGCAAGGCTAAGTATGAATCTCCTGTTACCAAAAATCTCGTTCTAACTGCCACTTCATCTTGAACTAAAATCGCTGTTCTCACAGTATCACATCTTGCTATTTTTGGTACAATAAGTGTAATGAAAAGCTCAAAATCAGTAGCTGAAATGTTTATATTGTCCACTTATTACATTTCAAAACATGAAACAACTCCGCACCGTTTCTTTTAATGAGTACCTTAGTTTTGCACCAGTGACGATATCTTTTCGAAGGCCGGTTTTTTTCTAGCAAATAATACGTTAAAATAAAAAAAGACCTTGCCCGAACCACCTCGTTGGTCAACATCTTCGTTTCAAATACGGATACTTCTATTTGCAGAGAAGGTTGCAGCAACGACATAAATACCTATTGCTGCATTGCAGGTCGCATTACACACGTCTGCACGCGGCTTTAAACCTAGCAAAATAAAGTTGTTACGTATAGGAACTTTAACAGTATTACACGGCTTTTTTTTGAAGAAGAAGAGGTTCATCAGGTATCGTGGCATAATATTTATTATACCTCAGACATTAATCAAAAAGTTTCACTGCTTAATAAAAATATTTATTATATAATAACTAAATATGCTCCTTTTTAAATCAAGTCTACAAACACAACCCCTTTTTAATCAAACTAAGAGATACAGCACATAAAGCATAAGTACGTTAACTTCTCCGTTACCTAACAAAAAACTACTACAAACTTACCATACTACAAACAATTAAGAAATTACACTAAACATGCGATTAACAGAGCAAAAATTACTTTCTTTAAACAAATGTCATTAAAAAACGGCAAGGAATTCTGGTCAGAGGCATAAAATCAAAAATCAATTTTATAAAAAATAAAAAACACTGCGTACCCAAAAATTGGAACAACGCTCAGAACATAAACAACGCTAGTTTTCACATCGCAATGGTAGTGCGAATTCTACATTTATTGGAAAAATTAACTTTGATAATTCAAATGGGTTAAATGTTATTAAAAGGACGCTTAACTTAGAAATAATTAATGAACAAACAATTTATTTAAATTAAAAATAGTATAGGGATAAACGCGATAGATACTGATAAAGTTTTAATAAAAGATCTTAAGCTTTGCCTTCCTGTTTGCTTTTATTATTTATAAACTAAAATTTCTAACCCAAAATTTCTTGTCCCAAAGATTTTAAGGATATCAGACCTATTAGTATTTTGCCTATAATTTAAAAAATCCTTGAACGTCATATTTATAATGAAATATACAAACTGAGTTATTTCATTATAAATATGACGTATTTGTCCTTAAAAATTATTTCTGACTGCCAATCAGGCTTTTGAAAGTCGTATATTACTATAACCAGCCATATAACCATTTTAAATGATAAAAGATCTGCAGAGGACTTAAAACATAATATATGTCTAGGACTGCTTGACTTAGTAAAGCCTTTGATACAATCGATCACCAAATGCTATTGGCTAAGTTACACTATTTTGGTTTTCGGACTATTATGACGGACTATTTCGGTTATTATGACCATGAAAAATAGTAAATGTGAGTACTTTAGCCTACTACCTGTTACTGGAGGTCTTTTCTTCCCTTGTTGCTAATATGAATAAAATCCTCCAGTACTCAAAAATGCATCTATTTGCGGATGATTCACAGGTTCATGGCGTTCAAAATGTCAGATATGCATAAGGCACAGTAGAAAATTAACTTTGATTTACAGGAAATTGCTTTATTTGCCGAAAACCATAACTTAAGGTTGAATGCTTTAAAGTCGCATGGAATATTATTTTCGCAGAACAGATGTAATTTGAAACAAATCGTTAAGAATTTTAAAATAAAAATTTGCGAATGAAAAGTGAAATCTAAGGGTGGTCTTTTATTGAAATAAATACTTACTATGTGTCTAAAACTAAATCTTCTTAATATGTAGGAATTCACATGTGGTTCACATAATTATAGATTTGCATGTGAATTAATTTGCCAGTCTTTATTAAAGACAGTTCACCTACAAAGTTTATTACATACATAAAAAAAGTTCTTTTGGATTAACAAAGTATAGTCTAATTTATTTAATCTTGATAAGTCGAGAAACTATTTTTTAATGGTTATCGGATTGAGCGCTTTGCCTGGTTCAGCTGGTCTTGCAAAAATTTGAAGAAGATGTAATTTTTTTCTTACCTTTAAATTATTTTATCTTGTGACTCTCACTTGTGCTGAGTCGCTCACACTGCCCTTTTGCTTGCTCCTCCTTGATTCTTTGTAATTATTATTTAATATTGTAATAATATTATATAAACGTGTTTGCTTTCTGAGTATTTTACTAATTTTCTTTTTCTCAATTTTTAGAGGCTCAAATTGTTAAGGCTCAACATAGGATAGCAAAATACTTTAACGAGCTGCATGCCAGGCACAGTACTTGTGTCTCTTAATTAAAGTCGCCTAAAAGAGACATTTTAAAAAATCGCCGCTACACTAAATATCATACAAAAGTAGTGATTTTGGTGACAAATCGCCATAAATGGCAACACTGGTTCTCTCTTATAGCCCAAGAAGTCCGGAGGTCGGATGAAAAACGCGACGGCCCGGTGGGACGGTCTGAGCCACGTCACGCCCTAAACGCGAACCGTACGGCTACGGCGATTTGTTTGCCTGAGTTGCTCGCTCGCTGCTTTACCTGTTCTCGAGCTGTTGATTGTTTTTCTTTTGTTCGCCACGATAATTACCCTCTATGTGCCTTGATACCCTTGATTATGAACTTACCTATCGAGCTCGGCGAATGGGGCCGTACGGAGGTTGCCATTAACTTGGCAACTGTGGCTTAGCTAGTAATTTATGTGCTTATTAAGCTTACCTTTACGTACCCTCGCTACACTACTATGCATTGCAATTATGGGAACGTTTATTAGTTTTAAAATAAAATATTTTGGTAACAAAAAAGGAAACAAAATCCGGATAACACAGAACTTGCCAGAAACATACACCATTTAAATGTCATTTGTGACTCAATGTGTGGGACATTTATAGCGATGATTTTTGTAAAACATTGCCGCTATGATTCCCATATGATGTGCTAGAAAAAGCAGGCGTTTGAACATTTTAGCATAAAATGAAAAATCAAAAGGTTTTTGAGGTATATTTAAAAAAAAGGAAAAATCTGCGAACGCGAACAATAATTATACACTTATGCATACATATACCTGTAAAATGCAGCAGATAAATAATTTTAAAAATCCAGTTTCGGACTTAGTCTTGTCTAAAAATTATAAATAAAAATATAATATACTACCAGTTCACCACAACATTTTTATTTTGCAAAACTATCCCAAAAAATTAACTTATACTTATATTAAAAATACACACATTTTATTATATTTAATAAATTATAATATTGCTTATCTCAGGCATCCCTCATCACTTTCTTCACGAATTCTCAAGAAATTGCTTATTTAGGACATTCTGCTAAAATTAAGTGGTAGCACACTTAGGGCGCCCAACGTTTTAGTGAAGAAGATATATTCCTGCGTGTAAAATATTTTTTAAGCATTAGTAAATTAGCAACTCTAAAGATCGCGTGGAATGAATAAGTATACATAAAATTAAATAATTAAAACCTAAGTAATCCATGTTTTCCTTTCAATTTATGAAATTCTCTTTTAACCCTTTTCTTCACGCTAAATATTTAAATATTTTTAAATGAATTTATGTAATAAATATTGCAGTTAACCATCCAAAAAGTTTTCTCGCATGCATTTTAATTATTGTACCTAAAACCACTAATAACATTTTATATATTATTAAGTTTTTCCAATAAATCTGATCACTTTATTAACCCTGAATTGCGGTCAAGTCGACAGGAGCACGTTCCAACCCCCAGATATCAAAGGGTCTATAAAATGTGGTTGCAGCAGCTGAGCTTGATGACTCACTTAGATTTTAGCCGGATTTTGCTTTAGTCCAGGGGCCAATGTCCATTTTTTTAATGAGTTATATGGGAATTCTATTCTCCCTCTAGAATCTACTTAACTTATTGCATTTAAAGTATTAAATATTTTTTTACCATAAAGAAATCTTGCTTATACTACCCTTGATTAAGTTAACATTATTAAAAAGAGGCTTAGGTCTTTGTGACAAATAATATAGACAAAATAATATCAGTTATTGATAATGGCGATATAAACTACTTTGCAGATGATACAGTCTTATAAATATTTGGAATAACGCAGAATTTGCAATTCAAAAATAAAAACTGATTGAATATTTGTTTTGGTTGCTTGACCTTAAATATTCTTGTCTTCAATATGTTAAAGTGACAAGTGATGCTACTGACACAAAACAAATAAAGAGTAAGCTGCGTAAAATAAAAAACTAAGTGTTATTTCTCCATATGCGATTAATTTATATAATTTTAGAACCCACTGTGACCGATTAAGTACCTTAATTAAATTAACAAAAAATTACTATTTCTCTAAAGAATAAGAAATTAATGAAATTGATCCTAAGCAAACATGGAAAATTGTCAACCATTAAAACCATTATATAAATTCAATAATCAATAAAAAGGAAAAAGAAGTATATCTAGATAAATAAGTTTTAAATTCTATGTTCTTTAGACCGATATTTGAAAATGAAATGATAGAACAAATAAAAAATCTCGAAAATAACTCTGGCCTTGATACCCATGAGATTACTACTTAGTACTACTTAGTACTCACAGTAAAATACAATTATTTATATCTGCCTAAGGCTTTAAAATATTTAATAAATCTTAGTTTTGTAACACGTCAATTTCCACTTTGCCTTAAAAAACGCGATTATGTCTTCTATTTCTAAAATCTAAAGGCAAAACATGATCTAGTAATTATCGACCAGTAGCATTAACTAGCAATCTTTCTAAGTTAATTAAAAACTAGATCAAACCAGTTTCTTTAGAAAACCAAAATAATCTCAAAGCAGCAATATGGATTTAACGATAATTGCAGTACTGACGATGCCGTGATGTCACTTACAGAATCTGTTTACAAAACTTTAAAGGAGGGAAATCTGTGCATTGGTATATTTTTGGATTCATGTTCCGATTCTTGGAAGTCCTCATACCTTATCCCTATTCCAAAAGTACCTTTTCCAACTGAATTATCCGACCTTAGGCCTATTAGAATTCTCCCTGTCATCTCAAAAGTTTTAGAGAGGGTATTGGAAAGCCAAATCAGAACATACGTAAACAGATTTGATATCTTGCCGGTTATTCAGTCCGGGTTTCGAAAAGACTTTAGCTGCTCTACTGCTCTTCTAAAAGTAACTGACGATATTATACAATCAGCTGATTGTAATGAGTTAACAATCTTGACTGTACTTGATTACTCCAAGGCCTTTGATAAGTTAAATCACCAACTATTACTGGCTATACTAAAATTCTTAGGTTTTGGGGAGAGTGCTTGCTCTCTAGTTCGGCAATATTTGACCGGTCGAACTCAGAGAGTGAGGCTCAATGGGAAGCAATCCTCGGCTATGGATCTCTCTTGCGGAGTACCACAAGGGTCTATTCTTGGTCCTCTATTCTTTACCCTGTATACGTCTCAATTGTGTAAGAGTCTCAAATATTCAAAAGTCCATCTATATGCCGACGATACACAGGTTTAAGGTATCTTACGACCTTAACATGCTAGCAAAGGCATCGGAAAATCATTGTTTGAGTTTAAACCCAAGTAAATGTAAGGTTCTTCTTTTTCGTAGGTTGCATTCCAGAGACACATATGAGAAATTTGTTCAGATTAAATTGAATGGTCAACTAATAAATTGTAGTAATGTGGCTAGGAATCTTGGAGTTTTATTAGATGTTAAGTTGAGGTTCACTGAGCACATTAATCAATGTATTAAAAAAGCTTTTATTAACCTTAAGCTAATTTATAGTCAGAGGCAGCTCCTTAATAAGGAACTAAAAAAAGTTTTATGTGACAATCTTGTATTGTCCCATTTCACTTACTGTGATGTTTTGTATGGCCCCTGCCTTTTGATAAGTGATATAAAAAGAATACAGTACATTCAAAATTGTTGTGTAAGGCTAATTAATGGAATGAGAAAATTTGATAGAGGTGTGAGTAGTGAGTTACGCTTGATGAGATGGCTAAATATGAGTGAAATGAGGTTACTACATAGTCTTGTTCTCTTTAATAAAATTGTCTTTAAAAAATGTCCTAATTACCTTTATCAGAAAATTAAGTTTAGATATGACGCTCATGTTTTGGACTTAAGAAATAAGCATTTTATTACACCTCCTCTTCATAAAACTGTTTAATTTGAGAGGAGCTTTAGTTACTGTATTCACTTGCAATATAATAAAATTCCTCCTGAGTTAAAATATATTTCACCTTCTATATTTAAACGAAAAATAAGCAATTATATTACTGATCTCTGTTAGCCTAGAGTGTTGTTAAATATCTATTCTTTAACTTATTGTAAATGTCATAAGTCTGTATGGTTATCAAACGTTGTAATGTTAATCGGTTGTGCATATAGGCAGTTAGAACTTAATATTTTGTAACTATGCAATTATTTAAGATACATTTTGAAATTCTTTGTAATATCTAACCTCAAGCTGATTTGTATGGTTAGGTTATGGCTAGGAAGTAAGCTTCAACTTCGCCATTTAGAATTTAACAATTGTAAATTTTAATAAAGACATTATTATTATTATTATTATTATTATTATTATTATTATTATTATTATTATTATTATTATTATTATTATTATTATTATTATTATTATTAAGTAAAGCTTTTGATACTGAAACACTTCGTATTCTGCTTGAAATTATACAAAATAGAAATTAGGAGCACTACTAATAAGCAGCAGAACCCAAAAATGTAAAACTCGAACATGATACATTGAGTGAATCTTGACCGGTAAAGTTTGGAAGAGGTGTCTCAGGGTGCAATGCATGCTATTCTTCATATGTGTAATAGTCATACATTTAAAAAAAACTAATTGGGAAATTATACGACAGAAAGCAGAATTTTCCATAAACCATAAAGATCTGTAGTGCAATTCTCATTGGTCGATACGTCACGTCTCGAATCGACATATCTCGTTGGAGACACAATTCGGTCCCGAGTTAAATGTGATTCTCATTTCATCTCGAGTCGTAGCCGTCGATTCGTAGCAACACATTATTGTCAATAATTGTCACTGTCGTCTTTCAAATCATAATCCGTCGTTATTTCTTATTTTTCTTGTTTTTTAAATGGTGCTTCATTTATGTGCTTTATTTTGTTTCAATATTTCGTGATATTGCTTATCAAGAAGAAATTAGAAGACTCAACCAGACGGTCTGGTTGTGTCTTCTAATTCTTCTAAAAAGGTCTTGGTTGCCCTAAGATTTTATGCTACTGGTTCTTATCAACGAAGTGTAGGAGGAGTTGTTAATTTAGGAGTTAGTCAAACATCTGTCCATAACTAATTTAATTTAAGTTTATATCAACATTAAATCACATAATTCTTATAAATACGTTCATGAGGTCACCAATGCCATTAATGACAACCTTACAGCTAGGACCATTAAATTTCCTACAACAAGAAGAGAGATGAACATTGTGAAAGAGAACTTTATGCAAAAATTCCAGTTTCTCGGTGTTGTAGGGGCAATTAATTGCACTCAAATTGCCATTTTAAAACCAAATAATGAGGAACACAATTATATCAATCGCAAAGGTTTATCACTCCCTAAATGTGCAACTTATTTGTGATTCAGACTCAAAAATTTTGTCTATAAATGCCAATGACCCAGGATCAACTCATGACTCATTTATTTGGAGAAATTCTGAGGTAAAAAATTTCCTTTTGACACAATATCGTCAGGGTCTGAGAAGAACATGGCTCTTGGGTGACTCAGGCTATCCACTTGAACCAGTATTAATGACCCCATACCAAAACCCTTTGGAAGGCTCTTCAGAATCCCATTACAATCAAAACCATATAAGGGCGAGAAAATGTATTGAAAGAACAAATGGGGTTTTGAAAGCAAGATTCCGATGCTTGTTAAAAGAACGAGTGGCAAGATATGCTCCAGAATTTGTAGGAAAGTTAGTTAACACATGCTGTGTATTACTTTTGGTATTGAACATCAAGAAAATGATAATGAAGAGGAAAATGGCAACTTACAAAAAATAGGGAATCAAAATATAATGGGTAACTTAGGTGCTCGAGAAGGAGAGGCAATAAGAAGAAGTATTGTTAACACTTATTTTAATATTTAATAAAATCCAAATTTCTTTTCTATGCTTCAGATATAAAACTAATATTACAGTAATATTACCATTAAGTTTGTCTTTCTGAATAAAACTAGTGTCTATTTGGTCAAAATATAGTTTAATTGGTATATAACTTGATTATTGTTTAGTGGTCAACATGTTGAAGTAACAATTAACTTTTTTATTTTTAATACACAAAAAATCACCAACACAAATAAAATTTAAAAAACCAACTGAAAATCTTACATTAAGAAAACAGGTAAACAAAAAATTAATATATATAACAAGGAAAATCAAATATTCAAATACTTTTTGTAAGGATTACAAATAAAAAACTCATTCTAATTAAACAAAAAAAAATTACTTAAAAATGTATACTAGTGAAAGGGAACATATCTGAACATATCCAGGGTTATAAATATAAACTTTTTTTCAAAAACATTTCTTAAGTATGTCTAATACTAAATATCACAATTTCCTAGAGGACAAACAAACCGTAGATTCTGAAACGTATATTATAATCTGACCATGTCTAAAAAATAGGAGATAAATCTTCCCAAGGGACGCATTTAAATTAACTAAATAATGCTGAATAGATTTTCAAAATGCCAGACATCTATGCTCCATAATATATTTTAATTTAACTTTATTCTTATGTTGTTATAAATAATTCTAAAAAAAATAACTTTTGTTACCCTTTGCCACTCTTCAGTTGTCCTTGTTCCATACCCTAATGAATTTAAAATATTTGCCAGTTCTTGCCATAGTTTTTTAAATTCCTGGCGGGCATTGGAGCAAGACAATCGGCCTCTGGCAAAAGCCGGATATTCTTCGAAAAAAATTGCAAAGGCAATCAAATGGTCCTCTCTAATTTGAAAGGGCATTCTAATAGTTTTATTGAAACTATCCTTAATCGCTAGACCGATCAAGAAAACAATAAATATGTGCGGTTAAGATACCATTTCGGCATCTACATCGGTCACGACTGAAATGACATTTTTAATTACTTGACAATAAATACGAGCAAATCCAACTTTGATTCCTTTTTTGATGACAATGTTCATGGAAAACCTGACTGTACATGAAGATCATAGTTTGGACCATGCTCATTGTAAATGCAACATAAAAATAACAGAAATAAATGGAATCAGATATCTTGGAGTTATAATCGACTCAAATCATAACTGGAACTTACACATACAATATAAAGACTTGAGAATTGTTTTGAGAAAACCTTAAAGTTTTACTCCTATAAGGCACTTTTTTCTAAAACCAATGTCCTAATAATATATAAGTTAAAAAACTCTTTCTTCTTGAGTTTTATTACATATAATGTAAATGCCAGAGCAAGATCTGAGCTGTCACTCAAAATCCAATACTTTCCAATTCTCAGATAAGCCTGCTTTATGTAATACCTGAAATATACAGAGTGTTAATAAATTATACAGACTAACTTTAACCAGCGAATCCTTGATCAATTTGAAGTAATGTTCCTATAAACATGGGCCCACAACAGCTTTGTTAGAACTTCTCAGCACTACAAGAAATGATATTGTTCTAAAGAATTGTAAAAGAATGAAATGTATATCATTTTAATTACATATGCTTTGTGATGAATACCCCATGTTTTACAGTTTCTTTTAATTCCTCCATGAGCATAGATACTGTTATCCAGCATTTTTTGAAAAAATGCATTTTGTTAGTTATAGTGCTGGTACTCTGGTTATAAGCTCAGTTATAATACTGGTCTTCAAATTGATCAAGGATTTGATAATTATGGTTTGTTTACATATTTTATTAACACCCTGCATAATATGTTATCAAGGGACATGACAAGTAAAGACTATTATAAAATAAAGCAAAATTAATACTTGGTTAATTGTAAATAATATAAATTGGTTTTCTAAATAATTTATTGTTTCGTTTACTTGCGACTGTTTTTCCCACACAATTTAAAAAATGTGACCTTAACATAGATATTGAAATATTAAGTTGTTAAATGTGTACGCACAAATTATATCCATAATGCGCATATATGCTTCAAATTGTATCTCATATTTGAATAAATTTGAATTCATTTACTTTTCAAAACTCAACTGCGTCAAGTTTAAAAACCGCTAATTTTTGTTTTCTACTTTATCTATCATTAGACCCTATACTAAACAGGCGCATTTGCTACTGATAAAGCCAAAAATGATACAGAGATGACCAGTGGTCATTTCAAGAGGCTCCCCGCGTCGTAAGGGCAATCTATCTTATTTCTGTATGGGCACATCTGCGGACCTCCTAGTATACCACATATTTAATGGGGATGTTTCGCTATACATTTCGAATTCGAATAATATTTATTAACGGGTTTAACATGGGGGCTAACACGTATATCTCGTAAGCTCTATTGGAATTAATGATTAAAAATTCGATTTTTTAGCCATTAAATAAGGAACATTTTTTAGGTTTCTATCAGAAATGTCCCTCATGCATACGTCAAAACGGAATCTAAATGAAAAATTAACAAAATGGCGCCAATGTAAAGGCCCAGTCACCCTAGTCTTAAGAATTAACATAATTTATGGTAGGGCAACATATTATATGCAATTATTCAAATAAATTGTGACTAAGTGAACATAAAGTAATGGCCTCCCTCTATTCTTTAGCAGTAACACTGTTGCGCCTGCTCTTGTTTTTAAGTGAGTCGAGTTAATTTCTATTCATATTATAAACTTCGTGTAAGTTTTGATGTTACATTGTAGAAATATTTTAACATCTAAACTACTAATAGTTTTGGCAATTGACAATTTTAGAAACCGCTTCATACTCAATTACCTCTAACGTGACAGTTATAGCGTCACAAGACGTATATTCTATCGGTTACCCTTGTACACTGATAAAAATGGTAGTAATATTAACTAACAAGTCATGTACATTTTACATAATATCTTAAGTAATAATATTATAGTTACTTGATCTATTAGGTAAAATTTTAGGAATCTCCAGTTTTACAGTTGATATTGTGTGTTTTATATTTTACATATAAAAACTACATCTTAAAGTTAACTATGTGAATAAATTATTCACATAACAAATAATGTATTAAAAATTACAGGTTATATCATCGGGTTACAAGCAAAACACACTAAGTCAATTTTTTTCAGTTTTAAGTTATTTACACCACCTGGTTATATTTCATAAAATTTGTTAATGGTAAAATCCATTAAGTCGATTGAGAATTTCTTATTACACTATTCTGCAGAAATCATAGATTCACTAAGTCAGTAACAATGTATTTCGTTCTGGCAAAATACACTAACTGACTTAATGGATATTTCTTGTAAGCGTTTTGTACGGACATCGCGAAAAATTCTGACTTAATATATTTTACCGCATAATAACGGACATATGACTCATATGGACCTGCAAAATATCGTTGATTTAGATCGAATTTGCTACAAAACAGTTTAGTTTATCTTGTATGGAGTTTGAATGATGTGCATAATGAAGCGTGTGGACAAAATATTTCAACAATTAAGGGCTCAGCAGAGTGTCAGGGGTAAGTAGTTTGTTATTTATACTACTGTTTTAAATACATTGTTTAAGTTTTTTTTGACCTTTGGTATAATCTAATCATATAAACTTTTTCGATATAATTTAAATATCTACAGTGCTGTCAGTTGTTTGAGTTATTAATAAATAATCGCGTTTTTTTATTTTTGAATATTTCTTTTGCAGACTCCACTACGCAAATAAATTGTACAAACTCGAGAAACCGAACTTATACCACATTATCTCCTGTGAAGGCAGATGACTTTTTCTTCCCGGGTAAGAAATGGACAATTATTATAATATAGCATTAGAGTAATCAGTACATTTCCACTTGGTTTATTTAATATTTCTCGTACCTAATTAATACGCTCTAAAGTTAAAATTGCCTAGTTTAAGATAACTTTTAAAAATATTTTAAAGTAGATACCTACCTAATTTTTAAAAAAAATATTTTTAATTGGTATAGAGTTTAAAAATGAAATTAAGAGAACAAATTAAAAAACTTGTAATTTCGTAATATATTTTTGGACTATTTTAGATCGGCTGAGTTCAGGACAGTCATCGCAAAGCATTTCTTTAAATTCAAGAACTGAGCATACAACTGACTGTGACATATAGTTTAAGTCAGCGTCACAAAATAGCGTGTCTTCAGACGGACAAATAAGAGCTGACATTTCTGTACCAAACAATATCGCGTATGTGAACTTTGGCTTAGATGTGGACGGCTTTAATACTCAGTGTCTTCTGAACCAAAGCAACTTTCCCTCTGTGCTAAATCCGGATGTACCTGGACCTAGTGATTACCAAGTAACGAAATATAGCTAGGATATAGAGGACTCGGACGATTCTTTAAAAGATAAGGACTATGTACCAGAAAAAAACGATGATAGTTCAGCAACTAGTGAAGAAGGCAAAGATGGTGAAGAGTTTAGAACTCAAGTTATACATGAAACTAGCTTAAAGAAAACTAGATGGAGCACTGCAAGGCCTTCAAGCTGGAAGAGAAATATAGAAAAGAAGCCAAGGTCAACCGTATAAAAGTGTAACAGGAAAGATACAAACTCCCAAAATTCCCAAAATTCCTAAAAAGGAAGTTAGGCATCAAGTTTGTCAGTCTTTTTTCTGCAAAACCTTATGCATTTCAAATATTCCAATCCTAAATGCATTTAAAAATAGAAGTGAAACTGGTGAGTACAGTGGTACAGACAAGAGAGGTCAGAAAGCTCCAGCTAATAAGACTCCAGAAGACGTAATAATAAGAGTGAAAGAACACATTGAAAGTTTTCCTGTTGTAAAGGGCTTTATTTAGATCCTAATCTAAATATTAAGAAAATGTTTGATTTATTTATGGAAGAATGTAAAAAAAAATCAATCGCCGGGAGTAAGTCTTATTACATATAGAAGAATATTTTGCACCCAATACAATCTAACATTCTTTAAACCAAAAAAAGACCAATGTCCCACTTGCAACGAATATCAACAGGCAACAGCTATAGATAAAGAAAAGTTAGAGTTAAAGTATCAGGAACATTTAAGAAGAAAAGAAGAGTCTATGAAAGAAAAGGATAAAGATAAAAAAATAGCAACTGGTGATAAAAGTTGTAAATCTATAACATGTGATCACAAGTCAGTTTACTGTATTCTCTTCGCAAACTTAACTTATATAATTTTACAATTTATGAATCTGCTCCACCAAACGAAGCCTTTTGCTACTTTTGGACCGAAATAAATGGAAAGCGTGGAAGCTGTGAAATTGGTACCTGCTTATCCTTATACATAAATTCATTATCTCCCGAGGTGAAATATTTAACTATTTTTTCCGACACATGTGGAGGTCAAAATAGAAATGTACAGGTCACAGCTCTCCTTTTACATATTGTGAGAGTTCATCCAACACTTTCTGTTATCGAACAAAAGTTTATGGAAAGCGGACATTCTTATATGGAGGTGGACTCGATGCACAACTCCATTGAGTCAGCTAAACGTCATATTGATATTTAGAGTGTCCATGAATATGAAAATGTATTTAAAATGGCACGAGCTGGAAGGAAGCGTGATACATCGCTTTATAAAACACGAGAATTGCAATTCTACGAATTTTTGGATTTGAAAAAATTGCTTCAACTTACTATAAATAACAAAAATAAAGACCAAAACGGAAATATTGTTAACTGGTTAAAAGTAAAATGTTTTAAATATGATAAGCAGTTCCCAAATATAGTTCAGTATAAGTATGATTTTATCGATGAGTATGAACAAATTAATATTGGATTGACCAGACGAGCTTCGAATCGAATGACTAAGGAGAGAAGCTTTGAAGATATAATAATTCCGCCGTTATATCAAAGACAACTACCGATATCGGTGGCTAAAAAAAAAGCTCTTTTAAACCTCTGCGACACTACGTGAAGTATCACAATTTGCCTTGTTCATCTTCAGTTTTAGATGTAACAGCCGAACCAGCTGAAAATGATACTGACCAAGAAGACGAAAACATAGATTAGATAGTTTAATGTATAAAATAGTTTTAGGGTTTTTGACATAAAGTTTGTTTTTAATACCATACTAACACTAGTGCTTATCTTCCCACGTAAAGTGTTAATTTTAGGTATTTATTTTGCTAAAATAAAAGTTAAAAGAAGTACAATAAGTCTATTATTTAAAAAAAAATACAAGTAAAATACACTAAGTCAATGTATTGTTTGTTAATAACCTCAAATAAATGTATTTTAAAAAGTTTAATTAATCTGTTTATTAAGTCTTATTACTCCATATACATGCAAAAAAAACTTAAAATTTTTAAAAAACCCAATTTTATTTAAGACATGTAAATATTTAAAAAAATGTAAAACTAAAAACTTTGCAACGAAATTACTCAAAAGTACATTTTCTGACTTAATGTATTTTACTTGTAACGCGATGATATTATGTACTTCTCTTTTTACACGAAATATTATGTCAAAATTGTTCACACTATTATGTAAAATTACAGTATAAAAGCTGTAAAATCACAAAGTATTACCACTAGCGCCCCCACAATTTCCCAACCTCGTTCTTTTTTACCATAAGGCTTCGTCGCGTCCTTTTTTTTAGTTTTAAGAGTGAGTTTCAATGAATCTTTATTTGTACCCTTTAATGTAATTAAAAAATATATTTCCTTATATTGATAGAATGCAAAACTTGTTCATTTAAGTGTTTCACATTCAAAAAATATGAATTGAACCAATATTTACACCGTAATTGGAATGGCGTCGTATTGTTTTGTGTGTATCATGAGTGCAAAATGTTTTTTAAAACGTACGTTGGTTTTAAACAACATATTTATAGACAACATTCATTAAATACACGTAAAGTGTGTAATAAAATGCTTCAGGTTAAATATTGTCCTGTACAAAATTGCGATTATTTCAATAGAATTCAATTATAGAAGGCTTTTCTGATTTAGATAAATTAAACTGTGATTTTACATATAACTTGTAATAATAATGGCACAAATATACAGAAATCACTTTTTTTTGAGGCTCATAATTTTGACAATGGACAACTAAGAACAACATATAGTGGAAAAAATATTATAAAGAAAATTATAATTTTGTTGAACCTAAAAAATTCTAATAGGAAAAATGTTAAACAAAGATAATTTTTTTTATTATATTCCAATTTTAAGTACTAAGTACACTATTAAAAGATACGAATGTCTTAAATGAGTTTTTTTTATTACCAGAAACTCAACCAGTAAGCAGTATTGCCAGTAAGCCTTTGAAATTTGTAATCCTCTGAGATCCGCCAGAATAAAATATAAATTAGTTGGTATATATATGACTTTTGTAAATCTTCCTCCTTGCAATAGATCACAGGTAGGCATTGCTATTAAATAATATTTATAAAGGAGTTAAAAGCATTTCACCTTTAAACGAATTAAAATTTAAAGAGTTTCTGATTAACATCTCACGAGATAGATATTGCGAAAACGCTGATCAAAAAGATGAACTCAAATTTATAATTAAAAATGTAGCAATATATTTTAGGGAGAATGTACCTAAATGGTTTAACACTTAAATAC
Organism: Anthonomus grandis grandis; assembly: GCF_022605725.1. Taxonomy (NCBI): domain Eukaryota; kingdom Metazoa; phylum Arthropoda; class Insecta; order Coleoptera; family Curculionidae; genus Anthonomus; species Anthonomus grandis. Next base: position 15,951,973 of record NC_065561.1, on the reverse strand, counting down.
AAGATATAGTATAACAAAAATTATTAAATGAAATTAATGAAAAGTATTTAATTTCATAAATAAATATAAAAACAAGTTAAGTATTTTGCCATAATGTTTACAATTAACAAATATTGATGATGACTTAATACCGATTTTGTTATTTTTGTTTTTTTTAGTTGTAGGTATATACTTAAACTTAGGTAATTTTTTTCATGTTTTTGCTATATTGAAATATTTAAGTTATATCTTATAATTTACAAGTAGGTATAATTTATATGTATAATTTTCAGTTTAAGTTTTGTTAGGTTAAAATCTTTAAAATCCCTTGAAAATAATAATTTGGTTTAAATATTTTCTGTTTTGTTTCAACCTGTTATATTACAAAATTAAGGTAAATGTATATTACATTATTTTCCAAGAAAAGTTAGATTTTACCATTTCAATAGAAATCTACGTAATTTTACATATTTATATTACATTATCTTTCTTGTGAGTTTACTGAATTCTACTGAATATACCATGTAAAAATTATATAACCTATACAGTATATTGACATAGATATTTTACATAGATATGTATCTATTGAAATTTACATATGCAATGAAATTTTACATAATATGTTATGGTAAAAAAATTGCTAACGTAATATTATGAAAATTTACAATGTGCTTTTTATCACTGTATGGGATATGTATTAGGAAAGTTGATAATTATTCAACAATTAATAAAAGATTATTAAAAGCAACTAATTCAATTTGAATCCACCCAAGAAATGAAGTGAAAAATACTACGATTGCCAGAAAAGAAACTAGAAGAAATAATTGCATTCCTAATAGTCTTCCTACTTGCTACTTCTTCATATAAATTGTATACATAAATATATTACTAGACACATATAAAATGTATTACTAGGGTCATAACTTTCTAAAGAAGCTTAAACCAATTTCGATACAATCAGAGACTTTACGACTTCTATTATGTCAGTTTTGTTTGCTTCCCGCCTCTACAATATCCGGACATAACTATGATGTCCAATTTCCATATACGATCAGAGAATGGTAAGCGGTCAAAGATTCAGGACCATAAACTTCTAAAATGTGTTCTATCTCGGCCTAGATAGCATCTGGGGCTACGGGTGGCTCATAGTGTAACAATCTTGTCGTATGAATTGTTACTGACCGCCAGCGTATGCAGCGGTTTAGTATTCAGAATCGCTGAGACAAAATGAAAAATAATTGGCAGCACATTGTTTAAATTTTATAAGCATTATAGTGACTCTTTTAATTCCTTAAATCATGCCATCATTTTGGAAAATGGTAAATAAGGTTGTCTAAATTCGGTGTAAGGTTGGATCCAAGCCTCATAAGTCCATGGGTGTATGATTTACAAACGTCCCTATGAAATTTTAATAAGAAAAATCTGGAAAGTTTGTAAGATTTCGAGCTTCGTAAGATTAAGAATCTACGCTTTCAGTGTCCTCACCTAACCTATAATTTTTATATACTTGTTCTATTTAGTTTCATTTATTCTGATGTGTTTTCTTAAAGCTCTCAATTATTGCAAATAATTAAAATGCCTCTAAACTCCAACAGTTTGTGAAGGATAAAGGCGTCAAGAAATGTCTTGTGACAAGATCAAAACGTCAAATGACAACCCGTTTATCTATTTTAAGATGCAAATCGTGGAGATTTGATAAAAGATACATGTTTTTGGCCAAAGGTATCTGAATTTTCTCAAGCCGACCGGAAAACCCTAAAAATCCTAAATGACCTCTACTCTTTAAGGAATAAGATAAATACAGCAGAATCGATCGCAGCAAGTTGTGATTATGATATAATTACAATCACTTAACGCTGACTTACTTAAGATGAAATCGTTGAAAATGATACTTTCAAAGAAAAGCATATTAAACAGGATCTTTCTTTACTGGATGTGCTACTAGTGGACACCTGATGAAAAAGAATGTATATTAAAAATGTTGTAATCTGGTAACGGAGCAATTGGACCAATTATACCCAAAAAACATTACTTTTAGATGATCCAGACACTATTAGTGAAAATAGAGCTATAATATAGAAATTAGGGGAAAAAGTTGAATTCTCATTTATACATCCCTATCTCAGTTTAAGAATTAGAAGAGGATGGGAATAAAGTGAAATTCTGGTATATTTGGACCAATTCTACCCGAAAAACAATATTGCCAGACCATCCAGACACTGTTAATGAAATGAAGCCAATACAGGGTGTTTCAGAACTATGGGATCAAACTTCTGGGGGTTGTTCAGTGCAACAGAAGAATCCATTTCAGTATAGGAACCCATGTCCGAAAATGCGTCACTACGCCACTACGGCCCTAAAACGCGTTAAAATTTATAAAAAAAAAAATTACCTAAATAGGATCTGCTGCATTTATTTTTACCTTTTGTACATGATACCATAACAACAATTGTTTAAAATCAACGCTGATCAATGTCAATTCTCAATGTCATGTTTAAAAATTTTATAGCTTACAATTTTTAAACATTTATTGCTAATGGAAAACTTTACCAATCAAGAATTGGCGGATATGCATTTGGCATACGGAGCAACAAACTGCAATGCACGAGCAGCATCGCGGTTGTATCATGAACGTTATCCCAGAACTCCCTGAATCAGTTAAAAGTTATTAAATCTTGCATCAGATCCTATTTAGGTAATTCATATTTTTTCTAAATTTAAACTCGTCTTAGGGCCATAGTGGCGTAGTGACACATTTCCGGACATGGGTTCCTATACTCAAACGGATTCTATTGTTGCACTGAACAACCCCTAGAAGTTTGATCCCATAGTTCTGAAACACCCTGTATATAGAAAATAGGAGGAAAAGTTGAATTCTCATTTATATATCCCTATTTCAGTGTAAGAATTAGAAATGGATGGGAATAAAGTGATATTTTTCTGGTATAACTGGACCAATTACACCCAAAAAACACTATTTCCACACGATCCAGACAAGGCCTTGGAATTTTGCAATCTCAAAACTTCTCTGGGATTATTTAGTTAGTAAAAAATAGTGCAAAGGTTTGTATGTGAGCAACATCATGAGATTTGTCGACTCAAATTAGCTTTACTCTCTTAGCAATCTGATAGCTAAAACTCGACCTGGTAAATCAGATTCAGACTCAGATTTTTTTAAAGTAATTTTCGTGATATAGGCTGTATATGAACGACTTCTTACTTAGAGCTTTGACTAACGTTTGGCCATTAATAATAGACGATTTTGATATTTTAATTCCTCGGTGTGTTTGTTAGGATTACATTCTTATCAACATATTGAAGTTCCATGACTGAGACAGATTGAACTTTGATCTTACAAATACTAAATAGCCCGCCATCGATGCTGTGTATAATATTTTACATCAGAAGGAAAGTGCCCTTGAACGAGTTTAACAATACCTGCGAATAATGAAAAAAGTGTTAAAGGTGCTATTTTTTCTTTAGGAAGCAGAAGAGGTTAACCTGGTTAATTGAAGAGACTGAATGAGGGAAATGATATTTCTTAATCTAGCAAACCTTTTATTGATACAATTTTCGAAACTCTTTATTACAAAAGTTCTCTCGGACAATAAAAGAGCGACCGTGCTTATATGAAATAATAAAAATTGATAGTAAAGATAAGATGGCCATTATGTGATCAACTCTTTTATTGTCCCTTGTTTTCTCGATATTTGCGGCTTCAATATACGAATCTGGATGTATAAGGAGTGGCCGCATAAAGCCATTTGGGATCGTACGTGACTTGGCTTTGAAATTTGTTCTTTCAGCAAAAATGGGTTGGCTCTTCTGGTTACTTATTTCAAATGACCATTTAGTAAAATATATTGGTTTGATTTCCTTTTTTGCCATTTTGCTTTCACATTACTGTCCTTTGAAAGCTGCTTTTTGTTAAAGATAATGGTCACATTGCTACAGAAAAAAATTAGGTAGAATGAAAAAACTCAGTTCTCTTAATAGGTATGGAGGCTAATAGCAGTTGATTACACAAATTGGTTAGAAAGGCAATTACCAACTATGCTTTTTATATATTCTTAATTGTGAGATATCCTGAACATATCTTTTAAAGACTTTTAGGTTATGTGCGCTCTCCTGTTCATTTTAAACTAATATATACTTGGGTCAGGGTTTCCAGCTATTGCCTTCCCTTGAAAAAGTTAATAAACAGAAGCAGCACATGTTGGAACTATTTTATATTTTTTCTTGTATGCAAAATATATATTTATTTTATACAAAATATACAGTGCTCATTAGAAAAGTCAAATTATTTTCAGGAACACTAATTGACTTAAGTCACTAATTATTAAGATTAATATGTATATGTTGGAGAGCATATAATTACAAAACTATTTCCATATAAAACACTTTTTGTAGGCACACACAAGTGATAAATCACTTACACTGTGCTTCTTTTATAGACGCTATTGAGGCATTTTAATTATTCGACACGTGTGCTCCCTTCCGGCGCTTCCGTGCAACATCTTCAGTCAATTGGGTTGTATCTCATTTTCATATTCTTCTATATATTTCTTTATACTTTATATTTAATTTATCTTTGTTTCTATAAGTGCTATCTTGGATACACAAAAAAAATCGCTGGCAATCGATTGGATTCTAGCTTCACGTACTTAGTAGGTTTCCTTTGAAACAAATCGTGTTGGTACATATGTTTCTTATTCAAAGGGGCTCAACCGCTTCACTGACTGAAGTTATTACTACCGCCACTAGATCTATCAATGAGTCTGCACTCTTAATTCCACGAGAAAGGCGATTGATTACATTATTGAAATGATATAACAAATAAGGATAAAAAACCGTACATTACTTTTGCGTAAGACGTACCTGGGATTTTCTGCCACTTTCAGTCTCTAGAGACTGTTTATTTCCAAATACCTTTTTGGATAATAAATCATGCATGATTCGTTAGGTTTTGTCTTGCGGATTTAACGAAGAAATTAAACTGGACACGATAGTTGCTAGCCTTCTCCAGAAACAAATATAATACTTGAGACGTAACTAAATCAACACAAAATAGACTGACCTAGGAACTACCAAATCAAGTTCCACAGTTTCCAAACTAATATTCTGTTGGTTTCTTAAGGTGGGAAACAATGAAAAAGCTTGAAAATGTTCTTGCGTATTTTAAAGACGCAGAAACAAGCATAAGCTTACACCTACGCCCACACAAACATATATTAATTCCACCATTTTCTTAGACGAAGACTACACCCAACTTTATTTCAGAGCAATTAAATAATTTATTTATTATAACAATATTATAAACATCCACAACCCACGTTTTTCTCCGTCACTTCGAAACGTCACAAGTGGCATATCGCACGACGTCTCGAAGATTGGCGAGAATCTTCCAGAGCAGCATTCTGCCGAGTATATAAGAAGCCGCATGGCCGATTATATTCGGTTCTCAGTTCAGTGAAGTAAAGTTCGGAGTATTGGCACGAAATTTAAATAGTTGTAAATAAATACAGTAAAAATAAATTCTGTGCTTTCATAGGGAAGTGTGTAAATAAATTAGTTGGATTATGGGAAAAAGCTACATTATTATTACAGTATTTTTGCCACAAAATAAGAACCCACTTAATCATTTCGACCCACCCAAAGTCACCCCAAAGTAATTCGGTTTTGTCCCTCGCGTTACCCCGGTCGGTCGGTATTAAGTAGAAAATTACAAAATGATGCCGCAGGAGACATAGTCCTCCCCCGGGGCCAGTTGTAAGGCACCTTAATAAGGTTTTTTTGTCACGCGTTCTTAAGACGCTCTTCCTAAATGGGCAGATTAGAAACGAAGTAGAGCCACCTGCTCTCCCTTTACGTAAGTTACCTTACAATTTGCCTAAATTGTTGCAGGCATTTTTCCGCTACGACATCTCATTAGCAGCGCAAACTCTTAAAAAAGATGGCATTCAGAAAAAATTCTCCAAAGTGTTATAAAGTTAGGAGACCTCAGAGGTAGTTCGTTAATTGTTCGTTAAGTTTTTATATTGAATTTCCAAAACTAAGACTTTGACTGTATCTTTCTGTAGCTGTTATTAAACATATTCCATATGATACTTTTTATATAACTGTTGTTTAACAGAACATCAGTTTCAATGGAAAGTGAGACGAGATCCAGACTCTGTTTGAAGTTCACCAGTTGCCGCTTATTGTTGTACAATTTGATTAATAGTAAATATGTGGAGATCAATAAATACCGAACACTTTAGAATTAATAAGTTAACAAATAAAACAGATGTCGAGAAACTCAAATGTACTGGAAGCGTTGTAATAACTTTTCAAATGTACTATGAAGAAAATGTAAAATTGTTAATATTGACCTCCACCTTAAATCTTATCAGTTACTTAGTCCCGTACTTTGATGCAGAATATGCCATCTCTTTTTTAATACACATACCATTGATGACTATTTTATTTCTCAACTTGAGTAAGGCCTTAGAAAAAGACACTATGATATATCAAGTTCTATTAAGCAAGAACTTGATGCAAAGCAAATTAGTCTTACTTTGCAATGAGTTAATGCAAATGACACTTTAAGTTCCAATAAAAGGTATTGTGGTGTGGTTTGTGCTCTATCTCTCTAAATAACTCAAACCGATGTTTTATTTAATTCTTTCAGTTACAATTTTCTTTGAGGCTTGAGGAGATAGGGTACATTATTTATGAGTAAAAAAAAGTGGTTGGAAGAACAATATTCCTTCCTAAGTTATTTCAACGCTAACCACTCTTGAAACTCCAGCTAAGTCTTTAAATACTATAATATACTGCTAAATACGATTAGTTTGTAAAATGAATTGATGCGGCTAATAATGTTTTGCAATAAGATCTGATTCACTTTCAACGACTCCATCTCTCATCATGCCACTACCTTCTTCTAGTTCAAAAGTATAACTTCTATTATTAAAACGATAATAAGAATACCTTTCACACGTCTCATTACCTATTGCCATTCAGTATCTTCTTCTTCTTCTTCTTTCAGCAACCCTTCACAGTCCTGGACATAGGTCTCCCCTATATTCTTCCATGTTTCTTTGTTCTGTACCAGTTGGTGCCATCTGTTGCCCACTTTGTTTTTGACATCATCGAGCCAGCGTAACTGTGGTCTGCCAACGCTGCGTTTATGTATGCGAGGTCTTGACCATCTCAAGTCGTCCTGTCGGGCGACGTGTCCTACCCAGCTCCATTTCAGGTGGGCTATGCGTGTTATGACGTCTTCAACTTAAGTTCTTTATCTAATACTCTCATTTGTGATATGGTCTCTCAGGCTTATCCGCTCTATGGCTCTTTGGGTGGTCCTAACCTTGTTAGCTGATTTAACAGTGAGTGTCATGGTTTCCATTCCGTAAGTCATTACGGGCAGTAAGCAGGCATTGAAGACCTTTCTTTTCAAATTAATTGGAATAGTTTCATTTCTCAAGACGTGTGACAGTTTACCCGTGGTGCCCATGTCAAACGAACACGTCTGTTTATTTCGGCAGTTTGATTTTCTTTGCCCAATTTGATGCAATGTCCCAAATATACATATTCTTCAACGTTGTCAATAATTCGGTCTTCTATATGTACTTGAATATTGTCAGGTGACTTAATTTTTGTTTTATTTAAATTCATGGTTAAATGGCCTATTCTTTTCGATTCTCTTTGAAGTTCTGCCAACATCTCCTGTAATTCTATTATATTCTGGCTAAAGAGTACTATATCATCCGCAAAGCGTAAATGGCTCAGATGTTTGCCGTCGATTTTGATGCCTCTCTCGTTCCAGTACAGAGTTTTAAAAACGTCTTCCAGTGCCAGTGTAAACAGCTTTGGGGAGATGGTGTCCCCTTGTCTTACTCCTCTTTTTATTTGAATTTTGTTTGTTTCTATCTCTTCCGAGATTTTAACGGTGATTGTCGTATTTTCGTACATGTGTTTGAGAAGCTGCTTGTATCGAGAGTCGATTCTTGCATTGTTCATGCCCTTAAAAATAGCCCACAACTTTGTCAAAAGCTTTGTTATAGTCAACAAATGCGAGGTGTGCAAACGAGTGCAACGAGTACAATGCACATTGTACACGAGTATTTTACAATTCTACTACTTATTTTACTGCAACGAAAGACCATCAGGTTTTATTTTTTTGAATTTAGATTAAGGTTATGTTCGACTGAGAGCTTACTTAGGTTTTAAGTCATTATTTAAAGCAACAGAGGCAGCATTAAGTTCAGTAAGATCAAAAGAGATATATAGCTGCATATTATTAGAATAAGCCATCACATGACAATTCTCTAAAAACGACCAAATATTAGCAGCGAAAATAATAAAAAGCATGGGTTCAACTAATTATCCTTGTATTATGGCAGACAATATAGCTAGTTTCTTAGAGTATAAGTTATGGTAGGATATTTTCTCATATTTACTTGATACAAATGAATTAATTGAAGAACCTGATTCTTCAGAAGTCTCAAGAAGAAAATATTAGATTATTCCAGGGAATTGAGTTAGAAGTTTATGTACTCTGCGGCCTTTGTGAGCTGCTTCAAAGCACTAAATTGTCAAGAAGAAAATATCAATTTCTTCCAGGGAGTTGAGTTATAACTTTATGTACTCTACGGCCTTTGTATTACATCAGGTTTTTAAAAAAAATTACTTAACATTCTATTGATTTTACCATAGATGACTCTAACCCAGGGCAAAAGTTGCGACCCGACATGTAACTCGATTCTCCTTCGTCCACTCTACTATTAGGTACCAGAGCATCCCATATTTAAGCACGCCAGATACGAGAATTATCATTATTTTATCTATATGCACATAGGCCATAGATAAAATTTATTTTTATTTGTTGTTTACTATTTACTATTTTATTCATTACAGATTGATTGCGTTTAAGTGTATAGTTAATTTAATAATTTTGTGCCATTACAAGTATATATTAATGTAAGTGATGCTTATTCAATTTAAATAAAAATTAACATCAATACGATTTTATATAGTCAATACGGCTAAACGAGACTTTTAAGGTATCCACACAAAAGAGAAGTTCAATAAGGTTAGATCAGGATACCTCGCTGGCCAGTTTAGGTCTCAAAGATGGCACTACGTATCAAAGGGTTTTGTTTCACTATTATTATAGCAAAACGATTGTTTTTAAGCTTCTTGTATTATTGAAACATTTAATAACTCCTTAAAATTGTGTGTGAAAAGATAAATTGCATCTTTCTATTACTTGTAATGTTTTATGAACATATATTCTCTTGGAATATAATTGATTAAATAAATAAATAAATAATAATAATATTGCCGCAGCACGTTTCACATTCTCAGGAGCAATTACAGTACTTGGACGATCACATGGTTTCACATTTACAGCTGACAATGTTTCTCTATGCCTTTTCATCCACATGACAGAAGGCTTGTCATCCATGTGGTTTATCTGAGACCGCTTTCTCAAGGTCACACAAATCAATTCATTTTTTATTAAGGATTTTTGCTAGTCTTCGTTAGAGTAATTTGTGTTTGTGTCATGCGTAGGTATAAGTATTCATGATACAAAAACATCTGCATTTTTTTGTTAAGTAACAACAGAAACCGTTTAAAGGTATCACTAAATAAATCCAATACTGACTTCGATATGGTGATGATTAAAATTTGACCTCCGCCAATGGACTTGCAGTTTACTACATCGACGAGAATATTTATGTGCTTGATAATTTCATCGTCACAAGGTGCATCCTATGCTTAATACATTATTTATTTATTTGTTTTAAATATGACATTTTATAAATTTTTTGCTTGATAGTTATCACTTAGTTTGACTCTGATTATGCTACTAATTCCGAAGCAGTCAAAATAAATTTATTACCCAAATACTTTCAATAAAACTGCCTTGTCATTGGCTCACTCACTGCCTGCGCATCTGATTGTATAGATCCCACACTTTGTTTGGTTTGTGTTACCATTGTAGTCTTTAAGCTTTTGTAAACAAAAAGGCGGAGAACTCCACCCATTTTTGACGCTCCGATCGCTTTTTAAATTAGGACCTCCAATATAGGTACAGAAGATGTAATTTATAATTACAAGAAAAATAGGTGTGATCAAATATCAATGAAAAATAGCTACTTCTGATCAATAGTTTCCGACACATCCTTATGATTCTTCTCTATGAAATCCATGTATTTTTATACTATTAAAATTTGGACTATTTGCAAACGTCATGAGAAAGATTTGTTAACATTCATACTGAGTTTGTTTTCTAAGATATACTCTTCCCATGTTTCTCCCACTAAAATTACGATAGTATCATCTGCATAAGGGACCATAATAATTTGTACTAGTGTAATGTCAATGAATAAGTTATTACACAAAGAGAAGAGCAAGATTTTGGCGTTTATGTAGACAACGTCATTCTTACTACATATGCTATGGACTTTCGTCATTTGATTGTAATTCATCAAGAAGTGAATTATGAGGTACCGGATCAAAAGCCTTCGGAAGATCAAGGAAAAAGTTGTGACAGTGACAAATCGATATTGAAACTTACTAGAGACTTTTGGCTTTAAGTTGACTGACGCCTAATAGTTTTGATCAAATAAACTCATTAAATCCGAAGTTCTATATAAGATTATCTCGGATTTTGTTTTTTACTTAAAACAGAGCTTTAACACGTATTAACGACGCCACTGGTAACATGCATCTCTCCCAATGGATCTGTTCAGATCCCTCAGTCGATCGGGGTCGGGGGTGGCTTTAAGTAGCCAGAGGGATGTCACTTCAATTATCTGCGGCTCGCGTGTACGAAAAGACCATGTTTTTTAGCTAACTCCCCCATGATCGGACCTCGGGGACGGATCTTTACGTTAATTGTCAAATAAATAAGTCCCAACAGTCCCTATCTAATTTTTTCGCTTAGCTGATTGCTTAGCTTTTTTGAGGTTGTTCTTTAATTAACTGCGTTTTATTGTGGATTTTAACGGCCGATTTGGGTTTTTTTCGGTGATGTTTTATAGGCGACCTTTTCTCGACCTCTCAGTGTTATAGGAATTCACATTGCTTGCTTTGGTTAGTATCAGTTTTTTTTCTAACGGCTTCGATGCAATTAACGATTACTCTTCCTGAGTTTAAATAGCAGAATAAGTCTTTTGCAGATTGTGATCTATGTAACAACTTTCAAATAACACGTTCGATTATATATATTCTGGTGAGATTGCCAAATACTGAGTATACGCTATTGAAGCATCATGGCATTTTTAAGCGACATTTTCAGTCTGTGTGTGTAAAGCTAGCTAGCGTCCGATTGGCTAATAGTAATTAAAATGAAGAACTCAGTATATGTTGGTTGTGAAACAATTAAAATTACTTTAACTTCCAAGACTCCCATAGGATTTTTATAGAAATGTTTGTGACTGTTTAGTATGAATATAATAATTTATTTATAAAGGTTTTAAAGCTTCTACAACGGGAACAAATTGATAAGTAAGTCACTGGCAACTGACATATGCTGCGTTCTCAATTTGGATACTTGCAACTTATCGGACATTTTTTAATCCTTTGAGACTCCGTTGATACCAATCGAGTTGTATAAACTAGTACAGTCAGTAAAACTACCATCTACTCATAAAAGCTTAACATGTTATATTTTTCTCGTAGACCTGTCGTTTTCCTGCAGATCTATTTTAGTTTACTTTGGAATATCGTAGGTAGCAGTTAGCGTAGAAACCCCTTCCGGATTAATTGCTTGAACCTTGTATTTTGTAGTTAGGTATAAAATGTGCACTTTTTTCACAGAATTCGCTTTTCTTCTTCTTCTTTAGGTGCCCTCTTCGTTTCGTTTGAAGATTGGCTGCCATCAAAGCTATGCGTATTGTTTGTTGATACTGCAGATCCAAATAGTTTTCAGTTGTTGCAATTGTATCATTCTTTTGAGTTCCATGAATTCCATTCCATGAATTTCTTCTTCTTCCTCTGGATCTTTCGCCCATTATTTTTTCTTGAAAATTAGTTTGCAGTAACTGGTTATTATTTTACTTAGTTATCTTTGATAGTAAAAAAAGTTACCCCAAATTTTGTAAATGACCCAAATTGTAAAAATTGCAAAAAACCTAAACGTCCTCTTTTCTCAAAAACCTTTGGTTTCTCAAAAAATGTTATAGATATATAAAATGTGCCAATCATTTATTCTTCCATTTCACTTTTTGTTTCATGTCTCTATCTTTAATAGTAAAAAAGTTATCCCAAATTTTGTAAATCACCCAAATTGAAAAAATGGTAAAAAACTGAAACGTCCTCTTTTCTCAAAAACCTTTGGTTTCTCAAAAAATGTTATAGATATATAAAATGTGCCAATCAATTATTCTTCCATTTCACTTTTTGTTTCATGTCTCTATCTTTAATAGTAAAAAAGTTACCCCAAATTTTGTAAATGACCCAAATTGTAAAAATTGCAAAAAACCTAAACGTCCCCTTTTCTCAAAAATCTTTAGTGTTTCAAAAAATTTATAGTTACATAAACTGTGCCAATCAATTAGTCTTCCTATTTTTATCAATTAATTTATCTTCCCTCATAACATGTTCCAAGTATGACAGGCTACGTAGATTTCATAATAGTAAGTATCAATTCTTTCTCTTTCTGCATTATTTGAAAAACCTCCACATTTGCCACTCTCTCTGTCCACGATATTCTCAGTATTCTAATGTGCCTCCACATCTCAAATATTTTTGCCCTCTTGGTATCGATTTTTTTCAATGTCCACATTTCTATTCTGTAGAAAAGACCCAACAGCACGTAACAGCTCATAAGGCGAATTTTAAGCTTAAGCATTAAAGCCCATTCGTAGAACACCTTCTTCATTTTAGCAAATTTTTTGACCATGTACGGTTATGTCAGGAAAGTTTTATGGTGATTTAGATACCACTATTATTTTTGTTTTGCTGATGTTAACTGCTAATCCGTATTCTTCAACACTGCATTCTACTATTCTGTTAATTAGTAACCTGAAGATATTCTGGAGTGTCTGCAATTAAAATCGCATCATTGGCATATCTTAAGTTGTTTAATGGGATCCAGTTTATTTTAATTTAATTATTTAAAAACCTCAACTCATTGATATACATACCCCATATTGTCATGAGCGCTTGTAAAGAGTACACAATATGAGAAATTTCTGAAAATTATTTTCAGATTCTTAAATCGGCCGGCAGAAGGCCTTGAACTTCTATGGCAAATATTAAAATTAGATTTTTATAGCGGGTTATCCAATTCGAGGTTGGCTAAGTACAACCCTGCCGTTTGTCAGAAATAAACGTCATATGAAGCGTTTAAAAAAAAAAAAGTTGAAGATTTGCCATTTATAAATATGGATCATTTAACAGTCGAACAACGTACTAAAATTATTAAATTGTTCTATAAAAATGCGGATTCTCCTGTGTCAACGTTTAGAGCTTTACGAGCTGATTACGGTCGACATAATCGTCCTACAGAGCAAACAGTTTCGAAGACAGTAAGAAAATTTGAAGAGACTGGATCGGTTACTGATATTGTAAAGTTGCATCATCGTAACGTTCGTTGAGCTGAAAATATCGCTGCTGTGGCTCAAAGTGTGGAGGAAGACCCAAATTTGTCAATTCCTCGGCGTGCTCAAAATTTAGGTTTGTCTTACGGCTCACTGTGGCGAGTTTTGCTTTTGGATTTACAGCTCCATCCGTACAAAGTCCAACTCACTCAAAAACTTAACCCTACAGACCATGGACAACGCAGAACATTCGCAAATTGGGTGCTTGAACAACAAGCTGCTGATGCTCATTTTTCGAGCAGAATTTTCTTCAGTGATTAGGCTCATTTTACGCTGTGTGGCTATGTAAATAAACAGAATTGCCGCATATGGGGTTCTGAAAATCCTCAGGTGATCGTAGAAAGGCCTTTGCATCCCGAAAAAGTGACTGTATGTGTGGTGTCATTGGTCGGTATTTTTTTTGAAAACAATCGTGGGAGAGCCTTAACAGTAAACTCTGAGCGCTATGGAAACATGTTGACCAATTATTTTTGGAGAGAAATCGAAGAAGAAGATCTGGAAGACTTATGGTTCCAACAGGACGGGGCCACAAGTCACACAACACAGGCCAACCGAGCTCTTACAAGAGAAGTTTCCAGGACGTTTAATTTCAAGATTAGGTGATATCTATTGGCCCCCAAGATCCTGTGATCTCACACCTTTGGATTTTTTTTGTGGGGCTATGCGAAATATCGTGTCTACGCCAATAACCCTCAAATTCTTTAACAACTTAAAGCCAACATTCGTGAAGTTCTAGCCGAGATATCACCTGAAATGTGCCGAAAAGTGATTGAAAATTTCCTTAAAAGAATTGAAGTTTGTCAGAGGTCCAGCGGTGGACATTTAAATGATATTGTGTTTCACATATAATGGAATGATTCAATCTTTAAAAAAAATAAAAATTTCATCTGCAACTGAATATCTTGTGTGTTTTATTTAACTTTACTTTCCCAAGCATAAAATGTCAACAATGTTATTCTTCAGCGAATTTTTTCGTTTAAACCATGTTATCCTAAATGCTAATAGTGATGAGCGAAGATAAAATCAAACGAGCTATAGGTCTCATTTAGCAGAGCGTTCTTTACATCCTTTAACATATTTAACCTAATAAGCAGTAAAATGTGCATTTGATAGTAGACGCCAGGGAGCGCTGTCTTACAACTTGACAAATATGCGCAAGTTGCGTGCGTATAATAAACGATTGATTTAAGTAGATAATAATTAAGATGCTAGCACAATAAACGAGGAACGACACAAATTTTTTTTTAAGGTAACTAAATGCTGTTCTATCCAATAACCCATATATATCTACATATTAAATAAACTAAAAATTTTAACTTTCCAATAATTCATTTTCGCTTAGAGTATCCAGCTGATAAAGAAACAACTATTAATTGCCCCCCTCGAACGTGTTTCCTCAAATAAATAAACAGAAACAGAAGCTTTAAGTTCTTCTTATCCAACCACAAATGAATTCTCTCGCTCCGCGATGATAAATACGCCCACAATGGTTCAGAAATACTAAAACATTAATGATTTACAATTTATTTGGTCGTATGCAGCAGGATGTATAAACTATAAGAGAAATATCCGTGAGTAGACGTTTGTGTTCGATACAAAGGCAGAAAAAAAGTTGTTTTGTCACCTAATTTATTTGGCTTTTCACGGAACGCTCTGCGGGACGTATGGTTAATTTCTAGCGGGCATATCGGTGTAGATGATATATTTTAGAAGGCCTATATAGACGACTACACGACCGCTTGTGTTTGGTAACTAGTAGGATATGAAGAGTATATATATATATAGAGAGCAATATAGTAAGATATTCTCATATGTTGATAACTGATAATATTAAAGCGTTTTTTCCCGTTCGTTAGGCCTTATAACTATTTATGTCTGATTTAAATCTCGCGTCAATATTTCGAACTTTACTTCAGTGAACTGACAACTGACTCCCAGCGGCGACGCGGCTCCTTCTATACTCGGCTGACCATTCCGGAAGATTCGCTGACCTTCGAGACGTCGTGCGTCGTCACTTATGTGTATATCCGGAATGACGGAGAATCAGCTAGTTTCTCGGTGTTTACAATATCGTTACCACATAACTCACAAAAAAATTATCTTGTTCGTACTAGTTCGAAAAGAGAGATCAAATACTTGAAAGGATGACTTTTGTCAAAGTAACATCTTACATAAAGTGTTGATATCAATCTGCGAACATGAAAAAAAAAATTGTAACAACTCTTTACAATTATTTTAGGACACCAGGGATACCATATTTATTACCATATATAGTGTCTATATCAAAGGTTTGCGATAACAGGAATTTTATATAAGCCTGATTAGTACTCAAGCTTAATCATTTCCATCTATGCAAATTCAGTTAAGAATTGAGAGCAGAATTAGATAAAAGGTTCTGATGTAACTGAAAATACTGAAGTTATAAGATATTATCAGAATTTTCCAAAATCTCCAACATATTTAGAAATACAATACATTTATATTTAAATACAATATATAGCTTTGGTTAAATTGCACAACGTTAAAGTATCTTTTTGTACCATACCTTTCATAAAATAGGGCGATGTAAAATTTTATTGGAAGAAAGAAAGGAAAACTGATAGTGAACTGGATAAGTCAGACGACACCTGATTCGAGAAAAACTTGCCTAAATTATTAATATATAGATCCTAAATTACAAGAATATTTAGAAGAACAAGTCAAGGTCACTTATGCAATGCAGCAAGGTCTAGGGTTACCTAAAAAAGAATGACATACTTACCTTTGAAAAAAAGATTGTAAACGTAAGGGCATGGGATGTGAAGAGCAAGCCGTAATTGACTCAATAGTGTAGAGACCAGGAATATTCATATTCACATTAGCTAGACAGACTACCAAAGAGCCCGACTCTGATTTCCACAGTTGGATTCTACGGATATTGGAAAATTTACGGTATCGATAGCATGGTGAATGAGTACTTTAAAGAATCAATGAAAACTGGCTCCTTGCAAATAAGATCTTAGGCCGATAACATTAATATAGGCAATATTAACCTAAAGAGAGGCATTCTCAGAAGGACGGTTTCAGTGTATTATGATCCTGTCTTGCATTACATCTCCTATCAAAAACGATTAAATTAACATGATGTGATTTTAATATCAAAACCAATCACAACTCTAAATTGAGAGAAGAGAACTAATCAAATGGATCCATGGGATGGACATGACACTAGGAGTGCTCGAACTGCTACTTGATGCACAAACTACCTTAGGTGCTATGGCAAGAAACTGATTTAAATATCAAAATACCTTGGCTACCTATAAATAGACCCGAGCAGAAGGAAATTAAGGAGAAATTAGCAAGAAATTCAATTCGTGTGTGAGTAGCGGAAGCAATTAACAGCAAAGCAATCCTTACTCTTACATATTACTTTGGAGTTATTAAATGGTTACAGTTGATATCAAGGATATCAATATCCAGGTAATCACTATTCAATGTAACCACTACAAATTCAGTCTCAATTGAAGCCCGTTTTGGTGAAGTGCAAAAATGCTGAAATCAGGAATAAAATTTTAGAAGATCACAGACTAGATTCAGCTATGTGTGATACAAATGGTCTTATATATTAAAGATGTAAACAATAGAGTGGAAAATGCAATGAAGCATGGTCGAACAAATCTTAAACACTGATTAAACTAAATTGACTATAGATTGAATCTTTATCCCTGATAATGTTTTTTTGATTTTTGATTATTGCTAAACACTGGCAACTATAGATAAATGAATATTTGCCAGTGCATAGTCGTGAACTATACAAAAAAAGCTCGTAAGTTAAGGAGGCATGGTATGTTTGGTGTAAAATGGGTCAAATCTATGCAAGAACGTACGAAAGGCAATCACTTGTGAAAATTATTAGTACATCACACAAAAAGGACCACCCTCACAGAATATTTCAAGCACAGAGTAATGCTTCCACGAGAAAAAGGAAGAAAGGGGCATTTTTGACTTATCCAGTTGTGTGCACAATAACTAAACCTAAATAATCATGAATACTTACCTTTTTTGAAAAAAAAGAGAGCTCTGCAGCATGATACTTCATGAAAACCTCCAAAACGATCTTCAGAAAGATGATGTTGGCAGGGCTGCATCACTGCAACGGTTTAGGTATAGTGTAATATTCCGTACAACTGAAGGATTTATGATAAGCATTCAATATAATGTTGTAGATACTAGAAACCATCGAAAATATATACTGAAAGACAACACAGACAAATGCAGAAAGTGCAGCAATAGGACGCAGTGTCTCGGCTTGTTAATGCTTAGCTAGCAATAAGTACGTGCCTGGAAAGACACAATAAAGATGCAGCCATAACATGCAAGGGACTGCTTAAATTGCTGAATATTGTACAAGAAAATGAAACTTTATACCATAATATCCAGCTTCATCCAAAAAAATCTTTAATTATCTCAGAGCTCTGTTCTTGGGTCTCTGCTGTTTGATTGATCTCGATTCCTCACATTTACGCAGTGACACCACTCACTATCCTTTTGCGTGATATTTGGCAATCCTGTGAATATCCTTTAGGTGGATTAGTAATTAGCGTTCTAAATACTGGACTTGTCAGTCATTTCAAACTTTTAAAGATATCCTATATTCTAAGCTGTTTCAATAGTTAAATACGGCCAAAGTTTGAAAACTGAAGCTATTTAACAAATTTATCATACTATTATAATATAAAATTGATATTTACTTATACGTTAGTAACCTATTTCCTAACCACATAAGAAAACCCTTAAGTTTGTGGTGTAAAAAAAAACCCGCAGGCTGCGGTTGTAGACACCATAAATCACAGGAGCACTTGAAAAGCCACAACCGTAAACCAACATAAATATGTAAAAAAAAACAACCCAAGTAATCAACAAACCGAGGTGGCAGACGGATCAATGTCGCCAGCTTTAATAGAATCACAAGTTGACAGGTTTTCTGTTTAATTTTCTCTTTTTGACTTGCGACACCCGCCTAAAGTAGCGGTATTTTGTGATAGCTATGACTGCACCATTATGCTTTAATGCTACTAGCTTAATAGTTTTTTAAGTAGCCTCATAATCTAATAAACAACAGTTCAAAACGAGAGATATTTTAAAAGAACATTTTCATCACACACGTCTGGTCGTTTGCCAAAGAACCACACTGACTCAACGATATTTTTTGTACATAAGTCTCAAATTACACGCTTAACTAAACTACTAACCGTTTCGATTATTACCTTAAACTTAATTTACCTTACTGAATTTGAAGTGTTCCAGTGAAGGTGTTTTGCTACTGTGTTATACTGGTTCAGGTTTTCAGGCATTCTCTTCATCACAAATATTCGATATGGGGGTGTCAATGAAGGCAAGGCATTTTTGTTCACAGCTAATTTTTAGTATTCATGATATTTCGTCTATCATGAAATAGACTATCCTCACCAAGTTTTGGCACAAAAATACGGCTTTGATTCATTAGAGTATAAAATTACTGTTGCAGACTCGAGACTGCTTTATGTGACATATTGAAACAAATAAGTTTTCTTAGATTTATGTCTGAAAGTCATTTACATTTTACAACATTTTACAACTCCATAACTAATTTGTATGTGAAGTGACCAGACATAATTATTACTACCGTAAAATGGGGTGAATAGAAACAGTTTCGGACCTTTCCTACTCTGTTGCTAACATGGTAGTCACCTTTTTGACAACTAAAAATAAGGAATCTACAGGTCTCGACTTGTAGATCAAAAAGCGCATAATAGATTTTTTTTAATAGAGGTTTTTCCATAAAAAAGCGCTCTTTTTCTTTTCACCCTTAATGTGGATTGAATAGAAATACCCATTTAAATTGGTCAAATTTGCTATTTTACCCACACGAGGGCGAATAGGAACACCTGAAAAAAAATTTAGATTGATAAAAAAATATAAATACACAAAAAAAACTGACAAAAACAACAATTTTACAAAAAAAAATATATTTCTATAGAAATGTAATAAAGTTTAAACATATTATTTAAATTAAACAACTTTGATGCAAATTAAATTTTAAAATGTCTTTTCTTGACGTAGATGCTTCTATCTCGTCATGAACTGGAAAAACCTCTCCAACACCCTAGCTAAAATGAAAGGTGGAAACATCCGGAACTTCTGGAAATCCATAAATATATTCTGACGAGTGTTTGGTGGGGCGACTTCTTAAGAAAGTGGCTTCAATGTCATTTTCTGTAATATTATTGACTTGTCCAATAAATTATTTATTTCTTTGTCTATTTCGATATTTTGCTGGAAAACACACCAGAAGCCAAGTTCCTTTATCTATTAAATCAAGCGAAATAAGAGAAACGCATCGGAACAATTTACCCTCAAATCAGACTGATGCTGATGAATTATTTGTATCCAACTTATTCTCGGATTTATCGGTGAAACTTGGTAGTGAAGTGTCCATTTCTGAGTCTGCCTCTGAAGCATGATCTTAAGCTTTTGCCATTATTGGCATGAAATTACCAGGGGGCAAATTCATTTTCGGTTCTAAATCTTCATCTAAGGTTTCCATACGTCTTTCCAAATCATTATCCTCTTGATCGTCTTTATCCAACGTGCTTTCAAAATCTGCACTTGTAACGCTTTTGCTAGCAGGAACTTGAATTTTACGACGTCGACTCTTCATATTTTGACCATCTATGCCATATCTCATTGTTCTTAGAAGGTTTACCAAAGAGTTATTAAGTCCTTCTTCAATGTTCTGATTCTCATCATTTGTCTCGTCAAGATTTTGCTGCGGAAGGCGTCCCAAGTGGAAAAATTCCACACATTCTAAACCCAGATTGTATGTTTTTTCCAGCATTAGGCTCAATAGTCTTTGACAAGTCATTTAGCAAGAAAGGGAATCTGTCCTTTGGAACCGTGCAATGCTTTGAATCAGCCCCCATTTTCCATTTTTCAAGGACTGTCGCCAAGCTGTTTTAAGAGGCCGGAAAAATGCCACGTCCAGAGGTTGGGTCAGATGAGTAGAGTTAGCCGGGAGAAAGATAAATTAAATATTATTTTCTTCGCAAAGAGATACCGTACTTGCAGAAAAATGTGAACTCAGATTGTCGCCAATTAAGTACTTCTTTCCCGGTAGATCTTTTACTGCAGGTATGACAGTTCTCTCTACCCAATCTGAGAAGGAAATCGCATCAAACCAACATGATTAAATCTGACGTCCTTTGGTCCTCCAACTGTCCAAGATGTATACAAATTTTTAGCTTTGTAAACCACGTATGGTGAGAACAATTTTCCATTAGCCGAAGCAGCGTACGTACATAATAGAAACGGCCGACTTCGACGTATTGCAAATACGTTCTGGATAGCGACAGCCCCTTTTTGAGATTACTTTCTATCTACCCGGATAGTCAGTTAAATTTGTTTCGTCGTAATTTATTATGTTTGATGGCGGTACATTTTTCAACTCCGTGGCTAAATTGTCAAAATAAGCATTGATAGTATTATTGGGAGAAACAGCAGCTTTTGAGCTCCTGATGTTTTGGCAGACTCTAGATCTTAATTCATTTTTGTGACGTTTTAAAAAAGAATAGACAAAGTCTCTGCCAGGGATATTACCTTTAAATCTTGTTATTGTTTTACCTCTACTGTCTAGATAATTTTTTGTCATCATCCTGACGTCCAAATGGTCAAGTGGATACCTTTAATCGGAACAAACTATTAGTTGATAGACTAAAATATCTTCTTCTTGTTTGGTTAGGGCTGTTTGTCCTCCATGACGCTTTAGATTTCGGTTTTCGTGGTGCCGATAAAGCACAGAATAATGAATGTTACATGTTTCGTGAGCCACTCTATAACTCATCTTATTGTCAATTGAAGCAAGGGCTATTTTTAGAGTTTTTTTATCAATTTTCTTATATGTTTTACCTCGAGGGTCTGGTTTTTAAACGCGAGGCATTTTCCTGCAAAAGAAAAAACAATTATGGGGTGGATAGAAACAGCGTGTTTCTATTCATCCCAAAATTACTTGAAAATGACGGTATGTATTATATTACATCATAGTAAAAAAAATAAGCAAGACAAGCAATTTCTGAAATAGGCAATGTAAACCAGACACCTTAGAGCTACTTTAACCAAAAACTCAATGTCTTACCTGTTTTTAGCTAACCACTGTGAATAAAGTTTTGCCAGTAATGAAAAAAGCACGTGTTCACTCCGACGGGTGGTTGGTACTGCAATCAGGGCTGCCACCATAAAACATCTTTGGCCTGTTAAAGTAGTTATGACGACACTGTTGACCGTTTAAGAACAAATTTGAAGCGTTGGGAGGTTTAATTCCGATGTTGTTTTTTTTTTAAAGAAGTTTCCTGTTTTTGTTGCTATTCACCCAGCAGTTTCTATTCACTCCATTTATCTTCCATATTAACTTTATATTTATATAATTTTTTTTGCTTTTGTGATTCTTCATAGAAGACTCATCTTTTTCTTTGTAAAATCATCATTTGACTTATTTTTTCTTAACTCGTCCCACTTTTTAATGTCTACTACCCTTTTACTAATTTCTTAATAGTTTATCTTTATATCAAAAACTTCTGTCAACATAAATACTGTATATTTAAATAGCCTACTGTTTATATATTTTTTATTATTTTGTTGGTAGGGTCCTACAACTCAGTTAACTATCGGAAGCGCCAAGGCTGTATCAGGTTTCAGATTATAAAATCGTTTTACGTAGGTGAGATATTGTGTTCATTCATTAAGGAATTAATTGGATATCGAATATCGGCGCCTACGTCCTTGTTCCACGTTATTTGTGTAGTTGCACATAACATTATTAAGTCTTTTAGAATTGGAAGCTGAGTATTTTAATTAGGCCTTTTGACATCTTAATTACTGTGTAAAAATCTTGATTCATTAGAACTAATATATTAAAAATAGTTACAAATAAAATATTTAACGTTTTGCTTGGCTCGCATCATCTTTTTTTTCATTCTGTTTAATTTATGTTCAGGCTAAAGGGCGACATGTCAACCCAATAAAGCTATTAACGTCAACATATACAAACTGTTTAATATAACAGAAACACAAACTCCCTCTAGTCGAGTGTTGGCTTATCCAAATGCGGTATAGATTAAAGGGTAGTTCGTTAAGTGATGATGAGTGAAACAACCTTTTTTTTCGGATATTCGGTGTTTATTTTATCGTTGGATGTTTAAAGTATTTAAGTTAATTAAAGGCGCATTAAGGTAATATAATACTAGAAATTAATAAAACAAATAATATCGTGAAAATTACGTAATTTGCATATTAACACTTCGTGATCCACAAGAATCATATGAATTGATTGTACAACAGTGCTACTCAAATTTATTCTTGACTGTATGTAATGTAACGACTAGAAGAATAGAAAGATTCCTATATATTCAGTTTGATGTAATAAAAAGTTCATATACCTCGAACATTCCAGACCACAGATCTTTCTGCATCAAGATAAATTCATTCAATAGTAATAAATATTTTAAAGTTATCTGCAAAACCTAAGATATCAATTGACGATGTATTTGGGCAAATCAATAATAAATGTATAGCACTGGAAACATATTTGTAATCTATTTCTAGTGCATCAGAGAAATTATGGTACATTCGGCCTTTCTATATATTTTTTGTAATTTCTAGTAGCAATATAGCTTCATTCTGTATAACAATTATAAAGCCCTTGGTTTCTGTATAAAGATATCCCTTACTTAGACATTCTGTTGACTACTGTTGGAGCTATGTAATGGTTTTCTGAACCAATCCTCCTGTAATTGGGTAGTAAATTAATTGTCAAGTCGATGAATGCTTTCTATTAATAAATATTTGTCCAGTGCGATAATAAGAGTAAGGCCGATGTCTCAACCTCATTTGTTTTAAGTTTGTGAGGCCTCTGCTGCCTTGACTTCTTAGAACAAGGTCAGTTTTTGTCAATTTAAGAGTTTCGAATGAGTAAGACAAAGTTGGTATGATGCTATACATTACTTTTATTATTATTAGAATTTTCAATTGATTCATTTTATTTTAACACTTTTCGAACAAGAAGCGCTTTTCAGCAGGACAGTTTTTTATAGACTCAGTAGATGGTGCTTTCCCGGAATTTCATTGATATCTGAATTGTTGCTTTTATTACCACCGTGATAACTCTTGTTTTCACGCCTCCACTGTCCTACTTCTATCTCTAGGTTCTTGTATTTCAGCCTCTTTCTCTATGATGTTATAATCAGATGACGTGGCAATATCTATAATCACGCATTGTTTCTTCGCTTTATCGTTCAGTACAAGATTCGGTTTTATGGTGTTCATAGATCGATCAGTATGTACATATTCTGGTCTCATATGACTAATTTTATTGGTTTCTACTACAGATTCAGCTTTATGGTCATACGATTTTTTGGGTATTTTAATGCTGTACTCTCTACATACAGTGCATCCCAAAAGTTATGTCTAAATTCATTTAAAATTCAGGGGTGTGTTCGAAAAAAAAAACGCTCGGACCCGTCGATTTTTATTTCAAGTTGCGCATTTTTGTACTAGTGTTTGTATATACAGGGTTGCTCAAAAATAAATTACGACCATCAACTTCATTTTTTCAAATGAAAGCACCTTTTTTTATTTCATTTTTGAATTCCGCGTGGAATTCTACGTATGTTTCATACATCATGTCCTATACCTAAAGTCAGTTATCGAAAAAAGACGACCAAACATTATTATTGAAGTTCACCTTACGAGTCACCTTATCTCTGAGAATTTTTATACAGATCAAAATTCCATTCATTCGTGTTTTTTTATTGTTGGCTGGTGACCGTGTATTTTCATAGAAACTGTATGACAGTTGTACGCCAAGCAGATATTGTCAAGTGTGAAGTGTACGAGCAAAGTTGCGGTTTTCACAATGGTAAAGTTAAAGGAACGAGAAAAAATAGAAATTCTGTGCATGGTTGGGTTTGGTGATAGAACACGTACTCAAAGAGAAGCTGCTCAATTATTCAATGAAATCCATCCTGATCGTCCTCCGATATGTCAAAAGGTGGTGAGTAGAATAGAGGCGAAATTTAGAGGATTCGGACATGTTAGAGATCTGCCGAAATCTGGTCGTCATGCTCGAGATGAAAATGAACAACTTGACGTTTTGCTTTCTTTGGAAGAAAATCCATGCACTCCTCTGTCGCAGATTGGGGCAAATTTACACATGGCGAAATCTATAGTTCACCGAATAGTTAAAAAGCACAAATATCACCCCTACAAAGTTATTCCTGTCCAAGAGTTATTTGATGACGATTTCGATAGGCGAAATCAGTTTTGTGAACGCTAACAAAACATGTGCAATCTAAATAATAATTTAGTAACAAATATTATTTTTCCGATGAAGCCACGTTCTGTTTGAATGGTAGTGTGAACAGACAAATTTGTCGATATTGGGCAACAGAAAATCCGCATTGGATGATGGAGGTAAACACCCAGTACCCTCAAAAACTAAATGTGTGGTGTGGAATAGTGAGCGGAAGAGTGATAGGTCCCTTTTTCTTTGAACAGACTTTAACGGGACAAGTGTATCTCGATTTTCTCCAATTTGAATTAGTTCCAGCATTACTAGCTTTTTTCGAAATCCATTGGACCCAGACTATCCTGACGAAGAACTAATTTTCCAGCAAGATGGCGCTCCTCCGCCCTATGCTGCCACTGTGCGTAGATTTTTGGATGAAACCTTCCCCAATCGGTGGATAGGAAGGAGAGGACCCATCGAATGGCCTGCTAGGTCGCCTAACCTAACACCAATGGACTTTTTTTTGTGGGGATACCTCAAGTCAAAGGTATTTGTTAATAGGCCGAATAATCTAGACGACTTGAAAGAGAGAATTCGCAGAGAAGTGCGCGTCATAACTCCTGAAATTATTGAAAATGTGCAACGAGACTTTATTGATCGCCTTGGATATTGTCAAGCCGTGAGTGGCAACCATTTTGAACACTTAAATTAATTTTTGTTCTTTTTTTATTTGTTACATGAATCGTCTTTTTTTCGATAACTGTTGACTTAGGTATAAGACATGATGCATGAAACATACGTAGAATTCCACGCGAAATTCAAAGATGAAGTAAAAAAAGGTGCTTTCATTTGAAGAAATGAAGTTGATGGTCGTAATTTATTTTTGAGCAACCCTGTATATACATATTTCACGTACAAAAATGCTCAACTTGAAATAAAAATCGACGGGTCCGAGCATTTTTTTTTCGAACACACCCCTGAATTTTAAATGAATTTAGACATAACTTTTTGGATGTACTGTATATGTGTCTGCGTAATTAATAATAATATAAAAGTGCGTAATAGAAAATAATAATACACATGAATTGTATGTGCGTAAGAGAGATCCAAGATTATTTCTTGTTAAAATACTGTAACGATTTTTTCAGCGAATCTTCTGGAATCATGGTCAGCCGAGTATATAAGGAGTCGCCACCAAAAGTTACTTGACAATTCAGTCGAAGTTCAGTTCGGAATATTGGCGCGAGATTTATATCGAACATCAATAGTAGTAAATAAATACGGTGGAAATAAATATTTCTAGTAGTCGTAAGTGATCATGTTTAGTAGTCTAATTGTGTAAATAAATTAGTTGACTATTTCCGATTGTTTTAATTCACACCTAACGAACGATTAAAACGCTATAATAGGTATACCATTTGTCAGTTACTTGCTTACTCTGTCCTAAACACATTGTGTTATAAACAATAATTAAATAAAAGTAAAATTACGTAATTTGCATATTAACACTTCGTGATCCACAATTCACGATGCATAATTTATTGCAAATACATCTAACTCAATTTTACATTTCTCTGCCTTTACCACATAAGCAACAAATTCCAATGAATTAGCAGGTCTATGTTTAAAATTTTCTATGATTTTATCATTTATAAGACCTGATGGCCAAATTAAATAGATATATAAGTAAAGGAATCAAGTATAATAAACTCTCAAATAGTATCCCTGCCAGTAGCCTTTATTTTGCTGAATTAAAATTCTAATTTGATCAGAGTAGTATTTTAATAAAGTGCACTAATATATTTTTACTAATCACTAATAATCAATCAACAAATAATTCAACACTATTTGAATCCTGACATAGGTTTATGTTTAGTTTCATATGCTTAATAGATTATTTGACCCTTATTATAGGATCCAAACAAAAAACATTCATGTAACTGAATTAGTTAGAGATAGTATCAATAACCTCAAGGAAAAGATATTACTTTTCAATAGGATTTTATTCCATTCATTGGTTGTAAATGTTAAGTGTCCATTGTTAAGAAGTACATGCTGATTAAAAAATCATTGGCTTTTACGCACTAATCTAAATAGGATCTTAGAGACTATTAGCTATTATATCGATTCTCAAACAAACAAATAGATTTTCTCTTTTCTCAATTAATTTCTTACATTACCATCCTCTCTTTGAAATTGCCTCGAAGTAGCATTTTAATACTGTTTTAAAAATGGATTGCTAATTTAAATCGGCTACATGATTAAGAAAAATATTTTTTTCAAGCGCATTCTTAAATTTATTATTAAAAGCAAAGTCAAACAAATTTGATTTATATTCCAAAAGCTTTTATGTTTGGCACAATCATTGTGTTCACAGTCAATTGTTTAGCCATTTAAACATTTTTATTACCCGAGGATAACTGACTGCTTTAATTAACACGCTCTAATATTTCTTAATATATTTATACGGTGCTTACGTAAGAAATATAAATCATATTAAGAGCCACTATCGTTATTAATTAAGTACATAATCCCTTAGTATTCCAGCCAACTATAAACGCGCTCATAGGCTCCCGGGTGGTTATATACCTTAAAAAAAACAAATGCCACTATTTAAGAGGTTTTTTATCTTGATCCATTCCTTCTGCTCGGTTGTGTGCTACCTGGCCCATCACGGCTCCAACCAACACTTAACTTGACAAATTGGCTGATTATCATTTTTAATTGGCTACAAAAAACGGGAGAACGATTCTTAAGTTGCTGTGCTTCTTGAAACATACTTCGGTCGAGTATTGGCTACTGGAAGCAGTTAATCAGCCGTGTCTAAGACAAACAAATCGGTCTGCATGCTCATTGGTATCTGTGAATAATTTTATGAATGGGAATCAATTAGCATTAAAAGAAAATGAAGGAATGATGCATTTTATTGAAGGTAAAAGAGTTAAAATATCAGAAATACCTACCTGCAATGGCTGCTTTAATACTTTTTGCTCATTTTGTAACCATTATATATAATGATTGTTGCGTACTTGATGACAGATTAGAGAAAATATTTTACAGAAAAAAAAACGAATTTAGGTAAGACAGTAATTTACCAGACCTTCTTTCTTATTGACGACATTAGGGTAAGGCAGGGAAAAGCGACATCAGACAACGACATTGAAAAGGGCACGGAATCTTCCAATAATTTATTTTACGAAAAATATATATTTTTTGTTAATTTTTAAGATTAGAGTGGTTTAAAATACATAGTTCGTTATTTAAATTTGAAATTAGCAAAAGAACGTTTTAGATTAACTGTTTTACCTTTGGGCAACAAATTTAATATATCAGGTCTTATTTTTAGAAAAAAATTTCATTTTTATTTAACCATTTTCATAGAGGCCACCACCACTAGAAAATAATTAAACAGCAACCCTAATTATAACAAAAGCCTGCTTTGCTATACGCATTTGGTCAACTCAGGTCTTGCGTGCGTCATATTCGTTCTCTCTTTAATTTAAGTCTGAATTTCTATTGCTTGTTAATGCATTAATATTTCAACACCCAAGAAAAAAATTAGGCAGTTTATAGACAAATGGATCAAAAACTAAAAAAAATAATTAATTAGAAACCCCAAGACTAGAATTACTTTAAGGTAGATTGTACTTCTCCACTTCACAATTTTTTTAGTTGTACTCAAATTTATCAAGAATGGGCCTGAGAGGCCAAGAATGAGATTCAAAAATCTATTTTGAGGATAACTCAAGAACCTTTTGAGGGATTTTCATGATTTTTTCAAGAGGAGTGTAGAGGGACTTTCAAAAATTTCAAGTTTTCATGCATAAAACATTATTTTGAGTGAAAAATTGAGTGAGGTGGAGCAGCAAAAAAAGTATTTTTCACTTCAATGCAAGATAATTTAAAAACTGTTCCAGGCATTTGGATAAGGCTTTCACACAGAATTCACACATTTACATACATACAATTTCATTATTTCTTATAGTATTAATTACTTATCATTTGATAAATAAACAATATAAAAACTGCATTTGGTATAACAAGGATAGATCAAACTAACTTTATTAGGCCACAGTGTATATTAAAAACGAAATGGTAGACACACTTAGACAGGAGCCGAGAGTAAATGCTTAGAATCAATATGGTCCTCACAACTTCCAATAACTTTAAATCATTAGCAAAAAGCACATTTACCGATGTAAAAAATATTTCTTAAATACTCATTATAAAATAATTAAATTATGGATATTCACCTCAACAACGTTTCAATCCTTTACCAAGCTAAGCCTCTAATGCTTTTAGCTTATGTCTTGTTTCAAAGCAAGAGGTTTTCCATAGGATCGAAGGCTATGGTGTAAACGGTATAAATGCTTAATTTGAAAACTCCGATTCATAGAGCCAATGAATTATTGCTAAAAATGTCTTCAGTTTGTTGCTGTGGCTTAGTTAGGCCAAAAATTAAACTGATCAGCAAAAGTTTTACCTACTGTTAGCAGAGCTATATCCATCCAGGTGTTTCAAGCCCTTTAATGTAGTCATTGTTGATTTAAGGTACATAACTCAAATAAGTTGAGGTACTCATCAAGTACCTACTCATTCTTGCAACAAATTACTTTAACCTAGATGCGAATGTTCTAACTCAATATGTATCTCACGTGCATATTATTAGGTACCAGAGTATCCCATATTTTATCATGCATTCTAATGCCAAATAAAAAAAATATTGTTTACCCATCTACTTTCGCATAGACCGTGGGATTATGTTTTGCTTTATTAAGTTTATATTTTTTTAAATTTTTATTTGTATGTTAAGTTTTACAGGAATTGTTTTATCTAACCTATTTTTTGATACAAATAGATGCCTAAAACTAAAATGTGGAAAATAAAATAATAATTATTATATAATATTTTTGTTGCTTAATTTCTATATCTTCAAAGCTTATATCTTCTATTAAAACTTCTTGAATTTTCTTAGGGTTAATAAGATATTGAAGTTGTATATTTATGAATAAGTTGGTATTAGAAAGAGTTTTAATTTATGGCAAAGCTATGGAGATATTGTTAATTGACAGAGAAAATTTATCATGGTTTATTATGACGTCACATTGACTTTCAATAAGACGACATTCAGTTAAAGTGACCTTTTCGAATTGATAACAGTTTTCGTAAATTGTTTCTGGACTTTTTGTACAAAATAATAAAGCAAAGTTATTTCGGACAAGAGCATAATGATTTTCTTCATTCGAGGGTTTACTATTGGCAATGGGATTATAACAAACCCATCTAGAGTTTATTTCGTCACAATGGTTAAACCATAAATTGCCACAGTAAAATTTACTAGGTATGATTAGGTTCTTAGATTCACTATTAGGTATTGGATACACAAACTTAAGGCCACATTTATGTTCATTAAAGGTACCTTAACTACCAGAATTACCATTTCTTCTAGAATTAAAAATCCTGATTTACAAATAAAACTTAATTCGGATATACGATTAAGGGACCATAGGGATTCGTTAGGATAGTGCATTCTTAAATAGTCCCAGATTTATATGTATTGTATAATTTAGTGTTTCTAAATATGCAAATGAGATCATACGAAGTAATTTCTCCTGGTAGTCATTTAAGTTAGAAAGCTATTTAAACTGATTTTGTAATAATAGAACAAATTTTATATCGTCTTCTAAATTATAAAATTCAGTACGAATGCGATTGGAGTTTTCATTAACAATCTTTTTCTTCGAATTGTCTCATAATAATTCCTGCAAATGAACTGAGTTCGTTAATCTTGTGCATGGATTTTATTTCATTATTTTTAAAAATTTGTAAATTATGGAAAATGTTGTTAAGGTCGTTGTCGTCTAGATTTCCGGTGATAAATTTGATACCTGTTCCGATGTAATTTGCTAAGCCACGCTTTTTGCGGAATTTCCTTAGCACTTTTCACTGATATTCTACGAAGATTGTATAGGTCGGATATAGGGCATTAAGATTTGAAAATCACTTCTATTTAACGATATACGATAGAGGATAGAATTGCCGTATCCTGTTCGCAGCGCCAATTAAATACAACAGCCGACGAACTTCCTTTTAAAAAACTTTTCATTTATACTATTAATATGATTATTCGGCGTTATTTTTATGGTTTGTAGATATCACTCTCGTTTAGATTGAATGTATAATAAAATAAAACAGTTTTGTACCATCAAAAGAATTACATTGATTATTCTTATTCAATTAAAATAAAAACGATTCTCAACATCCATGCGGTTTGTTTGCGATCGCTTTGTCCAGGCCATAATAGTTGTCATCCGTGCGGTTTATTTGAGACCGAGTCACCGCAATGGGTTCGCGTTTTTTTTTTTTCATCTCAAAAAATGTTCAGTTATTAATGAATTCATTATTTTCTCAATATTGCGGTAAAAATTTGCAAAAACACTTTTTGATAGTATATTTTAAAAACATATTGAGAGTTGTTTTAGACGTGGAATAAAAATTTATGATTTTAGTTATATTTATGAGTGGACGAATTCTAGTTAGCATAGTGGGAAGCAGCTGAAAGTTATCGATCGCTTTTTAACTTGTAATATATTGCAAGCTAATACATTAATTAACGCACGCAAGAACTAAGTTAACCTGTTTGCTTATAAAACATAAGAAGCTTCTGATTGATGCTATCCTATGCATATTACATTTATATTTTATTTTCCTTATGTATATGATTACTAATGTTATTCATGCTGTATTGCTGTCAAATAAAAAACGTTGGCATGATAATAAATATAACTGGTGCAGTCGGGTAGGATCAGGGCAGTTTTCGGTTAAGATTTGCACGTCATCGGAAAGATCAATCGTGAAAATGTGTGTGAGTTTAACTCTTCAGTCCTGATTACAAACGTGAAAACTGAGATCAAACATTATCAGAATCGCTCTAAGACGAGAAATCCTTAAAAGCTTCTTTGGTGTTGCACCAATTGTACATCGACAGCATCAGACAGTAAGAGGCCAAAATTTAACTGATTGGAAAAAGGTAAGTGCCAATTTCTTGTCAAACTCTTTGCCTTACTGTATTGTTAATTTACAGATTTTATTGACATATTTGAAAAAACCTATTTTGAATTTGTTTTAGGCTTGAAGTAGTATAAGTAGAACCAGGGAAGTACATTTATTCTCATCTTCTATGAACAAGGGTTCAGGTATTTATACAGTCATTATTTTCTCATTATCCGGGTGCATACTTATTGGTAGAAGTAGGTATGTCTTAAAAAGATAATATTAATTTCTTTAGAGGTGGAATTATAGTTATTTTGGTAAGTGCTTTTTGAGTCATCGCGAAATTTCTTAGCCATAGTTTTTGGAATATTTGTGGACACACTCTAGGCAATCCTAAGTATTAAGTGGAATTTATCGAAGGCTTTCTTTTCAAAAAGTGGAATTAATACTCGTAAATGGGCCCGAACACAAGAAAGAGGAAACCCTGTACTATACTATTGCAGTTCTTGATAGACTGTTCATAGATTCTCCTGTTTTAATGAAAATATATCTTAAAATGGTTTATGAATGTAAATAAATAATTCTGGTATCATTCATCAGACGTCAAATTTAATTAAGGATCTTGAGGGTGTCAAAAACCTTTGTTGAAATTTTGCTTATTGGAGATTAAATAAATATGAAGCTGTGCTGCTATATGATGTGTAGTTCGGAAAAAAATGCTGATAAATGGCTTGGAGACATGTGCCTTATATTTTGCCAGCAAACATTAGAGATCCTATGAATGACTATAGAATGTTGGTATCTTAAACATTGATGAACTTCTTAATACATCTGTGAATAGATTGATTCCTTTCAGTGGGAGAGGCAGGATCCTTTCGAAATTCTTGGTTATGATTTATCTAAAACTATATGTGGGAGATTGGTAACATACTTTATGTCAAAAATCTCAAGCCAAATTCTTGATAAATTTAAGAGATTTTAACGCTAAGATTTCCATTTTCACTAGTTTGGGCCTAAAGCTTCACTGGAGTAATTACTGTGCAATGAATCACATTATATACAGTATTTAAAATTTAATTTTAGTGTGGCCATCAAAAAAAAAATTTCGAATTGATCTTAAGTAATAATTTGGAAAAAAAAACACGCTTTAAGGCTATATTCATTTTTCAGCTCATTCAAGTATTTTATAATGTCCCACTTAAAACAGGCGCCATGCTGCATCACAAAAAAACCTAAAAACCTATATACATGTCGCTTTGGTTTATATTATATGTTCTTATCAATCCTATTAACTCAAAGCCCCATCATAATTAAGTTTAATCATAAAATGTAAACAAGAGCACGCAGTAGCACACGGAAGGCTTTTAAGATATTGTAGGGTTGATTGCCCGAATAAACAAACATCTGTTCGGGGGTGTTGTAATCGGTGTATTATAGGCAAAGAAGCTTTTAAAAGCCCGACTGTATTTAAATAAGGTATCATATTATGGAGCAGGAGCTTTAAAAAAAATTAGATTTATGATTAATATTATTATTATTATAGTATTACTATTATAATTATTATTATTGAAGTAGATGTGCACTTTTCCTCATATACCATATGCCTTAAAAAAAAAAGTACCGGAACCAAAGTAATATTTAAAGTACATCCCGACAAACTGAAAACTTCGTAAGAAAGGATCGTAAAACACGATACAAATGGCCGCACGGTCTGACCGTTGTGTCATGTCATTTAAAAATATTATTTCGTAGACGTAATAACCATAAGGTGTTACTGGCGTTAGTTAGGAGTCGAGATAATTTAAAAGAAACACCTTCTTGGTTCAACTGTTATAAGTTATGATATCTTGGATCGTAAAAGATCAGATAAATTACGAAGGTATGAGGCAGTGTGGTCTTTCGATGGCTCTTCACACTTCTGTGTGGCTTTTTTATTAAATAATTTAGTGAATTTAACGGTTAAAGGGATATAATATATTAACATCTTGCGTTTGGCCACACGGACATGGTTCTCTTTAGAGAATCATTATGTTTAGTCAACATTATTGAGAAGAAAACATGAATAAAATTTTCTTTATTCTCCCTTTCACTTATGTTTGTCACTTGCAATAGATAAATAGTAATAAGAAAATAAGGAAGGCTAGGAAATTTTATATACCCATGTACCAATGTTTTGTGGATTACCTGAAGAGTTTTGACCATGTTCAATAATTCAGATCACATTTTTGAACCCTCGTTATGCAAATAATATGGTCGTCATATCTGCCTTCCTAGTCTCTAGTCCAATACCTAGTCTTAACTTCCGAATAGTCTGCTTTCCATTTGTAAGATATGCGAAGCTAGTTCATCCTCTTGGGCAGCGTTAAACACAGGCTTGTACCGACTCAGACCTAAAATTATTCGGATTGCGGAACATTAAAACTTATCCAATGTTCTGGCAAATGAAAAATCGAGTTTGCTACAGAAAAAAATATACGAGGTCTTAGTGCTTCGGCACAGATTACTCAAATAATGTAGAAATGAATACACACGACTGATAGGGACACTAATTTTACATTTTCTAATAGATGGCAGTAGACAGTTAGAAGAATTAAGGGGTACTTGGTTTAATCGACTAATCCGGTTTTGTCCAACTCTTACAGAAACACAAAAAAGTCCCAAATATCAAGTCTACAATCAACAAGAACTATCCCAAGAAGAAACTTAAAATGGCTTCAAATGTCTCGAAAAAAATTATAATGTCTGGAAAATGGCTCAAGTCTCAAAAACAGTCGAGTTGTACAAAACACTGAACTAATTTGTTATTTGCGTTTTGGTTTGAATTTTCATATAAATTAAACTAAGGGTCATTAGAAACGGTAGTTTGTCATCAATCATACAAATCTATGCAAAAGTAGAAAATCTTGATAAAGGAGACTTGCCCTATAGTGGCTATATATTTTTTAATTCACGTCATTGGCTGTACGGGTAGTAAGTCAGTAAGTAATAAAATAACCTTTAAAATTTGGAAACAATAATGTGGTTCAACAGTTCATTTAACTGTGTTATCTATAACTCAGATAGCTGCTAACCTGAGATCTGAAAGCGCATCCAGTTAGCACGTTCAGATAGGATTCAACTGACATTGAGGAAAGACAGAAACAGAACCAAAACTACCAAAGTATAACACTACATTTCTCACAAAGACGACATTATCGGGTCAAAACATCAAGAGTAACTAAGTGATTAACCCTGGAACAGCACAGTTATTTTATCTTACGTACACTGCACAGTGGGGTCTCGGAAACCCCACTTGTTTTTTACGTTTAAATAACTATTATTCAATGTTTTTTTTTATGTGTGGATTACAGAACAAAAAACATTGTTTTATTATCAATAAATGTTTATTAAAAAAAAAATTCATAGAAGTACAAAAATAAAAATAAAAAATATATGTAGGCAAGTGCCTTCTCTTGCATTTTTTACAAATATGAAGCTATAACAAAAAAATATAAATAAAATATCAACAAAATGTAACTAGTCTCTCAAAAAACCTTAAAACTAAAGGAAAACCTAAATTTTGTAACGAGAAAAGTATTTTGTTTTCTTAGCCAGGCACTTCAATTTTTGTTCTGACACTCACAACATATGCTCCAAACAGTATGGTTTGTGGCACATTGCACAGGCACAATTTGTTTTTTGATCTTTACCACGTGGACAAAAGCAGCATCTGACCTTTTTAGGCAAATTAACATCGAAACGTTCTCTTTCAGGTTCATCTACTCCTTATATTTCGCTTATTTTTAGACGTAGCGAGGTTTGCAAATTGGTAACTTCTAAGCGTTCCTTTAGGTGCGGTTCGATTAGTGCCATTGAAAGTTCTTTTAGACATGCTTTTCTATTGTTTTTTCTTTCTTTTTTCCATTGAGGATTTGCAAGTGAAAATAGTACCATAGCATTTATTCCGCTAGTATCCAATATATTAAAATTCTAAGAGGCCAGCGTCTGGTTTTCCGAGAAGTGGTGTAAGAGTGACACATCTGATCAAAGGTGTCTGTACCACCTTTGGTTTCATTATAGGAATGTTTAAGGTTTGGTTTTCCAGTTACAGTACTAAGTGACGAATCAGGATGCAAAGTTGATAAAAGCAGTACCGTTTTATTTTCCTTTGGTGTGTATGAAACTAAGGTTTTGTTTCTGTCAAAAGCAAATAAGGATGTGCCTACATCTTTTTTCTGTATAAACTTCAGAGGTATTTCTCTTTTATTTTTTCACAAAGTTCCAAGGATTGTTAGCTGATACTGTTCCAACATTTGTTCACTTAAAGGTATTGACGTGAACCAATTATCAATCGTAATGTTATGGTGAGTACCGTGTATTGGTTCAGAAAGTTTTCTAACATAATATCTTTTCTAACGTACTGGCTCATTATTCTCAATATTAACTTTTCCAACGTATGGGACAGCATTGAGCACACAAATTTTTTTTCAATCGTTAATCATCATCACTTTCATTCTGTATTTATCTGGCTTGCTTGCCATGTATATGCGGAATAGACATTTTCCTCGAAAACTCACAAGCTGTTCATCAATGGTGCAGTTCTCATAGGGCGTACAGTATGATTTGCAGTTATTTATAAAAATATCCCATATTTGTCGAATATGAGTGAACTTGTCTACCAGTTTTCTAGCATTTCTGTCCATTTTATCGTCAAATCTTAGACAAAGAGCTATAAACCGAAATCTTTGCTGGGGCATGGTTGCCCGAAATAGTCCATTGCCGTACTTTATTGACCAAAGTTCATCTAAATTACAATTTGAGACACGTAACGCACCAGCAAGATACAGAAGACCAATGAATGCCTTCAATTCTGTTGTATTAGTTATTTTTTTGTAACTCTGAGGCAAGCCGCTCTGACATTTCCTACGAATTTCCTGATTGGTATGCGCAGTACAATTCGTCGGTCATCTCACGAAGTGGCGTATCTTACATTTAGCAAATTGTTCAGGAGAGGCAAAAAACGAAAATGCTTTATATTTGAATTGCCGAAGAGCCGGAAATAATTGAGATTCAGATCTAATATTTCTATATATTGCGTACTGCTATGTAGCCTATGAGCACCTGTCGCATAAAGCGTTATAACTATTTACGCTTTCGAAAAAAATAATTTTGAATGCAGATACGTCACTTGGTGTGAAACTAAATCTTGACTTTTGTGAGATACGTCTCTTATCCTTAAAAAATATTAAAAACTAAGTAGGCACAAAAAAATAGCTAGTTAAAAATCAAATAATATTTTATGACAAAATAAAATAAACAGTAATCAAAATATTAAAAAAGCATTAAAAAACAAATAAATCAAATTCACAAATGAAGAAAATATCATTATGCTCAAAAAAAAACTTTGAACGAAAATTAACAGTGTTTTCTGCATGTTATAATATTGAAAACAAAAAAAGTATTAAGTATTACTAATAATATTAGTAGTGACAAAACTTCATTCCTAAGTTATGCTTATTCGTCAGTGTGGGGAAGAGAGAGGAAAAACTGTTGATGCTCCGGTGAACGAATTACTGGAGTTTCTCCTTGACACAATGAAATCAAGACTTTATATTTTTTTCCAGATATTTTTGGCAGTTCCTTGTTTAGTTGAGGTAGTTCTAATGCTGATACATCAAGGTTTACACGTTTTAGAACTATACAGTCATACTCAGGCTCTAAATGGCTGTTTTTAAAAAATATTTTAAGAGGGTCAGCTTGTTTAACTAATAATTCCATTACGTCAGTCCACTTAACGTTCTTGCCACGTTCACTGGTTCTAATACTTAAGATTCTAAGGTCTTTTGACAATGACTTAAAATCTTGTAAAGTCTCTGAACAGCATTGGAATAACCCTGTAAGGTCTTTTTGTTCGTGCCAGATTAATTATTGGGTATAGTTGAGAAGGCAAAAATATATTACCAGCTTTGGAAATAGCTCTGTTGATAGCACTGTGGGCTGAATCTCCTTCGCTTTGCCCATGATTTGTTTCAAAAAAACGTAAAGAGATTTCCTCTATTGTGGGAAATTTGCTTATGGAATGAATCAGCATAGAAGCGACGATGGAATTCTTGTTTTGGCCGTAACATCCATCTGCGTACAAATAAAAATTCCGAATACCTTTCTTACTATAATATTCCAGAACTTGTGATACGCAGGATGCTATTTCAGAAGAACCACGCTTAATGACTGCTTCGTTCCACACGAAACAAAAGCACTCTTTCGTTGCCATGTTATAAAACGTAAAGTTGTATGTAGCCAAACGACTTTTATAAAAAATGGCGGTTTCATTGGAAATTGGCACATAAATCACCTGTTGTAAGTCAAAAACACCACACACACTGAAAATTTAGTTTTATTACTGTTTGGACATAGGAGATTAGAATCATACCATTGCTTAACAATAACAATTTCCATTAATGACGCACGAACTTCATGAGTTTATAGAATGATGTGAAGCGACCTCTTATATCAAGAGATGCTAGGTCGAGTCAGAGATGTGCACTAGCGACGATCTAAGTAAGGTCAAGCCTGAAAAACAATTATCATACCTAACATATTGTCGCATTTAATTTAAAAAAAATAAAAGTCTCTTTTGCCTTCTAACTTGGTATGTTAAAGTACGTTTTAACTTAATAAATGATGAATTCAGTGGTGTAAGATACCACGTCTTCTATGCATAATGATTTTCAAATCCTTGAGTTACTCTACTTAAGTTAACAAACTATCTACCGGCAAAGGTAAACCGTGAGAAAGAATTTCTCCTAAAGCCTGAGCGATTTTTCATAAAAACCACGTGTTTAATAGCACCTAATATTTTCTTCAAAGAAAACAATGAATTATTAATATTATGATAATGCAAAGAAACCTTCAATCACAGTAAATCCGAGGATGACATCGGGTATATTTCTCGGTTCCTCGCTGTGCGGCTAGTCTCCTGACAGGATATAAAGAATCTACGTACGTTGAAAGGGACAAGTGTGATCTGGCCCAGCGGGACGCACTTCCCTACTGGGAGCCAATAAAATGAAACGGTCCCGGTTATTTTCTTTTTAAACCACCTTTATGGGTTCAAGAGTTATTGAAATTTATTTTAACTGTTTGACAATGTAGACATAGGGAGTTACACAAATATAAGGAGGAACGAGTTTGTCTTACCGCGGGTGCTCGCGTAGCGGAGGGTCCGCTCGGTTAATGTGAAAATGGATTTATTCGATTACGTTAAAAATTGTTTATTCTTTTATTATATTTCCTTCGTTGTTGTATAAAAATCTATAAAGATTATCCTATCTTTTTTCAATCAATCAATCTCTTGTTTTGTATACCAGAGAAATAGGAACATGGTTATGAACCCAAAATCAACCTCTTTCTTTTCTAATAATAATACAACCAGAAGAACAAAATACATTTATGAAAGAACCTTGTTATTGAAAGACCTACAGAAACTGGATTTTGGATACAAAGCAAATAAAACGGATTGGAAGGGGTTCCAGACATGAACGTCATACGAGTAGAAGAAAACAAAATAAAAATGGCAAAGAAAATGTTCAAAGCTGAAAAGCACCTGGGAAAGATCATATTCAAGCATATTGGTGGAAATACTCTACAAGCAGTCACAAACAAATCTCTGAAAACTCCAATTAAAGTCTAAATGATCCAGAGTTGCTCGCTTGATACTTCACAGAAGACCTATCTGTAATGTTACCCAGAAATGTAAACATAAATTAACCTAAACTACATTTGCTTACCAGTGATATACAAGATTCTAAAGTTAGTCATTAAGAAGAAAATAAGTCAACACCTTAATACTAACGGTTTTTTCTGCCAAGAGGAAAATGATGGTAGAAAGGGAAGCAGTGAATGGATCTTTATTGATTGATTTAATCGTAACCCAACAGGCAGCTAGGAAAAAGAAGAGAAATATATCTATTGCTTGGGTATATATTACAGGAAAGCGTTCGACTCGGTTCCACATTCTTGGATATTGACAGTTTTAAGAATCTACAAAATTCACTCACTTATAACAAGACTTTTCAACGCAACAATGAATGGATGGAAAGCTACTTAATGGAACAAAATACA
This sequence comes from Anthonomus grandis grandis, assembly GCF_022605725.1. NCBI lineage: Eukaryota > Metazoa > Arthropoda > Insecta > Coleoptera > Curculionidae > Anthonomus > Anthonomus grandis. The sequence continues at coordinate 15,912,010 of NC_065561.1, read as the reverse complement.
GCATAGATATAGTAAGAATATCCAGATAAATCTTCCAAGGAGACAGCCTGTCTCCCCTGCAATTCTGCCTAGCGCTAAATCGCCTTAGACAAAGTACTCTCACTAAATAACCCAAAGAAAGAATATCGTATCTCTTGTACATGGATAATTTGAAGCTTTACGAATGTGGTAAAGAAGAACTAAAGTCAATGCTGGAAGTCGTCAGAATATTTTGAAGCGATATCCGCATGGAATTTGAGTTATAAAACGCAAGTACCTTCATTTCAAATGAAGACAATTACAAGACGCTAATAGACGGCTCATTTGCACCACTAGAGGAAGCGAAAACGTACAAGTATTTAGGACTAAGTGAAGGGCTCACCATCAACGAAGTTAAAGAAAAGTTATACAGTTGTAATTCTTACTAGACATCACATTAGCTTTATAAACTCTTGGATTCTACCGATCTGCTCCTAAACATTCGCAGTAATAAAGTAGAACCACTGATCTAGAAACTGTGGACCGAGAAATTCGTATCCTAATGACGAAACACAGGCACCACCCAAGATCCTCGACAAGCAGACTCTACTTACCAGAAAATGGGAAGCAGGGGAATGCTAAACCTGCAATTATTACAATGAAAACTGGAAAAAATGCTACACTTACTTTACGACCAGCATCAAAAGGCTACAGCTAGTATTAGCTGCACGCAGAAGACTTGACACAAAAACAAATATTAATGAAATTTAAGAACAATGAAAAAACAAAGTTATAAATGGAAGATAGGCCAGGGCATTAAATGAAACCCAGTATGACAAACAAACCTATACCCTTTACCTTGCCCAAGGAAGCCACATGCCTGAAACAGAGAGTTTTATCAGCTCTATCCAAGATGAAATTATAAAGTAAGGGACATCTACCTTCTATTTTATAACTATGTCCAGTCTTGACAAGAATGAAGAGACACTCATTCATTTAGTGTTATTTCCCCAAGTTGAAATTCCCTTCATAATATGACTTAGAATTAGTCTTATATATGCTATTCTTCCCATCCCAACAGTTGCATTAATTGATATAGAGTTGATTAATTGTAAACTACTCCTAGGCCATTTGATCTGCTAAAGCATTCTGAACTATATGCACCTTTTTTACATATAAATAACAACTAGTATCATCTGAGAATTATAGTGTTTCAACAGAATTTAGATGATAGGGAAAATCATTCATATATATAGTAAAAAAGACAACATCCCTACAGACGTTATGCCGGATTTTTGACCATTAAACTTCACAAGTTGACAACACCTTGTCAGGTAAGACGTTTTTACTATTCGTTTTGGTGTGAATTAAAGCACTCGATATATAGAAATATAGTCAATTGATTTATTACAGACTTATAAGACTACTAGAAATATTTATCTACACTGTATTTTATTCCTACTATCAATATCGATTTAAAAGTCGCGCCAATATTCAAACTTGAACTAGCCCTCTAGCGGCGAGCGCTCCTTTTAGGTAAACCACGGTTCCCAAGATGTCGCGACGTGTGCCCGCCGATCGCTCTGTCCTTGTCATATCTTTGGGTTTAGATTCTGTTTATTCGTGGATGTTAAGATAGTTCTGATAGCTCTGATATCATATTGTAAAAGTGGTTCTAATAAAGTTGCGTGACATACACAGTCGAAGGCAGTTCACAGAAGATGGCAGATACCACCTCTTTTCTTTTAAAGGCTCCCAACTCTACTGTTAACAAAGTAAATGATGGCAGACACAAGTAATTTTACTAGTTTCGGACCAAAAAGAGCTATCATCAGGGTATTTTATTAACATACACACACATATACAACAATCATTTCGTATTCGAGTAGGTATTCCGAGTAGGTTTCCTTCGCAATTAAAATGACTGTTATACTGTCATTGTTATTTTAAATTTATTTTTTATATTAAAACATCGATGACATTCAAATACAACAAAAAATAAATAAAACAAAATAAGACTGCAGAAACTGCAGTTCAATAATTGTATATCGCCCAGTTAAGTTTACATGCTTAACCGCGCGGAAATGGCTGGACTATTACGCTGAGCAGCTACAACGTTGTTGCCTAAATAATTTTCTCGATTTATATATTGTTTCTAGGGTGATAAATAATATTTAAAGAAAATATTGTTATTATTTATTTATATAATAATATTTATGCAGAGGTGCGAAGAGGTTTATAATATATGTGAATCAGCACAGAGGTTTCCAGAATAAAAAGGGAAAAAAGCGTTACGATTTATACTAAAATGAACAGAGGCCAGCAGAACTTTTTTAGACTAGCGGCACAAAGATACCTGAGAGAATTTTTTGAATCACAAAGGCCATATTTAATAAACACTTCATCAGCCATACTGTAAATGAGAATCAAAGTACACGAGCAACCCTCCAACTACTGGAAACCGCAACTACTCGAAGATACCTTTGATGCAAGGTTCAGAATGCAGCTCAGGTCTCTTGATTCTACCGTGAACTCTGTTCTTCACATATTAGGCACTTTAGATCACACCCAAAGTCCAAAACAAATTTCTTCCTAGCATTAAAAATTATCGTTCAACAACTTGAGGTCTTACACAATTAGACCTTGATTAGGCCATGATATAGTGGTATCGCTAAAAAAAAAGGATCATCAAAGAGTTTTATTGCACTCAAATCGTTAATATAAATTATGAAACCCCACATTGGAAAGCCCTGATTTTTGAAAATAATGCGGAAATCACAACTCTTTGAGTACGTCCTGACAAATTAGACCTGAGCCACTCCAAAGCAGTAACTTTAAAACTGAAAGCGTGATTTACACAATCGAATGCTTTAAATTGATCACAGAACACTGCTATAAAAAGATGGGTTTTTAATTTTGAAGAAACAGGTTCAGCAGTCAATGTCAACTGAGAGTATTTATGGAATGACCTAAAGGTTCAATACGAAAAACCAACAAGGGTTTTATTGAAAACCAATTTATATATTATAAATATTTTAATAGTGTGTACTTATGCATCATCTTTCTTACTAGCAATCGTACAACACACAAATGCTAACAAAAAAAAATTATTGGTGCAAATGGTCCGATCCAATGGCATCTCCTTTTACAGATTACGGACGGTTTCACGCGTCACTAAAGCGTAATCTGCTTAGCAGTGACACTGATAAGGACGAATGATGCGCGATCGTGCAAGTCATTCTCCATTTCTGCCGCGTTGTGTCGCTTTATGTATCACTTCAATCTGGGCGAAGCTGATGAGCCTATCAAAGAAATAAAGGTCGCGTAACATCTAAGAGCTCCACTTAAGAAACAATGCATTTCTGGCCGGATAAATGTTATGCGTAATTGACGTGATTCATGTGAAGCAACCGACTCGATTTTAAGTGGCGTAATCTTTAGTTAAGAATTGTAGTAGCTAATATAGTTCATGGAATTAAATTGGGCACTAATTACTTACATTTGTTTTCTCTGAATTTTTATACTAGTTGCACTCAATTTGCAAGTCTCAAGTGAGAAAATTCACTACTTCACTTTGTTTCTGGTTGGTATGTTTAAAGAAGTTGTTTCTACCTAATCCTGAATCCTGATTTATTTATATTAGTAAAATTTACAAAAATTTCTTATACACGTCAACAAATGATGAAGTAAGCCTAGAATATAAATGTAAAAATAGAAATTCTAAACATACTACATAATATTCAGTTGAAACAAGATATTTTTATACTAATATACTTTTGTATACAATTGAAAAATCGGTTTTCACTCATGTCTCTCACCTTACTAAGTAATTGGATTACGAATTTTGGTCCAAAATGGTTTACACTGATGCACTGATATACATCCTATTACTTCTTAAGAGGCATTTGGCCAAATGAAATTTGCTGGATATTTAGTGAACATGTACATCAAATACTAATGTTCTATCAAAATACACACCCAAAAGCCCTAAGACTGTGCACCGAGGTCACCTGCTCCATATTCCATATCAACATCCCTGAGACTAAAAACCATTATCTCAGTTTTACTAGTATTCAAACAAAATTTATTCATATTGAACCACAATTGAATCTGATTAAATCAATTTTTTACTTCTTGCCAGAGCAGCGAAGAGAACTAACTCATCGTCAACAGATGTTTCGATATTCTTTTTACTTATTGAAAACAAAGGAGGGCCTAGAATAGACCCCTGTGTAACCCCATGTTTGACCAGATATCTTGCCTCCAGAGAAGTTTTTTGCACTCTTTCGTTCAGGTAACTATGCACCAATTCCATGGAATATACAATCGGAAGCCTTGCAGAGGCCAAGATTGCACCTATAAAGTCACCATCTGAAACTTTTTTACATGTATTAGACAAAATGAAGTAAATAAAAAAGTCCCAATTTCTTATAGAAATGCCAGAAAAAAAAGAAACATTAAAGTCATGTTTCTTTTTTTTCAAGCTCTTCTGATAAGAGTCTTTATTCAAAAAATTAAAAAAATGCACCAAAATGGATTTTTGTTATTAATTCTAAAGAGTAACAGAAAAGCCAAAGGGCAATAGAGCAAAAAATATATATTTTTTTTGAAAATTAATATTTTTATATTAAAAATTATCCCTATATTTAAAAAAATTTGAAATTTTTTTGGTTTTTTACCCAAACTATCTGTTTGGGCAAAATTTAGCATTTTTCAATCGTTACTAAAATTTAAAAAATGGCCATTTAATTTAGAGTTTTAATTTTCCCTAGTAAAGGCAAGAAAAAGTATAAATTTATAATTTAACAGCCCTCGACTACACACTTCATTATAGAAGTGCTGCACCTGTAGAGCTTTGTTGCCTAAATCCAAATTGTTTGGTGGTAAAAAGTTCGTTGTTCTCAAAACAGGAGTAAATCTGGTTTTTAAGCAAAAGTTGAAGCCAACTTCCCTAAATTGTAAACCATCAAGAGCTACATTTATCCCCAGCATTTAAGTCAGAATTTTGAAAAGACCAATCAGAGTTAACGGCCGATGCAAAGTACTAGTTTTTCCACTGTCAAAACTACATTGATTTTTTACTTTTACGTTAATCTCCACGGGGTTATGGTCCGTTTTAACATATATAAGGCACTGAAAGAAGTATTCACTGGGTAGTATCAATATCAGATCCACAAAGGCCTGTGGCCACAGACCTCTCGGTAGCCCAATCCAAACTTATGCACCTTTATTACTATTTTAAAACTTAAGTAAGACGAGAGGACAGAGCTCATTCGAGTCATGATACACATCCTGAAAAATTTCTTCTCAGGTACACAGACTTAGAAAGCCTGCTGCAGTTGGACTAGGACCATTTCTTGAGGAAGTCCATGTTTTACCATTTCTAGCGTATCATTAAAATGGACTGACAGTGTGTATTTAATATTTGAATAATTTTTAATTAAAAACCATAATGGGGCAGTTTGGAGAGAACATTAGGCAAAATACAGTCAGAAGCCTTGGTCAGATCCAGACATGAGACAAAGTCCTTCCTCAAATCTCTCCAAAACATGTCTCACAAGACAGTCAATTACTAATGGTTTACCACAGGTTTTTCATGTAATAAATATATTTTTAATTTCTTTTATGGCATACCAGATATGCCCTTAGTATTTTTTCGATAATTTAAGACCTTTAACCACCAGAATATTCTGTAAATCTGTACCTTAACTTTAAGCTAAAACTATGTATTGGTGCAAACTGCCTCAGCCCTTAAGAAAGCCCAACTTGACTTACTGTCCCAATCAAAGGGCACACGTGTTGTGCAGCTCGGTGAGTACTCGGGGGATTTCCGCAACTTCGGCAAGGATAATCCGGTTGACGCTGATTCCGCAATTATTCCGGATTCTCTACGTATAACTCTAATTTCAGTTCTCTCCGAGTCAGACCATTTACACCGAACTGAAACGGCTAAATGGGTCTATGCCCGTTCCCGGTTCGAACGGTTTCAATTTCGTAAAAAGGATTAAGCGTGTATTACTTCAATTAATTTCGGGATTTACTTTTAAAGTGTGGCAGTTTTTGAGGAAAAGGGGATGAGTTGACATAGAAATTTCGGTAAGACATGGATTTTGGTTTCGGAGGCTAGGATCACCTACTTATATAAATATATTAAAAAAAAGAAAGCAAATTCGCAGTCTGAGCATGTCTGGATGAGGTAGTCCAGGGAATCCCAATGTATCCCTAGCTGCATCACACGATTGGTATTCAGTGGAAGTGTTTTTCTGCCCAGCATATCCTAAATGCGTTGATAGCCTAAAGGGAAGCCATAGGAGAATATTGATAAATACAACTTTTGCCCTTGAATTTTAGCATTCTGGCTTATGGTATTATTTCATATTTATAAAATTAATTTAAAGTTAGTGAGAGGTATCATGAATGCTCAAGCATCCAAACAAACTTTTGAACGCTTCTTTGTGTTCTCAAGTATAAGAAAGTGACCATACAATCTAAACCAAGATCAGACTAAAATCGGACAAATCCGAGGCAAGGCATACCAATACCAGTTTCATTATAGTGCTACACAAATGGCTCAATTAAGGTTTTTTCTCTTCACCTAGTATTTTTTCACCCCAGTCAGACACTTAGTTTTTACCATAGTATCTCTATCTCAATATCTTCCCTTTTGATGATCATGCAGTCTATCACTGCTTCACAGAAAACGAGTAGGTTCTTCCTGTATAAGCTCGAGACCTAAGATTAAAGTGAACTAAGAGAAAGCTCCCTGTCTCTCAGTGGACCTATACTGGGTACTATGATCCAGCGTTTATAAGTGCAACATCTCCATTCGCTTTTTTTAGTAAAAAGATGTGTTCATATATGTATTGTTCTTGGTCCATTGCTACTACTTGTATCATCTCTAACTATGGGATTTTTTCCAGATTGTCCCTTGTTTCCTATCAATCATTTTACTTCTGTCAGCTGCTTGCTATTGACCTTTCAACCTTTTGCTCTGAATGTGCAAATAATTCTGCTCATTACTTTGTAAATTTATCAGCTCTAGCGTTACTCTTAAGATTTCAGCTAGTTCATTTATTTAAAGTGTGTTTAACCTCCTTGGCTAGTGCTGAATTATATATTTCTTTCATTATCCTTCTTTAGAGTAGATATTGGATGATGCCATATCAGTCAAATCAGTATATATGCTACCTTGGCAGCATACCTTCGTCTTTGTGCTTCGTCTAAGTTCAAACATTCCATCCGTCAGTCCATGATCCAGGACCTTAAGAAAAAAAGCTTAATATTAAAAAAATTTGATTCAAATAGTGAGGGTACCTAGTTAGATGAACAGGTGGAGCTGTGGTCCTGACACGAGTTAAATATTTGAATGAGTCAATAATATTGCGATTTGGGTGTCACACCAAAGATTGCAACCATAGGACTTTGAATGAGTGTCAAAGAAAACTTCCGGATCTTCTGTACTTGCTTGTTTTGACTGCTACTATTTTTTTTTAAATTCTGTCAATTATGTGGTTTATCTTGGTAACAATAAGTGGTCTTGAGACAAAATTAAGACGCACTTTGACGAGAAGTGAAAGATTCAAATACCTTCGTTACGCCTATTAAAGATCGCGTGTTTCCCACAGCGCGAAATGATTATTATCAATCGGCTGTCAATCACGTTACCGGAGATACAATGAGGTATATAAGTAGCTTAAACATGACAGCACCAAGTATTACGTTATTTTTTGTTGTTTGTTTAATGTGTATTTGTGAGAGTTGATCAATGATCAGCAAGTTCAGGTATACTCAATTGGATTATTGATGAACAATCGAACCCCTTTGCATTAAAGTTTATTTAATTTTTCTTAATTGTTCGTTATATATTTGTGTGGTTACAAGTTATTACAAAATATCGGGATTAAAATGCGATTTATGAATTTCTATTTTTTTTTATTAGTTCTTTTCATATTGGACAACACTTTTAATTTTATTATTATTTGCAGTTGTATATTTATCATTGGTGTATGTTATATTCATTCAAGCTCTTACTTGAATTGTTTAAATGTTTCCCTGAAGATAAGTTGATGGATAATAATCATCATATCTGGAGACTGACTAACCCCTTAAATTGGAGCTTCATTAATAAGAATTTCCTGCAGGGGGAAAATGTCACTTGCAAAATATTCTATAATTTGATTTATTTGTTTCACTTAACACATTTCTTTATGATACAGCTATAAACTAAGAAAATAAGGTTTAAAGAATTGGAGGGCTATTTTAACTACAGACAATTTTTGGACAATTTTCAACATCAAAATCTACTCAACTTGATTTAGTTGAAGTAAAATATGCAAAGACATCAGTAGCCTTTGGTGTTATTTCAATGCTATCATTAAAATCCATTTAGAAACTATTTTCTTCCTTATTCACATTACATTGTAGAACTCTATGGCAATTTCGTAATATGTATAAGTAATAATATGCCAATTAAGAGTGATAATTCTAACCACTTTACCAGCTTTTATCTCGAGTTATATAAAAGGAGTGACATCCAAGATAACCATCTTGAACCACCCTCAATGCCCTAGACATCCAAAAGTCAAAGTTATTTAAAACTCACCTTTTAGTACGTCGACTTTAACTAAAAGCGACCATTTAATCTTAATCGGTATAATAACCCGGCATATGAATATAAAACCACCCTTGTCACTTTCCTATGTTGAAAACTGGCGAGTCTACAAACAGTTTAACGCATGTCAAGCGTCGTGACACCCATTGTACTTGGGAAGAATAAGCAGTTGGCTTCGGGATGGGTTTTAACCGCATAATAGGGCAAAATAGGAGATAAACACGATATAGTGTCGGCCCTAGAGCATTACATAATTTCTTTTGAAAATCGGTCTCACAATGTGACCGCAATGACGGCTTGTCATAACTGAATGACATATCGGCTCGGCGACAAGGACAAATGTGGTTCAGGTAGACGTTAATTATAGATGGGCTGATGTATCTGTGGCAGATGTTTAAGAAAATACCAAATATATATAACCCAATTATTAATAAGTGATCATTTTTATAGTGATTTTAAATATATAATAAAATTAGACGCTTGCCATCTGGTTAGGAAACTAAGTATATTAAAACTGAGTTTTTAATTTAATTTTAAAGTTTTATCGTATAGAACTAATTTACTTTTAAGAGCAGCTATATCTTCAGAGGAAATATCATCGGGCAACAAGGCCTAATCAAAATATCATCGCATAGATGCAGAGGGCAGTGGTTATGCTATGTCCAGTTCGGAATCCTGACTAAGTAGGTAATAATAATTTTATTTGCTCAATGTAAAGATTAAATCTAATCTCTCAAAAATCTTGGATCATAATTGAAGAATACTTGTTGACAATTACAAGACTCTACACATCCTATTATTTTTTGAGACATCTTATATATTATATATCTCGTATTTGTCAAACTCAATGTCGTGCTACGAGAAGGGATGTCTGGTTCCTAATACAAGAAAACACCTTGGGCCTGCAACATGGTGTGAAAAGGACACACCGCCACTTAAGATAATAATTTTAGTAACACGCTCTTAATCGTATTTTTTGAAGATTGCATGACAGAACCCGAGAGTAGGTAACGAAAACCTCAAACCTAATTATCTTCGGTTACATTGTATGCTATGGAAGTGTCATTTCTGGGCGTCGACTTATTTTCTACACGAACTGCAATTTTCTTATTACTTATGGTTTGGTTTGGTGTTTAAAGCACAGTTGGTCAAACAACATGCAAGAAAATTAAATATGTGGATTTATTTGCCAAATGTTACACAAATTAGCCAATTTACTTTAAGATAACATTATAATCGAGACCTCTAGATTTTATATATTTCATAAATTCAAAATGGGGTTATTCCTAGTTCCACTTTTGAAATGAAGTTATATGTTATAATCTGGTATTCTTGGCATTGGTGCTTAATTCCAGCAGCCAACAAGTTCATAATTTTTGCCTCAAATCTACTCTTGGAAAAATGTGGATTTTGTTGCTCTCTTGTGCTGCCAGCTTCAAATCGGTGTACCTAAGACAACCTCGAAAGTGTAAGAAGTCTTCGGACATGTGTGACATTGGAGGTAACAACGACGTCTGCTCCTTCTTGGATTTTATGGATACGGGCATTAACGAGCTAAGACTAACTCAAGGATCAGGTCAGGATTTTTTATATCACCTCATCAAATGATGCTTAGTCAAGCCGCACCATGAATAATTTGGTCAAAAAGAAGAAGTCCAAAGTCTCAATAGATATTTCACTTGCAGCGTTTTCCATTTGATAGATTCATGTGCACTGATCTTTTCAACAACAAATTTACAAAAACTAGACTCATGTGCACCGATCTAGCAACAACAAATTTACAAAAACTAAGATGCAAAAAATACAAAATTAGGTTAGGAATCCTAGGAATAATCTATTTGACCAAGATTTCACCTTAAAATCCCGCTTAATCCGATACCTCGTCGGTCGCAACCAGCTGATTTCACCGGTTAATTTTGAAACGTGGGGTTGTCTTGTCTTGTCTTGTCTTGTTGACTTGATGGTTCTGCTGCAAGGCAATTGCCAGCCCGATTTGTGTGAGATTCTACTTTATCAGGCTCTGGACCATGTATGAGTCTCAGGATACTTTGCTGCACTGTAACTCTTTTATAAGCAAATATAACTTATGATCGGGCCTCTAGGCGTATTCTGTTTCTATCTATGGGTCTTCCACAAGGCTCTCCTTTGAGTACCATCCTATTTAATATTGATATAAAAAACATTTTTGACTTAAACCTTGATATATATCTGTAAAATAGGAGGAATATTAGTGATACAATAAAGGGAATATATGACCACACCAATGCACTAAAACAAGCAATTAAGGCAGGATTATAGGACAATTCAAGGTTATTGGAAAGTTGGGCTTTAGATTTTAATCTGGTTAATGTTTATGAATCGCATAATTATCTCTATTGTTTCATCGTCCGGAGCAGATAGAATGTCAGTCATAGATAATGGTGATACTCTTCTCTTTAATACAAAGATCTTATATAAGTCAAAATTAATAACGCGATTAATTGGGCACTCAAAGAAAATATGGTGCAACTATGAACCACAATTACACAAAGGGTTATCTTTCACATTAATTCGATAAAGGTGGGAGTTAGTCAATGTCCTGTACGCATTCTAATAATTGTTGTGATATGTCTTCTCTCTTTATAGTTCAAGTTAGCAAACCATTTTTTGTTGGTAAATGTGGGTTGTACCCTAGCATATCTGCGATGATTGTTTAACACTAAAATTTTCCACTTGTCCCTAAATATATTTATTATTTTCTGCTTTAAAATGTTGAATATATCCTGAATATCATAGAGCATTCTTCTAGGAATGTTTAAATCAGTTCCCACTTTAGCCAGATTATCTGCCTCATTATTGCCTGGTATATCTGAATGACCTGGGATCCAAGACAGTCTAATATCCTAGCCATTGTTGTTAGTCATGGCAATTAATCTTTTAGTTTTAAGAACCCAATATTCAGAATTTGCTGTAAAAAAAGAGCCACTGAGCTTTGTAATTGCACCTTTTGAGTCTGAAAATATTATTGCTCTCTTGATTTGTTGATTGATAGCGGTTTCTACAGCATCATGAATAGCAATTATTTCGGTCTTATAAATATTAAGGTTATTCAGCAAACGTGACGAGAATTTATTGTTCAAGGATGGGATAGATATGGCAAATCCCACCCTGTTGCCCTTTTTTGAAGTATCAGAATAAATAAATGTATAGCGGGTTTTTAAGTCGTTGGTTTCGTCTATAAATTTATTTCCTGTCATGATATCTTCCTCAGAATGTTTAAGGCGATTTCGTAACATGGAAATTTTGCTTCTCTATAGAGTAGGGTTATGTATGGTCTGTAGCTTTGAAATGCAGTCACTAAATATGGAGTTTTATTGTTATTCCAAAACTCAGGTCTATGGATTATTTTAGATCTAATATTATTTATGCCTTGGATAATAGGGTGATTTATAATTAATACAGATTTGGAAATTAGTTTAAGAGCCAGTCGTTTTCTCCTGTGTTCTAGGTCTATCATAGATGCTTCCGTTAACAATGCCACCCTGGGCGTAGAGCGCATACATCCCATACATATGCGTAAGCCCTCGTAAAACACAACGTCCAATCCATTCAGAACCGTTCTTGCACATGGTTTAAAAAATGTCGAACCGAAATCTAGATGAGATTGTACCAAGGCAAAAAAAGCAGTCAAAAGGGTGTTTGGATCTGCACCCCACCATACCCTACACAATGCTCTTAGGACGTTCAGTGCCTTTTTTGCCTTATTTTTAATCTTTAAGATGTGAGGTGGCCACTTTAGATTCTCTTGCAATACTATTCCCAAATATTTGACATTTTGTTTAAAGGGGATAACTGAATTATAAATTTGTATGGGAGGTGGGGTGACACTTTTTCTGCCTCTAGTGAACCACATTGCTTCACACTTATTAATCGATAAGGATAGGTTGTGTTCCCGGAGATATAAATCTATGCGTTCCAGGGCAATGTTAATTTTATTAATCATTGTAGCTACGTTTTTGCCCTTAATTATTGCTGTCAAGTCATCGGCGTATCCTATTACAAATGCATCCCCCAGGTTTAAGTCAAAAATGTTTTTTTATATTATTTGTTATTTATAAATAGGATGGTACTTAAAGGAGAGCCTTGTGGAAGACCCATAGTTGTCAGCACTGGATCCAAGAATGACCCATTATTACTCCTACAATACAGTAGTCGGTCTGTGAAAAGTCTGTAGTCTGAAGATTTCTGGTTGCACATTACACATATGACTGGGCCCTTCCATGTTTTGTAGCTTATTATACATTTTATAGATGTTTAAATTATCATATGCAGCTTTAATGTCTAAAGAGACTGCTATAACTGATTCAGAGGAAGGAAATGCATCATTAATATAAGATGTGATAAATGCAATATTGTCATATATGCCCTTTCCCTTACGGAAACCTGTCTGTCTATTTGAAAATTTCAGATCGTGTTCCAGTTGCCAATTCAGACGATTCTTTAGCATAATTTCTAAAAATTTTAGCACCACATGATGACAATACAATTGGTCTATAATTGTCAGGGTCCATTGGATCTTTATTTGGTTGCAAAATACTAACAACATTGAATTTTTTCTAGGATATCGGTATTTCCCCTCCCATTAATATTTTATTATAGATATTTAAAAGAATTTGTTTAGATTTAAAGGGCAGGAATTTAAACATTTGATAGGACACATCATCCATACCTGGTGCAGATGATTTTTTTTAATTTAAGACCAGGTTTAACTCATTTAAGGAAAAATGCAAGAAATTGTCACCTCCATTGGCCGGAACCAGATTGAAATTGGGGTCTATATTTATAACTGACATATTGTCTAGAATGGATTGCTTAAAATTGTCTGAAATTGCATGATTAAATCTACTTATTTTAGAATTATTATTAAATTTTTTATTTTTGTTCCAAACATATGTGATGCTCGAATTCCTATTTAAAATGCCACAAAAAAGTTTGAATTTTTCTTTTTTTTATGTTTTAGTTTTTTCCTAGTTATTGCAATAATTATCTTTTTAGCGATAATATTGTTTTCTGTAGATGGGACATTATTAAAATTTGTTATGGCATTTTTTCTTTCCCTAACCCAAGATGTATATTCATCATCCCATCATGGATTACCCCTCTTCATAGGTGTTCCAACCGATTTTATTGGAATTACTTGTTCAGAAACCTCAAAAATGAATGAGACATTAATTGGTCATAATCGAGATTATAATTAAGATCTGAGAGCTGTATTAAGAGTTTATCATGATAGGCTTCCCAATTTGCCCTTTTGAAGTTTCTGAAACGTGAGGTTTTTTGTACCGGGTTAATTCTGAAAAGTCTCGATTACTGCTGATGCAACCCGGTGAAATCTGAAAAGCGCCTTTTTCGTTGCCAAGCGAGAGGACGCTAGCAAAATTGTCAGAAGAAGCTTGTATCAGTTTGTATTGCAACCACCACTTCTCTATAGTTTTGTGGTGTATGTATTGTATACGTATGAAGTTTAGAAGTAAGGTTACCAATTACCAGAGAGAAAGAATACAGAGACTATATAAGTATAAAGTCATTAAAATAAGAATAAACGCACGACCGGCAAGGAACAAAGTAAATCCGCCGCGAAGCGCGAAATTCTGTTACGCCATCCGCCCACGCGCGCATCCTGCGCTCAAATCACCGGTTGCACACAAATTGAGTTCGTGAGACACCGCAATAATTTTAAGTGATGGCCGCCATCGGAGGCCGGGGCGCGAGGCCGGCTCTATTCAAATTACAGCGTCCATTTCTGCGTCAATTAGCCGGCCCTGTCATTAAGGCTGCCGGTGAAAACTGCGTCACATCTAAACACCTCTTCGGGAGGTAATAGTATGGTGCTAATGATATTCTACCAAAGACGAGCTTGTCTAGAGAGGTCTAGTTTGATTTTCAAACGTGTTACATTTTTTGCAATCAACCAACGCGTAAAGCTTCATTCTGAGTAGGGCGAAACGTATTCAACAATTTTGCAAATTTCTTTTGTCAGCTGTCATTAATTGTCAGTTTTTACTTTGTTATGATTTATTTATTTTAACCTTTAATTAGAAAACAATAAATGCTTGATTGTTATTCAAAGATTTTACCTATTTGTTCTGTGGTGTGTGAGCTCTGTGCAAAAACTAACGTAAATAACAAAGTACCGGAACAATAATCAATAATGAAATACGAAGACCTAGATGGCGATACCCAAGTAACATAAGGTACATTATGTCCATAAATAATAATTTCTGGTGTTTTGTAGATTTATTGTGACATTTGTAAGAAAATGGAGAAAATTAGCTTTCTGTGCCAACATTTTCAGGTACAGCAGACTGAGGATGAGACTGCAGGAGGTGGCAGGTCTAGGGTTTTTATGAAACATATGAATTAAAAAAAATTAACTTCATAAATAATAATGGTATTCCATAATAATTATAGTAAAGATGAGCATTTAATACTAAATTATCTTTTTTTTTAAGTGCAAACGGCTAACAGTAACTGTTGTAACACAACATAAAAAATCAACAATTAATAATTCTAGATTATGATATTTACCATGATAAACATCGCAGAAAAGTTAAAATTTCCCGCTGCGAATATTTTAAAATCTGGATTTGACAGATTCTGTCAAAAATCCGCGAAATTTTCCCTACTCAGAATGAAGCTTAATACAGGCCATTAAGGCCTAGTCACAGGTAAAAAAAGATTTATTTAGAAATGAAAAACGTTATATCATAATATCTAATTTTAGATATTTTGTGGTCTATTTAGTTTACTATTCGTTTAGTCAACCTTTTTACATAAGACCAAGTTAAGTTTTCCTCAAGTAAAAAGTGCCTGCATCGTCAACAAAGCTAACAACACTTCTATCGAGTAAGTCGATCATTAATCTACCATCCCTAGTAAAAGGTGAAAGATTTATTCGCTTTAAAGAGAGTCCACTGTCCAATATAAACAAATTGACCACAAAACACAGAAATAAAGAATATACAGGAAGTTGCGTTGTTAACGGGATAAAATTCTCTGGCCCTCTACGAAAAGTGGAAAAATTCGAACCAATTTTGACATTTGTAAGCCGTAACTCTATTGGCAATCCGTTTAACCAATCAGATTTGAAAGAAAGCCTAATAAAATCCGGCGCTAAATTTGAATTCAATTGAGCGCGGGTAATTTGAATTCTAAAACAAGCCCAACTTGGACTATTAAATGTCACAGCCATACTTCACTTGATTAAAACAGATTACTGTTATCAATACTTGCTCTTTTCAAGAAATTTTTTAAGTTACAAAAAATGTAGAGCTTTTGCACAAAAAAATGGATTTCTCTTATACAAATAAATTTTAACCAAGCAGAACACTACTGCTGAACCAAGCTGACTGTGCAATTTAATGTACTTACTAAGTGGGTAAACATGTATAGAATTTAACCGGTAAATTTAACTTTGGAACCAAAACAGTAGAAAAAAATTTGTTCCAATTAAGCAGTTTTACACTTTTTCTACTGCAAAAAATGTCGTCAGGTAAGATTAACACATACCTATATGTCATATCTAAAAAACAATGCTGCTTTAGTATTAATGCTTATTTAAATTACATTTACAATAATTGTCCAAACTACGCACGAAAAATATAATTTCCAAAAAAAAGTGTCGTAAATAAAAATGACGGGTGCCCATTGAGTGGATTTCTACCATTTACAAGCATGATATAAGAATTGTTGTGAAAAAGTCTAAAAATAAAATGTAAAACTGTCCGGAAGTACGTTTACGAACACTGGAAAAGAAGTTATTTCGTTTGGTATATATATATATAAAATCCAAGGAAAACGTTCGGGAGCTTATCAAAAACCCTGGGCGTCTCGCTAATGTCATGCTTACTTCATCGCTTCTGCACCCGAGCGCTTACATTGCCATTTTCCCATTTTCCAGGGCGTTCACGCCAACTTTCCAGTTTCCATATTTCACGGCCGAATGTGCTCCGGGCAATTTGAAGATTATTCAACACAAAGTAGAATTTTATGTGGGGTGTAAACCGTCGCCTTATTTGATATTTATATGAATGCCGCCGGAAAATAATGACCCGCTATGTCGGAGACGAGAGCCGGAAATAACTTGTTCCTTAGTTTAATTTTTCTTTATGTGCACCTTACAAAAATTGTTTTAGACGTGCATGTTATAAAATTTAAAAATGCCTTATGTCTAGTAGCCATTTTTTTAAAGAAAACAGTATATATAATATTAAAGACTAAAAATCATGAAGCTTGTGGCAAGTCTTATACAGAAGTTGGAGATGATCAGGAAAATCATAATTTAGTTGCTTCTGCTCTGAATAATTTACTAGATGAAAGATTAAACCAATCAAAGAAAGTTAAAAAAAATCTCTTTCTTTGAGCATTGTCAAAAGCTTTTTCAAAGCCTACGAAACATCTTCCAGGATTGTCACTTATTTCAGAATGAACTTTGGCAAATATCCAAACATTTTACAGATACTGGTATACTATTGGTATATATCCTTTTTAGATTACCAAAATTTGAATCGCTTGTATTGCACCTGCTGTTATTGATTGTGTTAATTGATTTAGATTCAATAGAGGTTCGTGGGCTTTCTACTACAAATTCCTTAATATTAAAATTCTACGACATTTATGATGACTATGATATATGACTTATATGAGTTATCTCACAATGATGGATCATAGATTATCATAGCGTTTGGCATTATTGTATCAGATATGTTGCAAGCAAATAAACTGATCATAGTTCCACGATATGTTATTTCTGACGACTTTTTAATGGTCTACGTGTGAATACATTATTATTTATTGACTTGAGTATAACTAAAGCAAAATACTTCAAGGGTCATTTAGTACCAAGGAGTTTAGGCAGTTACTGTTCAAGTATAATTGAAGCAAGTCAAGAAGTTCTGGATTCAGTCATTGGATTCAATTGTACTTATCACTTAAGTGTGCACTAGCTTTCTAGGAAACACTATTTAAAGTTAATATAATGCTACTTGTGAATTCTTTAAATGTTTCTCAGTAGTACTTAAGTAACCATTAGGTTTAGGTATAGACTGATATTATCTCTCTTTCGCTTTACTAAAATCATCATAATACTTAATTTTTACTCATTTATTTTCCATTGAATAATTATACATTTTAACTATTACACGAACTTTATAATTAATGCCATTAGCTTTGTTAATTAAAGAGCTTCATTATTAATATACGGCAAACCTAACTAGAAAATACGAATTATGCAAAGATCTTCTTTTTTCTTTTAACGAAGGCGCTTTTGATGGACTTATAATTTACTGTAAAACTACCCCATTAGTGAAGCGATAGTATCAGCCGTGCATTTAGGCTTGAACCCCTATCTCGTCAATCGAACAGTAGGATCTGATTAGGTTTCCTTGCAGAAAATTAATAACTAACTAAGCAACTCATTTGCATAAATAATAATTCAGTGGTGGTCGTAATTTATCATCAAAGTCGACTTAATAACCATTAAGTTATTTTTGATGTGGACATAAAATTTTAGAGGATGCCAAAGGTTTATTAGTATAGCCTGGAGAAAAAGAGTTTTCTAAAATTCAAATAGATTAGTAATATGCTAACATTTAATTAACCCTTTCGGCCCCAATGAGACAAATAAATCCCAACATACATTTCATAACATCTGCTGGGCGCTATCTGTCCCGTTTTTAATGGAAATTGTCAAGGTTTTAACAATTTTTCGACAGGCAGCGACACGCATTTTGGGTGTAATATTTTGCTATGGGATATATGTATCCCAGTGAGTTTTCTGATAGAGTGATTTATATCCCAAAGGTATTTTACAGTATGTCAAGAAAGAAGTTGACTAGGGCAGTGCTTCAAGATCTTGCTGACAATTTAGAAGACTTGTCATCCGGAGAAGAGGTGGATCCATATGAAGACTCTTCCTCAGAAGAAGACCCATTCCATAATAGTGAAGAGTCCGACGAGTTGTATCAGCCCTCGGATACTTCGGACAAAGATAGTGGAGACATTGAAAGTGATGCAAACGAGAACCTAACCCAATACAACGACGGCGTTATTTCTGCTGAAAATTCAGATCAAGAGGCTGAAACTCCTGTTACAACTGGTAATATAATTTGGTCATTACCTACAAATACCTATGTCCCAAGACTTAGCATTACAAATGAAAGTCAATGTATCATACATCCTTTAATTGCTGCAAATGCCTCCCCGCTGGACATATATTCACTAAAATTTTTCCTCGAAGTTTATTTACTTTTATTGCTGAGTCTATAAACCAGCGAATAGAAATTTACAAAGAAAATAAAAAAATGCAGGTGACTTTCACTGATGCAGGGGAGATTATGATTAATATTGGCTGCACATTAGTTATGTGTTTCAATAAGGTGCCATTACTGGTCATCGCATCCATCTTTGGGAAACAAGGCCATCAAATCGGCCATATCCAAAAACAGGTGTTTGTTTTTACTATCCAAGCTTTATTTCAATAATCCAGTACAAGAGCTTCTATCTTGCTTCAAATATACGTTTGAGAAATATCGAACCGACAGTACAAGTCAAACTATTGACGAGAGCATGGTGGGCTTCAAAGGAAGATCTTCACTGAAACAATATATGCCACAAAAACCTGTGAAAAGAGGCATAAAATTATGGTCTAGATGTGATGCCAAAACAGGATATACATACGATGCAAATGTATATTACGACAAGGACGACGTTGAAAGGAGCGGAACTTTGCGCGAAACTGTTGTAAAAAAATTATGTGAAACTTTACAAAATCCAAACGTAGTTCTGGCCTTTGATCGATTTTTTACATCAGTCCGTTTGATGGATTCCCTCCAATACCCGGCTGTGGGAACAGCCATTATTACAAGAAAAGAGATGCCAAACAAAATTCATCGAAAAACGAAAAATGTCTAGGGGTGAATGCGAGTTTTTATCAAATCAAACAAACTCTATTGCGATCAAATGGCAAGATACAAAGCAGGTTATTCTTTTGAGTAACTGCCATACCCTTGATATGACCTGTGTGAAGAGAAAAGACAAGACTGGGCAGAGAGTTGACGTACCATGTCCCACTGCTATTGCATACTACAATGAAATCATGGGTGGTGTGGATCTGGCTGATCAGATGAGTGGTGTGTATGACCTTGGCAGAAAATCATGCAAATGGTGGAAAAAGATATGTTATCGACCTTTGATGATTGCTGTTGTTAACAGCTGAGTAATATATAATGACTTACGTCGTACCCAAAAAAAGATACCCTTACTGGAATTTTTATTTACCTTATCAGAGGACCTAATCGAAGAAGGACAACAGCAAACTTCAGTCAAACTTCGAAGAAACAGTTATGAAAGGCCATCCAAGAGATCAAAAGTAATGAAAAATGTGGGTGATCACCTTCCAATAGAAACATCGAAACGGCGAAGATGTGCTCGTTGCGCTCTTCAGAAAAAAGAACGTATAACCAGTACTATTTGTACAATGTGCGATGTAGGGTTGTGCAAGCATTGTTTTGCGCTTTATCATTCGTCCTAAAATACTTACCTTTGCGGGTTGTCTTTTTGTGAATAAAAAAAATAAAAATTTTGAAATACAAAAATGTGTTTTTTTGGCCCCTAGAGATATTTATAACCCACCTAAAAATCCCGCTGGGATATATTTGTCCCACAATTTTTTGCTCTCCCTGTATATATTTTTTTAATTTTAACTAGTATATATTGTCAAATGATCTCTTAAAATACCATAACTCGCAAAAACATCCTTAAAATCATTAAAAATAAAATTGGGTCCCAAAGGGTTAAACAACAAAAATTCATACTATGTGATTATTCTGAGTAAGGACTGTTTCGATACAGGGAGGTATCGAATTTTTTCACTAAAAATTGATTTTCTTCGAAATCAAACTAACTATACCAGCAGCTAGCTTGCTCTCATCACCAACATCTTGAAAACACCGGGTTATAACAGAATTTCAGCAGACCTAAGGGAATGAGAGCACTTTGAAAATTCGGAAAAAAGTCATTTGTCGACCTCGTTTTTCCAAAATGTGATATCTCGGCTGATATGGGAGCTACGACCTTGCGGATGATCTCGTTGGATTCAGAAGGACGAAACTAAGACAAAGCCGTTGGAATTTTTCTGATTGTGCCCATAGAATTCGAGATATCGACCTCCAAAGTTTGGGAATTTTCATTTTTCGGGTATACCTCCCCGTATCGATTTTTTTTCCGAAAATTGAACTTTTTGGAAATCAAACTAACTATACCAGCGGTTTATTTCGATCACGTACATCAGAACAACGTCGGGTTATAACAAGATCCGAGCACAACTAAGGGAATGAGAGCACTTGGCAAATTCGGAAAAAGTAATTTTTCGACCTCGTTTTTGAGCCAAAAAATGGGCTCTAAAAATTCAATATCTTGGCTGATATGGGAGCTACGACCTTGCTGATGGTTTCGTTGGATTCAGAAGGTTAAAACTAAGACAAAACCGTTGGAATTTTCTCGATTGTGCCCATAGAAGTCAAGATAACAATTTCCAAAGTTTGGGATTTTTTATTTTTCTGAATTATTTCAACTTGGCAAGGTTCTATTGTTTTGTTCAAAAGATAGTTATAAACGTTAAGGAACGAAGATATTATTTCCTATGCTTATGAAT
This sequence comes from Anthonomus grandis grandis, assembly GCF_022605725.1. Classification (NCBI taxonomy): domain Eukaryota; kingdom Metazoa; phylum Arthropoda; class Insecta; order Coleoptera; family Curculionidae; genus Anthonomus; species Anthonomus grandis. Next base: position 15,890,750 of record NC_065561.1, on the reverse strand, counting down.
AATAACAAGATTATACTTGTATAACATAAGGTGGTTAAGAAGTTGCCAATAAAAAACTATCAAAAAGTCCCCTGATAAGTTTAATATCAGCTTGCTTACAGCGAAGAAAAACGGCTTCTTGTTTCCCTACTCCAATTTCGGAATCAAACCCCCCGAACCAAGTGGCCATTTATCACGCCCCCGCGGCGCTTTTCTGTTCCTTTACCCTATTTCACATAGCTGGCACCCCATTCTTTAGCAGCCGCGGCGCTGATGCCATTTCATACTTTCCGCTATCTATCCCTCCTTATATCTTCCACTTATTTTCCTTAACGCTTGGTTACCCGGGAAACGTATTTTATCTTTCTGTCGTTGTCGACCTCCCTGTTTGTTTCGCGACATCACAGTTTCATGGCTCCCGGCCTTCAAGAAACACCAGAGACAACCATTTTTACGTAAAAGTTCTTTTAGTATAGGAACTTTATTTTAAAGCACAATTTTTTTTAATAATATGATTAATATAAAAAGAAAGTGACGCAGGTTTAGGACTAAAATAAAGCTGATTTTACATCATATTTTTATAGATTATAATTTACAAAAAAAGGAGGTGGCAGCATGTAGCTAAATCCCGAATATGTACGGTAAAAGATAGTGTTAAGATGTACATACCTATTCCTGTTTAAAAATCAGCCTCACATGTCCAGTAAAAAAATAAGCAAATAATATGAAGTGATGCGCTTTACATCTACGTTATGAAATTACAAAAAAATTAAACTCTTAAAAACACCACACTTTAAGGGGCTTGGATGAACTCTTCTACCGGTCAGTGCTGAATGTTGCACCAGAATGACCAAAAGCCACATTTCTCAAACCCTAGACAACTATACTTGGGAAAAAATGGGCAAAACTGGACAAGGGACAGCAGATGCCCAGAAGCTGGAGTCCAGAACACATTACTGTAGGTTCAACCTGTATCTCTTAGGTGTGGCTCCCAACTTGCTTGGAATTATGGGATCTCCACTCCTGCCATATGAGGAAATCAATAACCTGGAGGTCCTCTAGAGGAGATCATTATCATCACAAGCCTAATTGCATCCACAGCTGGACATAAGCCTCTTGCAATCTATCCCACTGATTGCGGTGCTCTACCGACTGCATTTAAATAAGTGTGGTGTTTTATGTCATCAGTCTATCTTGCTAGAGAGCGTTTCCTACTTCGGTAAATCTCATTTCTCGGTCGTCTGGTCGATCCACTAACTGTCATCCTTGCGATATATCCAGACCAGTTCAATTTCAATGTATTGATTCGTCTTATGGCATCTGTAACATAGGACGTTCGCCTTATTTCATTGTTTGAGATTTGATGTCGGAGGCTGATTCCCAAAATTGATTGCAAACAACCGCATTGGTCAAATTTCCGATTTAAATACATCTTTAAGCTGACCAAATGCCACCCATATCTTCTTTGATTGTTTGATTATCTGGGCATATACGGAGTTGGTGACCGAGTTATTTAAATGAAGTGATCTGTTCAATTCAGCCATTTTTGAGTTATGTTAATAGCTTTCCAACATTTGCATACTTTGTCAATAATGTCTGACAATAAAACAATATGACCTGCAAATTTTAAATGATTAAAAGCTTCTCCGTTTATGTTTATGTCCATGTTGTCCCAATTTGTTTTCACACGTACTAGTACTAGAGCAAAATCGTGAATAGCTCTGAAGATATCGGATTACCCTTTCGTACATCGTATTCTATTTTAAATATGTTTGAATCTTCATGGAGTCTTGCACATGCAGTTGCTGTTTCGTAAATATTCCCAATTATTGCGATGTATCGATGGTCGACTCGACATTGAGCCAGAGCTTGGAGTATTCGATCGCATATATGGTATCAAACGCTCCCTTGTAGTCTACGAATACAAGTATAAGTTCTCTATTAGAGTTTTAATAACCTGCAGATAATCGTTTCTATCAAAACCTCGATGGAATGCAGCCTGTTCGCTCGGCTGGTAACTGTACAGTTTGTTTGTAAGTCTCTTTATTATAATTTTACCGAATAGCTTTTAAAGATAGGATAAAAGGCTCTTCGTCTCCAGGTGATTTAGGGTTTTTTATTCCAGAGAGGCAAGCTTTTATTTCATTGCCTGTTATTTCATGGATATCTTCAGATCCTACACTTTAAATTGTCGATAACTGCCTTGTTCAATTAGTCCCTCCTATTATTTATAAAGCTCTTTGTAAAAGTCCTCTGCAATTTCAAGGATATCCTCTTTATTGGTTTTTGTTTTCCCACTTTTATCAAGCAGTTTGCAAATATTTCTTTGTAAAGCTAATTTAAGATTGATGATAATGGGACTTGTACCATCATCATACCTCCAATGACTCGAGAACATTAGATTTTCAACTCGGTCAAAAAGGGTTGAAGGACTTTAAGAGTATATCTAGTTGAAAGAAAAAACTATCTGGTCCAACACCTGAAGCATTATAAGTAGTTAAACATATATTTCTAATAGTATATTTTCTGGATCAGTTTGACTAATTCTTGTATAAACCAGGTTAAGGTGACAAATTGTGGAAAAATACCACTTCCTTTTTTATCACACACATCTATACTAATCCTGCAATCTTGTCCCCTGTTAGTGGTGAGTGAGTTGATTAGGCATTCCTTCACTAGGAACAAACGGCCTATTTCGGCTTACGCTTACATAGATTTGATTGGAGTAAGCATCTTCTGCCTGATGTGAGTCAGTCCCAAGGCTGATTTGTACAGAATGTAAATAGCCACTTATGTGTAGAATAACCTACACTCACCAATATTTGGATGGTCAGTCTTACACCCGTAATGTTTTAGTCTGGAGTGTAGCATTAGGGCTATTATGTGTTCCTTATTTAATACACGCATAATTGCGACCTGATTATCTATTCCAGTAATGTAAGAATTTTTCCTAGTGTTCTTACAGATTGAAGGTTTTGTCTTGTTGTATGTAATGCCTAAAGCTGTAATAAAAGATACATTGATGAACCTTTGGAGCCATTTACTATACCCTACATTTAAGAGCTGGGTTATGATGGGTGGAAATGCTTCCAAAAATTCAATAAATATACAACAGTTAGAGATGCTCTACAGATAGTCTGTTAACTTACCCTCTGACCGTGGTAAGCGAGTGAGATAATTAGTCAGTCTTTAGCCATAGCTAAGTCCTCTATTACGGCTTATGCTTACATAGATTTCCTCTTTTGACAACTCTCAATTGATTAGAAGAAGCGTCTTCTGCTTCCCGGTGCTGTAAGGTTTGTTTCTTAATGTTCGCTAAAGTTTTGCCTTGTTATATGCAATGCCTAAACCTATAATAAAAGATACTTCGACAAGACTTTGAATGATAATACATGCTAATATTGAAAACAAGGGAGACAAAGTGAGAGAAACAAATGTAGAGAAATGCGTGTTGCCTAATAATCAGACAGAAATTCCACTGACAGCTCTATTGACTTACATGCCAAGGACAGGGGGCGATAAAATTAGGTGGCGTGTGGCGGGAAATTTAAATCTGATCTATAGCGCTACATTTGAATTTGAAGTTATTAAGACACAGAATTATAGAGATATATTTAAATAGAATTTTATTTTACTATATTTTACAATTAACAATACGCTTATTAGTTCAAAAATACCCACATTTTACTAAAGTTGTTAATTTTGAATATAAAAGTTCCAAAAAAAAATGTTAATATTGCATATTTCAGACAACGCTCATTACTTTCTTTAAGAATTAACACATTAACTAAAATATTATTTGATTTAAATTTAGTTTTCAAGAAACAGCTTATTTAGGACATTTAAATCTTAACTTTGAAGATATTTAGATATAGATACTTACCAGTTATTATAAATTAGCACCATAGATATGGGTGCAAAATTTACATTAAAAAAAACAAGATTAATTTGTGTTTTAAATATTTTATCTTAAGATTAATTAAAACAAATTTAATAAAGGGCTTTAAAACGCATAAGAAAAGAAACATGTAACAAACACACCTAAAAAAATACAATTTTAAAAAGATTTTACTTCGGATTTTACCATTATATAAATAAAAAAAATAAACAAAGGATATATTTTTTAAACATCAATACAATCATAGCAAAATAATATATATCCACATATTATAGAAAATAAAATATAAATTCTAATAAATGACTTAAATTAAATAATTTTTTTTTTATAATAAAATTTTGTCTAAATTTGCCTTTTTTTATTGCATTTAATGATGAATAAAAGCCTTCCTTGATATTATTGTCAGGAGTTTTTCAACGGTTTGAAAGGTAACTACCTGTTCTTGATGCCCATTAAATATAAATAACAATTATTATACGTGATGAATTTACCCAGGAGAGTTTATTAAGAAATTCATTATAAAGATAAATCGATAGTTTCGCTATTATCGATGCATATTAATTTCGTTGCGTGTCCTGAATTTCAATTTCCAAAAGGTACCGGTAAATCCTATTCGTATCGCGAGCCAATTTAAAGACAAGTCCTTGAAAAAATTTAAAAAAATTACAGAGTAAAAAGCGCTTCTTAAAAGGAAGTTAATTCATTGACTCTATGAAAATACGGGGTATTAAAAGTTATCAATCGAGTAATGAGGATTAATGACGGTAATCTTTAAGTTGCGCCCGCAGGCCCCTGCCAAAGTGGAACAAATTTTGCAAATTAAATGCGTAAAAAATTAATAAAAAGCAACGTGTTATTTAACAAAAAAAAAAACGAAGTTTTGTCTGCATGTGAAACAATTATTGCACGGGTCGGATTTATATAATTAGGTTGTATATGATAATATAAATTGAGGCTACAGTTTCCCGCTTATATGCCGCCAGACGTTTTTTTTTTAATGTTGTATTATCTTTGCGTATTTTAAATCAACCTAAAATTAAGGGGGCATCATAAATTCCACTACTGAATATCTCGTTTCCTGAAATTAAAAATAATACGGTGGTTCTAACCACTAGAGCCGTTGCAGTTAAATGGGGTCGTTGTTTAAACGGACGAAAACGAATTCAATTATAAATCCTGGCCGGTCCGATTTTACGGTGGAGTAAAACTGTAAAAAGAGGAATGGGATCGGGGCGAGTTTCGTTGATAAGAGTTTTATACTTCGGATATCGTAACTACAAATCTCTTATACCAGTTATATAAAACATTTGTTCTCGGTAACAAGAGTCGCTGTCCGAACTTGCCTGCGCTTTTAGCCCATACATATCGTTATACCTTTAATTGATTTATTATCTATGATCAACCATATTTTGCCAATTTTAGGTTTCTTTCATTTCCCAGCAATCTTACTAGACTGAACGTAGATTTTGCTTCAAAGAATACCGGAATATTGTGACGACAGAGCATCTATTTGATAGATAGACCGGTGGATGAATATTAGATAATTTATAGTCATTTCGAAATCAAAATACAATAGGGATATAAAAAAAATTGTCGTTATATGCGTAAAAAATGGATTTTGCAAAAAAACATTTTATAATATCATAAAAACCTGTCACCTAATTTAACAGACACAAAACAATACCACTGTTCCTCCTCCAAAAAATATCAAATTGTTTTTAAAATAAACTGTGATTAGATACTCTTTAATGAAGTCGATATTCAACGTTAAATGAATGTAGATAATGTATTTTAAAGAAAAAGGCCGCTCGATCCTATCGTTGATGCCACTGACTTAAGGAATCACTACCAGTGACGTCGTCAAAATATATTAACATGAGTATGCTTTAAAATAGCATTTTTATGTAAATTAAATATTTAATAGATTTCTTAATAATTCATGTTTTAAGCTACCAATTTTTAATTATTATTTTTAATTTATTATATTAAACTTGTTTTATTTCACATGAGATAATGTACAGGATGCTGACTTCTTCAAAGGGACAGGTATTGTTTTATTGAAAATATACAGGGTGATTCAAAAGTAAGCGGCATACTTTCAGGGGCGTAATCGTTGTATGAAAATAAGGCAAAAAGTTCATAATAATATGGGTTCGAAATTGCTTCCTAAGGGAGCTACGCCCCTTTGAATAAGACCCCTTGAAGACAATTTTTTCTCTATAACTTCAAAACCCTTTAGAAGTAAATTTTGAAAATTGGTGTACTGCATAAACACTTCGTTGTGAATAAGATTCTAAATTTAAATTTTTTAAATTTTATTCAGGTGCGTCACATGCGGGGGTTGGTAAGGGTAAAACATCCCTTTTTCTTTTACTCTTTAGGTTATTGTGATTTTGTTTGAAAATTATAAAATTTTAGAGTCTTACTATACGTAAAAAAGGTACTCTTAGTTCAATTCGATAGAGTGTACCATTTACGAGAAAATCGACTTTGAAAATTTTCTGATTGCGTATGTTTATTACATAATAAAATTACTGGATACGCATTTAAAACGAAGTTGGCGGTTGTTTTTTGGTTTTTGGCATTTAAACAACTGATAAATGTCATTGTAAAATACAATTTACTTTGTCAAAGTAAAATTAGTTTCATAGAGTGTCTTACAAATTACTATTTATTATTAATAAGAAGGGCATTGCCTTTGTTAAGTTTGGTACTTTGTGTTTCTAAGTTTAAAAAGCAAACATGGATTTTACGTATCAAGAACAAGCTGATATTCACATTATGTTTGGAAGAGCATTTGGTAATTGTGTTGAAGCAAGACGATTGTATCATGAGGCATTTCCTAATCGACGAGTGCCACACCGTACGGTTTTCGCAAGAGTAGATCGTAATTTAAGGGAAACAGGTAAATTCAAAAATGTGAGTAATATCGCATAATATCTACTTAAATTTTGCTTAAGGAACATTTCAAAGACAGGAAGTTGTTGGGCGACCAAGAAATGCCAGAACCCTAGCATTAGAAGAACGCGTGCTAGATCGTATTGAAGAAGATCCATCTTTGAGCACTCGCATCATCGGAAATCAAGAAGGGTCCTTAGTACACTTCTGCAATTGGCTAGAAGAAAACCGCGTTGCTTTTGAAAATTTTGAGAAAAAAATTTTGTTTACTGACGAGGCCGGCTTCACAAGAAACGGAATTTTCAATTTCCGCAACAACCACCTATGGACGGATGAGAATCCCCATGCTGCGGTACAGAAGGCACATCAGCAGCAGTTTAGTTTAAATGTGTGGGCGGAAATAATTGATGGGCATTTAAAAGGACCTGTATTTATGCCGCAACGACTTAATGGACAAATTTACACAATTTTTTTACAGAATAAATTACCACAAATATTAGAAAATCTACCACTTCAATTACGAGCACAAATGTGGTTTATGCACGATGGTGCTCCCCACATTTTAGCATTCTCGCTAGAGAACATTTAAATAATGCCTATCAAAACCGCTGGATAGGTCGTGGGGGTCCAGTGCCATGGCCACCACGGTCTCCTGACCTAAACCCCCTTGATTTTTATTTATGGGGACACCTAAAACAACTAGTTTATTCCCGCCCTATACCCAATATTGATGTTCTCAGGCAAAGAATAGAGGAAGGATTTCAGACAATTAAAAACAATCCAAGAATTCTACCACGTGTGCACCATAATTTAATAAAAAGATTAAGAGCTTGCCGTGACGCGAATGGTAATAATCTTGAACACTTTCTATAAATTGTTAAATAAAATGTGAGTAAAAAGTTTCTTTTTTGTCGATCGTAATGCGAATTAATTTTCATCAATAAACATACGCAATCAGAACATTTTCAAAGTCGCTTTTCTCGTAAATGGTACGCTCTATCGAATTGAACTAAGAGTACCTTTTTTACGTATAAGACTCTAAAATTTTATAATTTTCAAACAAAATCACAATAACCTAAAGAGTAAAAGAAAAAGGGATGTTTTTACCCTTACCAACCCCCGCATGTGACGCACCTGAATAAAATTTAAAAAATTTGAATTTAGAATCTTATTCACAACGAAATGTTTATGCAGTACACCAATTTTTAAAATTTAATTCTAAAGGGTTTTAAAGTTATAGAGAAAAAATTGTCTTCAAGGGGTCCTATTCAAAGGGGCGTAGCTCCCTTAGGAAGCAATTTCGGACCCATATTAATATGAACTTTTTGCCTTATTTTCATACAAGAATTACGCCCCTGAAAGGATGCCGCTTACTTGCAGCTTTTGAATCACCCTGTATAATAACTGTAGATAGGTGTTCATAGTAGGTGTTCGTAGATAGGTATTGTGCCATTTTTCTGCCACATGAAATAAGTCGTATTAGTAAAACCAAACACAAAACTCCAGTTGTCTTTTTTTAATATTTGAAATATTTTCAAAAAAATATTTATATTTAGAAATTTGTATTCTATTGTTAGAAATGTATATTCTTATTTCACTTATATGAGTGTAGATGTATACTTAACACACACCATTCACATTAAAGTTTTTGTTTAGACTCTTTTCTAAGATCCCCTATTCTACGTTTATGAAGACGGTTATGATATGAAAGTATCGGTATTTACTTGCAAAAAGATCGAATTTAATTGTCTTTTTCCACAAACGGCCCAAGTTCACAAATACCAACACAGAACTTCACAAATACCGAGTGTGCACATGTTAAACTGAAACAAAATCGTTGTTTACTAATTCTAGCCTTTCAATGTTCTAAGTGCTCAAAGTATTGGCCTCCTGCATCCATACAATGATTTTGTTCAAAAAGCCCCCTGACATTATGAAGAATTTTTGTAATGGCTCGACATTCATCAATGATGCGCTGGTATCATAATTCATTTATTGACTCTGGCTAAGTTTTATAAATTTAGCTTTTTAAGTGAACCCATAAAAAAAAATCTAAGGGGGTCAAGTCAGGTGATCTTGCGGGCCACTCTATTGCTCTTCGGCCGATCCAACTACCAGGACACGTCTGATTTAAATATTCTCGTGTCGCATATCCTGGAATGTTGTATTTTATGACTTAAGGAAGGCGTTTGACTGTGTGGATCATAATGTTCGTGCCGTCTTCGGCGGTATAATCAAGATGCTAAATTATTCATTAAGATTATTATTTATATATATAAATAAATTCTATTTGGATCGAAAAATTTGATGGCTTTTACTGAAAGAGTACACTTTTGTTAAAGCAGTTTCTCAGGCCGTCTAAGGTCTTGAGAGAACACTTATACAAGTATCATATAAGTATGAAGGTCAGCAATAGCCTACGACGATTCTTAAAAGGCCTTCGATTGAGTCAGTCGCGACATCTTAATGAAGAACCTTTTCTTTTAATTTATCATCAACCAAGGCACGTTGTATGTCTAAATGCTCGAACCATCTATTCGTAAATTGAAAAATCTTCCAGTTTTATATTCTACATTAACGATATTGCACTAAATAAATATTACTTACATTACAAGCATTTTAAATATTTAATATCTAGGTACTAAATTAACCATCTTTATTATAATACATATTTATCAAACCCTTCATTTTTTTTGTACAACAGCTCTCTGTCAAGCTAAACGACTGGACATTAAATTCCCTTGGCGTACTAACTCATACCATCAGGTGATCACGACCGGGCCTATATATAATTTAAGGTTCATTTACCACGCCCTTTATCAAAATGTGTTCGGTGTCATTTAAAAGTGGGGCCTTAGAATCACTTTTAATAGCACACGCCTCTTTTCAATTGCTCCCAAAATCATCTGCCTAAAGTGGCCCTTTTGTTGTTCTCCATTCATAAGCGGTCAATCCGATGGTCAGTTTGTTTCTTCTTAGATTTATTACCGTATTTATCTCTTATTGTTGTTTGGACTTATGAGGGAATAATGGGACAAAGGTTGAGAATATTTTAATTTAACTTACAGAATTTCATTTAGTGGACTTACATTCATACACGAATAGGCAAGAATTGTTAGACATTGTAAATTGACGTTATACCCAAGATATCCCCAACAAGATATGTAGAACTTCTTTCTTTTCCTTCTTCTTGGAAAGAAATTATGTAAATGTAGGCAAGTGTAACGAACCCGAGTCCCTGAATCTACCTTTATCTGTATCTTTTATTTTTAGACCAATTGCTGTTCTGAGTGCCGTTCTTTAAGCAATGGAGCTGATACTTCAAAAGATAATACCATATTTTAGTATTAAGTAAACGTTTGCATAATTTGTTGCAATAATTGGCCATTATTGTAAAGGAATAGTATTCTATTGCACAAATTAGTGAATTGTTCCATCTATCATAGGTTCTGGTCAATTTAAATAGTTAGGAATACTATAGCAGTTATTTTTATCAGAATTGTTTCCCCAGTTTGCTTCCTCTATACCAGCACCCACCCATACCCATTTTTAAACGACCTGAGGAATTTGGATAGATCTTGTGCAAATAGTAGTAGAGGTGGCCCTAATTAGATCTGCCATCCATAATCTCAGTTGCGAGGTTTTTTATGTAAATAATACAAATCAGGGAATCAATGACCCTAACCTGTCCAATACTCATGGATTCCTCTTTTTAAGGGTGTCACCTATTTTATACCGTTGCTGCTTTTTAACTAACATGTTATAGCCGAAACTGTCAATTGCCTGTGACAGGTCAAAAAACCTATCCAAGAAGACATTATTCAATTAAAAACTAGTAATAATTTCATCAGTGAAGTGATATATAGATGTGTCTACTGACCTGCCATATTGCCAAAGGAACCTGCCAACCGCATATACAATACTATTAAAAAAAAAAATTGAAATCTGTGTAGTGATTATTTTGTAGCTGTCTCCTTTTTTCTAGACAGGATTTTCCAGTTGCTAATTTTTGTTTTTTGGAAATTATCTCGTAATTAAAGGAGTTCAACCCAACCCAAATTTAGATCATTGAAGGGGTAGAAGTCCTGGAACTACGGACAGTTTATTTGCTTGCAACATCTCTGATGCCATGATGCGTATGTAGAAATTGCACAAAAATCACTTTTTAATATGATTTGTCACTTAATTTGACAGACACAATCAATACTACTGCTTCTCCTCAATAAAATATCAAATATTTTTTTTAAATACGATGATATAATAAGATACTCTTTAATAAAGTCAATATTCAACGTGAAATGAACGTAGCTAATGTATTTTAAAGAAAAATGCAAGGACATGACAACGCCGCTCGATCCCATTGTTGATGCCACCGACACAAGGAATCACTACCAGTGACGTCGTGAAAAAATATTTACATGATAAATGTTTATTAATAAATTTTTACATCACATCAGATAATATATACAGGGTGTTGACTTCTTCAAAGGGACAGTATTGCTATATCGGAAACTAATCTACCTAGTGTCTTTATTGAAAATACATAATAACTGTAGATAGAACAACAACAAAACATGAAATAAGACCTGTTCATTTTTCATTGCTATGATGGAAAATTCTTTGTCGAAGAGCACTTTCAGTTTCCACTGGCGTATCATAAATGCGTCGTTTTAAATCACTTCAAAAAAAGAATTCTATAGGATTTAAATCAGGTGATCTATTTAGCAACGATACAGGTCCTGATCAGCCAATCCACGAATCCGAATAAACTCTATTTAAATGCTCTCTTACTAATAAACTAAAATGAGGTGTAGGGTGATAATTCTCTACGTGAAATCTAGTTCCCTGGAATAATTCTCACTCTAGGCCTGCTCGCATACTTATTACGCAAATATATTTGCAATATTACCCTAAAACCAATATAACTGCCTACTATAAAAGAATCACTGTAGGAGGGTCTTGGTCCTCCCCTTCGCACAAAAAGTTATTAAATCAGCCACTCCATATATCATCCGGCAACATTGAGGTAATTTGATTTTACGAGTGGTTTGCCTGGGGTAGAGATGACTTTCTATTTTCTGCCTGTTAAACAAATCGAATGTGACATGGAAATAAATTAATAATGTCATTTTTATACATACAGTTTCTTACGTTCCTTTTTTTCACACAGTCAGCTATTTTGAATATTTAGATTAAATTTTTTTTAGATGGATCTAAAACTAGTCTTTTCAGCATCGATTGTGCCGCATCAAATTGCTTTAAAAATTCGCGTTTTTTTTTTAAAGCGGCGTGCAAAGATTACATGGCGTACGAACAAATGACGGTGCGCGAAACTAAAAAACTGCTTATTTAAATTATGCATCTTATATTATAATATGAAATATAATATTATATTTAATATCTTCGGGTAAATTGCATGTAGGTAGCCATAGCGAGACGAAATTACATGTATTATTACTTGAAAGACTTTTAATAAAACCGAAGTTGGTATTATTATAGCGCGGCTGCATCCGTGCGCATCCGGTGTATATTACAAAAATTTAACCGACGAGGGTATAACTCTTGGTTACAGCTTTTGTAATCGTAAATGCTACTGTATAATATAAAGCCTTTGGAAACGATAGTTTAATGTTAAATAAACTGGCCGTTATATCATATGTAATATAAAATCAACATTTTTAGGTTTGATGACCTCAAATTGTATGATAAAGTTAAAACTCAAGAAAACTACTTGGCACTTATAATAAATAATTATTAAATCTTTACTTACATGCAAAAACAATTAATATTATTGGATTTTGATGATACGACCATTACGTAATTTTAAGGGGACCACCTCAATATATTAATAGCCACTGCGTGTCCTTTGACTGAGCAGAATTATAGTAGAATCTCTAGAGACATAATTGCTATAATTGATATGTAATTTGGTCCCCTGGGTCCAAAACGATAACAGTTATTAAGCAAAGGTTGATTCTTGATGTTTTCAGGCCATGCGATACAATACCATACTATGTTTTTAGTATAATAATTATTTTGGATTGCCAGGGGTTTTTTGGCTATAGTCATAATTGATTTTTGCTAATATACGTATAAACAGTACTTATACGTTTCAATAGTTCCTACCTATTTGAAAAGAAACTAGATGGCGATACCTAATGTAACTAAGGAAATAAAAATAATATGTCAACAATGTCACTTCTTTGTTTTCGCATGCTGATAATGGCCACTTATGCTCTGTCATTTATGTTAGGCAATAGTGACATATTCTGCCGTGTTAATTGAAAAAGACGTATCTGATCATCTAAATGTGTGTATAATTAAAAATAGAAACGGATGTATCTACAAAAATGCAAAATTAAAAGATGATATCTGTCATTTCAAAAGTAATAGTTACCAGAGGAAACTACCCAAAGTTGAACTTAGCCCAGACTACCATTACGAATCTTCCGAAACATCTGATTTATCTGATGACGAAATAGATTGTTATGACATAAATAAGCCTGGAACTTCTTATTCATACAAAAAGAAAATTATAGTCATAGATGACATTCCATTGACTAATAAGGAATGTACAAATATACAAACAGATTGCTTGTCAAATTGCCATGACCCAAATAGACCTGGACCTTCGTCTACAAATAAAATCGTGATCTTAAGTAACATTCTTTTAAATCAGGGATGTAAAAATTTTGGAATGCAATTATGCGAAGAAACTGATGGCACAATTTTTATACGAGGAATTGTTACAAACATATTTGACAACGCGATGAAGCAGACAAGCCAAAATAGCATCGAAAAATTTGTGAAAGGCATTATACTTGATGTTCTAGATAATGTAATACAAATGGAAGTGTTTACAAAAACAGGTGAAGTTAGAAAACGTAAAAGGTATTTTAAACTAACTAAAACTGAAAGGAAAGAATCCAAGGCAAAGAAAAGAAAAACCGAGCATTTAATAAAAGAAGCATGCGGTGAATCCTGTGTAAAAAAATGCTCAAAAAAAATAGAAAATGCGTAACGTATACAGTTATACGAAGAATATTGGAAACTATCTGCAGATAATAAAGGACTTTTATTGCTCTAAATTTGCTGGGAAGCTGGATGGCGACTGAGCAGATGAAATACCGATAAAAAACTGACTTGTGTTTTATTAATCAACTTACAACACAAGAAAACTCTGACCTAACGAGTAATAATAAATTGTTGACTTCTCCATTGGAGCTAAACCTCTTTCTCTGGAGCATCCTGTTTAAGTCAATATTTTCTAGAAACCAGATCTGGAAAATAATAATATAACCTGTGAGACGAACATACAAGTATTCAATAAAATTTAACTAAACAACAAAGCAGTAATCAAATACATAGATCACATGCAGGGGTAATGAAAACCAAATATTATTTGTGCATACATAGAAAATCAAATATTATTGAACCTTTGCCTCATTTAGCTGAAATAATTTTTGAAACTTCTTAACGTCTTATACCTTATACCTTTGAACTGATTGGAGCACAATCAATTCTTTCCTGCATTCTAATGGTTTTGGTAATAAAGATAACGAATCCTGTGATTGTAGAGGTCATTCAATAAGATCTCTTCTTCCAGTCCTTCGATTTATGCGGGCTTTACACGTGTAAAGCAGCTAAAGCAGGTTACTAAATCAAGCAGCTAAATTTAGCTACTTGCAGCATGTAAACCACTGGATTTAGTACTTGCGCAATTACTCACTCACTACACTCTTTTTTTACAGCAACTAAATTCCAAATAAACACGTGTAGACAGACTAGTTTAGCGAAGTGTATTAGGTCGACCTGTTCGTAGAAGTTTACTGGGATTGTTTTGTGTGATTTTTTTTTGCAACACGATGACGTCTCGTTGGAGTGAAGAGACAACATTAAAAATCGTACACGAGTATCGTGATAGACCATGTTTATGGGACACAAGGTCTGCGAATTATAAAAATAAACAAGCCCGTGATGCAGCATACAAAGAGATTGAGGAAACTATGGGAATCGAAGGGTTTGGAGCAGGAGAAATCAAAAATAAAATAAGGGCCTTAAGATCAACTTATTCACAAGAGAAAAGAAAGATAAAAGATTCTATGAAGTCAGGAGCAAGATTTGCAGATATTTATGTCCCCAGTATAAAGTGGTTCAAGGAAATTGATGCGTTTCTACGTGTTTTGGAAGAAAATAAGAGACCTACCCAAGATAATTTTGGTAACGTAAGTATATTCACATTAAATACATATTTAAATAATTCAAAAAATCATTCTCTCCTGCCATGGTACAGCACCTTCACCCATAAAATACTGACACAATTGATCCCTCATATTCCTTGCAGATTTTGCAGAGTGATTGCTGTATACTTTCTCCATTGGGGAAAATCTGACATTAAGATCTCTCCAAGAACCAAATCGCATTTGACCTCTGTCTAGGTCTTTTTCATCTAAAGATCCACTCGGAGTGTAATTATTACTTGAAGTAATCCTCAAATAGTTGTGTAATGCGCCACAAGTTTTGATAATTTTGTCAACAGTTTCTGGTAAACATGCTATGTGCTTTTCAAAAATGCGAAACCTACTAACCATAATCCCAAAACCATTCTCAACGATTCTTCTTGCACGTGAGAGGCAGTAATTGAATACTTTTTGCTCTTTTGAAAGCACCACTTTTGAAAAAGGTTTCATCAAATATTCCTTCAGCGGGAATGCATCATCACCTACGATGAATCCGCCCGCTGGTAATAAACCATTCTTTAGCGCTTGAGACAAAGAAGATTGTTGGAACACTCCCCCGTCTGACTTCCTTCCAGAGCATCCAACATTTATATAACGGAAACAATAATTATCGTCTACTACAGCTAGCAACACAATGCTGTTAGTGCCTTTATAATTAAAAAATTCACTTCCACAGTGTGCTGGTGCATGCATGGCAAAATGCATGATTTGCGTCAATTGCACCGTAACAATTTGAAAAATTCCATCTTTGTCGAAATACATTTTCAATTACTTTCCATTCTTCTTAAATATAAACAATACAAATATTACAATCGATAATAATAATAAAAATAATAATAATAATAATTTTTAATAATTTAAAAATAATGGCTGCAACTAGGAACCAGCTAAACCAAATGCTGCATATAGTAGAAGAGTTCTCCAACGACATCGGCATGCAATTTGGACTAGATAAATGCCGCACTCTCAATATAATCCGAGGAAAAATTCAGCCAGAAGAATATCATATGTAGAATGTCCAGACCATCGAGGCCATGGGCGAACACGAAATTTACAAATACTTGGGGATGAAACAATCACAAACGACTGAACAACAAGCAATGAAATGCGAACTAACTAACGAGTTTGCGAAAAGGATAAGACAAGTTTTGAGAACAAATCTCAACAGCAAAAAATATGTTTAAGGCACTTAACTCCTACGCATGTTTAGCTCTTAGTTATTCTTTTGGGGTAATTAATTGGAGTAGGACAGATATAGAAAGGCTACAAAGAAAAGTGAGGACCCTACTTACTAAAACACACAACCACCACCCTCGAAGTGCCACTGAAAGAACAATGCTTCCCCGCCACCTTGGAGGAAGAGGATTAATAGATCTGAGTAAACAACTTGAAAAACAAATCACTAAGTTAAGATCCTATTTTTACAGACAAGGAGAAAATTCCACGCTGCATCGCGCAATAAATCAGATAGACGATTCCATTCCTCTACAACTTAAAAGCGAGGAAGCGCGCAGCTACCATCATACGGACCAGGAGAAACTTCGCATCTGGATGGAGAAGCCCCTTCATGGGCGGCATCCTAATGAGATCAGCCAAAATCATGTCCACACTGCTTCGTCGAACTATTGGTTGGTATCAGGAAAGATGTTTCCAGAAACCGAGGGCTTTCTACTCGCCATCCAAGATCAGGTTTTACCAACAAGAAATTATCTCAAGCACATCGTCAGAGATCCGTCCGTACAAAACGACAAATGCCGGTATGGATGCCAAACATCAGAGAAAATCCAGCACATAACAGGAGGATGTCAGACCTTTGCAGCGACAGAATACAAAGAACGGCACGACTCAGTTGGGAAAATTTTACATCAAGAGCTGGCAATGAATTTGGAACTTATTACAACAGAGAAGGTTCCGTATTATAAATATACTCCAGAACCCGTAGTGGAAAATGACCGATATAAGTTATATTGGGACCGCAGTGTACTTACCGATCAACATGTAAGGCATAATAGACCAGATCTTATTTTAATAGATCAAATTTCCAGGAAGACAACTCTAATTGACGTAGCCATACCGAACAACAATAATCTGCAAGAGAAACACACTGAGAAAATCGCCAAATACAGAGATCTAGAAATTCAAATCGGAAGGCAATGGAGAATGGATAATGTTCAGACCATCCCAATTGTTATATCGACAACGGGTGTAATAGCAAAGAGTCTACTGGAATACCTTAAAGAACTAGGAACTGGCGAACATCTATATAAGCACATGCAAAAGGCAGTACTACTGGCAACTGCTCGCAGCACCCAAAAATTCCTAGGAGATAACTCTACATTTCAGGTCACTTAAGGGCACCGAAAAGGCCTCCACAGACCAGAGAGCTTAATTCTTTTGATATCGGAGGTATCTGGGATAAGTAAATGATAGCCTTAACTGGCTGTAAATAATAAGAATAATAATAATAATATTAATAAATACATATTTTTTTATTTCAGGAATCAGAATGTGAGCAAGAAGTTGGTGAACACAGAAATAAAGAACAGGAAACATTGACCTTCAACGAAACGACTAACCCTGCAAAAAAACCTAGGTCATTATCAAAATTGAAGCAAGTGTCTTTAGTTGTTAAGGACCTTAAAAAATTAGCGAAACAGTAACGCACAGGAGCCTGCCACAAATGTAAATGAATATGTAACTTTTGGTCAGAGTGTGGCTGCACAGCTGATGGCGCTACAACCGATTTCAGCAATACAAGCACAAGAACAAATCCAGTCTATTCTTACCAAGTTTAAACTTCATGACTTGCGGGCTAATAATAATTATTCTTCTTCATCAGAAACCACCCACACTACTGTTCCATCTTACACCTCTCCACCTCTACAATCTGCGAATGAATATGATAACACCACGAGTGATGGCTCAATCCATTATGAATATAATGCCGCCGAAAATTATTCTCAAGCAGATATCATAAGCCAAGCGTTCACCAACATATAAGTTAAGTTGCTCATATATTGTATGTACGTAAAAATATAACCATATTAAAAATTTTTAAAGAATGATTGTTTCCTTTTTTTAAGTCCACTTACCTTTATATATTGCTGAAGAGCTTCTAGAGCATAAATGGCATCGCATACCTCAGGTACAAAGTTGGAAATTGCAGGCCTTGACACACGAAATAATCTCTGCAAAGTTCTGTAACTGTTTCCTGTCGCTAAATAAGCCTCTAATTTTATCTTGGGTGGAATAGCAGCCCTCATTATGGTATCACTTTTAGTAATTTTAGAGGAAATTTTATTTAGCAAATTGTCAAATCGTTCTTTGGTCATCCTCATACAATTTCTATATTCCAAAAGATCTTCATTAGCAAGTTCTCTCAGCAAAGTAGAAGAAGCACCATGAGTTTCTCTCCGATCCAGCCAATTTCGTAACCAACAACGCTTTTCATGATTTTTGTTAATTTCGTCACTAATTATATCTGATATTTCACCACATATATCCAAAACACATTTCTTCACAGAGGCGCGAATATCTGTTGCCGCCATATTTAAAAACGAGAACTAAACCAAATTACTAAAATGTGTGTAGACACAACTAAATAGAAATACATAATTTTTTAGTTACTTGCTTTAGTAACTTGCTCAAGCTACTTGATACGTGTAAATTCGGCTTTAGACTACGTTTGACTGAAATACTTGCGAGTGTATAGTCATTGCTACAGCTGAATCTGGGTTTGTGAGTAGTGCATTTACTATAATAAAAAGACTAAGGCAATATATATTATGTTTGTCTATATTGTTTTATGTACATTCAGTCGGTATTAACGTTGCCATTTGGGATTCTGTTCCATCGTTGTATTTCGTATCCTTGGTTACATTACGAGTGTAAAATTTCAAATTCCACAGATGTTTACAACTATTATTTCAGTTTTGTTTCAATTTTTATTTGTTTGAACGGTTTGCCTTTTCGGCTCCAAATACCTTAATTCAATAACTGGCAATCATTCTGAGTAAAGTCACGAATATTCTCTATCTACTTGTTCTTGTTCTGCTTGTATGTTGTTCAGATTAAGTTTCAGTTTTACCTTAAAGCTACTAGTATATCTACTAAACATCTAAGATTAATCATATTCACATAAATTACAATAAGCTTATGAAAATTGACCTCCTAATAAAGAGCCGCTGCTATCGTAAAAAAAACAAGTATAACTAATGGTCTTTTCTTTTAAGGCGATTAAAAGTTCGCGCAAATACTAAATCCACCTGCCTAATGTAGAAAAAACTATACATATATACACGATCCAATCTTAAAAGGTGTATTGTATATTACTGTTAAATAATTACCGTATCCACTTGCTTGATGTATAATCGGGGTAATTAGTCAAAATCTAGACATGTGTTTAGCTTCAGATTTTCTAGAATATTTAAATTTTTAATATCGCTAATTTATCGAATTGGGATCCACCTGCTTCAAAAGAGAAACAAAAGGTTCCTCGCTTATCTAGATATTTCAGTTTAATAGAAATATTTACACTTATAAATACGCGTGATGACTTTGTCTTTGACTTTTATAACATTGTCTTTTAAGTTTTTATCTATCATGCGTATTTCTAAAATAACAGTCTTATTTTAAGCCCCACAGGCAGTAAATTGACAAATCCGATCTTTTGAAGTTTTATACATGTTTATAATTTTCGATTTAATGTCTTTATTATACCGCTCGATGTTTCTGCTTGAACATATGCGAGGATTTTATTATTGGAATTTTTCTATACAAGAAGCACATGTTTATATCATAACAAATTTTTAGTAAAAAATCTTTTTGTTACGACGATTGCTGCCAATTTCAATTACATGTTCTAATTCTATACGAGGTCACTATATTTATGAGTCATTTATAAAGCGATAATAAGGAATAGTGGATTAAAAATATCCAATCGCTCAATAATTTCCAAATCAACTTGATTCTTTTTAGAGTTATAAACATCACCTGGAGAAATTTGTTTTATTAGTATGATCACTTCTAGTTTTTCATGTTCTTGTTAATTCTCTCCATAACTAACTGTTATGAATTTATCCATGGAATTTCCAAGATTCTTTAGTATAATAATACTTCAAATGCCTTCAGTCTCTTGGTACTCGGCTTTCAGACGAGTGCTTGGAGACTAAGCATCTGTTCTAAAGAGCAACTTAAAAAAATATAACATCTTGTCAAGCACTTAAGGCCTATTTTATTTGTCTTGAATACAGTACTTACCTACTCTCTTATATATTGTCTACTATACTTTGTTTTTAATTCTTCTCTTCACTAGTTATTGATTCTAGGTAGTTAAGACGAGATTTCATTCAGATTTTGGCTAACAGGATCGTCTGAGTAAGAGATTTTTAATAGGTTCAGACTTTGATTTCGGGTCGTTGAGTATAGTTAATCGATTTATTATTCCAGGCAGTTGAGCTATTGGATATTCTTGGTCGCAGTACTCTTTAAAGATCTTTTGGAGATCACCCTATTGATTTTTACAAGACGTATTCTGAAACACGTATAGAGCGACACATGGAAGAGGAAACCAGAGGTTTTTTTTTCAAGAATTAAAAATTATTAGGATATTTTTATTGTAAATTATCTCTGGTCAATTTAATTTTTTATATTCAAAGAATATTTTAATGCAAATTTTTGTTTGAATATGACCAAGAATATTTTAGTAAACGAATGGTGAAGCAAGGTTAAATTCATATCTCAATTCAACTGCCTGGAAGAAATCGAGTATTTTTTCAATTTTAGGGAATTGAATCAGTGCAATCAAGCAGCTAAAACGATTTTATTATTAGCTCTGAGACTTTTTTTAAATTTTAAGGTGGATTCAATAATTTTAGTCAAGTGATTGATTTTAGGCATTCGAGTTTTGTTCAGTTCAAACTGTGATTCTAGGCAGTTGAGTAGTTTATCGTTTTACGGTTTTCAGGCAAGTGAGCGCAAGTAGTTCAAACGTTTGCGATCTGGCGTTATATATTCACTATTCTAATATTCCTAAAATGTTTAAAATAAGCGGCAGTTCAGGATTGTAGTGTTTTGAAACTTCAGTAATGTATCTGTGCGAGCCAGTAATTAAACCCAACTCGTTCATCACTCTTTTTACAGATCTTTAACGATTTTCGAGATTTTTCACCAATATACAGCAGTATCGTCATCGCACCCAATGCTGGTAAAAGGTATTCTATTAACCTTTATTCTCCCTCGAATGATTTCCTCAAAGCATGTATTGAATACTCATCCTTCTCTCTCCCTATTCTAGTTTCGATTTCTTCTAATATGTATTTATTATGCGTATGTTTTCTCTATCTTAACAGCCGCGAATATACCAGCTATTCTGCGACATTCGGGATTCATCTCTTCGGCGAAGTTGCGGCAAAAATGGAATAATCGGCCTTCACGCCTTGCGACATCTCTGGACCCACGTAGAAAGTTGGCGAATGTTATGCCTCGCCGCTACGAGGCCAGAGGCGCGACTTTTAAATTTAAATAAATAGTAGGAAATAAATACAATGTTTCTAGTAGTTTTAAGTCATTGTGGTTATTGTATACGTATGTAATACTTCTGTGTATCGAGTATTTTATCATTAGGATTATTTTGACTTAAAAATACTTAAATAATCGTGACACATATCAAATGCTTTTTTTGCAATTGATTTATAACTTCCTTTTGAATGTCTGGGGCATAAATTTCTTTTAATTAATATTAATAGAAATATGTAGCCGAGGCATCATCAACGTCTCTCACGTTTGCATTTGAGTTAAGATAAATTAAGCTACCGCGTATGGTCTATTGATGGTTCTTTTTTTGAATGTGTCTATATCCTAAAACTGAGAGATCTTTTAAAAAATGCACCGAAAACACGGTCCATAAACAGCGAAATAATTTCGGGTCGTAAAAAGTTGGCGCGACGCCCTTCGGCGAGCATGTCCATCACGGTCAATTGTAAATTACCTCTGAAGATACCGCGCCCTGTAATTTTGACACCGTCTCTTCTCATCGCCGCGAAATTGCGGGATCCGTTCGCTACCTCCGTTTTTATCGGCTTCACCCATTGTTTTGCTACAGGAAGTTTTCATATTTCACTGAATTTCAGATTTAAGATAGAATTAATTGCAAGAAAAGATTTTAAAAAAAACTTAATTTTGGGAATCTACCCGAAGAATGAATCTGAATGAATTCTCAACCAAACCGTGAATTATAAATGACATACATCAAATAAGCAAAATTCTAATGGATTTTGAAATCCACTCATTTAATAGGCTATACTTTTCGACTCCAAATACCTTAATTCGTCTTTAAATGTATTGCGGTTAGATGGCGACAAATTATCTATTGATTTGAATGGTATACTTTTTCAGATCCGGTGACCTTTATTCATGTTCCAGCATGACTATTAGATGGGGCCATAGGTATACATTCCCAAACAAGATCCAGAATAAGTATCTGGCTGATCTATGAGAACTCAGTGGAACAGTGGAAGATACGATTACTTCACAAGCAGTTGTAATATAAGAATACTGTATACCGCATCTGGATTTCACATATAATAAATGTCTTTTCTTTCTGTGACCTCAGCACCTTTTTTTGTAGCGGGATGTGGATCTTCTTTCTCCACGACCCTTGGTCAACCTAAATCTTTCAGTCACATCGTTATATAACATCTATATTGCCTCTACTGCTCATATTGCCAAAAAATCAGGCACTAAAAGCTGAAATCATTAAAACGAAGTAGGACGCAAGAAATGCCAACATCCTCGACGAATTTTTATGTAAAAATTTAAAAAACTCCAATGAATGATGATGATTTTCAGTGATCGATTTGCCAAGAAGGAATCCTCAAGTCAATCCCTAACAGTATCAGTTGTAAAGGAGACTGAACTGTCGTCAGCATAAAAGGCATAATTCGAATTTGATTGAATACTTGTAAAATCATTCATGTATATTAAAAATAACCTAAAGTTGAAACCTTAACATTAACCACACTAAAAGCTTATGGTAACAGAGCGCAAGATGCATGCTCAGGGTATCATTGCGTGATCATATATGAAATGAAGATTAACGAAGAAAAACTGGCGTCATAAATGCAGTTAGCCAAATTCAGAAACTCAAGTGAAAGTGGAATAGACATACGAATAACAATTAACAGATCGCTCTAAAGAGATAAGTAGGGGAAGCTTATGTCCAGCAGAGGACACAAAGAGCTTACTGATAATCCAAGGATAAGGACCTGAGAAATACCAATTCTATTTACACTATATTTAAATAACGCTTCAGTAATCAATCAATCAAATCAATCAAAATAACGCTATCCTGTTTTCAAGATATTGTACCGTTTTTCCGTTCGTTAGGTGTGAATTAAAACAATCAAAAATAGTCAACTAATTTATTGTATTTATTTTTACTATATTTATTTACAACTACTGTTTAAATCTCGCGGCAATATTCCGAACTTTACTTGACTGAAATGACAACTATCGGCGATGCGGCTCCTTATATACTCGGCAGAATGCTGTTCCGGAAGATTCTCATCAACCTTCGAGACCTCGTGCAGTGTGCCACTTGTGTCATTCCAGAATGACGAAGAATCAACTAGTTTCTAGGTGTTATATATTATTGGATTAACTATTTGGGTTTAATGACTGGCCCACACAGATACATTACTAAAGTTTCAAAACACTACAATTCTGAACTGAATCGCTTATTTTAAGCATTTTAGGAATATTAGAATAATGAAGATATAACGCCAGATCGTAAGCGTTTGAACTACTTGAGCTCACCTGCCTGGAAACCGTAATGCGATAAACTACTCAAGTGCCTAGAATCACAGTCTGAACTGAACAAAACTCAGAGGCCTAAAATCAATCACTTGACTAAAATTATTGAATCCAGCTTAAAATTTAAAAGTCTTAGCTGCCAATAATAAAATCGTCTTAGCTACTTGATTGAACTGACACAATGCCCTAAAATTAAAAAAATCTCGATTTCTTCCAGGCAGTTGAAGTGAATCTTTTCGTTAAATCCAAATGACGAGATTTGAATTTAACCTTGCTTAAAAGTACCTAATACCAATAGCTCAACTGCCTGGAATAATAAATCGATGATCTACTCAACTACCTGAAATCAAAGTCTGAACCAATTAGAAATCTCTTACTCAGACGATCCTGTTACCCAAAATCTGAATGAAATCTCATCTTAACTACCTAGAATCAATGACTAAAAATAATTATTTAAATTACTTGAGACTTCTTTATAAAATGCAAGAAAGGCGAGATCCAGATAAAAGAAAAAGGTAACATGCTCACCCCGTTCATTACATGATACGATTTATCACTTTAGGTACCATTTGTGAAGAGATTGCATTAAGTAAAACCTCTTGTTTTCTCTCAAGAAGTGTCCCTTAGGTCCGAAATATCGAACGTTCAATGTTCCTGAACTACGAGTCCCAAGGACCTACTGGGAAGACTCTAGTGTATTCAGAATGTTGCTAGGAGGAGTATTTTGAGGAGTTCCTTGAGTAACCATGGTAGGCACATTTTAATTTTGTGTCAGCTATGAGATAATATTCTATTGGAATTTTCTCCTAGAGCCAAGGAGCTCCAATTTGCTGTTACACTTATTTCTATTTTCAACATAATAAATTTATTATTTGGGTTTAGTTCATGGTCCACACAAGCAGAGGCTACTCAAGTCACAAAATACAACAGTACTGAAATGCATCTTATTAAAGTATTCCAGGATATACGATAGTACATACATCAAGACTAGCAGCACTACTGTTCCATCCTTTTTGAAATTGATTATTTGGAAATCGGGTATTTCTATGATATTTCGTCGAATTAAATTTAAAAAAAAAACAAACGTTTTAGTATATAACATTTGTCTAGCATTCGGGAATCCTCTCGATCGTTGACTGGTTGCCTAGACCCTAGAAGGTGCGACAAGGATGGAGCAAGCGGCAGACACATCTCGGGACATTAGTAAAAAGTTGGCGAATGTTCCGGAACCGTGATACACTGAATATATAAGTAGCCCTCGTCGTTAAGAGTTAAGTTTAAGTCTAAATATTGGCGCGACTTTTAAATCGAAATAAATGCGGTTTAGATAAATATTTCTAGAAGTCTTAAATCATTGTTTTTGTTTGTAATAATTATGTTATAAGTATGTGGTAAATCAGTTGACTATTTGGAGAATGGGAGATTAAATCAGCATAGCAAATTAAAGCTGCAATCATTTATTTTTGGACTACGCCAGGTAATATTTGCTACAACTTAGTTAATTTTTTAACAAATTCGTTTGAAAAATCTTGCAAAATTAACAAATCCATACCTGTGTGTTTCTATCGGCCTACTGCCCCGTAAAAATTAACTGTAATTTGTTGATTTGGTCGCTTTGTTAACATTTTAAATTGCCGGCAATTAAAAAGAGATTTTTCGGTGTCGAATCGTCATTAGGGTCCGCGGTTACCGCCCGGTGAAATAGTCAAATTATGGGTCGCATAATGATACAAAACAGACAATTTGTCTTATCGCTTTCGATCTTGATTCGTTGCCTACAAATTTACTGTTGCGAACGTATAATTACTAAAATGTCACCGTTTTCGGAATTTCTGAATATGTTCGCTGACCATTTTCTAATTGCTCACATATAATTATTACTCCCATTTGGTCAGGAGCGTCTCAGCTGCATGTATTTTTTTTTAATCCCAGATAGGTATTTAAATACTTAAAAACACCTCAAAGAGTTTATAGTTTCACACACTTGATATATTAAATACGATTTTAACATTGCGTAAAAAATATGCAAAGAAGGGTCAAAGCATCCCCCATCTTGCCAAGTGGTAAACTTAATCCGACCCAGATGGCGAACAGCGCTTCTAAATCGCTTAAAAACTTATTCAATATAAAAAGGAAGTTGCCGCCATGGCAGATTTAATAGGAATTTGTTCATCAATTTCAGCAGCGAGTGCAACTTTATTTGCCATCTTTTTTTCCATCCAATCTGGATACGGCATATTAAAAAAAAATTAAATTTAAATTACGTTTACTGGAATTTGATTTATGAACATGAATTTAATGGATGTAGGATCGTCCATATAGAGACATTATCAAAAGGGAAGAATTTAGTTCAAAACTGTATTGACTTATTTTATTCATCTTTTATTCATTCAACTTTTATTGTTTTCTATACCTTGGGATATATGCTCACTATTATATTCTCTGATATCTTTTTCAACTGATTTGGAGATATCCTTATTGATTTAGTTTAGGATAGCGGAATTTGCCGTTTATTTTTCTCACATCTCTCTCCTCTTCCTCATTAGGTTCCTCGTATTTTGGTTTAGTTTCTCTTTTTTGCCTTTTAACCCTTTCACTGTGCCTTTTTTGAGCCTCCTTTAAAGTATGTCTTATTTGTCTAATTATATCATCTACACTGACCACGTCCTCTTGTCGATTTTCCAAGCTCTTAACATTTAAAATAGGATGAAACATAAATCCTAATTTAATTTTATATGGAAGCTTAATATTCTGTTGCAAAATAAAATTATACTACGAAGCTCCGATATGCAGACTACACAATTCAAAGAAGAAATATAAATCCAATCATGTTTCTATATATTCCTATGTAATTATCTTTTGAATAAACTAGCCATATGAAGCTCGGACAATAGTTACATTAGTGATTTTCAGTATGAAATTGATGTTTCCATGCTAAGACCCAAGTTAGAAACGTCAAAGCCTAGCTCGACTCCCTATTTCACTCTAGGAATGAGCTATCTAAAAAAACTTGTTGAGGATCTATGCTCCATTTATTGAGTGTGATTCTCATCACCGTTCGTTACTTATAATCTTCAAATGTGAATTTCCACAAGTTGGCAATTGGTAGGTGTAGATAGTCGTCTTGGACAAACAAGGTGCAGGTTGCCATGACATGTTGGATTATCTCCGATTCTTCTTTGCACTTTCTACACTTTTCATCTGCTAAAGTTGGGTTCTTTCATAATATGCTTTAAGTAGTTTTTCGCCATTCGCGATATTTCTCCTCCTTGCTGCAAGTATTAATGTTACGATGTATAATCTTTATCCTATTTATACTCTACCAGTGTTAAATCAGATCCTGGTCTTCTTGGAGAGTCTATGTATACATCATCAGTAGAGGCAATAGAGCAAAAAACTTTTGTATCATCTGCATACTTTTGTGTAATCTGTATAAATTTATTATGCCTAAAGGAAATTCAATTATTTAAAAGACTTTTCCACACTCTTGGACCGACTTTACTCCAACACCCAAGTTTGATTGGCCCTATCAAAGGCCTTTGTCAAATCTAAATATAGAGAGTCAACTCATTCCATTCTGTCACTAATAAATCTTTATTCGATCTGCTCATCAAGAACCTCTATGATTCTTTATTGATTACCTCTATGCTGAAAATCTCAAGCTAATTTCTAAATCATCATATTGTAAACACCGAGAAACTAGCTGATTCTCTGTTATTCCACAAGTGGTACACTACACGTCATCTCGAAGGTTAAGTAATCTTCCGGAACAGCGTTCTGCCGAGTATATAAGGAGCCGCATCGCCGATAGTCAGTTGCCAGTCCAGTGAAGTTATGTGTAGAATATTGACGCGAGATTTAAATAGTTGTAAATAAATACAGCAGTCGTTAGTGGTCGTGTTTCCGATTGTGGTAGGGTATTTCCTCTTTCATTTCTCGCCCCTATTCGAGGTTGGAGGAGAACTCGCTTTCGTCCTGTTTTTTACCAACTTTCGCACTAAAGTCTCCATTTTAACATCGTCATAGAACGTCATCAACTTCCTCGTCTGTATATGCGTTGAGGCTAGACCATAGGCCTGAATAAATTTGATGCTATATCTTTGATTAATTTTCTGTACGTCTAAATGTTCGATATCTTTCACCCATTTTTCATGTATTATAAAGCCTACTCCGCCATCTGAACTTTGTTTATTTCCTTCTATAATAGAACGTATTTCCTGACTTGTAGCACCATCCGACTTTCTTGTAACCCGACTGCTACGTTAGCTGGAAATAAATTTGCTGGGATTAGAAGCCAAAAATGTTCAGTCTGATTTGGAATTCCGATGTAAACCATGTAAACACTACAAAATCAGCAGATAAATGAGCTCGCAAGGATTTACTACTCTAAATCCCAAAGGCCATATTAAATTGGTTGAGCTGTATCTTTATTTCTGCCGCTAGGAGGCCAGTTCAAGTCTGAATATTGGCGCGACTTTTAAATCAACATAAATTCGAGGAAATAAATACAGTATAAATAAATGTTTCTAGTAGCTCTATGTCATTGTGTTTAGTGTGTACGTCTGTAACAATTATGTTATACATGTGTAATAAACCATAGAAGGCTATTTTAAATAAAAATTTTAAAAATATTTGTTTGATACACCCTTCTTGCTTAACTCTATCAGAACCTGTAAACCTGAAAAATGTTAATGTTTAAACCACCCCAGTAAGCAAATAAAGTTAAGCTTTAAAATAAAACTCCATTTAAAAACAATCCTCTTGAAATCGCCTCCACATATATTGCACGTTGGCCCGACACGACCAACGATAATGGATATCAGAATTGTCGGGAATCTGATTTATGGCCTGGAAAACAAATCTTGGGGCTTGGCAAGCAAATTGAATCAGAGCGGGCCGTCATGTACCCCCGCCTCGGCTGCCTGGATAACGGCACCGTTCCAGGAATAATTGTTTAGACATCAACTGTACGTTTTATGACATGTCCCGACGTGAGCTGACGACTTTTTATCGGATTAGTTGGCCGGGCTGTCGTTTCCCTTTTGCTTCTTTTTGTTATGGTTCTACGGCTGACCGCGAGGCGATTTAACAAAACTGTCAAACAGATAGCACGGTAAATTGATTAAGGAGCACAGCGATCTGAAAATGTCACACAAGTTTAAATATGTTCTGGAAATAAATCAAGGTTAGAGTTGCTTGGACGGATAGTGATGAAGTAGAGGGACTGCCTGGAAAGGCTTAAAGTGGTGAGTATTAAAGTCGCCGGTGGAAAGAGATGTATGTGAGGATAAGGAAAATGCACATGTAATAGATTAAAAGAAGCATTAATTTGCAATCTTTAACTAGCTAGAAAACTGCGCACTATCTGGATGCCACATCGGTCTCAAAATTGCCTTTCTGTTTAGCAGAAGCAGCAACCATTATCGCTCTCTTTCTGCATTGCCTGTAATATGCAATGATATGACACCAGAGACTTGTATCAAAAAGTAAGGGAAATAACACGCAAATTCAAAGCAAAGACTTTCACAATTGAAGACAAGGACGGAAAGATAGTATGGAAAGATGAAAAAGTGATCGAACGATGGAGACAATATTGTGAGGAATTATACACCGAAGAAACCAAAATAGCGATCGAACAACAGAAAGAAAACACACAATTTGAAATGGAGCCCAATATTCTTATGTCTGAAATTAAAGAAGCTATAAAAAACCTAAAGCTAAACAAATTCTTAGGAACAGACGAAGTTCGTGATGAGCTCATAAAAGTACTAGGAGACCCGGAAACCAAAATCCTACATGATATATGTAATAAGATCTGGCAAAGTGGTCAATGGCCTAAAGACTGGACAACGTCTGCATTTATACCTATTCACAAAAAGGGATCCACCAAAAAATGCGAAAATTATCGAACGATATCTCTAATCACACATGCCAGCAAAATCCTGCTTAAAATAATAGATAGACGATTGCAAAACTACTTAGAGAGTCAAATCTCTCCAGAACAAGCAGGCTTCGTTAAGGGAAGAGGGACTAGGGACCAAATATTCAACATCCGCCAATTAATCGAGAAAGCCCGGGAGTTCAATACCCCCATGCTCTTATGCTTTATAGATTACAAAAAGGCTTTCGACTGTGTTCGATGGAGTAGTCTCTGGAACGTATTGAAAGAAATGGGAGTCCCTCCGCATTTCATATCTCTAATAACCAACCTATATGAAAATAACAATGCCATAGTCTCGACAATAAAACATCAAACATTTTCAAAGTACATAGAGACGTCCGTCAAGGATGTATCCTATCACCGAGACTCTACTATGCCTACGGTGAATTCATAATGAGACGAGCCCTGGAAAATTTTGAAGGAGGTGTGTCAATCAATGGTAGAAAGATATGTAATCTCAGATACGCGGACGACACTACCCTAATAACAAGAGATGAAGATGAGATGGTTACACTTATTGATCAGGTCGCTAATGTAAGCCGAGCTCTAGGCCTCGAAATAAATCTAGACAAGACCAAGTTAATGGTCATTGACAGGAGTAACACCATACAGTTAAGAAATCTGCAAAATAGAATTGAAGTAGTAGATGAATTCATCTACTTAGGATCCCTAATAAACAGCAAGGGAGGGTGTGAAGCAGAAATAAGAAGGCAGATAGCATTAGCGAGGACAGAAATGTCAAACTTATCCAAGATATGGAAAGACAGATCCATAACCAGAAACACGAAAAGAGACCTGGTAAACACCCTAGTGTTTTCGATATTTTCGTATGGTTCCGAATCCTGGATAATAAAGTCGAGCGACAGGCACCGAATAGATGCTTTTGAAATGTGGTGCTGACGGAGGATGCTTCGCATACCCTGGACTGCACACCGGACCAATGTGTCGATATTAAACGATTTAGGAATCACCGATCGATTGTCCTTCAGCCGCCGACGCCGCATTCTGGGTTACTTCGGACACATCACCAGGAGAGACCAAGACAATCTAGAAAAACTTATCGTGCAGGTCAAAGTAGAAGGTAAAAGATCAAGAGAAAGATCCCCATCACGGTGGATAGACCAAATTAAAGAAATTACAGGGCAAGCCTTGCAGACAAATATAAGAGTAGCAGAAGATCGACAACAGTGGAGACAGTCGACCCATCAGTGTTCATAGACATGACGTCACAACTCTTCAGGAATAAAGATATGACTAAGAAGAAAGTAATATGCAAAATATTTTTAAAAATGATAAATAAAACATTTGCTGCTAATACTACTGTAGCGTTTTCCCCATTTGTTAGGTCTGAATTAAAACAATCGAAAATAGTCAACTAATTTATTTACACACTTACACTACGGAAACACGATCACTCAGGACTACTAGATGTATTTATTTACAGCTATTTAAATCTCGTGCAAATATTTCGTACTTCACTGAATTGACAACTGACTACTATCGGCGATGCGGCTTCTTATATACTCGGCTGTTCCGGCATATTCCCGCTTAATCTTCCAGAAGACGTCCAGCGTACCACTTGTGACATTCCAGAATGACGCAGAATCAGCTTACAATATCGTTACACTTTCTTTATAGATACCGCAAATGGACAGGACACAGTCCTGACGGAAATACCAAAACCGAAATCGACTATTTTATCACCGACAAAAAGCGACTTGTACAAGATCAGAAACAACCAAAGAGACGTACAACTGTGTGTTAATAAAATATTCGATTATTTTATTTTTGTCTCTTCGTGAAAGGTGAACGTAGATAGCGCAGATAGCGGCATAATTCAAACCTTGACTACTAAGCATTAAATTATTTTTTATTTATTTTAATTAAAATCAGCCGTTGAAGACAGAACGGCTGATTTAATTAAAATAAATAAAAAATAATTTATATATTTTTAATTGCTCAGAACGATGGCAAGCTTTAATTAAAACAAGGCAATTTGATAATATTTATATTGGAGAAATAAATAAACTAAATATAATTCTGACACGTTATGTATTATATTTTCCGTATATGGTATATGTATATGTATTTTCTTAATTATTTTTATAATTTATGATATAAGGCGGTAACAGTAGCATGCATATACATAAATGCAGTTACAATTTTATCATACTACCATAATAATAACGCAAAAAATACATCCGTTCTTCTAAACGAAATAGGTATCCAGAATTAAAGAAATTGAGTTGATTTATTGCATTTCTATAATGCAATTTTTTTATCAATAAAGATTAATTAAAATAATAAAACAGAAAGATTACAGCTAAATTAAAAATAGCAGCGGATAATTAGCACAGATATTCCGAATAAATGTTATTCCTCTATGCCTAACACAAGTTAAAATACTAAAATCTGTATTCAACAAAAAAACTAGAACTACTAATTACTGTAACCAAGTCATCTAAATCCCTTGGGTATTAAGATATATGTAAAATTCAAGTACTCGTCCAAAATCTCAGCTAATGATGTAAAACAAAATAAAAATTAATCAGCAAGAACAATTATTCAGCTATATTGAAATTGTTGAGTTCATGTTGAGCTGTACTTAACTATAATTTTAGACATTGGACACAAGCTATCCCCTATTTTTACATTAATTTAGACGAAGATAGAAAAATAGATAGAAAAGTTGAAAAAATTAACCTACCAAAACGTAATAATAATTAAATTCAGCTTTGTTTCCACTATACGGAAGAACAGAAGATCGATCCATTCTACGCATCAAGATGTCAATTAGTTAAAATTTTACCAATTTATGAAACTGGCTGCAAAAATCTTATCACAAATACCGACCTACTAGTATTATCATAATAGTAACTAATTCTTTTAATAGAGGTGCTGAAATACACTTTATTTTCATAAATTTGAGCACAGCATTTGATAAAGTGAGTCACTCAATACTTTCATCAAAGCTGTTAAGTTATATGGTGTCACTGGTAAATTGCTCTCTTGACTGCCCTCAAATCTTGATAAAAGGGAGCACCAGGTTGGCCACGTCTCCATTCTTGACAACATCTAGGGTTCCTCAGGAATCTCATCTGGGACCTCTTTTTAGCACTTTTATTGATACTCGTACCAATTATCTTTGAACTACTTGCTAGTCGTTAATAATATGAAATTCAATACCACTATTAAAAGCTAGCAAGATATAGCTATCTTAATTGATGTTGATACAGTTTTCTCTTGGTGCTTGGATAATGAATGACATTGAATATGGACAAATGTTGAGCAGTTCAATTTACCAGGTCTCTTAGTTCCATGAGACTTAATAGGTTTCTAGGTGTTATTAAGTGTATCTGCGAAGACTTTCGTAATTAAACTTGGAACCCTTTTTTTCGAGAACAAACATCATTAGCAATAAGATTGAGTAATTTTATACATTAATTTTATGAGTATTTTTATGCAAAACAAATTACTCTGATGTGTAGGAAACATACTATCAGGCTAAGTTACCAAAGTACTTATAATAAATGACGTTTATTCCCTCGTCAATTATATTCTTAAAATAACCGAATCAATTAAAAAAATTCCTCATATATATGAATTATTACACAGGGATTTTCCTTTCGATTAGCAAAACCATCAAGTTAAACACGAATAAATCAGCCGCGACTAAGCAGCTTCATCATTCTTTCCGGTACAGGGATTTTTTTTGATTCGTCAAGTATTATAAATCGTAGAGCGTCAGTTTTGACACCGCTCACTGCTGATTCTCGATCCCCTCGCATAACAATGCCATTGTTTTCTCTTAATCTGTGTCGATCAATCAAAAAGGTGCTACGCAGGATAAGCCATTGACGTATAACACGCATTACATAGTACTTGAACAGTTTTTCTGTTGGAATGAGCTTGTTGTGTGGCCTAATCCGTCTTGTTATGCATGATGTGAATAGTTCTTCTGGGTATCGTTTTAGTGACAAGATACACTTAACGAATAAAAAAGTCTGCTTTATGCTTGAATTTCTATGGTGTGGTCTTGAAATGAACGAAACTGGTTAGGCTTATAAAAGGTACAATAAATCAACAACAAAAACTGACTCAAATTTGCCGCCATTTTATTTGTGTAAGTTGTAGTGTTTTTACTTGTTGACAGCTCTCATAACCACGTAATTAGACGTCGTAGAGCAGTATGCATATGAGCTACGTTCAACTGGTAAAAGGGAGGAAATGACGTGGGACAGTTCATGATAATTCGATCAATGAGTCAACATCTTACTGTTTATTTAAATAGGAAATTACCGTGCTAAATAAGAAGACCACTGTTCACCTCAATGTGCTCAGGCATAGTGGTCAAAAACTGAATATTGCCAGACCCACGAATTTTGATAAAAGATTTGTGTTTGCATGCGTACCAGGTTCAATTGACGTAAGAATTGAAGGCAACAAACCATGCGCAGCTCTATGAGGCAGATCTCCAGAAGAAATGTATTCTTCTGATGAGGCATATTTTCAGGTGGTTCTGAAAACGGTCATGTAACATTCGAATATCAAATGCATCCCAAGACTGCTAAGTGAAGTGTTACTGTCGACTAAGTTTTCGACCGTAACATCTCTGTTTGGTTATCAAAATTTGTCCTCAAGATCAGACGATCTAATGCCGATTGCCTTTTTTTTCTAGAACTATTTGAAGGAGAAGGTGTACGGCAAAGACAGCCACAAATAGTTCAATGTCTTATAGAAGAGAAGGATAGGTGTGATATAGCGTGCCATGGATGAAATAGAATCATGGTCAGCCGAGTATATAAGGAGCCGCGTCGCCACTGAGAGTCAGTTGACAATTCAGTCAAAGTTTGGTTCGGAATATTGGCGCCAGATTTACATCGGACATAAATAGTAGCACATAAATACGGTGAAAATAAACATTTCTAGTGGTCGTGTGTAAATTAGTTGACTATTTTCAAATGGTTTAATTCACACTTAACTAATGCTTATAATACCTTCCAGTGTCCAGGGTATTACCTGACTGCCTCACGACAGATGGAATAGTCATAATTACAATATTGTAATAGTCATACGCCAATTGATACATCACGGAATATGACTGCAATTGCGTTTATTCTTTGGTTTACCAGGTTAAAATTAGTAACTCAAAGATGTGTATATTTTCCAAAGTTTCCATTACCTTAGGTAAAGTGAAATAGGTGGACAGTTCGATGGGTCAGTTGAGTCGCCTTATTTATATACTGGTATAATATTGGTAAACATAAAGCAAGAAGGAAAACAGCCTCTAGTACACAAGGAATTAACAGCAGATATTGGTATCCCTGACAGTAGATACTGACATTTTTACTAACATCTTTTTTGTTAGTTTTCTGCAACAGAATTAGTTACTACTTCGAATATTAGTTACTCCATTTTCTATCACCCTCTAGGGCAGAATTTTTTTGAGAAGAGAGTTCTTAGACTTGAAGTTCAGAAATATTCAAACACTGCTAAAAGAAAAAGTAATTTCCGCATTTACTACCTTAATACAGGCAATTATTAAAATGAAGAAGATAATAAATAGATTTCTTCATGAATTTAATTATTTATTGAGTTCAAAGCCCGCATTTGCATTAAGACTTGAATAATATCTTATATTAGATAAATTAAAAATAGAATTAAGACTCGTTTACTCTTTTTAGAAACATCTGACAGGTTCATACGGCAATTCTATAAAACACAAAACGTCTTTCAAGAAACAAACGCCGCCTGTCTCGCAGGCAATTTTCAAATAAATGACGGCACACTGTCAAAAACAAAGGTTAATATGTCTTTAATAGGTAGTATAATTATTTTATAGGTATACATAGTGCCAGATGTTAGTTTGGTTTTTAATAAAACCGGCATAAGCAAGCGGCACGTTATCACAAATGAGATAAGTTTGTCTGGTGCGCACGGTAGCGCGTTTGAAGTGGTTAGACATCAGACTCTTGGAAACCACATCCTCGGTTGTCTGACAAATTTAGTACCATCCAGATGGTAATTTCAGTTTTACAGACTATATTTACGTTTAAAAGAAAAGGGCTAAATGGTGGTAAGTTATTTGTTTATGATAGTTCCTTTGTACATACATTTACTTATATAATAGACGAAGTTTAATAGCGATCTTTTGAGAGCTCGTAAATATTTGTTTGATTTCCTGGCACTATTATTTTAAGTTTCTCTTATTATGCATGAAATATTCTGACCTATGTTTAACGGTTACGAACCAAATTTTAATAAATATAAAAATATATTGTAACGATCTCAGGCATTCGAAAATCATCTCGTATCGCCTAGATCCAATGATAAATCCTGGTAAGGATGGAGCGAGCGGCGGTCACACCTAGCGACATCTCGTGATACACAGAGAAAGTTGACGAATGTTCTGGAACAACAATTATTATATAAGGAGCTCTCGCCACTAGATGGCCAGTTTCTGAATATTGGCGCGACTTTTAAATCTAAATAAATACAGTGTCAATAAAGGCTTCTATTCTAGTATATTATATATCTAATATGCTGGTAATTAGTTGACTATTTTTGTGTATGGAGGGCTTTAATTCACCGGCCTTCTTTTTCTTGCAGAGTTGGGCTGTAAAAAATATTACCAGCAATTTGTTTCGGATATTTATTAACTGGATTTTTAGAGCAAAGATAGTGGATCATTGCTGAGATATGGTACCTCGTCTCGCTTAATTAAATACCCTGCGCTGGTATCTCAAGTAATTAGCCATAACTATTAAAAGTGAAAACAAGCAAGTACTCTGCAAAATCTTGAACATTTAAATTACGAATTAAGCGATGAATTAACCTAGATTAAGAGCTAAATGGGTCTAAAACAGTATAAAGTGTTATTGCCTTACCTTATCGAAATATATTTGTAGTGTAAATAGATATAATAGAGAAATATTTCAAATTTTTAAATGGATTTTTAATAAACATAAAAAATACAAAGAAATATAGATACCATCCATGATAGCGAAAAGTCGATACTGCTATGATATATCCGTGAGAAATTATGGCCGGTTTTTTATATGTATCTGCAGTTGATATAAGTTTGTCAAAGTTGACACGACATTATTTTGAAGCAGTGTTAAATAATTATTACATGATGTTAATAATATGACCTATGATATGATCTCCACGAATTCCTGTTCAAATATAGACCTTTTCAGGGTGTTGGGTATGTTGTTCTCTCATTCAGTAAGGATTTTCTTTAGACCAATAGCTGAAATTTTGTCGATTAGCATGACGTGTAAAGGTGCACTATCAGAAAACAAAACATGCTCTGATTGGCTCATTGTTACCATCATTTGTTCACAAAAATTCGTTCTCCTATTAAAATCGTCTTCCATGAATTCCTGAGTTGGTATCAATTTATAGAGATGCGTTTTTTTGCTTTCAATGTTCGAATAATCGATGAATGGTTAACTTGGCGCTGATTTTTGACCAGAAGTATGTGGATTTTCCTATAATCACTTATTGAATTCGAAGCTGCTTATTTAATATACCTTACATATCCAAGCTCACGAAACTGCTTTTCTATTTTACTAATCGTCCCTTGGGATATAGGAGGAAAATTGGAAAAATTTTTATGGAATAAGTGAGCAACTTGCGTGCTCTTGCATGCATTAGCAAAGGATTTTAAACCAAAGTCAAGAATTTGGTTTAAGGTCCTTTTTTATTTAACATAGAATTTATTCCATTTAGATGATACACACACACTATATACTTAGAATACTTAGAATATTCTTGCATATATTTTTTAACATATTCCACACTGCAACGTATTAATTAACTCTTGCAACTGCTCTATATTTGAAAATCTCTCTAGTGAGGTCCTAAAGCAATAACTTCGATACAATAAATTTATATAAATTATATATTTATATATTGTTCGAAGTGACTCGGTTGGTATAAAGTACATACCAGCGGAAACATTACTTAACATAAGTGCAATAAATTAAAAATTGTTCAGCTACCTCTGGCTAATTACCGCTCAAAGAAAATTAGTTCCGAAACGTTAAGTGGCGCGCCGTAACGACTGCTTTCGAAAAAGAAAAAAAAAGGGGGCGGCAGCCGCTGTCGGTCTTATACTTTTTATGGCGCCCCTTCCTTTATAGCTCTCCGATGGCCGCCCTTTACATTAATTTGATTTTGGGGTAAGAACGTCTTTAATAAAATAACTTGGGTATTTTTTTGAACTTCGGTTCGGTTTTTTGTATCAGGAAAGCTTTGGTAAGAGTCTTACCGTAAGAGTAGCCATTATTATATATAGATTTACAAAAAAACGACATTGCCTGTACTTCTTATTCTAAAATTTAATTTACAAGTTTCATTCTAATTCCACTTACAAATAAGCCACATTCATGATGTGGTTTATTTGTGGTATATAAAATATAAATAAAAATACGTCGACCCAGGACGTCTCTTGGACGTTCTGGATTCAAGAGATGGAGTCCAATCCAATAGGTAGGATTGTCAGATTTAGGATATTCATAGGATGTCTCTTGGATATTTATATCCCTTAATATATATCATCTGTATATAATCTAAAAAAAAATATATGGAGAGGTCGTGTCGCCGATTCTCTCTGTTTTGCAATGCACATTAGGGATGGGACGTTCAGTTCATTCGGCTGTTGTAACTGATATATTGTGTATCCTCCATTTTCTTTTTATACTATAAAAAATTTGATTCCTAGCGGCAACTAATTTTTTGTAATAAATAATTGAATTTGTTTTACGAGTTTTGATTTCGTCGTTATATCGGTGTTTTATAGTCGCGTAAGCAAGCTTGATTTTAAATTGGAGGCTTTGGACTGGACTCCCTCAACTTTAGCTTTATTCTAAGGTGCCATAGTAGTGCTGC
Source organism: Anthonomus grandis grandis (assembly GCF_022605725.1). Taxonomy (NCBI): domain Eukaryota; kingdom Metazoa; phylum Arthropoda; class Insecta; order Coleoptera; family Curculionidae; genus Anthonomus; species Anthonomus grandis. The sequence goes on along the minus strand of NC_065561.1, from coordinate 15,852,088 downwards.
AAGAAGCTTAGTACTTGAATTAAATTTAAATTGCCTAAAGAATTGCCCTTTTTATTAGGAGTCCCTAATACCACCGAAAAATGGTAGGAACATACCAGAAACATTCGATTGCGACAACAGAAACATGCCAGCAAAACCATAATTTTCTTACAAATGTTCCAGAAATGTTTCTGTCACCTTTTTCAACGTCTGTATGACATCTTATGTGGGATGTTTCTACGACATTTTAGAATGTCATATGTATGTCTTTAGTGCATGATATATTTGCTTTGGAAATATACCGCAAATGTTTCATTCAAAACATTTATCGCAATATTTTTGATTTAGTTCTCATTAAAATAAAAATCAATATTGATTTGAAAGCATTAAATGTATTTCGTACATACTTTGATATTATATTAGATTTAACAAAAATTACACCTATCTTACATAAGTATATTGTTTTTACCTTAGAACTAGAGGTATAAAAATGTGTTACCTACTAGCAGAAGCAATATAGACGAATTTTAAGCCCTTACAACTACTACAATTAATTTGATTCGCAAACGCGGAAATTAAACGACAGGAAATTACATCGTTGAAATTTGAAATATTAAATCATAGATTAATACTTCTATATTTCTTCTTGTTTGTACCACATTGTCGCATCACACTAACAACTAAAAACAACCCAAAAGCCCCCATTAAATTGATGAAAACGACAAAAAACGCCACTTGCGACCGTTTATAGCGTGACTGCAACTAGTGCTGCCAACATATATCTGGTGTCTTTTAGTTTCTAACCAATAATTAAAAAACAACTATGTCATTTCTATGGCGGTTAATTTAAATACATAATTTAGAAAAACTTGGCAAAATATAGAGATTTAAACGAAATGTTGCGTTGAAGTACCGTATACGATAAATGTCCGAAGCCTTTGGTTATAAATGGTATGTTTATGTCCTGTGTTATCTGGGGTAATACTTAACCCAAAAATTACCCAAGTTGCACGAAAAAAAATTGAGATTAATGTCGGGGTTGTGCCACGTCCCTGAGCGGCTAAAACGTCAAAATTAAAAATCGTCACTATATAAAATTCCAATAAAAGTGATTTTTTGTAAAATAAAATATACCCATTATTTGTGTAGCTTTCCTACTATCCCTTTTATGCTCTATAAATATCCGAAATACGTAAATATTGTTGTCCCATATACATATACTTAATGTTGACTGTGTTGTACGAAAACATACAATTATCATCATTTTTTAATTAAAAATAAATTTCGATGTCGTTTTTTGAATTTGATTTTCCAGCTGTAAAATTATCGAACTAGATGAGTAAATTCTCTACAATTAACATTTCGGGAGTGAAACTGTACAGCTAATGATGGGAACAAAGATTGTTCTTCAAATTTTTTTTTCAATGTTGGAATCACTCAACTGCAATTAACTTGGTTTAATATTACGTTTGGTTTTTTAAATTTGAACTACAGGGTGCCGAGAAATAAAATTTAATTTCAATTGACTTATAGCTCTTACGTATTCACTACACCCGAAGAATCTTCCACCTTATTTAGTCACCTTGTATTGCAGGATTCACGCCGAACAAATTGCACTTACATTCTAGAGCTTTATTAATTTTTAAAAAAATGTGTAGGCTGTCATCCGACATTTTCAGAATACCAAAACTTTTATGAATGGGGATTTGCCAGCAGTGGTAGCAAAAACTGTCGGGCTTCAGACAAAATATGAACAGGTTTTTACCATAAACGCGTTCCTTAACCAGCGGGAAATGGTTTAATTTATCCTTAACGTTTCTTTTTAGACGAATGGTGTTTGGGTTTATGTTGTTTTATAATCCTTTCGGTTTCAAAGATGGGTCGTATTACGACGCCCAGAGATGTTAAGAAAGTGCTGGATGATACGCAGGTAAGTCGTAGTGATATGCAAGGTAAGTCGCTTAGCCGTAACAGCGTTCTGCGAGTTTGTTCGATTTTTTTGTATCAAATTCGAAATTCTTGTCTCAGAGGGTCGATTTTGTGCGCCAACAAATGCAAAACAAACTACGTTAGCATTAAACCAATAAATTAATAATTCTTCAATATCAACATATACTAATTTAGGTATTTTTTTCGTCTTTTATTTTTTAGACACATTGATTAGTATATTCTAACTGATGGATTAAACGAAGAGGACCGATTGAGTGGCCACCAAGATCAGCGGATATAACCCCATTAGATTTTTTGCTTATGGGACTATTTATAGTCCAAAGTTTATGTGAATAGACCAAATAATGTTGAAGATTTAAAGGAAAGAATTCGACAAAAAATTAGATTAATAAATCCGCGAGTGAATTTTGTATGTTTCATTAGTCTATTACGTCAAATTTGATAAACCGCTGAGTTTAGGCATATGGTATGCTATACAAAAAGTTTTCAGAATATATCGTAGAATTGTAAAATGTCATGATATACAGAGTGTTCCATTTAAAAAAATTAATGCTGACGCCATAGTTTCTATGAGGTATCCTTTTATTGCAAAAAAGGCACAAGTGACAATGCTAATCGACGTATCCAAAAAATAAAAGAAGAAAAAAACGCGTGAGTTTTAAATGAATTAATTCCTCTCATCGTGAATGAACTGTATATGCTTCAGCTGAAAGACACAAGAAGTGAAATGGTGAAATAGTGATATCTGAAAAAAGTTGTTTCATTGAAAAATACATACTTATATATCATCTTAATTTATTTAAGAGACTTAACAATAGTTCAACTTTCTGCACAATAAATTGAGTAAAAAAAAGTTCCGATCTACTTTTTAATATTTGTCTACCCCTTTAGTCGATATTGTAAAATTGATATACGGATACAAAAATGCCATTTAACAGTTTTTTTTTCTCGACCGTATCGATCTTATCGCGGCTTGATAATTAAATTATTTTTCTGCGCAATAAAATTCTAAATCTCTAAATCTTCTGCCTGCCCGTTTTGGCGCCCCAACCGGCTCACAGGCTCACGACCCTTGTTCGATAACAAAACCTTTTGTTTAGCAAATAATCCCAATTAGAAGCGGGAGATAAAGTAAGCTGTACAATTCTAATCGGAGGGGTGTGACGCGTGTGCTCCCGATTTATATGAGATTTATCCGCGATTTATCTCAGGAATAAATTACTTCGCTTTAAATTTACCCCTCTTGATTTTTTTTTCATTTTTAAACATTTTAGTTTCTTTATATTTTGAGAGTCTATTATATTAAGCAGTAACAGCAGTTAACCATAAACACTATAAATCTAAGAATAAAATTCAAGTTGAAATTAAAAGTATACAAAATCCCACTGAACTGATTTAATCCAAATGTTTGTGACGAACTTAGAGATATATTAATGATTACACTAAAAAACTATACCTTTCTTTTATTTACAACCTGCGACTACCTACTACTACTACTATTCAGACTTTCTTTATAAGTTAGCGAACATAATGATACATTTTATAGCTTTATTCTTCTTCTTATAGTAACTTCTTTCTGCATTTTCTTGTCCCTATAATATTCCTCGTCAATATTACTAATAGATTGAATACTTGCCAGCTAATATTTCTTTAACACCACTTTTCACGTTTGTAACACCACATATCTTGTAGTTATTAATGCCTCTTTTTCTGACGATTGGCGAGTTACTATAAGATGCGGGTCTTTTGAGGAAGCATAAGCAATTTCAACGGCTGATCTCGAGAAGTTTGGGAAATTTCCGGAAATGGAGATCCGAACCAAACGCTAGGAAAACACAGAAGTAACCTGCATTCACATGAATAAACAAACTCGCAAATAGGGAACTCAGTGTCTAGTTTTAACTCTCAAACATAACAAAAACCCAAAGTACCTATAGGTGTGACACTCGATAGAACACTTTCGTTCAAGGAACACTTATAACGAACAGCGGAGAAACTGAAAACAAGAAACAATATAATAAATACAAATTGTTCCTATCTTCAGAATCAATACAGTATGTAAATTTGTTGAATGTTGATTGCTAATGATTTAATTAGTATGTGTTAAATTAAGTAAAAATTAATCAGTATGTTTATACCAGTATGTGTTGAGTCTGTGATTCTTGGAGAGACAGATCTTATGGGCATTCAATTCAATTCAATTCAAAGTTTTATTGACCAACAGGAAACAAATCATTAAGATATTTATTTAAATACTAACAGATAATACAATAAGTTCAGTAGTCTAACAAATAGCAAGATCAAACTCACTAACTGGTGCAATAAAAAACTAATAGTAGGTAGTACATTAAATGGTTAAATAACTAATAATCTAATTCTCTCTGAAAAGAACAGATTTCAAATTATTCAAAGTCTCGCCAAACTATGAACATACTGAACCAGTTGCATGCGCTCTATATATGGGTTCTTTCTTGGCCAAATTGGTGCCATAAGTGCTAAGATGCAGGGAACAGCAAAATTCAAAGCTCATAAGGAACCTTAAGCATCCATTTGATTGTTGCATATTTTAAATAAAAACACTAAACTATCACAAACAGCAGATTGCTGAAGAGGCAGTGCATTAAACTGCTGACTGAATCCCCCCTCAGGGTATACACTATCTATTCTAAAACTGTCATATTTGTAAAATTTTCAGCCAGTTAAAAAGGACTGCATAATTAGGAAAGTGTTTTGACTGTGACGAGAGGTGCATGGCAATATTTCGAGACCTCAGCAAAGCGTTCGACACTGTGACACATGATATTCTGCTAAAAAAACTGGAAAATATTGGGATTCGAAGGATCCCTTAAAACCTGTTTGAAAGTTAGTTTACATTAACCAAAGAACACAAAGCACCAAAATAAATGCATGTGTCAGTTTGTCTAGGTTGGTAGAATATGATGTGCCACAGGGAACTATCCTTCGACCGGTATTGTTCTCTATATATGTTAATGAGTTGTTGCAGTTGTTAAATGTCGGCCATCCATACCTAAAACCATCCTAAAACCTCTTTTGATTGCCCAAAAATATGTTCCGAAGGTAATATTTAACAAACCAAAACTGTATTCCTCGGATATTTTATTTGGAGAAGCTACATTGTTGCAAGTAAATCAACTTTACTTGAAAGCAGTGATTAGGCTTCTGTGTAAGAATCCGCACTACTTGCATTTCATATCTCACAATCAGAACAACAGATAAGCTTTAATAAGAATGTAACTATCCCAAAGATTACATAAACTAAATGTCAAAAAACTTTAACATATACCTCAGCAAAAATCTATAATCCCGTAAAACTCAGAAATAAACCCTATAACAAAATAAACATAGAATCCACGACTGGCTGATAACGTCACTTGGTTAGTATGATACACATAGTACTGTTCCTTCTTCTTCAGACAGGAAATGCACACACAGTATTTTTAAAATACGATTGTGCATTGGGTATTTCTAGCAGTTAAGTAGTTGTTATTTTATAATGTTATAATGTATGAATGTATTATCTGCTGAATATATTATATTATTATTATAATAAAGATGTATACAGTAGGCGTTATTTTACTAGGGTGTTAAACAAAATTGTTCTGCTTGAAGTATTAGAGAATAATTCTGCTCTTTATCAACACAGACCCCTAGGCCACAAGCACAGTCACAATTTGGAAGTGTGGTATAAATAACTACGTAACTAGTCAAACTTATCTTTGAGGAGGCAAATTAACATCTCCTTATATTTCTAAAGGTTAAGTGGGAGTCAGTTAACTTCACACCTGCTATCACGTCACCACCATCAAGTTCTGCTTTCAGCTGCCTGTAATCTTGACAATTTTTAGACCAAAAACCTTCATGTCATCGCCAAACAGTAGAAACCTATTGCCAATACTAGTGGAAATGTCATTGATAAAAATCTAAAAGAAAAATGAAGATAAAACAAGATTGCTTCCCTGGAGGGCTCCACTTGATGTAGATAATATAGATAATCTGAAGCCATTGAGGCCCACAAACTCCAAATAAATAGGAAATCAAAAACTCTACTAGATAAACATCTTTCATAAACGTGAAAGTCGATTTTATATATCTAGTGTTTTGGAAACAACTCCATAGTCCAACCTGTCAGAATCTGTGTAGATTACAAGTTGATATTTGCAATTTCCCAGACGGCACCCAATATTAGTAGAATATACTACCTTTATCTCATAAGACGAAATATATTGCAATATGCCTGGAATATCCCACAAATATGCCAAGTATTTTATATGCAAAAGCAATATTCATGACATATTACATTTAACAGATATTCAGAGAATATTTAATTCCCATATCTGTCAGATATTCCAGCAGACTAAGTTTTAAGATAAATAAAACTTTTCTTTCATATTAAAGAAAGTATCTATTTAATTTTAGTAAAGGGATAGGTTTATTGGGATACCGTAAGACGGGAAGCAAAAAAAGTAAAGGTGGTAGGTACCTGCCGATAAGTGTTGCTGCTGAGGAAAAAAACTTCATTCATTTAAAAAATAAAGAAAGCTTGTTAAACCCTTAAGAACTCTATTCCATATTTTTAGGTTTGTGTTTTTAAGGTTTAAGGGTGTGTCACCCCCTAAATGCATTCCACCCAAAATTTCAAATGCCAGTACCCTCTTTATTATAATAATGCCTTTAATTAAAGGTCACATTAAGTAGTAAGTAGGACAACTTTTCTAGTGTAGATTTATACTATACTCAAAGATTCCTTTAATTTAAGTTATGACAAAAGGGGATGGTGCTTAGGGATGACACCCCTTGACAAAAATGTAGTGGTTCTAGTTTTTCCAACCTCATATGACAATTATTCCATACCTAGGGGTACAATCGAGTGGCGCCGGCCACTCGATTGTACATTCTCCCGATCTCACCTCACTTGATTTTTTTCTGTGGGGACATTTGAAATGTCAAATTTATATGAGCAAACCAGGAAACCTAGACGAACTCAAAGAACGTATTATATAGGCAAGAAATCCGACAAATATCCCCAGAAGTGTTAGAAAATGTCAGAAACGAATTTTATTATCGTCTTGGGCTTTGCCAACAAGTAAATGGTGCTCATTTTGAGCATCTTATACATTAAACGCAACTTTTAATAATTTAATGGTTTTTATTATTTTTTTTTCGTAGTTCTCCTTTAGATAATCACAAAAGTAAATAGGGCAATTCAATCAGGAAAAAGGGCTCTTTTCAATGAGAGTTTAAGAAAAGTGGCTTTTCATTTGAAAAAAAATGTTTGGGTTAATTTGGACTCCCCCCTGTAGGTGAAAAAATACAAAAACTATCTTGAAATGTGAAAAAAAATAAACAAAAATCGACGGGTCTCAGGAATTTTGCGAGATAAAATTTGATTAGTTTTAACTGAATTTATTCCAGTTAAAGTCACCACACTGTATATTATAAAAGAGATAAAAAACGATACTGTTGGCGTATATTTTATGGCGACCATGGATATCCCCTGAATATGCCTCATCATTATGCCAAGTAAGATGAGATATTCCTGGAAGATATATGACAATTATAGGTATTATGGGCATATGCCGTTTTGCAGACATAATGTTAAATTAGTGACTTTTGCTCTATACTGAAAAAAAACATGCTGTTTAGGTAAAATTTGATGAAACGGATTGCTATAAATGCAATCTCAAAGGTCTTGAAAAATTGAACAAAATGGAGATTGAGCGATAGTTCACCATATTTCTTTCTCCTGACTTAAAGCTAGGGCAAATGTTTGCTTGTTTCCAGCCGTTGGGAAACGTGTTCAGTGAAAGCAGAAGTTCAATCATGTAGAAAAAACCTGTCAAAGCCTGCGGTCTCCTTATTTCTTAGTTTTTATAAAGATAATAATACATCCACATGATTTTATCAATATGAATATTTTGAGAAACAGATTGTACATGACTGAAATCAGCAGATGGAGTGGAGCTGTTACACTACCAAAGAAATACAAGAGCATTAACTATTTTCCAGATAGTAGACAAAGAATTGTTATTGTAAAATATTAGGGATTCTAGGCATGTTTCTTTCTTGTTGTGTATAAATTTCTTGGGAACATGATATATAGAGTTTTCAGTATTTGTTATAAAAACCTTATACGATGCATCAAGATAGGACTTTTTGGATGCTCGCAATGCTTTAAAAGCCTTATAGTCAACTAATTATTTAGTTATTTTCCAATTACTATGCAACCTGTACTTTTCCTTTAAGAACTGCCACAATGTAGGCATAGCTATAACACCACATCTTGAGTAAAGAGTTATAGATGTTTTGTATGTCATAAGCAATATATTATTTCTTATTTTAGCTTGAAATTTAAACTTAAACTAGTATAGAGAAACCATTAATGTCCCTATCAATTAGTAAAAGCGAACTGTGTTAAGATTACAGAGATAGATTTTAAGATGCAAATTAATGTTTTATAATCTATGCATCTTCATTATTATTATACCACTTAACATAAGTGCTGGTTATTTGTTTAGTATTTTATCTTTATTTTTGTGTTATCAGATTTATATTTTTTCTTCACTTTCATAACTATAATATGTTAAAAATAATAAAGCATTTTAAGGCCTGATATTATGGGTATCTTAAATAAACCAAAATTTTAAGATCACATATTAAAACAGTTTATTGAATTTCAATCAAAAATTACAATAATTTAACATGAAATTAAGTTAAAAAGAAATATTCAAATCACAGCAAAAATTGGCAATAACCTAACTACAATTGAAAATCAAGTCAATGTTTTTTACGTATTATTAACAGAACAAGTATTACACCACTTCACTGCAACTGTAAAATACCTCAACAAGTTTAGTCAGAAGTAACTGAAAATTTTAATTTCCAAGTGAAAATATTTGCTCTTATAAATAATGTAACAAAAATATATCTTTAACAGAAAAAATTACACATATCCACACAATTGCCTTTAATACACCAGTTCTTTTAGATGTTCATATGCTGCATTCATTACTCCCCAGCTGACAAATGCTTTAGTGCAGTTCATTTGGACACCATGATAAAGATACCTGATTTTCCCACCCCTTTGTCTATACACTTGAACTAATACTTCTAAAGGACTATAAAATTTTCCCCCAATTTTATTTTGGGTGGCAATTTTTACAACATTTAATGGATAAAATATTGTCGATAGAAACACACCTATTAAAGCACCTCCTAAAAATTCTGCACTTGTTTTAAGTAAGTCATTATTTATAACATTAATTCTGTCCTGCAGTTCTTCTCTTAGCATAAAAAAGCATGCATTTGAAGGTCCATTTCTCAGTAATATTGGAACTAAACCACGATAATATTCTTGATATCCATAGGATCTTAGCACTTTAAATGCATGTACTGTATTTCTAAACTGGTCATGATAATGTGAATTAGCTAGTAAAGTTTGAACTCTTTCAAAAGGTACTAAAATACTTTCTGTAGTGCCTGATACCATTCCTCCTATAACTTTTGCAACATAAGGATCCCAATTTAATTGAACTAAAGGTTGGCGGACTTCTTCATACACCCCAAACATTATGGAAAGCGATATGGATTTCTGGCATAGTGGGGGCAGAATTCCACGATAAAGGTAGTAGACACCCTCTCGTTTCATTTGACCAAAGGCATTTTGTAACTGGATTCCATGCAGCATCTACAAATAAAGCCGACTAGTTTTGCTCCTTGTTTGTTAAAGATTAAATATATTTTACCTGCCTGAAAATTAGCTTACTAAGAGGATAGGTAACCGATACATTTATAACGGCAGCACCCCATCCACAAAAGAATTCTCGCCAGTTAAAAGCGCAAGTATCTATGTATCTTCCCAGTGTAGTAGTGGTGCTCATTCTAAATCTTAAATGATTGCAAGGTTATGTAATTATGATATTCTCCCTACTTTTCTCATTTATCCTAATTTTATACTAGCTAGTTCTTGTTAAATAATTGCTATGCGTATCTCCTTCTACAACTAAATTCTTGGATTTTTTTCAAAAATATCAGGAAAAACATTTTTTAACCTAAAAAACTTTTTGATTTTCAAATGATCAGCTGACACTGACAAGTAAAGTGCGACATACGCGCTGATGCCGGCCATAGGGTATTCGAAGCACTTAAGCATTATCTCCATACGCCGATGCGTTTAGGAAAGTATCGCAACCGTAACGGAATCATGTAAAATTTTTAGTACAATACATATGAGGAGCAATCAGACAAAAAGCGATAAATCCATTTAAAACAATTTTGAGATATTCGCGAAAAACCGATGGTAATAAATCCGAACTGTTTTTTTGGTACCGTAAACCGGGGTAACTTTGGTACAGTTTTTCATGTTTTTATTAAATTATACCATATTTTACGAAATTAACACCCTTATACTTGTTAATTATAAAACTTCAAAGCATTTACCAACTATAACTTACAAAAAACAACTTCTGTTTATTGTTTAGGCTGAGATATTGGACTTAGAAAGTGTTTTAAAGTTACCCGGATTTTGGGGTAACTTTGGTACACAAATATTTTCTTTGATTATTTTGCCTGCTAAAAGCTACGTCCTAAAGATAGACGTTGCATTGAATTTACAATTTATTAAAAAAAAGGAAATACGTAGTTTATTAGATATTTGATGTATGCAAAAGATGTAAAAGCAAAAAAAAAACAATAAAATTTTAAAAATGAGGCCTATTTTATAATTTATTGTTTCAAAACATTGATTATACAAGATAAGTAAATATATAAGCTAAGGTTTTACTAAAAAAAAAAACTTTAACATTTTTATAGAAGATCCTTTATCTCAGGAACATCAAAAACTTCTCGATTTCCTCTGCGTATCGGTTTATCTATGGACTTTAGTATCTCGTCATTATGAAAATAGATTTCATCTTTACGACTTGGCCATTTCCACTGCTTTCCATATGATTCCATTACGTTTATGATGGCCCCATTTTTAAGAACCTTTGTAATTTGCCCAGGGTAGTATTTGCCATCAAAAATAACCAACACGTAATTCCCGACCATTCTATTAATTTCAGAACAGGCAGTTTCTTTGCCCCTTTCTTCCTCTGCCTTAGAATCCTCTGAGAGTTCAGAACAAAAAGGGCTGTCATTGCTTTCTGCGTATAGTACGGTCACAACGCTCTCATCAGTACTTGAATCCACCGAATTAATCTTTTGCCTTTTTAGCTTTTGTTTCTGCTTGTTTGCTTGCGTGATCAATGGCAAATTATCGGAGTCTGAACTATCAGAAGCTATTTCTGGAATATTAATACTATTGGGAGCTTTGGAGGTGGAAGGTTGAGGCTGAGAATAGTTAATAGGTACGGGAGAGACCGGGTTTTGTATGTCGGAGACTGTTATTCCTTTCCCAGGAGGTACTTGGAGTTTCTTCTTTCTTCGAATCCGTGATGTCGTTGCTTGCTCACGCTTTTCAATGAGATGTTCAAGAAAACTTTGTCCGTTTTAATTAAAGGATCGTCTGCAACAACATTACCGCACAACCTACTTAACACAACTTTCCTATTTAAAGGGTAAATGCCGCATTTTTTAAATCCTGCTTTAAGACTCTCAACACCGCGTTCTTCTAATTTTGACATAAGTGTCTTTAATAGTCCAGGAAAAGTGTCCTTCGGTATTCCATTAAAGCGGCTTCCTTCTGCGGTATTTTTCCAGGCATTAAGAATTTGCAGCCAGTTACTTTTCATTGGGCGAAAATAGGCAACATCCAAAGGCTGAAGGAGATGAGTGCTATTAGGAGGCAATGCAATGAACCTAATATTATTCAATTCGCACAATCTGATGACTTCCTGATTAAGGTGAGAGCTAAGGTTGTCCCCAATCAATATTTTACGACCCTCCTGTCGTTTTAATAAGGGTAGCATTAAGTTTACAAACCAATCTTCAAATATTTGGAAATCAAACCACCCACTGCTAGTACTATTGTAACGAGTATTTAAGGGGCCACCTTCTGTTCAAGTTGACCAAAGCCTTTGGCCCTTGTAGTTGACATACACGGGAGCAACCTGTCCAGCAGCATTTCCACAAATCATAAGGGAAGTACAGGCTTTTGAAGAATTTCGAATTCTTTCCGGGTATTTGGTCCCTTTCCTGGTAATAACTTTTGATCGGCCTGGATCGTCAACGAGATTTGTCTCGTCATAATTGTAAATATTAGCTGGGGGTACTCCTTCCAGCTCAGTTTGTAGATTATCAAAATATTCATTGATAATTGCGTCACTAATAGCCGCTCGAGCGCGACTAATATTTTGAGAAAACCGTTGACTGAGTTCAGGCCTACGTTTTAAAAATAAGCTTATCCAATCGGGTCCTGGATAGTTATCCTTAAAACATTGCACTTTTCTGCCTCGCTTTTCTAAATAAGACTTGACAATGGTTTTTAAGTCCTCACATGTAACCGGAAACCCAAAATTTGATAAAGCAATTAGGTGTCCAGAAAATGACTCTTCTTCCTGGTCTGTAAAAACCCTTGGTTTGCCAGGCATTCGCGAATGTTTTCCGTGAAGCTTATTCCATAACGTATTTTTGGAAATTTGGTATTTTTTTGCTGCATTTCGAAGAGAAATTGACTTATTTTTAATCTCTTCAAGAGCTTGCTGAAGTTTCTCTTGGCTATAATTTTTGTAATTGCGTGCACCGAGGATACGCTGCTGCTGTCGAGGCATGACTTATCTGAAAAAAGAAATAAAAAACATGGAAACATACACTGCATCAACGGTGTAACTTTGGTACACTATTTTTTTTAAATTTGTCCCCTACTTAGACATCTGCCGTCTAACTTTGGGACATGTACCAAAGTAACCTCCATATGTTATGATTTTTAGAACAAATTCAAATATTTATTTTGTAATAAAAATTACAATTTTATATATGTTGTTAAAACTATCCTAGAATATGACTAGCTAACATGTACTTACCAGAAATTAAGTAGTTATGCTAGATTTGGATACACAATAGTAAGTTTACAGAAGTTTTAAAAACACCTGTTGACACCTGTCTACACTAACGATAAACTGCTCCCAACGGAATAAATGCAATGTTGCCAAACTTTTCAGTTTTGCAGAATATTACCTTATTTTAGGCTTTAAGCACTAAAACTTAACGTATTTAAAGAAAAAAGTCTTTTTGAAGAAAATAATTTAAAAAAACAGCTGTTGTCCCAAAGTTACAAGCCAAGTCACAAAGTAACCCCGGTTTACGGTAATTTAAATTTGCTTTGGGTAGGTGCTATAATAAACATTTTATAATAGAAAATTTTAAGTTTTTCAGTTTATTTATAAAAAAGTTATTGCAATTTAAAAAATTGATTTATCGGTTTTTGCTTGAAACCAAAATAAGTCTAATCAAACGTAGACTTTTTATATTATCTTCTAAAAATTGTTTAAAAAAAAAAAGAAACACATTGCGCAGTCAAACATATTTAATGAAAATGTTTTTTACCTAAAAGTTTTTCCATAATTTTAGAAAATGTTAAATAAAAAAAAATAAATGCTACTACCCTGATAATTTTTAACAAAGAAAAATAAATGATACCCTAATACAGTCCTTTTAAATTTAACAACAAACTTTAAATCAGCATTCCGGCGTCATCCTCTAGACAGTCACAATGAAATTCTTTATTATCATTTTCTTCAACATTGATTTTGTTGGCCTCGCATAATAAGTTTAGGTACTAGGTCAGGTCTGCTTCTTCTTTCCATGCAGCACCGAACTGTTGTTCCATTAAATGAATTAAACTTTTTTTCTTCTTGTCAGGAAATTGACGACCCAGCGGAAGTTCATTTAAATTAAATGGATCTGTCTTTCGCGCTTTTAATAAAAGTTGAGGAGTTTCATTTAAAAGCACTACTTTGTAATTTTAATGGCATTGAACTTTTACAATATTCTCTGCCTTTTTTTTGGTTTTCTGTAAGTGTATCCTTTTAAAGTCGGAGATGCCTGTAACTTTTTTCAAAAACTTCCCTGCAGCTCTTTAATATTATACAACTTCCAATCAATTCCTAGTTGTTTAACACTACCAAACTGGGAATATATCTCACAATATTCTTCTTTTTTCACCACTGTCGTATTTTTTCGCAGACTCTTTTCCACGCGGCCAAAGACCCTATCAGCTGGAAGGAAACTGTGACCTCTGACAGGAAATGTCATCCATATTTCTTTAAGTCCCGGGGGGGATTTAACTTTCAGCCAATAGTAAAGGGTATGAACGATGTGGGAATTCTTATTCTGCCCGCCACTCTGTTTAGAGTATCTAGGTGTGTCAAAAGTGCAGAACCAATTTCAACTGAACCTCGTTCAGCCTGATCTTCTGTCCAGATATAGAACGTAGGATCCTTAGAAGCCATTCCAACGCAGCAGAATACATAATAGCCAACTTCATGTGAGCAGAAGGCGTCCGAAATGGGGGTCCGGGGTAAAGGTTGCACCTACTGCATATCGAAGCAAAGGCTAAGAGAATTTTCTGGGTTTTCTTTAGACAATTAGTAAAAAGCATTTGCTCTTTTTTTATGAATATGGCGTTCAATCATAAGGAGTCCTTTTCTTTTCTGATATTATGTTTAAGGCGTACACAAAGGGAACAGATATCTACAGCAGGCGAAGAAAATCCGATGTTAAATTCTCTAGAGAAGATTCCAGCAAACATGGATAAACTTGATTGGTACATTTTGTCATGTTGTGAGTTGTATATCTTATGTAGTTTTGCAATACTTAAATTGGATGATAAATAAATCCTTTGGGATTTCTTTCTGTTGTAATGACTTTCGGTCCCGTTTAGGTTACCGATAAAGTCCCTTATTTTGGTTTTCTTCTCTTCTGATTTTTGCGACACTTTATCACCACCGTGTTTTTCTTTGCGTACTTCTCCCTGGTGTATAACTTTTGCGACAGTGTTAATTCGGTCTTTTGTAACACTTAGGCTCGATGTAAACATTTTTTGGCACACTCTGACTGCTTTTTGTTCTCTAGTTTTTAAATAATACGAAATATTAAGCAGACGATTTTTTGGTACATCTTTTTTAGGACGCTTTCTTGTTGCACAAGAAACAGCAAACATATGACAAAGTTTAACGTCTTGCACCGATTTGTTCGGAATATCATAAAAATTTTTGCGAATTAATTTAATATCAATTAACTTAACACTGTTGCACTTAAAACTTGGCGTATTATGGCGTACGACCAAAGAAATTTAATTCAAATAAAACTTCTTTTGATATATTACTGATAATCTTTATTATAATAAATTCTAAATAAGACTGCTTAAGCCATTTTTTCTTTGATCTATTTAAGCTGGAAATAATTTATAAAAAGAAAACATCGCTGTTATACTGTTAGCGATATTGGTGAATTTTACACCTAATGATCGTTCTAAAACAGGCTTAATTTCATCAATAAATAAGTCAGTATTGTCAGCAACAAATGCATTGGTAGCTTTCCCTAGTACAGCATTATTGCTCCCAAATAAATTCCATAAGTGGAGGTAGCTCTTACCAGTAACAAGGGTCAAAGTGAAGTTTCTAAACTGCAAGTAGTCTTGTTGTTTCGTGTGACCTTATCAGCTTTCAGGAGACAATTGAAATGAAGAATTGAATTGAAGAAAAGAGATGGTGAGTTAACGTGTTGCGCACTCAAGATCCTAGTTGACCAGACCGGTATATTTGTGTGATTAAACGCGTTCCATTTAATTTAGTTATGTTCAATCAACTAGGAATTATGTATTAGGACTTACTAAAGTTCCCTGTTAAAGGCCTCTGCCCCTTATACTTTAGGATAAGTACATTCATGTCGATATCATAGTCACCCTTAAAATACAGTCTCTAAAGCCTTTGATAGGGTAAACTATCATCTGTTAAGTACAGGAGCGTCTATTGAAATTGTATTAAGAAATACTCTTCTCTGATGTCATTGCATAGATTCACTTGACTTTTAGAATGTTTCTTAGCATGTACTGACCTTAATTACCAATATACAAGTTGTTCTCATGAAAACATACTTACTTTAAATCTAGAATTTTAAAACTCAAAGGACCATGAACGATCAAGTGAGTAATATTAGCATTGAACTGAGCTTGATTTGGTCCACTTCTTAGTTTGATTTCGTTGAGAGGTAATGGCTCTATTGATGGTAAATTTAACTCTGGTATTCCCTCTTATAGCACCCAAGTAGAGGAAACTACGTCATACAAGTATCTTGTCCACGAAATCCGTATAAACAAAGATAATAAAACTTTCCAATTGCTTAGGCGAATAGGATTAATTTAGGCCGCATTTGGGAACTTAAGGCGTCTGTTAGACTCACAGTTACCCATTTGTCTAAAAAGAACGGTTTTTCAATCAATGTGTTCTGCCTGTCCTAGCTTCTGGTGCTGCAACTTAGATATTAACAAGAAAGGCTATACAAAAAATCATAATAGAACACAATACAAACGCTGATCTACGTAAAAGAACTAGAGTGATTGACACAGCAGTACAAAGAATAGCTATCCTAAAGTAGGACCAAAGGGATCATAGAGTGGAGGCCTAGCTCGAACGCATATATAAACAGGGGACGACCACCAACTAGATGGTCCGATGATATTAAACGAAATCCCACAAATTGATATAGGAGAATATGGAAGCAATCAAAGACTGCAAGGTGTAGTTGAACCAACGTTACGTTCTACCAATAAAGTGCGACAACATTGTTTCTGTTTGTTGAACTAACGTCGTATTTTACGATGATCTCAATCCTCAATTCAACGATGTATTATTAATGTCAGATGATCTACGTATACAGAATGTTTCAATTCTGAATCATCACCATTCTATTCTTGGTAAATGTGGGATCTAGTAAGATTAAAGCAAAATTATTCCTGCACAATGGAAACTCTCACCAATTCAACACTCAAGCATAGCTTAGTGTGCATTCAATCTGCTTGAAAAAAACTAGTTTAGTCTGTTTTGTTCTGCATAGCCTGAGTTTCAGCTTATTAGTTTTATTGGTGGTATTCACAGTTACAATTTCTCACTTCTTTAGCAAAACTCTTGATGATGGTTTTGAAGTGCATTTAATATATTCAGAGTTCAGTAAGACTTTCGATTTTTCGGTCAAGGTATTTTATTGAGCAAACTAGAACTATATGGAATAAACGGTGTTTTACTTTGGCTAATTTCACATTTACACGGTCGAATAACTTAGAGTTGTGGGACCTCTTTAGTCAATATTCAATGCGAACTCAGGCGTACCACAGAGATCTTGGTCAAGACTTTTTTTGGTATTATCAATGATACTGGAATTTCTTTTAAATAAAATTATTTACTGTTGACCGAAGATGTCAAGCTGCTTAGATGCATAATTTCCATTCAAGACTATGTGATACTGCAGGAGGATTTGAATACTTAGGAACCACGTTGTGAATACTTATTACTTAAACTTCACGCGAAATAAAGCTTCTACTGATTTTTGATATTACATGAATAATACCATTTATTCGAAGGTTACTGTTACTATATATTTAGGCACTTACTTGGTTTAACTTATACCATACTTTCCAAAATTAATGACAGGGTGCAAAGAATACTAACAGGTCGAAAGTGTTATACGTCAGATATAGTTTTGAAACTGGTAATATAATAGAGGAATAATTCCAATAGGTGGGATGTTGGTTATTGAACCAGCATCCCATTTGCCATATTGAACCAGCAACTCATTTTCAGGTAGAGCAGATCGTATTTATATCATTAATAAAGATAGGAAGCTCGAATTTTTAAAATGAAATAGAACCTGGATATGATACACATTGGGGGAGACTAAAATATTTATTTAATATTGTTTATTATCTTACGCTTATTAGCAACTTTACGTTTCCTATCAAGCATGGCACTGGTGCCTTAGTTAATCTTGATGTCTTTACCAGAGCATGTATGTTTGGTAGGTAGTTTTTCGATGCTTAAGTTTATAAATTCAATTTAATTTAAATTCAATTGAGGTATAATAATATAGACTTTGCCCAGACTCTTGCTTATTACCCGCCTTCGTGTGAAGACACACTAATACTGTCAGTTAAGTCACCTGTTTGTCATTCTCCTGTAGATATATTTATTTTTCCTAATTTGAATATTGAGAACATAAATAATCAAATGTTTTTGTTATTGATGATTAATCGTTTGTTTGTGGTGTAAATGACGAAGTAAAATGTGCTTTGTTTTATTTTAAAATATATTTCCATTCGACAAAGGTGAACGAAACAAAACTAACATGACACAGATTCTTGGTAAGTTAATCATTTAAATCAAACACTATCAATTTACCATTTATTTAATTAACTTTAAGATTCGAACATGCAAGGCTTAGTCTTGGAAGTAATATCAGCAAACATTTCTGATGAAGTCCCAGATAAAAAATATGTGCTTTACACCCTTCAAATTCGTTATATATCTGGAAACGATGACCTTACCCCATCTGTGATACAAAGAAGATACACCCAATTTCAGAATCTCTACAACTCCTTGTACAAAGAATTTCCTGCAAAGCTTGGAGACATATCTTTTCCTAAAAAAGCATATACAGGCAATTTTAGCAATGAGTTAATCATGGAGAGAAGTACTGCCTTTGAACAGTTCCTAAAACATATTGCAAGTGATAGCCAGCTGAGGACATCTAAAGCTATGCACCTATTTCTTCAAGAACCAGAGTTAACTGATGCCAAGCAACAAATTGAAGTAAAACTTTATGATGTCGCTAGTCAGAAATTGGAGAATATTTTTAGGCTTCTTAACAAGGTATAATAGATACTTGATAATGATTATATACAGAAAGAATTTAACTATTAGTTGTTGATGAATCAAACCTATTGTCCTTTTGAATATCTCAAGAGCTTTTTCTAAGAACATATTTTTCTAAACATTTAGTTTCTGACCATGCATCTATGAATCATCAATTTATGCAATAGTTTTCTTATCATTCTTCTCAATTACTCTTTTATATACAGAATTTAATAAATAAAGTGGGAAAACCCACCATATCTGAGAAACCCTTTTAATGTCGGTGAACACAACCATAATACCAGATGGTCTAATATTTCTTTTTTAGACCCTTTTATTTTTAGGGTTCCTCAACATACAACATCATCTTCTTAAAAAGCATTTAGTTATGTTGCCGTTCAATTATGGAACAAATTTACTCATTTTGTTAAAGATGATTCTTTCAATAAGTATAAGAACTATATAAGTAAATGATTATTTGAGCCGTTCAGCGGAAAAGTGGTCTCCCTTAAAGTAGAAATTTAGAAAATTGATATTTTGCATCTGGATGAATTAAAAAATCACAGTAACATATTCTTTACACTTTTGTGTACATATTTATAATAACCCTGTACTAAAATTTCATATAGTAAAAATTTTTAATGATTGCGCCCATTAATTACATTTATTATTTTATTATTATTTATTATTTATAAACGATCTTGCCAATTTACTGTCTTGTCAGAGTTTACTGTTTGCGGATGATATAAAATTGTTCACAAAAATAGATACTGAAGACGATTGCGAATTTCTTCAGGTAAATCTTAACAAAGTAGAGAATTGGTGCAATGTCAATAGACTATATTTAAATGCTCTATTCTCTCATTTTCTAGAAAACTGTTGCCAATCAATTTTGACTATAGAGCAAATAATGTTGTGTTGGCCAGAGTGGATGGGAATTACTTATGATGCAAAATTAAGTTTTGCTAAGCATATAGCAAAAATAGTTTCTGACTCTGCCAACTTGTTGGGTTTTGTTTATCAAAACTGTCGGCACTTTAAAAATATTAATACTTTAAAACTACTCTTTTTCATCTACATATGCTCAAAAATAGAATACGGATCTCTAATTTGGTACCCAATTTATAGCTACCTGATAGATGATATTGAGCGCATTCAGCGCAAGTTTATGAAGTATCTCTGGTTTAGAGAGGAAGGTGTCTTTCCAGCCAGAGGTTTGGATAATCAATTATACTTAAATAAATTTAATATTATATCCTTAGCAAAAAGAAGAGAAATTCTTTCCATAAAATTCTTATATAACCTTATTCATAACAAGATTGACTGTCCCACCCTTTTGTCTGGATTAAATTTTCAGGTACCAAGAATAAACCCTAGGCATTTTAGATTATTTAATGTAAATCCCGCTAGGACTAATATTTTGTTTAAATCCCCTATTAATATAATGTGTCAGAATTATATTAATAATAATTTACATGAACGGTTCAATATTTTTGTTGACAGTTTAATGTCCATTATAGAAGGTATTAAGTAAATAGGTGATGTAGAGTCTTTCTAGTATGTATATAGATAAGTGCATAGAATGTTAAGCATTTTGATTTTTAATTTTTAATTTTTATACTCATTTTGGTAAATTTTTCTTTTTTTTTTTAATATTTTTTTTTCCTTATATTCTTTCCTGTAATTGGGTAACAAACCTGTTGGAAATAAATGCCTCTTTTTTATTACATTTTTGCCGCCCAATATCATTCTTCCAGTAAGTTTTTTTCAAAAACATAGCGGAAAAGTGGTATAACTTGGAGAGTTATCTATCACTTTTCTTTGTAAAAGTTAACCAAATTTCATAAAACTGATGAACCAAAGAAAAATAATAGCTGTAGTATGTTTACTATGATATCTATTACTGATAAAAGTGTTCAAAAAATATGTATAGAGCTTGAAGAGCAAAACATTACTACTACTTATCTTACATACTAAACTTACAGTAAGGAGAGTAAGAATAAGTTATTAAACAAATTAATCTTCATCAGAATTGGATAATGGATCACTGTCAACAGCATCTTCTTTTGTCAGTAAGTCCAGGAAGAACTGATGCTGAATTGGGGGAATCCACTGAAGAAGTTCTATCATATCTTTTTTCTTAGCTACAGTAACTGATCTACACACTACGTACCATAACATTAAAAAAACCTGACTAAACAAGAAAAAGCGAGTTTAATAGGACCTGGCGCGACATCGGAACAGCGTGGTGCCTTGACTTATACCACTATTCCAGCGAACAAATCCATTATGTTGAGAAGAATAATGTTAGGAAGCTCTTATCTTAGCTAAGTTAAAATTTTGACTTATACCAGTTTTCGACTGAATATATTAGACCAGTAGAAACATAATTAATGGAATAACTCAAAAATTAAAAAATACTGACATATACCACTTTTCCTCTGAGCGGCTCATTTAGTTGCATTTGAATTGGGTTCTTTGCAGTATCATTTCATTGAGGTTGCATCATATTTATGTGTCTGTACTGGGTCAAGCCTACACATTTTTGTTTTGCATTTTAACATGATATACCTGTATCATATTATTTAATTATTTATATATTGGATGTTTCCTCTGCAGAGCTTCCCTGATTCAGTTGCTGCCTGCCCCTACTCTCTGTATACAGTATAGATAAATTCTTCTCTTTTTAATTCAAGCTCTCATAAATTAAAATGAATTTAAAGAAATATTTTTATGTAAGGTCTTTTTTTGCTATTTTTGAGAAACTGTTTTTTTCAATCGAAATGCATTCATACATAACTCATACATATATTTGTTTTGTAGTTTTTGATATTGGCAAATAAATGTTTTGAATTTGAGTTATCCCTGGAAATTGCAGGTATTAGTACTCAATAAAATTACAATGTTTTATTTTAATATTGATGATGTTAAACTTATATTTTAATAGTTCATCTCCCAGCAGTTAAAAATCTGAGCTTGAATGAGATATTGTGTTGAATTCATGTTATACATATCAGTCACAGCCATTATATTGCTTTGAAATAACAAAGTTTTGGAAGGCACTTAGTTTTAGTAAAACAAGAGGTACAACAAAAAAATTGTTGATGAAGACATTGTCCTATTATCGAATTGAAATCGCTCTCACATCAAGTTTTTGTTCCAGGTTTTCTACATGTCTGAAAACATAGCATGGATAGAACCAAATATATTAATTTAATAACAGAAATTGTTTACATTGTAGTTAAGCAAAGTAAATCATTTAAAACAGCCACAAATTCCCAACTTGGTACTCAAAGGAAATTACAAAAAAAATTACAAAAAAAGTATGAACAAAATAAAGACATTCTCACATGGCAAGAGCATGTGCATGAGCAAAAATTAAATGTGATGTTAGTGCATCACATCAGCAATATTGAAAACTAAACAACAAATCAGAGAGGATCTAACCAGATTGTGGACATATATAAACTGCAAAAGCTCTTGTTTTAGTTGAATACCAAATGTTAAGGATATATCAATCAAAATATATATTATCAACACTCCAAAAATCATTTAATCCCAAAACCACTAAAGCAAACCGTTCTAACAACAATCCAGATACTTGATTTTATTAAATCATCCTCTGAATGGTATTGTCATTTAATCATTATCTGAAGCAGAGGTCCTTGATTTACTAAAAAGTTGCTTGAAAAGGACCAAATTTAATTCCATCTTTCTTAATAAAAAAAATGCTTACTCACTTGTTGCGCCTGTTATATATCTCTAAGGTGTCCCTTTATACTCATTCCATTCCCACTACTTGGAGACCTATCACAATTAATCACAACTTCCTCGAATAGACACTAAAATACAATAGAATTTCCATCAAGGAAAAAACACAGTATCTTTTTCACAACATGTGTTCTTAAAGGGTTTTTTAAATTACCACACAGACATCTGTATAACTCATCACAACTTGATATTATTTATACAGATACACAGATTCTGTTGTAAAAGCTGAAGCTATTTGTTCTTATTACAGGTCTTATATTGTTGTTGAGTTTGTGGCTATCAGAACGATTATAGTTTAACTTAGAGTACTACTCAAATTTAGAGTCAACCAGATTTATTTGTCCTAGCAGGCCACTAGCTTTGTAATGAGTCTTGTAGTTGGTTGATTCATGCATAGTTAGCGTGAAAAAAGTTTCAGGTCTGATATTTCGAGAAAGAATTCTAAGTTTAAAAAGAGGCAACAACTGAGGTCAGTTTATAGCAGCATTTATTACTTTATGTAGAAAACATAAATTTAGTAACATTTTTCTTGAGTCTAGTGTAGGTTAATCTATTAAACTATCACTCACCCACTGATAGTTATATTAGTCCCTGTTTATAATCCCTGCAAAAATCCAGCAATTCTCAAAAATTTATTCTGTGCTTTTTTGAGCTGCTCAATGTGATAATTGTTAGATGGGGACTAACTCATACTCCGAAATTGGTCCAACACGGGAGCAATAAAGCATTATAAAAGTAAACGTACACAAATTAACAGTTGACCTCTGAATTTTAAGCACCTTTATTACCCTATTTGTTACATAATTGATATTTACATGAAGATAATAATTTTAAGTCCATCCGGATTTCCATGTCTGAAACTTCTGTTGTAGAGCTAATTGGAAGACTATTAAGTAAATAAAACTTATAGGTTTTCTTTGCAACTTGCTTGAGAACCTAATTTTATGGCATTTATTAATGCTAAGTGATATACTGAAAAATCCACATCAAGCATACTTGTCTGACAATCAAACAAACATATTTTCTGCCTTCTGTTTTATTTTACCATGTTGTAGAGTGAAATAAAAAACAAGCAAAAAATTACATTGAACGTTCTTTACATTCAACTTTCTACTCACACTATTTTTATTTTGAATATTTAAAGAAATTCTTATTTCATGCAATCTGTCTAATATCTAAATATCTGTCAGCCATGGATAATATTTTTCACTAAACATCTATTTGCTTCTTAAGGTATTTTCAGATCGATCCCACGAAGTTCTGTTAATCCTGTGTAGACTTGTAGCATGTTCTGCTGAAAGTGACACACCCGATCCAGCCCGACTGAAATGGGCTAATTTAGCTTTATATAGATTTAACGGTGTAAGGTAAAATTAAGTAAATTTGTGTAAGCATAATAAGTATATCTATGAGTCTTAATTTTTAGTGATAGTGACTTACTAGAACTGTACATGCCATTGCTTCATTCTTGCGTAAAGATTTATAATTCAAATAACCAGAGTGCTGAAGAACTAACATCACAGTTGCAGAAACTGCAGCGTAAAGGTATGCGAGATGTTGAAGGAAGAACCCTGTTAATAGCTATTCAGGAACTGGAGGAAAAAATGCGGCACTGATGATATTTTGCCCTTCAGTTGCTTGTTTTGACTATCGTTTTTAAGGAGGCATTTCAATATTCTTTTCTGCTTTTTTTTGACTGATTTGTTATTATCATCTATCTTGACTAAAATGACTATAATAGTTTAGGTCAGATAAGTTGATCTCAATCAACTTTATACTAACCTGTCTTGAATTTTTTTCTGATATCAATTATTAAAATTACAATACATTTTAACTTAAAGGCTTCAGTGGTCAATGGTTCTCTCTGAATTAGTAATATATTTTAGCTCAGCTCAGATATTTAGATCTATAAAAAATATTTATTTTAAGGCGTAGTAATTTATTTAGACCTTATAGATATTTTTTTTTATTTAATTATGTATCGCAAATCGTATCTCATATAACATTATGCAAGAAGCATCTGATAGGAAATGGACGTTTAACTATTCATGTCAAATTAATTGAAAATACTGATTTTTCTCGACTTTTAGTACAGTTAAGACATTTATGGGACTTTTTATTATAACGGTATTAACAAGGTTCTGTGCTTCTATGAGATTTCCAATTTTAAAAATGGAAGAGATTATTTTAAATGACAATCGTCAATTTTTTATCTTAACTAGGGCGGTTTATGAGACGAAATTATATTTGTACACCAGTGATACCTGTTCTCTATGAAATATATATTTTTATTACAGCATACTGCTTTTTAATTTATCCGTTGTTTTAAAATAGGGAATTATTGCAAACCTATCAAATGTGTAATTCTTGTTTCTACTGTTTTTTTTTAGCGAGCACACCTTTTCTTGTACACCAATACCTTGCGATATGGATAAGTAATTATTTTAATATATCATACTTTAAGCACTTTTTCTTCACATAAAAGAGTGCAGAAAGTGAAATATTTACGCATCTCAAGGCAATTCAAGTTAAGACAAAACTGAATTACAAATAAAGGAACAGTCAGACCAAATATACTGAAACACATTTGATGCCGGTCATACTTTCTCTAAAAATTTGACATATTCTTATTTCATCATGTTGTAGAGTGCACTCTAAATGCAATACACTAGATTGCTTTAGCATTTAGAAGTAGTGAATTTGCGAAAGGTGAAATATTATAAACCTCGGTCGTCTCCACAAAATAGCGATTTCAAAAGTCTATTTCGATTTGAAAATCGTAATGTGGAATGGTTAGCTAATAATTTTCTGGGCCCTTCTACAGAAACGCGAGGTGGTGCTCTTTCTTCTTTACAGAAGATGAAAATATGTTTAAGGTATCTGGCTGATCCTGGATTCCAAAAAGGTATAGGTGAGGAGCTTGGTGTAGAGCAGTCAACAGTATCACGAACAGTGAATACCGTCGTTAATAGAATTGTTGTGCAAGCTAATCAGTGGATAAAATTTCCTACTTCTCATAATGCTATAATGGAAGCAAAGGACTTATGGCAAAATAAATATCGTTTCCCAACTGCAATTGGTGCCATAGACTGTACGCATATCGGTATAGAAAAACCCAGTTTTCATGGTGATGAGTATATCAACCGGAAAGGAAAAGCAACGCTTAACGTGCAAGCAACTTGTGACGCCAAATGTATGTTCACTAGTGTTGATGTAAGTTGGCCAGGATCGGTCCACGACAGCAGAATTTGGAAAAATTCGGTTTAAAGTTCGGCAAATTATGGCAAGAACAAGGAACAGCGTACTTCTTGGAGACGAAGGTTATGGAATCGAGCCATGGCTCATGATTCCATTTCGCAATCCCGATAATCCAACTAAAAGGAGTTACAATAATCTTTTGAAACAAGAAAGAGTAATTATCGAGCGCTGCTTTGGGCAAATTAAACGTCGATTTCCAATCTTGAAGTATGTTTGTCGTGTTAAAAGTGAAAATATTCCAAATATTATTATATCATGTTTTATTTTACACAACATTGCAAAAACGTTGGGAGATGAAGATTTTCAAGAAGACGAACTCTTTATTGATAATAATGAAAACGATTTTGTTGACTTAGAAGACGACCATGTTCGTATTCGAGGACAGGAAGTGAGACAAAATTTAGCTGATATAATCTACGATATGAATATCTAATAAATTGATCCATGTGTCACCTAGGTTAGTATTAATTATGTAATAGCTTATATTATTTCCGTTTAGAAACACTCATCTTTGTGTCACACAGTTTAGTAAAAAACATGTTACAAATACCTAAATGATTCCGTTTGAAAAGAAGCGCTTATTTTTTTTTTATTGTTAGTAAATATGATAAAGGGTTCGATGAAATTACTATTTTCATTTCATTCTGTTCATCGGTTAGTAAGGAATATGTATGTTATAAATTATTTGTTTGAAAAGAAATTAAGATATGTTTTTTATTTTAAATTTATTGTTTACAAAATACTGGACAAAAAAATACCATTATATTATGGTTTCTAATATTTTAATTAATTCTAATGTAGTAATAACAAAAACAAAATGAAAAAATACTTCAACTATGTCCAAAAAAAGTGTTTACAAGTCCAGATATGTCAAGGAACCTACAGCTGTAATTTTTTCAGTATTTCCACTTTTTTCCATTATTTCTTGAAGTTTCACATTGTAGTATTCCCTCTGCACCCTGGTGGTTTTCAGTTGTTCTAATAATACCAAGCGCTGCAGCTTTGAAGTGGTCAAACTTCTTGTTTCGTCTGTTTCGTATGTCGCTAATGCATTTCTTTTTGAGGATTGTGTGGCAGAAACGCTGGAATATGCATAGTTTTGCTTGCCAGGATTGTTACTTTCTGTTACTGATGATGACGAACTCTCATTTTCAGCAGTTTTACTTTTTTCTTGTAACACGCCTCAAGATTTGGCCCCTATAAAAATATTTTTATTTGCAGGGTGATAAAAGTTTTATTGTTGAAAAATTAGGTTAGAATTACAAACACACGAGTGACCCGACCGAGTTAGGGTAAATGACAAAAACGTCTATAAATTGGATGTACATAATACTTATAAAATTTCGTAATTACGAGGTCCCTGATATCGATTAATAAATTGTCCTTGCAAAAATTGTATTTGACCGTTATCATGTTATCAACTACTTTTTACCTAACTAAATTATCTCTGTTCATTTATGGAAAATCGGAGGTCGGAGTTTTAGGTGAAAACCCCTGTAAAGACGTCGAAATGGCACAAAAGAAAAAAAGTCAAGCACAGAAGATTAAATTGAGAAGTATTTATTGTTGCCTTGAAAACTAGTGGCTAGAAATCAAATTACAATTGACTTTTGACATGGCATGACACTCAGTTTTAATAATCCGTCCTTCGTTTTCATAAAGAAGATCAATAAACTGACTTTAGCTCAAAAATCGATTACGCAAACACAGTAGTTTTTCATATTTAAGAAAAAAAAATCAACAAAATTAAAACTCTTACCTGCAATTCTACTAACTGTCGGATTTGGATCACCTTCCATTGCTTTGAACAACAATTTTTCCCAGTCCAATAACTTTATTTTTCGATTTCCGGTCTTATTAATATCTGTTTTTTTCTTTAGTCTTGTTTTCATGTTATTAACTTTCTTCATTAACTTGATGATTTCGATTTTCTTTCCAAAAAAAGCTTCATATTTAGCTGTAATTCTTTCGACTGCTAGGTCTGTCTTTTTCTTTGCGCTTGGAATTTGTGATTTCATCAAAATTTCAGGGTATGAGGCTATCTCCTTTGCAATAAAATTCAATTCACTAATATTACTCTGTGGTTCAACTTCCTCTTCACTAGAAGTCATTTTGCTTTTTTTTACTACTTGAGTAACAAGAAATATAGATGAAAGCACAGGCACAAAGGAACCAGCTTATTAGTCTCAGCCAAACGTAATCACATGAAATTAAACAAGTCTCGACCTGAGGTTTTCGCCACCTTTTGCTCATTATTATGAAGCATTTGCTCGTGAGTAAAACGTTATCGTTATTCATATGTAAAGAAGTAAATCCTTATGCTTCTAGCTTTTGCTCAGAGCATTACCTTTTGCTTATAAGCAAAAGCTTCACTTTTATTAATACGGGCCAATGTCTTGTCGAATTCGCTAATCTCTGTACCTTTTACTTTATTTTCCCGAAGTATTTGCTTGTAAGGAAGAGGTAGAGATTATGAATACGAATTAGAGCAAAACCTTTTATTTCTACCTTTTGCTTGTACCTTTTACTTCAAAGTAAATGCTTCAGTTTTATAAATACGGGCTATTCCATCTTGCCCTAAAAAAGACACAGGCATATACATAATTTTACTACTGTCTCTAGGACTATTAGCTCGGGTTGTATCTATGTAACGGAATCTTTGAGATTGTGAACCAGTGAAACGATGATGCAACAAGAACACCTTTCTAAAAGATATTTTGATGCCCTTTACTAATTTGACATCCAAATATATAAAAAGATTAAAACAAAAAAGTCATTTTTCTAAGGTGAAGGACAGCTTAAGCCTTTTTGACTTGACTTGATTGACGACTAGCGTCAAATCAATAGGGTGAATACAAAGAAACACTAGTAACATACATGCAAAATTTGGCGAAAATCCGTACAAAACACCCTGTATCTTCCTTAATTTAGAGTTTTCAAAAAAATTTGGTGCATTAATTTTTCATGTAGAATCGCCCACCGAAATCGCGTAATTTCCGGACACCCTGTATATATCTTTAAGTCACCGTTGGGCTTCGAAGTAGATGATACAGAAGCAAAAAAAGGCCGTTAGAAACTTGCAGAAATTTATAATACATACATTAAAAGATCTAATCCACTCAGTATTTCCGTTTGACATGAAGGTTGGTTATCTTAAAACTACAGGTAGAAAAAATTAACATACACATTTACAATAACTGAAACAGTGGCATTTTACAGCATCGATCCTTTGTTACAGTAAAAAACGGGCGTAAACATTGTTTCGCGTATGTAAAACTATTAAACCTAAAACCTACGAGAAACAAATTAACTCCTTAAATGTTAACTATTGGTTTGAATTGTAAAAAAATTATATCACTGGATTGAACAAAAAAAAAACATGTAAGGCAAACCAGATAGTTAACGACACAATTATTGTACCTCGACTTATTTCTTGTGCCGTTTAGACTTATCTCTATCTCCGCTGTGATCTCTGCTCCTCTTTTTGCTTGAGGATGAGGAATGATGACGGTCTTTATCTTTCGACGACGATGAGCTGTGACGACTCTTATCTTTGTCACGTGAAGAATTGTGACTTGACGAATGGTGCTTGGAACTGGATGAACTTTTTCCTTTGTCTTTTCTGTCTCGATCTAGAGTAAATTACGAGTAGAATATTAGAGAAATCATAGACCTTAGGTAATATAAAACTTTCGTTGTGTTTTTTATTTAAATATGATGAGTTTAGGAGAGAAATGTGTATCATAACCCTTACGATCCAACATGTCACAATTGTGTGAGTCTTATTAACATGGGATATAAACATCAAAATGATATTTTAACTGTCCAAAACGATAGACACGATTGTGCAAGACACCTCTTTATGCTTTTAACGCAGGGCTGGATTTAGTAGCCATTTTGACTTCGACAGAGGAGCATGAATTACCGTTTTTTTTTTTGTTTTTTCGAATTCTTGTGACTTGTAATGGCGAATAACGTGAAGTTTTAACTAAAATTAATTTAAACCGTGTTTTTAATGTCAAATTATTTAAGTAATGCATTGTTTTCCTTAATAAGCTCAAAAATATTTCAATATATTTTTAGAAGTGCGTATTATGTCGCTGTATTACAATTGTAACAGCTGTGAGCCAACCAATACAAAAAAAATTCGGTACCGTTTTTTAATAGTTATGTTTTTTCTAAGACCCAAGAGACTATTGAACTTGGAGAGGCTCGCAGCCAATCCAGATGACGTGTATGAATGAACCTTGATGACCTTGAGTCAGATTTCGAGGTGGAAAGCGATAATGATGATGAATTTTTTGCTCCACCCGAACGCGTTTTATCGGAAGATGAAGAGTCCGAAAGCAGCAGCGACGAGGACGCGCCTAGATCTAGTACCAGCCAAAAAAAGTCTTCTGCTCCAACATGGGTAAAGCAGCCATTTGAAGGCAAAGGAATCCCTACTATGTTTGATAACCATGAACCTGAGCCAGTATTGAGTCCATGGGGTTATTTTAGTAGATATTTCAATGATGAGTTTTTTGAAATGGGGGCAGCGTTAACTTCTCAGTATTACTTGCAACAACATGGTAGAGAAATCACTCAAAATTGACTGATGAAGAAATTAGGCAATTTTTTGGTATGCATGCAATTATGGGATGTTTTAAGTTTCCTAGAATCCACCTTTACTGGAGTATCAAATATCGATTACCTCTCATCGCTAATGTTATGGCGCGTGACAGGTTTTATAAACTTCGAACGAATTTTCACGTAGTCGATAATCTATCAGTATCGGATGATATCAAAAAGAAGAATCATCAGATATCTTGAAATGCACAGGCCAGAGAATGGTTGTTTTTCAATTGATGAGCAAATGATACCCTTTTTAGGACGATGCCCTATACGTCAATTTGTCAAAAAAGGCCGGTTGGACTTAAGAATTTTGTCATTATAACGTCTTGTGGTACAATATTGGACTTCGAAATATACCAGAGTTCCTTAACGCCATTGCCAGATAAACAACTTGGTTTAGGGCCATCAGTTATTCTTCGTTTAATACAAACCTTGCCACCTGGAAGCTTTATTTTTTTTGACCGATATTTTTCCACAATACCATTTGAAAAATTAAAAGAATTAAAAATAGAAGGAACGGGAACCATAATGACAAACAGAGTAAAAGGATGTGTATTTCAAAAAGATGCTACTATAAAAAGAGGCGACGCAGAAGTGCACGTAAAAAATGATACGAAAGTATGTTTGACAAAATGGAAAGATAACAAATTAGTCGTCATGGCATCTACGGCTTTTGGAATAGAACCAGTAAAAACTGTTCAGAGACGGGATAAAAACACAAAAAAACATATAGAAGTATCCTGTCCAAATGTAATTAAAGTTTATAATGAAAAAATGGGCGGAGTTGATATTTGTGATCAAATGACTGAGGCTTATCGAACATACTTTAAAACCCGAAAATGGACATTTAAAACCATTCTACACTTATTTGACATAGCTATTGTGAATAGCTGGATGGAATATCGAAATGACTGTAAAAAAAATGGATATAGCTCAAAGCAAATCTTAGATTTTTTGCAGTTTCCACTAGCATTAGGAGAATTCATGGTTTGTGGAACAAAAAAAAAGAAATCTAAACTATGAACACGCTCAAACGGATGAAAATGAAGAACCTTCTGCCAAGAAGGTAAGATATACACCTCTACCTTGTGAAGATAAAAGATTCGATGGGTTTGATCATTGGCCAATACATGAGGATCAAAAAAATCCCAACACTTGTCGCCTGGAATCCTGTCAAAGTAGATCAAGAATCAAATGTATTAAGTGTAATGTTTACAAAAAAAACCAAAATTGCTTCAAAACATTTCATGTTAAGTAGTGTATTTTCGTAGAAATAAACATTTTCAATATATTTTTCGTTTTTTTCACATTTGTGCCAGTATCATTTTGACTCCTATCCAACACAATCGTGAGAGTCCCTAAAATCTTATCAAATGTGATTTTTTTTTCTGAAAAAAATTAGGATCTCTAATGAGGTCATAATAAGTAAGCATTGGCGTAAAGTTTTGTCTCACAATTCTAAAAAAAGTAGACTCGGGAGCGTAAGGGATAATGAAAGATTTAATATTAAATCGTCAGGACACGTAAGTATGTAAAACAGGGGTTTTAGGGATTTTTGTAACCAATTTAAGTAATCTGCACAGTCCTGTTAAAATTATTAAAAAACAAAAATTCTAATTCTAAAACAAGAAGATTAGAATGTTGAAAATTTGCACAAATATTCCTCAAATAAAATGAGTGGACACCTATTTCAGCGTTTTTTGAAGAATGTACAGGATGTTGAAAAAAAAATCGTTTTTTGAGTAAAGTGATTTTTTTCCATGGACATCTTTTTCAATATGCTCATAACTGTAACTCGAATAATAACTCGAATTTTAATCTAGCCTGGCGATTTTTCTTCTTTAGCAGTGGTTTCTTGCGGGATACTCGTCCAAATAGGTTGGCCTCATTAAGTCGTCCTCTTATAGTTCGTGATGATATCGCGATAGCTGGAGAAAGTTCTTCTTTAATCTGGTTGGAGGTTAAAAATGGATTCATTTTAGCCATTCGAACAATAGTTTCATCAGCTCGTTGGCTGGTTTTTTTAGATCTTCTCTTGCGTGGAATATTTTCGTACGTTTTATGTTCTTTTATGTATTTGAGTGCATAGAAAACCATTTTTTTTACATTTTAGATGGTCAGCTATTTTACTATAAGTCCAACCTCTTTCCCTTAGCGTAAAAATTATTTTACGCATTGACGGATCATAACTTTTTTTTCTACCCATTTTAAACTGTGGAAGACACAAAGACAAGGCTTGTAGATACAAAAAACACAAATTGTTACCAGTACAAAGGTTTGAAATGAACTATACGCGCGTTTATGTTCGTCGCTTCTAAGTAGATGGCCAACTGTGTTATCTATAAATTTTGTATATATTCTGCATTCCTTACAAATTTCTTAGTGGAATGTCTATAAATAAATTATATATTGCTGTTGTGATGAACAATCAAAATTTTACAACAAGTTGGTTTTAATTTATTTTAAAGAACTGAAACATTGAATAAAGTATTTTTTTTAAATCGTTTTTAATTAGTTGGCCACCACTGTATATTCCACGAAGAACAAAATGAGTGAATACTTATTTCAGCATTTTTTGAAAAATGCACAGGATATTGAAAAAAAAATTGTTTTTTGAGAAAAGTGATTTTTTCCTATACATCTTTTTCAATATGCTCATAACTGTAAAACCAAGAAGGTTAAAATGTTGAAAATTTGCACAAATATTCCACGAATAAAATGAGTGAACACCTATTACAGCGTTTTTTGGAAAATGCACAGGATGTTGAAAAAAAATTGTTTTTTGAGTAAAATGATTTTTTCCTAAACATCTTTTTCAATATGCTCATAACTGTAAAACCAAGAAGGTTAAAATGTTGAAAATTTGCATAAATATTCCTCGTATAAAATGATTGGACGCTTATTTCAGCGTTTTTTGTAGAATGCACAGGATGTTGAAAAAAAAATTGTTTTTTGAGTAAAGTGATTTTTTCCTAAGCATTTTTTTCAAGATGCCCATAACTTCAAAAACAAGAAGGTTAGAACGTTGAAAATTTGCACAAATATTCCTGGAATAAAATGAGTCAACACCTATTTCACCGTTTTTTAAAAAATGTGCAGGATGTTAAAAAAAAAAATGATGTTTTTCAACATGCCCATTACTCCAAAACGAAGAATTTGATTGTTCAGTTACCTTTGTCTCGGCTACCGCTGTTGTGCTTGCTCGAGCTGCTCTTGTGACTTAAGCTGTGCTTCGAGCTGGAATGCTTGCTGCTACTTGAAGATTTCCCTTTATCCTTAGACCCAAAGCCTCCCTTCCTTTGGCGATCGCCGTCAAAGCTTTCATAAGTCCTCTCGCGATCCTCTTCGGCTGCCTCCCTTTCTAAATCAGACCAGTCCTTGCCCGACTCTTCCTCAGAACCTATAAAAAAATACACAGTTCTCATATGTTTTAGATCTTAGCAGGAAAACTCCAACTTAAAAGGGCACACTGTGCAGTTACATAGAAAAAAATCTTACGAATTTTAGTACATATGAAAAAAAAAACAAATTACAAATTAAAAAAAATACTTAAACCTTGGATCATGGACCTTTTAGGGGCAATTACAAAAATAAAGTTCCTAAAAAACAGTGCAAAATTAATGGTTCTATTAATATGCTAAATAGGTACAAAAAAAGTATAGAAATGAATTAACAAAATTAATAAGAAAATCAAAACATGACTATTATTGAACAAAAATCATCTAAAATGTTAAAGATTCACAAATTAAATTAGAACCATATTAAATAACAAAAATCATAAAATCACTGACCCCAAATTGAGTAACTGGTTCTGAATTTATTGAAATTATGATACTGAAAGAAACCGGTAAAATATTAGAAAAATAAAAAACAAGCTAAAGGGGAAACTTCGTCACAGGACATTTTTTTACTCCAATAACAAACAATGAATTATTGAACCACATCACTACTATTTAAATTAATAATAAAACAAACAATTAAACAAAACTATCAATTTTAAAAAGTGCAATTACTATTCCAGCTAAGAAAGTAAAATAGCCAAGTATAGATCTGTATTTCTGGACAGTTCCATAAGTAAAGTCATAGAGAAATGCATTTTATATAAAATAAATATATTTCTTGATAAGCCTAATATATTGGCAAAAAAACCAATTTGCTTTCGAACAGAATGACAGCACATAGGATGCATTGTGGATGGTGAAAGATTACAATAGGGCTGGATAAGGAGAAAGAGGTTTTGGGTGTTTTTGTGGACCTGAGAAAGGACTTTGATAGTGTGGCACACCAAGTTCTGCTTGAAACCCTCAAAAAAAATCAGTATCAGAGGAGTTACAAATAACCTATTTAATTCATTTCTAACTGAAAGAACCCAAAGAACGAAAATATCAGGAGAATTAAATAACTCCTTGGAGGTAACATTTGGTGTGTCGCCAGGAACTATGCTTTCCTTTTTAACATTTATATAAATGATATGCCAGTTTTAATGATAACTATATATTTTATTTCGCAGATAATACGGCAACAATTATAACTGGAGATAACTGGGAATATACCACTATTAAAACTCAGCAGGCATTAATTAATATTAGGAACTGGCTAGACCATAGCTTACTCTCCCTTAACTTAGAGAAAACAAATTCATACCTTTTTACTTAAAACAGAAAAATGCTCCAAATTTGAGTATAATTAATATAAATTATGTTACTACTTGGGTGTGTTCTTCGATGAAAATATTTTAATTTGAAAAAACATGTTGAATATGTAACACACAAACTAGTGTAATAATGTAATGAGGTAACCAATCCAAAGATTTTTGAACAATAAATTTATGCAAACAGTTGCGACAAATGAACAACATAACTGGTTAACGTTATATATTGGACAATCAGAAGGACATTAACGAAGACAAATTAGTTATTAGTTGTATTCGTGGATCTTCAACGTGCTTTTGACACAATAAACCATAATATTATTATTGAAAATCTGTTGCCTTTAGGTGTGTAATATAGATTTGGACTGGATTAAAAATTACCTGGATAAGAGGTATAATAAAGTATGTATACAGGGTGTTACTTAAGGGAATGTCATAATTTAAAAGAGACATTCCTGGACCGATTTTAAGTCAAAAAGTTCATATAAACATGGGTCCTAAAATGATTAGTTTTTAAGATACAGGGTATTAAAGTTTTATTTTTTTTTCGTTTTTAATACATTTTTCAAATACGGTTTAAAATATTGAACTGAATTTTGGCACAGGATATATCGGCATAAAAACACATTTTTTAGATGTTCATCTACTTTTTTTTAGCAACCAGTGGCGTAGCTATGATGAATTTTTAATACAATTTTACAAAAAAAAAAATACTACGCCATTGACTTACGAAAAAAATTATGATTTTATCTTAATTATCAATCAATTATAAACAAAAATTCCTCCATGACTTTTGCTGTAAATCTTACCGTTTGGGTGTAATCGTTAATTAAAAAAACGTCTTTTATGCATAAAATGCATCTTTAAAAATTATGGAAATAAATCAAGTTAGCTTGATTAAAAAAAAATATAAAACTTTAACACCCTGTATCTTAAAAACTAAGCATTTTAGACCCATGTTTATATGAACTTTTCGACTTAGAATTGGTCCAGGAATGTCCCTTTTAAATTATGACATACCTTTAAGTAACACCCTGTATGATAAAGATTTTCAAGTAAATTAGGAACTATGATAGGTGCACTACAAGATAGTGTTCTTGATCGTTATTTATATAAACGATACCTATACTGTTTTACAAAACTCTGTCATGAATTTATTTGCAGACAACATGGAAGCTACCAATGTTTTAAATTCAGAATTCAATTTTTTGTATCAATGGTTTTGTAAAAATAAATGAAAACTAAATGAATCAAAGTGTATGCTAATAGGTACCAAAACAAACTATAAAAAAAATTACGTCACAGTTTAAGTATTGAAATTAATAAATCAAAACTTCAGTTTATCACTGAAATAAAATATTTGGAATAAAGGAATCAATGGACTAAAATGTTAGTACACAATACACCGTCCCTTAACTACTGTTCCTCATTACTTATATCAAGCTGTCAGGATTATATAAATCAAAAACAACTTTAACAAAATAAAGTAATGCAAATTGTTCTTAACTGTACTAAATATATACCTATCAATCAGATCCTACAAATATTAAAACAGCTTCCTCTAAAGCGAAATATTCAATAATAAGGAAAATTTAAGATTAACTTATCAAACAAAGCACTGTTTTTTATAGCATTACATCTGCAAAATTTTTTAAAGAAAAACTTCATAAAAACCAACTTTCAACAAGGCCAAGAAATGATTATTATATATCAAAAACAACTAGAACAACTTTATTAGATAAATCATAGTTTTTGGAAAAGTTGCAAGTTTTTAACTTTCTTTTATTAAAACTCAAAAACCCAAGTAATCTAAAGTTATTTACTCAGAATGTTAAAGATCACTTATTTAATTAGTGTTATGTGGTGTACACTTTATGTATAACATAGATAGGTTTCAATTATTTTTATACTACTAAATTTAGCAAATTGAATGTATTTGCCAAGTGCTAAATAAAGAGTATTATATTGTCCAGTAGGAGTAGCGTAAGATCTTAGGAACCAAGGCCAGAAACATTTTAATTATTAGCAATTGAGCAATTAATAAATATTTTGGCACTTAAATGAGTTTCTCTTTTTGCTTTTTAATGATAACAATGTATTTTCGATTTCAATAGTAAAATACTGAACTAGGAAGAGAAAGAGGATAAAGCCCAAGACTCATTTGGTATTTTGGCATTGTTTATTTCCTCCCTTGCTTACTATATCATTTTTTCTTTATACCGAAAAGAAGTGCCATTTTTGTGTTGGATATCCTAAAATAATTATCTTCCCTAATCCGAACATCATGTAAATGCTATTTCCTCGTATTGAATATGCAATATAAATCAAAACTACTTACCTAAATCTTCTTCACCGGAAGCATCGTCACTTTCGGTATCGCCTTCGGAATATTCGGAATCTTCATCGCTTTCCTCCGAACCGGACTCTAAATCACTCGGATCGTAAACTTCGTCTTCATCTTCCGATTCTTCCTCTGCCGCCCCTTCTTCATCAGACTCAGGATCCAAGAAGGTCCAGCCTCCGTTATCAAAGAATCCTTCGGGGTCATCGGTAATAGTTTTCATGATTTTGGCCCAGTTCAGTGACTGAACACCTTCTGAATATCTAGGAAATTGGAACGTAAAAATAAATAATATAACCTCCTGAGTCGTGGCGTAGATTTAAATGGACACGCATGTTAACAATTGAATTTGCAGCGCTAACTCTCACGGTCCATCGTAGTGGACAAAACTATTTCTTTGCTCATTTACTAGTAAATATCGATATCGTAAAGACGAGTATACAATGGCGTCGTTTCAAAAAACAAAAATTAACGGTAAGTAAATAAAATAATAAGTTATGTCGCTTTTTTTACACGTCCCTTGCAGTTTTTAATCTAGACTAAGGATAAAAGCACTTTAAGAGTAATAACAAATATGTATTAACTTTTTTGTTTCTTACCGAAAAAACTACGTCCATTTTGATGGACGTCGGGTCGTTGAGCATACAAATTTTTATTTGTCTATAATTTTTCCTTTAGATATTTTTGGCGACAAAACTTATTTAAGACCGAGGGAAGATAATGAAAAGCTTTTGGAATGCTTGGAAAACGATGACGATGATGATGATGCCTCAATTGAGCCACATGAAAAGAATTTTATGACCTATAGCTAACGCAGTTTGTGAGGACATAAATTTATCATCTGCATATGATTCCGATGACGAGCCCTTAAATGCAACTAGGAGGAAAATTCTTGAGCAAAAGTCTACAAACAGCTCTAAGAAGCTTACATAGTAAAAAATGGGCACTTTTTTTTCTTGAGAACAAAGACACAGTTTATGAGAGACAAAAGTGGAAAATCGGGGATTACATGGACATGTATTTTGATAGTGATGTAAATGAAGGAACGTTATGCTATGGCGGATATTCGCGCACGTTCGCGCCCGATAAATCGTTCGTGCGCGCAAGATAGATCGTTCTCTCGCGCGCGAACGTTCGCCAGAGAATTTTCAGCACGATTCCGTATTCGGCGCGCTTTATTTACAAAAACTACTGTCGGCGCAGGCAACAGCATCAATCACAAAGACAAAGCAGCGCCGACAGCGGCGGTTCCCCGAATATTACGGCCGGTCTCTTTTGTAGCAATGCCGGCTGTAGTTTTTGCATGTTATTTATGCATTTTTTGTTTATTTTGTGTTGCGTTTAACAAAATTTAAGATGTTTTATTTTTGATATTTAATTTAGTCAACACTTTGGATTTGTTGGGAAAGGGTCAGTG
Source organism: Anthonomus grandis grandis (assembly GCF_022605725.1). NCBI lineage: Eukaryota > Metazoa > Arthropoda > Insecta > Coleoptera > Curculionidae > Anthonomus > Anthonomus grandis. The sequence goes on along the minus strand of NC_065561.1, from coordinate 15,813,305 downwards.
AGTGTTTGTGTCTGGTGTCTATCCTATTAAATTATTGTTCCCCCCGGAAAAGTTATTGCATTATGCCTAGAAGAAAATGCGAATCATTTGATTTCTTTTCGCATAAAAAACGAGATGGTAAAGATGTTTATGTATGAAAGTTTTGTGATGGCGAATACAGTCGCCACGCGACACGAATGACAAATCATTTGAAAAAGTGTCTAAAATGTTCAGATAATGTAAGGGTTCATTTGTTGAAAGGCAGTGAAATTGTGAAAAGTAACTACCTGCCTATACCTTCACCTTATAAATAATATATAACATTTGAACTAAACGTCGAAATCGTTTGACGATGAAGAGAGCGGGAATGCTAAGCCATATTGCCTGTAACCTTAATCTGATGGCCAGAGTCCCGAAGACAAGGTGAATCAACGTCAATGGAGGTAAACCAACCTCAATCCTTGGAACAATTAGAGTACCTGAGTTAGGTTAAAACTGTGTTTTTGGTTTATTGCAGATTGCAGTTTATTTTTTTATATAAAGCTTTTTTTCCAGTTACTTTTTACTTCTTACGTCATAAAACATTTCTCATGTTATTTTCATGTTACTTTACCTACTTTGTATTTGTATTCACATAGCATAGCACACAAACTATGCTCAGTTTTTAAGAATATAATATCAAACCTGATCGGTAACATAAATTCTTGTATATTCTTTAAAAACCCCTTTAGATATAATATTTGGTTATTTATGATGAATATTCTTATTCTATCCGGATTTATGAATATTATGATGTTAAAGTTTTTATAAAGTTAGAACAATAATTCAGGTATTTTACAAAGCATTAGGAGAATATTGAGCATTTTTCTAGGCATTTTGAGAAAAAATCATGAAAAATAAGTTTTTGAATACTTTACCACATCCCAAACATAAATTTTTAGGTTTATTTCCGTTTATGCTTGTTTATTCTCGTTCATGCTCGTTCGTGCTCAGGGAACATTCTTTTAAATTACGTGCTCGAGAATTTGACATCACTAATTTTGGAAATTCAGATTTCCAAAATATTTGCAATTGCAAAAATATTAGATTTTTACAAGGCAAAGGTAAACCTATGCCGATGAAGTAAGATCTTTTTTTGGAATTTCAATTATGATGTCTTGCCTAAAATTTCTGAAAACTGGGCTAAAATAACTGAGGTTAAGCTCAAATAAGTAGTATTGCTAGTACCATGACAAGTTTTAGATATTTTTAAATTGGATGTAATTTGAAGGTGATATATTTCCGAAAATTAACGCGAATGGCTGATAAAGTTTTTAAAATCTGCCCTCTTTTTGATAGGATAGATAGAATCCAGGGTGTAACCAAAAAACTAAAATATTTTGTGAATTTCACTAAAATGTTCATTTTATTGCACCTATTGTTTTCTTTAAAAACAAAAAAATAAAGAAAATAAAAAATTAAAGACTTGTTTTTTATTCCAAAATCAACCCTAACTGTATTTTTTTTTAATAGTGATTTGAAAAAGCTCGGGTTTCAGGAGGATAACCGTTTATTTGGGGTAAAAAGTTTTATACGTTTTTTACGGATAAAAGCTAAATGTAACGTCGAATATAATAGTTCAGTTCCAATGATTTCTCCTTTGTAAACAACATAAATTACTGTAAGTTCTTTTCTGTAATTTGCTGTAGTTTCATTGATGAATACATTTGTTTTTTTTTTAAGACAATGGGCTTGGGAAATTTAAAAAAATATATATATATTTTCCCAAAAATAAATACAACATAAGTTTATAAGAACAATGACGTTTATTTCAAGTTGTTAGGGTAAGTATTTGCAAAGTTATAAGGCTGCTAGTCTGGGGTTTTTTATACCTTCCGAGATTCCGTCCCAATTACGCGCTACGTCATAGACGCCGACGGTGTATTATAGAGCGCTCGCTAGCCAGCCAGCTACAGCCTAGTGCCCAGACGTTATTTTGACAGGGTGGTTTTGTTTGTTGACATTTTGACTTTTAACTTTTATTATTGACGTATTTTGCTTGTTGACTAATTACAATGGAGCAGGGATTTGTTCGTGGTCAGTCAGACAACTTACCCATTATATAAACGTAAATATTTTAAAACTATAAATTCTATTCAAAAATAATTAAAAATAAACTCTTACTTTGACACCCTGTTTTTCAAAAACTAAGCATTTTTCTTAGATAAGGAAAATGAGTAAACCTGTAATCACGCACCTGAAACGAGCTGCTTGCCACCAAATCTGCAAAAATGTCATCTGGCAATTATTTTTCCTACGAAATTTAAATCAAAACACAACATCCCACTTTGATGTAATATCCAAAAAGTATAGATTTAACCAAAAATTCTACTTAAAAAAAACAAGAATCTCTTAAAATACACTCAAAAACAAGTAAGCGTGTCACCATAATGCGAGAAAAATTCGGCTCACTTCGTTAACATTGTAAATATAGGCTAATACCGGTCCAACCATTTTCCTTGTCTAAGGCGTTTTTCGACATAGAACATATGTACATATGAACTTATTAAAATACAATACAATATTTATAGCAGGTAAGTGGAGCAGACATTTTGAAAAACACAAACAACCGCAAAAACATGCATAATAATATTAACAAAGCAGCGTGCGCGGTCGACATGCTAGCGTCGGTCGTCGCGTCCACTTGGGCGCCTGTGACGTATTATCCCGGCCGCGCTGGTACAAGGAAAAAATTAAACATGGCGAATTTATTCGAACTTTAAAAATTAATTGTGAAGTAACTATAAATGCTAGAGAACTGAAATAAATTGCTAAATTTAAGTTGGAGCCTGCTCTTGTTTTCTAAAAAATAATCGAATTGTCGTTTCCAAGCTCATTCCTACTACTTAAATAGAAAGAACATTTTTAAAACCTAAGAAATTCCAACATGGTATGACACACACCAGAAAAATCAGTACTTTTAATTTATTTTAATAAACTTACCGGATATCGCAAGAATTCAACCATTCCTTGACATGGTCTAACAAGTTCATCGGAATCGCAGTAACCATCGCAGTCTTCCTATGGTAATCCTTGAAAACAAACACCATGTCGAAATTCTTAAGGTGGAATTGAACACGTTCGAAATGAACTAGCTCGACATCTTCAAGGGTTATGACAAACGGTGGCCATTCGGTCAGATGGACTAAACAGCCAGACGTCGGCTGTAGCAGAACAGTGGACCTGAAGGGTACCCCTGGGAATCCTAGTTCTCTGAATGGCGTATCGAATTCTATTTCTTGTTTGGTTAGAGATTCAACCTAGACAATTTAAATGTGAAGATTAAACTTCAATTCAAAACTAGACATGTCTACTTTCACAAGCTATTTGTTTATAATGTAAATTTTTTACCTTTTCACAAAAGCTCTTGAATGCAGTTTTTAACTTATGCCTTAACTCCCTCTCAGCTTGCTCAGCGGCCAGATCATCTCTGTCGTGCATATGCTGATGTTTACCCAAGTCCGTGGTAATCTCACCAACCTCAGTGTAAAACTGGACATCAACATGCTTTTTCTTGCCGAACATGATAGCGTGCTTCAAGTGAAAATGTAGCAGAATAATCATTTCTCCATCACAAGGTTGAAAGAAGGCATTTTTAATATTGTTATACAGGATGTCAACTTTGTCACCCCTGACTGAGGTATAACGAAAGCCATTTGTATGAGCCTCAAGGCTTCCAGTCATCCTTTTAGAGACAATATTTGGACGAATATACAAATCTTTCAGCTTCGGATTACCCTTGTTCTGAGACAATACTAAACTGTCTTGTTTAACCAAATCTTCTTTTTCTTTCTCTTCTGCTTCGCGCGTCTTGAATTTCCTTTGGACTTCTTTTATGAGACGGAAAGCAGTATTCAGATTTGAAGATGGAGGAGAGATTTCACCAGGTTCCTTTGTGTTGGTACTTCTATAGGTAACTTCTTTTGTGAATGTTGCCTCTGGTTGTTGGAAATTACCTGAAAAACATGTAAAAATATACATTATACTCTTAGCAAACAATTTTTCTAATATTGTATTAGTTTCACTAGTGTATTGATAGACATTTAAGCAAATCTGGTATAAAGTATCCAGAGAGTTCATGTACATACAACAATCTTCCAAATAAATTGATATTATATTATACAAATTCTATATACATTTCTATGTATATTATTAAATATATTCACAGCTCAAAATAACATTAGATTAGCATACCATACTTTATGATCATAAAACTGCTAATAGTGACTTAATAAATTTATTAGAAAAGAATACTATAAAAGATTTATATGATATCAAGGGGTCGATTGTGAAAAACTATTTGTAGAAAAAAAAAACTTTAAATTTAAAAAACTGCCCTTCAACTTATCAGTAGATCTATTTTATATAAATTCATATTTTAAACCTTAGAAATGTTATTCAGATATGTAACATGTAAGTTTGAATCCAAAAGGATATTTTAACTCATTTTATATATTTCTTGTCCAGGATTCAAATTGGATGAAAATATAACTGTTAGGCTTGGGTATTAGGGTGGACCGAAAAATTTTTTTTTTAAACTTAAAATGCCTATATGCGGAAAAGTTGCGTTTTGTTATTACAAATTGGTGTGCAAAATTTCAAATTTCTACGACGTCACCTTTGGCTGCCCAAATGACCTTCAAAATTGGCTTTTTTATATTACGCGGGCTCGTAACAGTCTATATAAAATCCGCTGTCCGACTTCGTAAGTGTTGAAAACATCTTGTCGAACTTGCATTGTCTTATTTATTTAATGTAACACGACGTTTCGGTTGGTAAGTATCTCCAACCGTAATCAAGTGTAAACTGCAAAGAAGAGGAATCAGCTCTCAGGAATCTCAAAAGTGAAAAGAACATCAAAATTCTTCCTGCAGATAAGGGCAATGCAACTGTGGTCATGGACCTGGAAACCTACGAAAACAAGGTTGAGGAAGTTTTGAACAAAGGCGAATACAGGCTACTATCTAAGGATCGACGACAACCATAGAAGGTCGAATTTACAGAGCACTTAAGAAGTACTCCTCAACATTGTCGGATGCGGTACGCTCTAGGCTGACACCACATTATAGCAAACCTCCACACCTATACGGACTACCCAAGATTCATAAGGAGCAAATGCCTCTGCGGCCCATCACGAGCTCTAGAAATTCGCCGACATCAGAGCTATCGAAATTCCTTTTGGAGATCATTAGACCGATCCAGGGAAATGCAGCGTCTTTCGTACGAAACTCTGCCCACTTTGTAGACCTTCTTGGAGGGATCGAAGTCCAGACCAATGACAGATTGGTGAGCTTTGATGTCGAAAGTCTCTACACCAATGTACCCATAGGAGTCTTTTAACATCATCCGAGACAAACTAAGCAAGGATGCAGCTTTCTCAACTCGGACCACACTGCCTCTGGACGGGGTGATGGAACTTTTGGAGATCTGTCTTCGTAATTCTTACTTTCAGGTCAAGGATAGATTCTACGCCCAAGACGAAGGACTTCCGATGGGTTCATCTCTTTCCCCAGTAATAGCGAACATCTTCATGGAATGGTTCGAGGAACATGCAATAGACGCCTCCCATTGCAAACCCAAGCTCTGGCTTCGATACGTGGGCGACACCCATCATCTGAGACAAAGGGGAAAAAGCACTTCAGGATTTTCTGTTTGACCTCAACAACATCAGACCAACAATCAAGTTCACGATGGAGACAGAGAAGGACTCAGATCTACCTTTCCTAGATGTCCTCGTTAAAAAGGTCGGTGGAAATCTACGAACTTCAGTTTATAGGAAACCAACACACACGGGCCAGTATCTTCACTATGAGTCCAACCATCCTGCAACCACCAAAGTAGGCATCATAAGATCCCTCTACAATAGAGCTCGAACCATCTGTAGAAGCGACGAGGATATCAAGACTGAAGTGGATACCATCTACAAAGACCTACAACAGAATGGATATCCAAAGAAGCTAATAAGTAGGACCATCCCAAAGGACGCGTCCAAATCAAATCAGAGACGAGGCCACCACGACAACCAGACAGTTTACACTTGATAACGGTTGGAGATACTTACTAACCGAAACGTCGTGTTACATTAAATAAATAAGACAATGCAAGTTCGACAAGATGTTTTCACTGTACCATTGTCTACCACCTTCAAATTCGTAAGTGTTCGTTTTTAATCGTATTACGCTTCGAGACAATGGGACCAGGGCGATTTAATGTGTAATTCTTTTTAGTTGATGCAGTGGTTTCATACGCGCCGTTCGAAAAAATCGAAACTACTTTGCCTGCAATTACTCCAAGTGAACTTAGTACCGACCAGCAATACCTTTATGAAATCTGTACTGCAATTTCAACAGGAAACATTTCTTTGAGTTTGTCGCAGAGAGGACCAGGAAAATTGAATCATTCCAGGTGGTTAACTACAGCCAATCGATTTTTGAGATTATATGCTGGTACCGAAAATCCATCAACAAATCTTAAAATTTTAATGCAATATATTATGAAAGTGTATGCTGTTTCATGGTTTAAAATAAAATCTAAACCTTCCTGTAGGCATGGCAGCAAACATGTTTTTTTGGAATTATTCAAAAATCCAGATTCTTACCAGAAGAAATTAGAAATATTATTGATCCTGTCATTTAAAGAAACGGGTACTTCGCTCACCCAGAAAATATGTTGTTAGCTATGCTCTCTGATAGTAGAAAAGCAGAAAGAGAATCAGGTTTAAGAAGACTGCTAAAATGTAGACAACACAAGCCATTAGGACTAAAAGTAAGTGAGTTTAAGGTACCCTTATTAAACTTCAAGGCCACAGACTACATTGACCTAATTGATTGGCAGTTGATAACAATTACCGAGCCTCCCCTTACAGCGTCGCTTTCTGATAGCAGCCTTATGGAAATGATCTCAGAAGTTCCAAGTGAAATTGACATTTTAAAGTTTCCATGCCATTCACAAGCAGTGGAACGCTGCGTCAAATTGGTAACTGAAGCATCAACTGCAGTCTGTGGCTTTGATGCACGTGATGGTTATATAAGGTCCAAAATAGCTTCTAGAGCCGCATTGCCAATATTTGAAACAAAAAGTCAATATTATAAAGTTTTAGGGAACTAAAAAAATGTTGAGCATATATAGTGGTGAAATGCGGGCGGGCGGGCGGTTGGAACTCGAGTTGCAGCCACCTCCATGTGGTGAGTTATGGGTTATTTTCTTTTCAAAAACTAGTTTCAATAAAATTTTAAAAGGAAATAAGCGAAGAGCTGCATAGAAATTTGGAAAAATGTTGATTTTTTTTTTTAAATATTCATGCCTCGTTGGGAAGCCAAAATTTTGAGCAGCAATCAGCGGTTTGAAAAGGCAACTTTTTTAAATATAGGCATTGCCATATCTCACAAATAAAAAAAATCGGCCATTTTCACTCCACTCTATTGCGTATATCTGCTAATTATAGAGGCTACAAGATAAAAATATAATTCACTTCGAATCCCTCAAAATACAAATGAATTGAAGGACAAGAAGCCTGCATTTGTTAGCTGACTGTATTAATATAAAATACAAACTTTTACTCATTCTTTTTTACTCATTGACAGAGTTCTTTAACTATAGATTTATTGACTAAATTTGTTTCCTTTCATATTTTTATAATTTTATACTATTTTTATTAGCATTGTAGTTTTTTATTGGCAATTCCTATACATTGCTATGATGTCAATGGAAATAGACGATTTGATTTGATTTGTTTAGTTACTTTTATACTGACTGTGACCTAAAAAAACTCTTTCCTTTAAAAGTATATTTGGATTTCCACAAGTTGGTTGATTGGTTTTTAAATGCATATCAGTTAAATTGTTAACAAAGCATATAAAATGTATGGATTTAATGTCACAAACAGCAAAAATTTTAATAATCCAAAGTGTGTTAGAACACTCTGTGTATTATGTAAGAACCACTCTAGAGAATTGCTCTATTATATGGAGCCCCTATTACTTTATTCATAAACAGTGGTGTATGTGGATGGTACATATACAAACTATTATTTAAATTCTCCTATAATGAACAAGTTGTATAATGAAATAAAGAAACAATATGATATTTTTAACATAGGATTCAATACTCTTAAAAACCTACTCAGAGAAATGCTAATTTTATCATTTTTTTTTGTGTTTTTGATATGTTTAGCTGTTATCTACTTGCATTAAGTGAGTTTGTAAAATCCTTCTACTCTGTATATGGACCTAGATCTATAGTTTCTAATTGCTTAACATAAAGGAATGGAAACAAAGTTATGTGTGTACAATATAAATAAAAAATTTATGGCAGTGACCAAAACCTAATATAGAATTTGGACACTTATTTCTAAATATTTTTTCTGTGTATGCCTCTTATATGAGTTGGAACAGATTATAAAACTTAAGGGCTAGATAAGTAAAAAATTTTAAAGTAATATTAAAGTTACTTTCAGATATAATAAGTGTTCAATTAAGATTAATGCTAGTTCTATAAGATTGATTAAGGATTGCAATTGTAGATGGTTTGGAGTGTAACTATTTCTTGATATTTTCACTGATTTTATATATCTCTCATCCAGGATTGAAATAAGATGAAATTATCACTCTTAAGCTTAGATGTACAAATGAATTTACTTGAAATTCCTTTAATCACATGTAAATTTTTAAATAGTTTGAAGATAAATACAAAGATAGGAGCCTGCAATTGCTTAATGACTTTTATACTGATTGTAATGCACAGAAGTCTATTTTCCTTTATAAGTCTGTTTGGATTTCGACAAAAATAGCTATTGTAATTTTATGGTAAATTGTATGTTTATTTTACCAGATATGTGTTTCACTTTATACCTTTAAATGTATCTTCCGATTGTAGGTATCAAATTTTTTCCTACAATTACTATAAATTTGTTTGCAACTATCTGGATTTATATTTGCATATAATTGTCGAAAGAATTGTTTCTAAAAAGTTAGATAAGTCCAAACTCTTCACCTGAATAATTAGATTATTTTTACTCCCAAGAAATAAACAAAGGAAATTTGACAGTACTTCAAATCTTGACATTGTTTATAGCTATCAATCAACAAAACCCAGTTAGATCAATTGTTAATAGAAACCAGAGAAATCTTGGAGGCCTGTACTATATAGGTACCTGTAGGATATCAAAGAATGGAAAATGAAAGAAATATATAAAGGTAAGGCTTATTATAGTAAAGATGAAATCTATCAGGATATCCTCGAGAATGTTTTAAATGTGATACCTGCATGCTCAAGAGTCATTGGATGGTAAATTAAAATGTAAAAAAAAACCAAGAATTCCTAATTTTTGAGATAAAAGTATTGAAAAAATGCTCTTATTTAATTGGGCTGTTTTCCCAGTGTACTATTCGGTAATACACTTGTGGCATGATCTAAAGCTGTTACAAATATACAAATTAAGTTTTCTACCTTTGTCACTAAATGTTACTACAAGTAGTAAAATAAAAAAAAAAACATAAACAACAATATATATCATTACCATCTTTTCCCATTGTAGCTCCAGGATGAAAGAAGTTTATACGGAGATAAGTATAATCTCCTTCAACTGACTGAGAAATATTTTTGATAGTCGAAATATGAAATGGCACAGCCAATCCATAAATTGGTAATATAACAGTTTCATACTTCTGGTCTACGAATATTTTCATTTCCTTAACTTCTGATTCTCTAGGCATCTGGTTGACACCCTTATATGAAATGTTACTTTTTCTAATCTTTTCAACACCTTTGGCACCACCCTGTTTAGCAAGTCTTTCTTTGGCTTTCTCATTTAGTTGCTGGGCCAACTCTCTTTGATGCTCTTTTCTTTTTTCTTCAGATGTATGCTCGGTTCTGAGTTTCGACTCTAAGACTGCTGTTCGTCTTGATCTGCCCGCAAGCACTTCTGTTTTTGGAGTATTTTCCTTTTCATCATCATTTTCTTCTTCTTCAGAATCATCTTTAAGGAATATGCCAATATTCTTCATTTTTTTCTTACTGTTGGTGAGAAGAGACGCAGGCTGCCCATCATTTATTACTATAGTATCTCCAATAAAAAGGGCATAGGTTTTGGCTTCTTTTTCTGATGCTTCTGAATTGACTAAGTTACTCAAACCAAGGTTCAGGTTAAAAACCATTCCTTTTTTAAGTACAGCATTGCATTTGGGGCCTATTATCAAAGAGCTCTCTTTAAACTCAATGCCCATTGCAAAACCAAAGTTTTTTATGAATTTGTCTACTAAATTTGGTTTTTCCTTTTTAATATATGCCAGGCCAGTTTCATACACTTCAGAGAGCTTTACTCCTGGAACAAGTTTTTTCAGAAGTTCCTCCTCAAGTTGTAGCAGAAAATTATAATTGTTTTGTTGCTCTTCTGTGGGATTAACCATTAGTGTCCTGACTAAATTTGAACAATACAACTTGTATCTAGCTCCGAATGAACAAATAATGGAGCCAAAGTGCAAATTATTCTTGTCACTGACTGAACTGAATTTAAGACTATAGTTTCCTCCTGATTGAATAATGGCAGGATAACACATGTCTACTTGGTTGACATCTACTCCAGACACATACTTTTTGTCTTGCAAGGCAGCCTCTACCCCTTCCGCTAATTTGCTGTGCTTTACTTTTTTATCTGAATCAATAATTTCCATAATTTGATCTTTTAAATATTTTGTAAATACATCCACAGTAACCAAGCAAGCTTTCTTTATAGTGGTGATTTCTGAATCTTCCTTGGGGGCCATAAGGTATGCAATCGAAGCACTAGCATCCATCAGCTCAAAATTCTCACTTTTTAAAGTAGCTCGCCAACTTTCCATAAATGGTCCTGGATAATTATCTTTCGGGAAATGACCTACAACTTTGCCCCCTTTGCTTTCCTTTATAGCATTTATAAGTGTCTTAAAGTTCTCCTTATCTTTATCTTTGTCTCTAACTATTAAGTTAAGCTGTACTTGACTATCATCTTTGGCTTCCCCTTGTTTTAGGAAGTCAATCTTTTTCTTGCTAGCTAAGACGTTAACTTTATTCTCGGTAATTACCATGATAGTATCAGTTAGTTCGTACCCCAGCAGCCATGTATGCAAAGCGCCGGATTTCGTGTAAACAAACTCGTCGTCTTTGCCGACAGTGGCAACCAAAGCATCCATTTTCGAGAATCCATTCTCGCCCTCGTTCTGCTTCCAGGCCGTGTACAACTTTTTCAAACGCCTATGAAACGTTTCTTTATCAAGTGTTATGTTAGCCATTTTACATCAGTTAATTCTAAACGGTGTTTTCCCGGTTTTTTCCACTCTTCAACGTGCAACAACAGACTAAAAAGAAGGCGCCATTTCGGCCATTTAACTGTTGACTTATTTGACACTAGTGACAGTTAAAAAGTCGGAACATTTCTGTCAACTGTCAACCTGAAGGCAGCGGAGCAATAATGCCAAAGTCTGAAGACCTGTACACACGAGACGATTACAATAGTAATTAAGGAGCGTTTTCTCAAAACTCAACAAGATAAAAAAAGTGATTTTTCAGGAAACGCATTTTTATGATTTATAAATTAACTGCTGGGATTTAAAAAATGCTGCTAAGAATTTAAACGTGTTTTATTACGTACATAATATTAGTCATAAGTATGAAATAAAACACAACATTAATTTCTTTAAAAAAATTAGCAAAAAACTCGAGTTTTTACAAAACTCAACTTACTTACATAATAACATTGTTTTCAACAAATGCAACAATAGATTGAAAAATTAATGGGAAAAAATGCAAAATACATACGTTCTGTAGAACGTATGTATCGAGATGTATCTCCAGCACTTATAGATTTTGCTAAACATTTCTTTTTTCCTTTATTATCTACACTTATATGAGGACATTCTAATATAGGTGGGTGATTTCGCCCAACAAAATATCTTGTTTCTTTCTTCTGTTTTTTATCACTATTGCGATGCTTCCGCCCACCTGCAGTAACTGTGACATGTTTGTCGTATTCCGCGTTTTTATTTTCAGTACGTGTGGTCTCCATAATCGATCTTAAAGAACTAACAAATTAGGCCGTTAAACGATCTATTTATGCGACTGTGGGAAGGCAGGTCTGATCTTGTTGAGTTTTGTAAAACCTATAGGTTTATGTTGAGTTTTGCAAAACCTTTGAAATTTTAAATGGCTATAGCGCGGTGTTTGTTGCGATTTGCTGTATTTTCAGTGCACCAATCAATAGCCGACCCCAAAAACCATATATAAATATGTGTAACTCATATTTGGCCATTTTTGCTTTTGTTGAGTTTTGAAAAAACGCTCCTCAATTGTAGAGTACAATTTGCAGGATTCCTGCAGATTGTGTGCTGTTAAAATCAGGTATACCTTCCACACAATTTGTCAGTACGATTACACAATTAATCAGAGAAAGAATTTGAAGTGTTCTTATGATATCTTCTCCGTATCTTTTGATAAAAATTAAAATTGACATGGCATTAGGCAAAGCTATAGATTACGTCTCGTTGTCATTGTAGTCATGTTGATAATATAGACAAGTATGTAAAAGTAGATTTTAATGGTTTATCTGGCCATTCTTCTCAGATGTTAGAACTTTCCACTAAATAAAAATGTGGTAAAGTTTGCTTACAAACGCTTTTTTAGTGAAGAAAATTTTAATAGTTTGACTTCTTTATTAAATAGAGGGTCATGGATTTCGGTATATGAGACTGATGGGTAAATAATACATTTAAAATTTTTGGTGGTATCTGATCTGATCTATTCCTTTTGGAATAGCTACTATATGTATAGAGCTTGAAATATGCAGGCCTTACTGCAAATTATGTGAAGTTTTGTGACGATACAGTACTTGTTTTCTCTGAAGCAAGACAAAAATAACTTATAGTTAAGAGTGAACTATAACAATATTGATAATTTGTTATTAAAACTGGGTACATAGTGATCAATCAAACTAACAAAAAAAAAAAATAGAACCTGTGATAAAGATCAATAATAAAATCCTGAATAAAGAAAGTGAATACAAATACCTATAAGTTTAGTGATTAATGAACGATTAACATGGATTGCACATATTCAAAATATCTTGGGCAAGGTGTGACTAATGTTGTAATAAAAAGATGTAGCCATAGATTGAAAAAACAATACTTAAATTATAACAGTTTTATTGAGGCGCATATATGATATTTATTCTCATGTTACAGAAAAACTAGTGTGAACTTATTAAATTACAAGAACCGCAAAATAAATGAATAAAAATAAATGTAGAACCTAATCAAATAGTGACGTACATAATTATAACTTAGGAACAATAGGAAATGCAAGATCAAGAAAAGTATATGAGTCTCCGCTTTACAAAAGTGTAATACATGCAATAAGTTACCAAAAACTCTTTTTAGTGGCGAAGAAAATACTGTATGTTGTAGCCTCAAAGGACTTTTGAAAAAACAGAGACTGATAATTGTTTATTGCTTTTTTTGTTCAGGATATTAAATTTTTTTTTGTTAATTCTATGACATAATTTAAAATTATTATGTAAACATGTAATTTAAGCAAACAATAATTTCTTTACCGATTATTACAAAAAGTCGAAGAGAGTATTTAGTACTCGACTAAACCCGCGGCTCAGCTCGCGTGTAACTTGATTATGGCATGCCATGTCTTGAAATGAATAGGAGAAGCTGACAAAAATTAATCATATGCTCATATTTGAGCAAATATGAGCATATGATTAATTTTTGTCAGCTATTTCTTCAGCCCTCGATAGAAAAAGTCAGGTTGATGTGGTATATACTGATTTCAGTAAGGCTTTCGATCAGATAAATCATAGCATTCTGCTGGAAAAATTGAACAAGCAATTCAACTTCTCAGAGAAGAAGAAAGGCTAATTTCGTTACTTTCGTCATACCTTATTGACCGTCTACAGTTTGTTGAGGTTAAAGGTTGCAGATCTAATACCTTTGTTTTAACTTCTGGAGTCCCACAGGGATCCAATCTCGGCCCACTTCTTTTTATCTTTTATATTAATGATCTTATAGGATTGATTTCCTGCCTGAGACTAGCTTATGCTGATGATCTGAGAAGTACTTCTATTAAAGATCTAGGGGTTGTATTCGACGATAGGCTCACATTTGTGCCACATATTAAACAGACAGTGGCCTCCTCGTTGAAATTTCTGGGTTTTGTCATTCGAAATAGCCGACTATTTAACAAATCAAACTCAATAAAACTATTGTACTTCTCCTTTATTAGATCAAGACTAGAATACGGTTCCTTGGTGTGGTGTCCTTTCTATGAATGCCTTGTTGGCTACATCGAGATTGTTCAGAGAAGGGTTTTAAAGTTTCTTATGTTTCGTGAGGATGGAATATATCCTGTTAGGGGACATGATCATGATCTGTTGTTAGGTAGATTTAATCTGCAATCTCTGGCCATGAGGAGAACAATTCATTTTGTAACATTCTTATGGAAGTTGGTCAATAATCAACTAAATTCTCCCCCTCTCTTGAACGATATTCTATTTCATGTACCACGATTTGCTTCTAGAGCAAATATCACTTTTGCTTTAGATCGCGCCAGAACTAACATTAGGTTTCAGGATCCCGTATATCAAATGTGCAGAATTTTTAATTCAGTATCGTCAACCTGTGACATATATTTGTATGCTCCATAAAGGATTTTGTTTTATCTCTGACAAACTAACAGTTACCATAATTCCTTTTTTCTTCCTTTTATCCCTTATCCCATGAATCCCTTTCTTTGTTCATTCTAATGTTAATTTACATCTCCTTTAATTTTGATATATACATGATGTTACTATAGTAATTTAAGTTTTTCTTATTTTTCTTTCTTTTTGTTATTTAATTTATAGTAATTTAATACTTGTTTACACTTTCAAAACATTAATTGTAGATTTTCCTGTAACTGGGCTTTGCCTGTTGGGAATAAACTGCTAAATAAATAAATAAATAAATAAATAAATAAATAAATATTTGATATGAATATATAATTAATGAGATAAAACAAATTCCCATGCAAATATTTACGTCAATCCTTGCCGCAAGTAAAAAGTTAAATTAAGTCCCCAAACGAACTCTTTTCACATTTCACATTTATATATGTATAGAATATCCTTTAAAGCGTGAAGAGGATGCACAAAGATTTGCTATATAATAAGTCGATAAATAAAAATAAAATTCCTTTCTCTCTTTTTCTGACTTGAGTAAGGCCTCTGATTCCATCACTCCTACTTTTGAAGTTGAAACGTTATGGTCTTAGAGCCTTGTTGGTGTTTGGCTAGAGTGTTACCTTAGTAATAGATCTCAGATTGATGAGATGTAGAGTCAGAGCACAGATGTAAATAGAGCAATAGCTCCGTGCGGAGCTATTTACATCTGTGGTCAGAGGCTAGGTAGCCTTTTTGTAGAAATTGGTGTGTTGCAGGCCTTTGTGCGGAGCCCTTTATTATACTTAATTTCTGTAAATGACTGACTTACCTACAAATTCTGGATAATCCAACAGAGTTGTTGGTTATATTTGCGGATGATAATAATTATATTTGTAATGATAATTCTGTCACTGAAGTATAATTATTAAGATTGCGTGCTGTTCTTTGCGTATTTAAGTGTTGGTTTCTTAAGAAAAAGGTTAAAGGCAGATAAAGCGCTTTTATTAATTTTATACCACGAACATCATTGTAGCTTAAGTAACAGAAACTATTGGGTTATTTTAATTAAATACTTGCTGTAGTTTGATTTGCTATTTTTCTTTTTAAAGACCTTTCTAACTAAAATACTGTTTTGTCGTATTACTTTGCTCATTTTGTATAGCACATAAACTATAGACTTATTTTTTGAGGAGCATGTAGTTCTAATATGACTAGAGTGTTTCGAGAAATATTGCTGGATATTTATTTGCAAATGCCTGATTACAATCTAATACTGTTTGAATAGAATCCTTCTTGTATGGATGTAAGATTAATCAATAAATTGCTTATTCATGTAAAAAAGATGAATTTTCTATGTTTAAAAATAATACTTCAGAGTCTCTGGTAGTTTCGGCACCATATAACTTAGAGGAATTCTTAATACTGAATCTGGCCTGTTCACAACACAACAAGGAGCAAGAACCAGATGATCTCCCCTTCATTGTCAAGGAGAAGTTTTTCCGTCCTACTAAAAAACCAGCAGCATAAAACCAGTTCACGAAAGAGGTGACAATTCTCAATTCATCAATTACAGACCTTTCACTGTATGACTGACCTATAATGACCTATAGCACGTGATCCTCTAGTTAGTTTCCTGGAGGAAGAATTTCTAGTTCATGCACTTTTTAAAGTTCTTTGACAGGATCAGTCACCAACAATCACTATATATGTTATTAAAGAGATTGAGGATCATTTTGATTGGTAGAACGCAAGTTTGAGTCCAAGGTTATTAATCTAAGGAAATGAGTTTTTTGCTGTGCCATTTAGGACAATTGTTATTCAATATTCACATCGAATCGTCCCTCAGGGGTCAGTGTTGGGACCATTACTGTACTCACTGTATGTTCTGAGTTTACGGGTAGCAGGGTTAGACGCCCAATATTATACATTTGCGGACGATACTGTATTATTGTATTCGGATAATGATTGTGATAGATTGGTTAATAGGGTAAATGATGATCTAACTAAATATAGTCAATGGTTACTACAAAATAATCTTAAAATAAATTTGGACAAAACCAAATATATCCTATTTAAACAGAAAAATAAGACAATAAATCAAGTTAGAATATGTCTAAATGGTGCGACTTTAGAAAATGTAAATAATATAAAATATTTGGGACTTACACTGGATGAGAATCTTAATTGGAACGCTCATATTGACTACTTAAAAAGTAAGATAATTCCCTTTACAGGAGCATTTTATAAATGTAAGCACTTCTTAAGTAACGCAGCTAAATATAAAATATATAATGCTTACTTTCTTTCAAACTTGCGGTACCTAATTCCAGTGTGGGGAACCTGTTGTAAGTACAATTTTCAAAGAGTTGAAATTTTGCAGAGTAAAGTACTCAAGATTTTATTTAATCTTGATTATTTTATGCATGCGGGGGACATATTTGAAATATTGAAAATCCACTCAATTAGTCACATACTTAAAATAGAACAAGCAAAATTAATATTTAAAATAATTAATAAGCTACAAAAATCAAATTACACTATTGTTTATTCTAGTGAAATACATGCACATAATCTAAGAAACAACAATATTCGACTAAGTAGTGCTAGAACAAACATTGCCCTTAGAAACCCAATCAACGCAGCGACACAAACCTATAATGATCTGTCTTATGAAATAAAACAAGAAGTTTCTTATTATAAATTTATTAGAATGGTTAAGCAATCCTTACACTATTAACAAAGTTGCTAATATGTAATTCTATGGCCACATTGTTACAATAACATATTTCTTTTAAATGTAACTTCGGTACCAATGCTAATATAAGCATTGCTTAGAAGTTTATTCATATATTGGACTTGTGTGTTTATTAAGTTTATGAAATAGGCAATATTATAAATATGTATTAAGAAAAAAAAAAATGTAAAAAAAAATCAATTTTGTAACCAGATAATTGCTTTAATATATGAAGTGTTTTCAAAAAAAAGTCATTCATGATTGTTTTCGACACTGTCCATTTCTCATTTCGCTGATGATTTGAAGCTGTGTCTAGAAAATTTTGACAATGCCCAAATTCAAAGCATTAAGTCAGTTCAACATAAATTTTCTTGATTTGAATTGAATCTATATGTCCTCAACAATCAACGAGATTCTAATTAAGAAAATATTTAATATAATATTTTTTAGAAAAGGAATTGCCCTAAAAATTAATTAATAAATTATATAAATGTTTTAAAAAATAATCCTTGAATTAAGCACACTTAGAAATTACTCAAAGTGTATGGGCATATCATTAAAGTCCTAGAGCAACC
Source organism: Anthonomus grandis grandis (assembly GCF_022605725.1). NCBI lineage: Eukaryota > Metazoa > Arthropoda > Insecta > Coleoptera > Curculionidae > Anthonomus > Anthonomus grandis. The sequence goes on along the minus strand of NC_065561.1, from coordinate 15,795,304 downwards.
TGTCTAATTTAGTAGTATAGCTGTAATTAAGTGAATCCAGATTATTAAATTATCTTATACGAATAAGACTTTATCCCATTTCAAAATACTGCGTGTGAAGCAAAAAACGCAAATGAAAAGATCGATATTCTCTACCGGTTAAAATTCGTATTATGCAAAGGAGGCCTAATTACGAATCCTTAACCTACAAAAAAAAACTATAGGTTTGTTTTCCGTTTCTGTGGTTGTTTTGATGTTTCTTTGGAGAATATTTATTTTGAAATTGAAGTTTTAAATCCCGTAGAATCCGTTGAATACCTTCCATATTAAAAAGGCACATTGATACAATGATATTTTCAATTACAAAATGTAGCACCGGTACGTACATTCTTGCCTTAATAGATGTTGTGCTAAAATCGTGCTATTTTACCTTCTTCCTATTTATTAAATGAGATGAGATAACTCATCCTTAATAAGGGACCCTGCCCTTAAAAGGCCAATGCCTAGCTTATATCTTGGCTAATGCATATTATGTAGTTTATATATAACTTGCCAAAGTTAGGTAATTTGGTATAATATGGTAAATTCTTGGATCTCACAGATCCAAGGATCATGATGTCTATAATTAACTATACTTGCCCTATAACACAAAAATATAGACTCAAAAGTTATTCCTGTGATTTTGAATTGACGAGCTACAGCTGATACACACTCATATGTTTTAATTTAATAAAGTTTTTGTCTCAGAACTACAGGTCAATAAATACAAAATGACTAGAAGTACATAATTTGAACCCTCTAAGAAACAGTAATGGAAGGCAGCTTCAAAAGTATAGTTGCAACTAGAGAATGAACCTTCAGGTTTAAAGATCATTAGAGTAGGGTACATTCAGTTATACTGGATTTGTTTGTAGCTTTTACAATTTTTTATAAATAAAGATATCCACTAAAAAGAGCCATTTAATATCACTGTTAATATTGATATAAAGTATTACATTGTTCCTGAAATTTTTCAATTTGTAACATCACTTTCTGATTCAGGAGTAAATCAATCTTGGTATAGTCTAATTAAAATGAATTCGAACAGCAAAAAAACCAAATCACAATGAATAAGCGGCATCTTCTTTATAAAGCATAGGCATGCAAAAAATAGAGAGTTATTATTTCTTAAAATATTTTAAAAATCCATTAATTGGTTATATTTATTAAAATTTTAATAGCCATATGCACCGTGGTATTTAAGCTCCGCTTTAGGCTTAAGCCTTCGATTTTACATGTAAAATCAGTGGCTTAAACCTAACGCGGAGCTTAAAGACAATGGTGCATATGGACATAATCACTCTATTTTATAAGATAGTTATTGCCTGTAATGTTACACATGTTTTATTATTTAGCTAATATTTTATATACTTTTTTTAGTATTGTTTTATAACATATTGAACTTAAATTTGAATAGGTACCCTGTATAGATAAAGACTAGTTATATTCAGTAAAAGTAAGAGATGTATGGATAATGTAATTCAAATGATTTATACAAGGATTTATAAACTTATTATATTTATTATTATTCATTATACTTAGTAATTAAAATGTTTAAAAAAAAAACTCAAAAATCACTGTTTGAATCTTCAAAACTGGACTCCAAACTTGGATTTATAATAATGGGGTTAACATGAGGTAAAATACCATACTCATTCTCTTTTTCAATAACACTCCGAACACAATTCCTCCATATGTCTGTTTTATTAATTTCTTCTACAATTGCCCTTATAGTTTCTAATACGAAAGTATCGTTAGTTGGAGATTGATTATATTTTCTAATTCGGTCCTTTAAAGTAGCCCAAATCATCCCTATGGGATTAAAAATACAGTAGTACGGCGGTAGACGTAATACGGTGTGGCCATTTGCCTTGCAGAGTTTATCGATAACGTATTCTTTTTTAAAATGTTTATTTTTTATGGATTCTAATAAAATTTTCTTTGTGGCTTTTTGTGGAATGCTCATATAGAGTTTTCAGGTAAATTGGGAATCAATTGCTCAGCAAATCATTTTTCAAATAGATTGGCTGCCATGTCCTCATGGTAATCAGCCGACGAATCCTTTATATTTTTGGCCGACAACAACAACCCATTGGGGATGAAGCCGTTATCACCACCTGCGTGAAGGATTATAACACGTTTACCGCGAGAATTTGGTCCACTTAATGAGCACTTTTTAGTGTCATCCACCCAACCATACTTAACGACATCATGAGTATCATACCAAGTTTCATCTAGGTAAACTATGTTCCTGTTTAATTGACGGTATTCCTTTATTTTTTCTAAATGTTCCTGTCGCCATGTTAGAATTCGAGGAGATTCCATAATAACCATCCTTTTATCTAACTTTTTATATTTAAATCCACATTCTACTAATACACAACGTAATGTAGCAAGCACAACCTTGTTGTGGTTTTTTGACCGTTCCCCAATTTTAGCGCCGTTCGAATTCATTTTAAATAGACTATAAGTATAGTAAGTTATAAGAAACTACTTACTTTCCTTACACTAAAGGAACAACAAACAAAAGGCATGTGTAAGATGTGTCCTACACTTTATGTTTGTTTTGAGTTAAGATTTCGATATTGGGAAGCCATAAGGTTCTCTGAGTAATATTCATTATTGCTCAATAAGATTTAAGTATTAATTTGCCATAAAAAAGTATTGGTCCAATAACTCAATTCATTTAAAAAATCCTTTATTGTATAAAAGGTGTGGTATCCTCGTTTACAGAGAACTCACTTTACTCAATCTAAAAATATTTTAAAATAAATATTCCAGCTTATATAGTTTATAAAAATGGAAAACTAATAAATATTAATGACCAAAAGACAAAATATTTAAAATATAAAACACTATGAAAATAAGAGAAGGAATAAACATCACAATCCTAATAATACAAATAAACTAAGCAAAGAAATTTATCAAAATTAACAATTACTATGAAATATTAGCACTATTAATATCATAGTTGTAGAATATCTATAAAACTCATCTAAATGCATTATTTAATGGAAAGTAATGTGGGCATCCTCATTATCTTAAGTAAAGCAGAGTACAGATTTCTAACCTCTTGCATCGAGTTTATTGCTAACTATTCTAATAGCATGAACAAACAGATCCATTTTTTTGAACTGATCCTTTACACTATCTGTAGGGACTCCAAAATTTTACTAAACTACCATTTTTTTTTCAACTCTGATGTGCATCTTGCAACACAATTTTTATTATGCATAATTACTTTGACAATACTAATGGTCAAGATAAAGCCCGAGGACAATAGTCTAGCAGCCAAAATACAATAAATTATCCTGAAAATATTTGAGCAAGCCACAAAATGTTATAAGTTCAACCAAGGGGTACTTCTTTCTGTTACATTTATTACAGTATAATGGTTAAACAGTAAATAACAATTAAATTGCACATTTCTTTTTGCCTCTTATCTCATTTAACTTGGCTACTTCAGTGTTAAATTACTCTAGCCTTTTTATTTTTTTAAAAATCTTCACGGTACTACAAGATTTAATTCTCATTCAACAATCGTTTAGTTGCTTTTAAACTAAAACATTATAATTACTTAGTCAAGTTAGTCTTAATTCATGATGCTGCAGCCTGACCATTCTTTAATTTGGTACAGTATAATATGTGTCCAAATATTTTTAGGGGAGGTCATTTACTTAGAAAAGAAAAAGGAATATGTTGTTGGAAGGAAAAATTGTGACATATTATTACAAAATGACCAATCTATTAGTAGGCAACATGCCATATTACAAGTTAAGGTAAGTTTCTCTTTTAACTTCCTGATATAAGATCTATGAATTTATATAAATTACTTTTAGGATGATAAAGTAACTGTTAAAGATTGCAATTCTAAATATCATACACTTCTTAATGGCAATCAGATGAAGCCTGAAACTGAAGTTGAAATAAAAAATATGGACACAATTCAGTTTGGAATTTATGAAAACAAATTTCGGTAATTAACACATACATTTCAGAGAAAATGGTTGCATTAAAGACTAAATTAATCATTTTAGATTTGAGTGTTACAAAATGTTAGTGGCCGCTAGCTCCTTAAACACAGAGAGCAAAGTAGCTCTGAAAAGCGCTCTACAAAAATGTGCTGCAAAATATACAGATAATTGGTCAGAACATTGTACCCACTTAACGGTTGATAAACTTACATTAACGCCTAAAGTACTTCATGCCCTCATAGATGGAAAACCCATTGTTACTTTAAAATATTGGTTTGATTATGCCAGTAGTTTGGAACAAAAAACACCATTGCCTGATATAGAAAACTATAAAGATCCCCCGATGGGTGAACAGTTACTAAGTTCGGATTTTTCTTTTAAATATGACCCACGGAGAAATACATTATTTGAAAATAAAGCGTTTATATTTCTTAGTCTTAGTATTAAGAATCAAATGCAGGAAGTTATTAGGAAATGTGGTAGGTAAATTGGAAATCTATATATTTATTTAAAATTGCTATTTTCTAATTTTAGGAGGTACTTGCATTGCCTGGGAAACTGAACCAAAAACTATTTTTGAAATGAACACTAGTGACATTGAGTATTTAGTTGTTAGAGTAGATATTGCCGATGAAGAAAATGAATCATTTAGAAATTTAATAAAAGAGTATGTCAAAGATAAAAGAGCCATTCCACTAGCAGAAATACCATTGGCAATAGTGTATTGTTCTTGTGAGGTTAATTGCAACCCTTCTTTCAATAAAGTATTATGATAACTTTCCTATTTAGGGGCTTTAGTTTGAGTTGTTTTATTATTTTAGGCATCCCAGGTATTTCATCGTCAAACTCAAAGGTATCCAAAAAAAGATGTACTAGTTCCAGAGACAGAAACTATGAATTTGTTAGGACCAAATACAGAGAAGGTTATACCTCCAAGTCTTGGGGAAAACTTAATGGATGTGGAACTAGTTACAATGAAATCACAAGATGATGTAGGAAAAAGTAGTAAACGTGGAAATATCGAAGAGTCATTTCAAGAAAGAGAAGCTAAAAAGATAAAGTTGGACCAGAGTAAAAAAAAACAAAAGTAAGTAGAATGTTTCTTATAAACTCATTTGTTGACTACTAGTGACTACTTTGAGTTAAACTTTGGGTATAAAAGCATATAAATTAAGAATTATAACCAACTGAGAGATCTTCAAGTACCATTTGGTATATTGAGATTTATTTGTGTTACGGGAGAAATAGGCTGGCATATACCACAAGTTGTAGGTGTTGCATCTGTAGTTTTTTTAGGACATTTTGAATCAATTATATCAATTTTATAGTTTCAAAGCAGGAGGCTTTAAAGATCTCTGCTGAAATGTATAGCAAATTCCACAAGCCAACAAAATGAGACTGCCTACCAGTGGCGAAGCGTGAACTTTTTTTTCGGGTAGACAAACAATAAAAGTCGCTAATTAGAAAAAAATGTGTATTCCATATTATTCACTTTAGTGAAATAGGGAATAAAAGCGCATGAAAGATTAACTCAAAGAGAAAAATTATGCAGTGATATAAAAAAGAAAAAAATAATAATAGATAGCATAAAAATAAATACTACTTACAAAAAAACACAACATATATTATAAATATTACATGTATATACTTTACATAAATATTCATATTGCTTTATAAAGAAGTTCAATACGACGCGATTTGCTCATAGCAAAATGGTCAATGACTTTTTCTTTAAATTGTGGGTGTCGATTGTAATCTCCAACGATATCTTTTTCTATAGATAGCGTGGATAACGCTGACAACCGTTCGTTCTTCATCGAGTTTCTCAAATATGTTTTTATTCGTTTTAAGGTACTCATAGATCTTTCTGAGGAGGCACTGGTCACTGGTATAGTAAAAATTAGCCTCAATAATTTTATACTTTCAGAAAAAACATCATTTAAATCATTATCATAAATATAATTAAATAATTGTAATGGTTCTAAATATTGTTTAATATCACAAGCATATATAACTGATAGTTCATTTTCTAATTTTAATAAATTAAAAATTTTTGGATAGGTATTATCCAATTTTTTGTAAAGGTATTTTGGGGATTGTTTTAAATAATCGGGATATTTTTCCCTATCAAAAAGATTTATAAATGATAATTTGTGAATATCGCTAAATCGTTCCTGCAATTGAACAATAATTGTATTAATTACCTCAAATGCAACTCTTTTAAAATTCATCTTAATATTCTGAGAAATCGCGTCACCTAAAAATTCGTCACATTGGTCTACACAAGAAGCAATAGTTTCATCTTTACGTAAGTCAGATATATTTTTAATTGTTTGTTCTACTTCTTTGAAACAAATTGCAGGATTTGACAGTATTTTTGATTGCAAAATTGAGTATAAATGATTTGAAAACACGAAAATTTTATAAAAAAGACATAACATTAGAACAAATTTAGGTTGTTTTAATATTTTGATTAAACCTATAGCCAAATTAGTACTTTCTGGATCGAATTTATCAGAATCTTCTATGAATTTCATAATTTTTAATAGAGTGTGATAGTTTCGAAAAATAGAGAATACTGACCGAGAATGGAAATTCCATCTTGTGTCAGACCCACTTGGAATACTAAAACCTGATTTTCTTAATTCATCTGCTCGTAAAGGAGATCTTGCAAAAAAAGTTTTAAAACTACTTAAATTACAAATAAACAGTTTAACATTAGTAATTCGCTTGGAACAATGTAAAAGAACTAAATTTAGTTGGTGAGCATAACAGTGTATAAATAGTGCTTGTGGGCAGATTTTTTTTATTATAGTTTGTACGCCACCCTTCGTTCCTGACATGACACTAGCCCCGTCATAAGTTTGGGATACAAGTTTTTTTTCGACTTGGCATAATTTTAACACTTCCAATATTTTACTACTAAGACCTACGGCCGTCTTATCACCAGATACATCATAAAATCCAAGAAATCTTTCTACTATCTCATTTTTACAGACATACCTCAAAATAACACTAAATTGCGCACAACACGAAATGTCTGTAGTTTCGTCAGCTTGAACAGAAACAAATTCGGTGTTTTTTAATTCTTCTAAAATTATTTCCTGAACTACACATGTGATAGATTCAACAAGATCATTCTGGATGTCACTCGATGTCCCTCTAAAAACCGAACTGCTTTCTAAGTGATCCTTAATGGCAGGTTCCTCCATAGCTAGTAGCTGCAATATCTCCAAATAATTTCCTAAAATATTTATATTCAATGCTAACATTTTAGCAATTAAGTTACAGTGACCTACCTTTATTTCTTGACTCTCCAGTCTCATCATGGCCTCTAAATGCAAGTTCTTGCTTCGCCAAAAAACAACGTCAATTAATCGGCCTACTATCTGTCTATTTTTTTTCACTTTCTCATTGTGTCGGAGAGCATTAATTTTTCGCGCCTCAATAAGAGTGTGATCAATGCGGGCTTTTCCCAACATGCAAAAAAATTCATTACATGAAATGTGTTTTTTCGAGGTAGCATGTTTGTTCGCTTTCTGAACAAAATTTTTGATTACATTGATCCCATCTTTTGCCCAAGCTTCTTCTCCGCCAAATAAAACACAGGGAAAGCAGTACAAAGCATTCAAATTGACACTTCCCGTCAACCAGCTGAACGACTCGTACCAGGTTTTTTGGAATTTCCGGATAGTTTTGCCGTCGTTTTGTGAAATATTAAGATCAGGTCGTTTTTGAGAATTTTTTAAATTAAGTTTTTCTTCTAATGATAAAGAAGAAAAGTTTCGTTCTTTAATGTATGTAATTGGATCTTCAATATCCATTATTTTAAAATTAAATAAGACAAATAAAAATAAAAGTCAAATACAATTACCAATATCAAACAGTCATTCATTAATAACTACTAAAATTAAAATATCCACTAAAAAAACGTTTTTTATACACCCAAAAATAAAAATACTACTAAATATTAAATTACTAGAGCACGCGCCCGCACCAAATGCCAAATGCAGATTTATCAAAACAAAACAAAACTGAAGATGTATTGCGGCCGACCAGATCAAGTTTGTCCATAAACAATAACCCCTCAACAGCATAATAAAATAGCTGGTCGACTTCCATAGACAAAAGCTCGAATGTCTTTCCCGCGAGTAAATTTCGCAGACGTAATAGGCTGAATGCGATGCGGCCGGACCTCTGTCGCCTGCTTGATGCGTATTTGGTTCGATTAGATGCTAAAACAAATATCAATGTGTCTTCCTGGGGCTCGGTGTCAGCCCTGCATTTTTATTTTAATCGGTGCGACAGGCGGGGCGCGCCTTCGAATTAATCATGTATAGATACGTTCTGTGTTAATTTTTTTTTTTAATTTAAATTCAACAATTACATGAAATAATTAGGTGATAAATTAATAATAAATAACAGGATAATTTTGGGTTGACAGTGTCTACCTTGTCTACTCCTACGCTTCGCCACTGCTGCCTACCTTTACTAATATTCCTGTCTTTTAGACTCAAGGTGTTAGATATTAAACATTCATTAAAATAGTCTTTCATTATTCAAATAAACATGAGTGATTGAGATGACTATACATTAATTTACATACAACTTTGCCATTACTTTTAGGGACTTTAAACAGCCTACAATTGATTCGTTTATTGGACGAAAATCATCTTCAACTTCAATGGATAGCAATGATTCTAGCGTAAAAGAAGATTTGGTAAAAATGATTAAACTTTAACCATTTTAGTTAAACTCACGATAAATTATTATTTAGAAAAAACCAGAAACTGGAACTCAGAAACGTAAAGCGTTAGACGAACCTGATACAGCGCCTTGCCTAAAACCTAACCCGTTCAGTTTAATAAAATCCTCGGCTAAAAGATATAAATCTGAAGAAGAGCACAACCCGTTTCAATCCGGCCGTTCAAAAGCTGACATTTCAAAAACATCAGATAATCCGTTCACTCACATTAAGTTAAATAGTACCAGAAATACGAGCTCTTTTAAGGATAATCATGAAAAAGAAAATGTGTTCCAGAAAGTACCGTTTAAAAACGAACCTGGACCACTGGCTTCGAAAACAAGTGACATTTCAGACCATTCTACAAGCAAACGTACAGTTAGCCTTTGCAATTCTAGTTGGTTATCAAAGAATTCTATAAAAACGGAAGTAGTGGTTAAAATAGAAGATCCAGAAATAGAGAAGTATATTGAGGCATTCAAAAACTGTGTCAAGATTGAGACTCTGCCTGTTTTCGAGAGGACTATCGAGTTGTCAGTGACGATTCAAAACGATGGAGTCAAAAATTTTAAGAAGTTTAAAAAGGTAAAATTCGTCTTAGCTGTTAATAATAATAAACTTGCATTCTCTATTTAATTTTGACATATCTAAGAAGGTAAAACATGAAACTTCTAGGCAATAATAGCTATATCGACATTTTGGTTTCTAATTATTAATTTTATTTATTATTGAAAGTGCCGTTAATATGTAGAACTATAAACTGTAATATTTCTTAATTAAACTCAATATAATTTTAAAAATAAAAATATTTTCCAGGGAGGAGTGTTTTGGCCTTGCTCAAAAGACAGCATCAGAATAATCATAAGTTAATCAGAAGCGACTAAAAGCTCCTTTACATTAGATACGCTAAAAATAAGTAGATATATACATATTATTATTTTAATACTTACCCGATTTTCACCTTTTATTTTTAATAACTAATTAATTTGTGTATTAGAAAAAATAATTCTCTACAAGGGATAAGTGGCTTTTTGCATTACTGTTTTTTTTGGTTCTCTTACTTTCACCTAAAAATAGATTGAAAACTACTCTAAGAGTTTAGCTATTGGATTGAAGCTAGAAGAATTCCTCCATTTTGCTCTCAAAGAAACCTTGATACAATTTACAACAAAACAAAAAAAACATGTAACATATAATTTGTTTGATTAGAATGAGACTGGACGTTTTTTTCATTTTATTTTCTATCTGATTGGCCCTAATTAAAATAAAGTTATATTCCTTACTATATTATAGTAATGAATATATATAATAAATATTAGGTACGGCGTTGACATGAATTCACAAAATTCTTTAATCAAAATCATCGTCATAAAGTTTTTGAAGTATAGGAATTTTGTATGGATGAAGTTTATGCATCTCCAGTGCCTTTCTTACTGTCTCGTGGATATGCCTGTCTGTTCTGCTACTGTCCACAAGGATTTGATAAGCTCTGCAGAAAAAAATTCCAAAATTACAATTTGAATTACCTCATCGTGGGTTTTTTTTTCTATTACTCACCGAACCAGTCTGGGAGAACTTTTAAGCACATATCTGTGACTTACGTCACGATTTTGATTTCTTTCATTGAAAACCAATGTCATTCTTCTTACGCACTTTCCAACCTCTCCATTTCCAAATGAAAATAATTTCAGTTCTTTCTTGAAAAGAATAAATCGTTCTCACACTTTTATTCGGAAGTCTCTAGACAAAAAGCAACAAAGTAGGATACTCTGTTGCCATTTTCCCGAATAGTAAATTTCTCGAACGATAATTTTCCTTAATACAACTAGTTCCTCCCAAACAACTAGTTCTTTTCAGTAATAGTATTTTATCCAGTAATAAAATTTTTGCACTATTGGGTTGGCCTGGGTTATTAAGTACTTATATCAGAGGATTTAAAATAACAACGCCTATTTCTATAGACTTTTCGAGTAATTTAAAAGTTCGGGTGACATTCATTTCCGGAAAATAGTACTTCAGAAAAATTCTGTTTGGAATAACATTGCCCCTGCAGTTACAGATACAGAACCCTCATTTCGTCACTTCGCAAACATTAATTATTCCATCAATGTTTACACCTGAGACTACTTGTTTGATGCATAAAAAGTATTTGTCAGTAAGTCATTCTCCAACTTCTGTTGCATCAATTTAACCTCCTAAATCTGCCATAGTTACTTCAAAAGGGGAAATGTTTAAATGAGCATCAAATATTATGGATGTACAACAAAATGCGGTAACTATTTTAACTAACATGGCAACTTTTATATTTCTGTATATCAGATAAATTTATCGTTGAACAAACTTAAGGCATCATTATATTTTTAATCTGCCAACAAGAGCAGGCACCAAAAAATACACAAAGCTTACAAAAAATCTAAATGAGCTTCTAATTTTCAAAACCAGTTTACCAAAATACCAACTAAACTTCAAAAACTCTAAATGAGCATCTAATTTTCAAATTCATTTCAACTAAAATATTATATAATCATCAATTTTTTTTCTTAAAAGTTTTTATTTTGCATTCGGCAACAGCTTTTGTTAATGAATTGCAAAAAAATCCGGCAACGTGTGTTTATACTGGAGCGACAGTTAACTGCGTTTGGGATTCCCATATACGTTTATTGGTTATGGTGTATATAATATTTCAGTAGTATAAACAGTTGTTTTATGCACCGTTTTATTCGTTTTAAACATTAAATAATCATGGAACTCGATACTGTTTTACCCGGGAATAGTTCTGATGAGAATATTCAAATGGAGAATGAAATAGAAATTCCTTCATATCGTTCGTACAGTGATTCGGAGGTTGAAGAATTAGAAACAAAAAAAAAGCGTGGCGAGAGTAAGCAGTGGCTCTTTGTAAAAAAATTTCCATGTGTTAAAGAAGCGGAGCAAGTTGTTCGTGCAGAAAATACTTGGTCTATTTTAATAACACATATGACTGAAGAAGGAAAGAAAACGTTTTATCGCTGTAACAAAATAAAACGTCGTGGCCCTCAGTCTGCGGCTGCCCATAACCACGAGTCGATTGGAATTCGTTCTGATTACGGAATAAGTCAGGACGTTAAGACAGAAATAAACAAACTATTTGATTTACATTTGAAGCCTAAAGCTATTTTAAAAAGTCTTAGTAAGATGGAGGGAGTAAAATTACCATCAACGAAACAATTGAACAAATATCTATCAAGTCGTAGACGTGTTAAATACGGTTCCTCAACTATAAGTCTAGGAGAACTGCAGCGATGGATATTAAATCAAACAGCAGTTCCCGAGGATATACACCAAGTGTTTGTACTTTCTTATTATATATTGGAGGATAAACCAACGTCCTTTCGCTTTGCATTGTCTACAAAACATTTACTGGGGTTAGCAGAACGTCATGCAAATATTATCCATGCTGATGCGACATACAAGTTGATTTGGCAAGGGTTCCCGGTATTAGTTGTAGGAACTACAGATAAACATAGAAATTTTCATCCGATATGTCTAGGAGTTTCGACAAATGAGCGTCAGGAAGATTTTACCATGTTATTTAATAGTTTAAAAGAACAGGTTTTGTTTGTATACGGACATTCTCTACAACCATCGGTATTAGTTTGTGATGCCGCAAAGAGCATCCAAAATGCTTTTACAGAAGTCTTTGGTCCTGAACCCATTGTGAGAATGTGTTGGGCACATGCAAAAACAAAAATGCAAACCAGGGCTGAACAAACTTGCTCAGACAAAAAAGCCCGAAAGAATATATTACAAGACATTGATGCTTTACAGTCCGTTACTTCTCCTGAACATTTTAATAGCGCTTCACAGCTTTTTATGAGGAAATGGAAAACCCAAACTAATTTTATTAAATACTTCAAAGAAGAGTGGTTAACTCAAAATCGCAATTGGTACCTAGGTGCTGCCCCAGGATCACCAGCAACAAACAACGCACTGGAATCGTTTAATAGAACCATAAAAGATAGCAATACATTACGCGAAAGATTTCCTTTGTCTCGTTTTCTGGTTATCGCATCAGAGATGGTTAACGAATGGTCCTGCAAAACTACAGAGGATTCCTTTTCAATTACTCCGCTTATTAAACTTCCTGGATTGGACAAAAGCATATCAATGGGCAAAATTAGACAAAAAAATAAAGGTGTTAGATGCTGACACGAAGAACAATATCTATATAGTACTAGGAGGTCAAGTATTGGATGTTCAGGCTGAAAAACCTTGGGAAACTTTTGATGAATTCAAAGAATTTTTTTTCCACTTGGAGAGTAACAATTCCCAAAGAAAAATATGATGGATGAATGGTAGGTGCAATTGTCCACATTTTTTTTAAGATGTATATGTGCAAACATCTTCTGGGCCTAGCAATTAGATAAAAATATACAGTTCCGCCTGTAGAGGCAAAAAATATCCATATTGGACAAAAAAGAAAGCGTGGACGTCCATCAAAATCCAAACCTGCTTTGGTAATTCAGTGATGTTTTTAATTTATTGAAGTCTTATTAATAATTTGTTTAATGTTCACTCTTTTTTGTTTCGTGGTTCAAATACTGTTTTAAAAATTGCATTTTTTGTTCTTTTTGTTTTATAAATAGAAGACAATAAAGTATATTTGTGATGCCTATTTTTGTTTTATTTTATGCTCACTAGCTTTTGTCATATTATAAAGTATGAAGTTCAAACAGTTTTTAGAAGCTTTATTATTTAAATAGCTATCCTGATTAGTATAAAACAGTTGACAATATTAATTTTATTAGTGCTAAAGATTAGATGCTCAATAAGTATTTTTGTTGCTCCACCCAGTTTTTAAACGTGCTAAAAAGTATAAAAACTGATGTTCAATTAAATACTACCCCTTCAAAAGCCTGTGTTTTGTAAATTGCTTAGGAAAGATCTAAAGAAATTGTTAATTACAAAGGCTTATTATAATAGTAGGGAATATTTTTTAAACAGTTTTTTTTTTAATTAATTAGATCAGTCTTCAGTGGTGAGGGAAGCTTGAAAACGAAAACGTGTATTCCTACTTTTGTTGTTACTTGGAGATTTCTGAATTTGATATTCTAACTAAACCGTCGTACAGAAAATTGTCCAAGTAACAAAGATGTCCCTCATATTTTCTAGAATTTACTTTTTGAGACCAAAGCTGTATGACCAACGGGAAAAAGTGAAGAAGCTTTTTTTGATTGAGAGTACCACACAAAACATTTTTATGCTAAATTAATACTAAATTAACACATTACTGATGTTTGAAGTGAGTAATAATGGTATAACATCAAGTTTGTGCTGTTTATCTCCGCTACTAAACCCTTAATTTTTGTTTTAAACACATATTTTATTTATCTCTTAGTGTCAACCTCTAAGGCCCCAAGTAACCATTTACAGTAGAAATCAACTAAGAAGAATCAGCATTGGAGATGTCACTGGCCTTGACGTAAATCAAGAAGAAAACTCCGATGGGGAACAACCGCAAGGAACAAAGGACTCTTTGAAATCTAGTGCGCCAAGTAAAGCGAAGCCACGAGGAAAGAGATTCATGTTACTATAAGTTAAGTTACAACCCATATTTTATTTTGTTTTGTTTATTATTCATATTCTGTATATGTCATGTATGAATATATAGATTTTTATTTAAATCGTGCTTATGTTTTAAATAACTAATAGTCTCCGTATTAAAAAAAACATGATTTTGTTTTTACATTATTTTACAACAATAAATACAATACTTCAAATAGCATTAAAAAAATTACAAAGTCCAAATTGTATGATCCTCTACTGCAAGAATGTGATGGTGGATTATTGTAAGTAGCAAAATACCAACTCAAATCATTACTTTCGGTTTTATCCGTGTTAACATTTGCGGAATCACTGGAGGCATAATTTTTGGGCTCTCTGTTATGAGCCATGGGTGACAAAGCGTCGTGTTCTTCCGATATTAATGGGGCACTAGCAGATGGTATATTTGGGGAAATTACTTTTTCGATTGAAGCCATTTTTTTGTGACTCTGCATGCCACCAGGAGCTAGAAAAGCTGCTGTCGAAGTAGTACCTTTAGGCCAACTGGCTACCACATCTGATTTTATAGGCTTTAGAACAGTGGTTTTATATGTTTCAATAACCGTTGTCGTATCTAGTTTTAAAATTGTTGTTTCCTCTATAGCAGCCGTGGTGGTTTCTGGTACAGTTTCTGTAGTTGTTTCACTTGATTCCATTTGCTTCGAGTCAGAACGGGAATTTGGGCTTGTAAAATTAATAAAATGTTGCTTAATAGTTCTCGTATTTTCTGGTTTATCATTAATTGGTAATATTGTACTTTCAACTGTCGGTCTTGTTGTAGTAGAAGTACTACTGGTTGGAGTTAAAAGTGTTGATCTTTGAGGAGTCGAAGGTAATGCCTCAGTAGTATAAATTCTATCAGTAGTCGAGATCAGCACGTTGTTGGCTTCTACAGTGGACGAGTCAGGTTTGAGTATGTTTGTGACGTTCTGTGATTTGGTTGGTTCAGTTTGCTGAATCACTGGGTTTGGGATTGGTTTAAAACCTCCAGTTCCTGGTAGAATTGGAATAAATCCACCTAAAAAACAATAGAAGAACTTAGTAGTAAGCTACTTGAGTCGGTAGTTTATATTCTGCATTGCAAAATTATGAGTCCTTTGATTTCAAAACGAACCACCCCTAATAACTACTTAAAAAAAAAAAGACGTCAATGACCGATATAATTTTTTTGGCACTATTGAATAGACATTTAAATGCTGCTTACAATGATGTCATATGACGGGGGTTCCCATTTCAAAGTGAGGTTCACTGGAGGTGATTGACATCAAATATAAAATTAAACGTCCCTCTAGATATAAATTAGGGGGACGTTCATATAAATTGACGTTTTTTTTTTAAGTAAAGAAGTTATTAAGGGTGGTTTGTTTTGAAATGAAAGCACTGTATATTGATAATATTTTGTTTATTATGCTGCCAATGTTCAAACTTCATAAGAGATTTTTTTTTCTCGAATGTAATGAGTCCTATACAGATAGATGAGGGATACGAATGCTCCATATTCTATTTATGGAGCTATTACATAAATAGTTTATGCCGCAAGGACAATAGTTTATGAACTATTGTCCTTGCTCAGGACAAAGCAATTCAAAGTTTTGCGTTAAAATTATTAACGTCAATTTTCACGAAACACAGTCCTAAAATATGTATATGTTGTACGCAATTGGCGAAAACGGTCACTGCCCGAAATTTATACCCACAACGCGATGTGGATTTGGATCACTAACATGCAAGACTAAATAATAAAGATTAGTTTTATAAAAAATGTGTATTTCATAAATACATCTTAAAAACGTGCCAGTATTTTTATTTTACATATTTTTTGATTGATTTCTTCACATTACTTACGAACCTACATCTTTTTCGTCTTATGGGTATTCTTTATTACCCATAACACGAAAACTGTCGCGTGTCTTCGATGATAATCGTGATTTCGCGTCGTGGATTTTTGAAATTTACACACATCGCGTTTTAGGTATATAAAATATATCCGTAACGCGATGTGGAAAATTCGTAAAATCTACATCGCATTGTGGGTATAAATTTCGGGCAGTGACCGTTTTCGCTAATTGCGTACAACATATATACCTTCTAACTTCATTGACATTTACTTACCGGTTTCAAACTTTGGCATATCCGGTGGCATATGGTAAACTCTAGAACCATGAGGTATCGGTGATTTGTTGACAATCGCAATTCTGTCGTCCATCTTTACCGGGCCAATTTTACTATTCCTCCTGGGTTTAATAGCGTTGCTCAGTAAGTTTCCTAGGCTGGCAAGAGGCAGACCGAAGAACGTAAATCCGCTACTACTGGGTGAATTATTTACTTCCTTTGGAATTTCTTTATCAGCTATTTGGTTTTTGTTATTGGTAGGAGCTGCATATATTGTCGGGGTATTACCTAAAATTGTATGATAAGGAATGGTCGGATCCATTTAATTAAAATATTTAAGTATTTAGTTAAAATATTCAATGAAGTCCTGGGCGTAATCTTTGAATTTAAAGTAGCGGTTACGAAGTCAAACCACCAAAAGTGCGTTCTGCAAGTGTCCTGTCTAAGTCTTCCCCTGTTGATGTTAAGGGATTCTCCGATGGGCACATTTATATAAAGACTCTCAACATGAAAACTTTTCAAAATCTAATGATCTTCGGATCGGGGTTTATTGCGCAAACTTGCTTATTTTGAGTCCCTCTACAACCTCTCCAAGATTGTTCCACTAATTATGAAATACCCCTGTATACACAGGGTAAGATTAAAATGTTAAGATTTATAGAGGAATTTCGATAATTTCCTCTATAGTCAAAAATGGAGATTATACGGATGCACTTTCTTTGTTGGAAAAATGTCTTATTAATATGACACGAATGACCGCAAGCAAAAATGGCATAAGTTAAAATAGAATGAAAATTACTATAATTTGCCGTTAGAAGAGGCTGTTCCCAGTTTAATCCAGCATTCAAATACATTCCCAGAAATTTAGCTTCCATTCCACATTCCTCTAGGAATACTATGTACTATAAGTTATGCTGAGAAGCTATTAGATATAATAAATTCTTTCTAGATATAGATAAATTGCATTTTTTAAGTTGCTAAGTCCTGCTTCAAAAAGGCACTGGAGCTGAAAAGGTAAACTTTCCCATTAAAAAGGGTTCGTTTTATGAATACTTATTGGTTTTAATTAATATTCTTTATGAAATAGGATAGAGTAGCCCCAGGCTAGATCTCGCCGCATTTTTGGTTAATAACTTTTGTAACTATTTTCGTAATATAAAGCCATTTATTATTATTATTATTATTATTGTTATTATTATTATTAAATATAGTCTAAAGGTAAGGAATTTTGTATAAACTCATTGTTGTTCCTAAATACGAAGTTAATACTTTACGATTTGAAAGGGTGTAGCTCATATAAAATGTCGTGTCATCAGCAAATAACACGGTATTAATTTCTTTACTTAAGAGTAAGTTTTATGTGCAGTGAGGTCCAAGGCAGGCGTTTCGTATTCAAAGTGACCACTCACTTCAATAGTCCAATATCTCAATAACTAATAAATGGATTTCCATAAAATAAGAAACAGAATAATTATGGAAGGATGTTCTATGAACCTCTTATTAATTGAAGTCTTGGAAATATCTAGCTTTATATGCAGTGGGATCCAAGGAAGACGTTAGTCTTCAAGGGGACCACTCACTTTAAAGTTCAATATCTCTAAAAATTATGGACGAATTTCCATAAAATAAAAAGCAGATATTGCCTATAAAAATTTGGTTCAAATATTGCAGATTTTAAGTGGACCAAAATTAAAATCTCGGAAATAAGTGTCCGAAGAAGACGTTTGTGCCTTAATGAGACCACGCACTTCAAAGTCCGATATCTCAAAAACTAGTGAATGACAACACTGACAACTGGATTATACACGATGATGCACCTGCATATTTTAGCGCAACTGCTAGGCAATTTTTGAATGAAAACTCTATCACCGGCGACAGATAGGTCGAGGAGGTACACTGGCCAGCTAGATCTCCCGACCTTAATCCGTTGGACTTTTATTTGTGGCGATCATTTTAAAGAAATTGTTTACTTCAGATCTTTTGACTATATGAATGATCTTCGTGTGGGAATTGAGAATGGATTCTATCAGATTCGCAACATATCAGGTATTTGTGAAAAAGTAAGGAGGTCCTTTAGAAAACGTGCGGATAAGTATATTGACGCAGATGGTAGTCACTTGAGCAGAGCTAATGTAATTTACACATTTTATTAAAGTAACTTATGAATTTAAACTAAATGCGTTTAGATAAGACAGGACAGGTATTTTTTTAAGTTTCTGTATAGACTAAAAAACTGCTTTTAGAGGGTAATTTATTTGTATAACTAGTGCATAAATACTGCAAATGTACATATATTGTCCAGGGTGTGAGGTCCACTCAACGTTTTTATGGAATTCAACATTCGTGAAATGTTACATGCCATTACCAAAGGTCTGATTGCGCCTTTTGTTTTTAAGTCCAAGCATCATGTACCTTAATCAAAAATGTAAAATACGTTTTTTCCTTGTCAAAATTTATTTTATTATTTTTTTTTAAAAGATCGGGTTAGCTACTTATACAATAAATAATTGTATTAAATTCTCCCTAAAGTATTTTAAACAAGCTCAAATAAATAAATGTTTTTTTTTTTAATTATTTACCTGTTGCGTGAATTTTAGACAGATTAAAATCTATTGGTTGCTTGGTAGTTCCGGTTAGTTTGCCATTCGTTTCATTATATGGATAATCCACATATTCATCGTAAAAATACTCGGACTCCTCCGGTGTCGGTGCCAAGCCATTTCTGTCTTGAGTTGAATTAACTGCTTTCAAATTCATCCACTGCGAGTGGACCTGTGAGGTGCCATACACACCAGGAGCGGACAGAAGCTCAGATTCGCAACCTGGTGCCACTAATTCGATATTTCGCGCTTCTTCCGGACAGTCTCTTCTATCTACTGCCATTTCTCTAAGTAAATATCCTTCCACGCATCTTGGACCCATTCGATCCGTCTCGTGCAGCCAAGCTTGAAGCCATAACATGTTGCAAGAACATGCAAGAGGGTTTCCTAAAAATATAAATAAATTAAACTAATGCACTTGAGCCCCTTGGTTCTTACCATCTATATCTAAGGTGGCTAAATTGTTTCGGATCCGTTCTATTGCACCTTCAGGAAATGACATCATTTTATTATTTCTCATAGTTAGAACCCTTAGTCTTGGCATGTTGTTAAACGGCGATCCTTGTACCCCGCATATCTGATTGTCATCGATTCTCAGTTCGACCTAAAATCTCTACTAAATTATCCAAATCAATTATGTATTCAATTATCTAAAATTACCAGCCATTCTAGACGTTCTAGAGCAGGATTAGCAACCGATTTAATGTTGTTATGACTAATATCAAGCAACTCTAAAGATTTTATATCACGTAAACCAGCATCATTCAAAGAACCGATTTCGTTGTGACTTATATTCAATACTAGCAACTGTGG
Organism: Anthonomus grandis grandis; assembly: GCF_022605725.1. NCBI lineage: Eukaryota > Metazoa > Arthropoda > Insecta > Coleoptera > Curculionidae > Anthonomus > Anthonomus grandis. Next base: position 15,775,460 of record NC_065561.1, on the reverse strand, counting down.
GACACCTACAAACGCATTGGGAGCTATTGATCTGATTTGGTTATGTTGTAACTCCACCATTTGTAATGATGGGAGGTTTACAAACACCTGTCCAGGTATTTCCTATAAAGCAAATACTAACATAATAATCATACGGATTTTATTGCTATACATACCTTAATCTTATTGTGCCCTAACTGAACCTTTTTTAATACCGGTAAGGTTTTTAGAGCGTTAGGTTCAACTAATTCTAGCTCATTGTCTTCCAAATCAAGTGTTATAAGGTGATTTAACTTACTAAATGCGTTTTCCTTTAGAGCTTTTATATAGTTATGAGATAACCCTAGGATCCTTAATGAAGTTAGGCTAGCTAAGATTTGTGGATCAATGGAGTTAAGCCTGTTATGCGTAGCATCTAGACCTCTTAAGTTTTTTAAGCCTATGAATGTAGTTGAAAGTCTTATGAGTCTGTTGTACGAAATATCAACCATCTGTAGATCCTTGTTTTTATCCAGGGTACTTGGTAAAATTTCATTTAACATATTCTTAGTGAGGTTAAGCCTTTTTAAGTAAGGTGCATAGTGGAAACATTCCATGGCCACGAACTCTATTCTATTATTCCCTAGATTTAAGTCGCGCAACTCTGTTTGATGCTTAAACGTGTTTGCTCCCAAGTGAACCAGACCATTGTGAGATAAATCCAGTGTTTCTAGCCTATCTAGCCCTTTAAGACTTCCATCCTCAATCTTCTTCAGAAGATTATACCTTAGATACAACCTACGTAATTGCGGAAGAGAGGTTAATCGTTCTTTGGATATTACTTCGATTTTATTGCCGGATAGGTCTAGCATTCTCAGCATTGGTAAATCTAGATCAGGGGTAGGAGCCACTGGTATTACAGTAATCTCATTGTTTTTCAAATGTAGATATTCTAAACCTCGTGGTAACCCTGGTACAAATTCAACTAACATATTGTTAGAAACGTCTAGCTCATATAGTCCCAACAAGTGTCGAAAGGTGGCCGGATGTAAGGTGGCCAAATGATTGTATGAAACGTTAATATGCTCCAAAGATGGTGTGGGGGCGAATGCTGCCGGATCTATATACTTCAGTTCGTTTCCACTTAAGTCGAGTTTTCTTAACGATGGTAAGTCTTGCAGGAAGTTCGGTTCGAGACGCCTAAAAGCTTTAGTTAGATCTACTTTAGGTGATTTTTTTTTAAATTTACCTAAAAGAGTTTAGTGATAAATCCAGTCCTTTCAGATCCGGGAGGTTCCATAAGGGCGGCTGAAGTGTGTTCGATAAAGAATTATTCTTCATTCTTAATTCTCTTAAGGCTGGCATCGCTACAAAAGCTTCTCTATCAATAAGGTGGATATTGTTGTGATCTAAGTTAAAATGCTCCAAGGTAGGATGGCCTCTTAATGAGCCATAAGGGATTGCCTCGAGATGATTGTAGCTCATATCCAGAAACACTAACCTTAAATAAATTAATTGATATTTCATGTTAAAAGTATATTTTATACAGGAGGGGTGCATCGGAAACGAAACAGAGGCATTTACTAGCAGTTTAAGTTTTTTTTTGGAAAAAGGCTCAGATCCATCGATTTTATTTTCGAGGACAAGTTTGGTGAAAAACACGTGCAGCCCCCTGGAAAGGAGGATCGAGTAATACCTTATTTTAAAGGTCTTTTAATTCCCTTTATAATCATCTAAAATTCATGCACTTCAATTCAGTGGTTTTGGAGATTTATTGATTTAAAGCTTAAATAAAACCAATACATCATCATTAGTAGAGATCACTACATTTGGTGGAAAGGAAAGTAGTTTAAAGATAAATAATGAACGGAAGGAAAATGTTGTAAATAACCACCATGCAGTAATAAAGATTTTGCTCCAAACGTTGCCGCATATATTGCAATATTTGAGGAGTAACTTGAAGGCACTCATTTTCAATTCTTTATCGCAATCTTTTAACGATGTTGGCTGAGTAGGACAGATTTTGCTTTATAAGTGACTCCACAAAAAAAATCCAAAGGTGATAAATCTGGCGATCTCGAGGGCCATTCAATGGCACTTCTTCTGGAATCGTCGATCTGGAAACGTCTCATCTAAATATTGTCGAACGCGTAATGCGTAATGTGGTGGGGCACCATCCTGTTGAAACTGGTTTTTAATTAAGGCAGTTAATGCAGGATCTATGACGTCTTCCAGTAAATCCAAGTGATGAATAATAAATGTTCATCGTTTTTAATTCGTTCCCTCAAATCTTCACAAAATTGTAATCGCCGATCAAAATTGTCTTTATTAAGTTTCTATACTAGATGAACTTTATACGGATTAAAACTATGGACCTTTAGAATCCGTTGCATACTACGTCGATTAACACCACACACAGTATCCAGTTTACGAGTAGCACACATAAACTTGCCCTAAAACCCCTATTTCTAGTGCTTCGTTCCTTATGAGATATTCAATTACCAAGTTTATGCCGGCAATTAAACTACTTTAGCGGCTAAACCGGTTTAGAGATAATTCAGTTTGGCTAGTGTTTACATAAGAGAATTAAGAAAAGGATTCTACCTTAAGATTAAACAGCTGTTTATCCATTGCCAACTAGCAGTGCTTGCTGCTTGCTGACTAGTTGGTTTATTACTTGAAAAGTTGACTAGTTTAACAAGTGATAACAAAATGACTTGGCAAAAATATAACACTATAACCCTATAAATACTATACACTAAAAATATAACACTATAAACATATAACGTTAGAATATCTGTTTATAATTTTTTTAAAGCATTTGCACATTTTTGTTGGTATCACTGGGAGTTAAATCGATTGAGTGATGACAACTGTTTACACAGTAGTTTAAATCGGTTTAAAACCGTATCATCGACTTATTTAAATCGATTTAAGCGAAACCGGTTTACGATTGTTAAAGCGGTTTACGGAATTATGTTAAACCGATTTCCACTAAACCACTTTAAGGGGCTCGTATAAACTTGGTAAATGTTGCATTTTTTATTGGCGACTGATCCAGTTTCCCGACATTTAGCTACAAGTTCTAGAACATATTTTCGATGCACGTTACTGTTCTCATGCCGTTCATTAAATATTTGTGCTGTTCTATTAGCGCACTAATTATTTTCGATAATTTCAACCCTTTCTGCAGTGGAATATACGATGGTTAATTTATGTAATATAGGTATTTTAGCAGCAAAGTTTGGTCGAATCAATAAATAAATACAAAACACTAGGACGAAAATAAGTACAAAACATTTCCTTCTTATCCTTCTTCAATAAACATTTTTTTGCCACAGAAAACGCTCCAATCGCTATTTTTACCAACAAAATGATAAAGAAACCATGGGCGTAGTGAAGAAAAGCAGTGAACTTTACTTATCAAGTAAATGCTTTTACTAATTTTTTTTCTGAAAGTAGTACAAGCTATTCTGATGTACCTATTAAAATCTACTTTAAGATTTAAATCAATAAATCTCCAAAACTACTGAATTGAAGTACAATTGTCAGTAAATGCCTCTTTTTCGTTTTCGATGTATACGTTTTGTTACCTTGGTAATGCATCCAGGATAGCTCTCAAGTCAGCCACGTGGCTAATTTCATTACGTATTAGCCATAGCTCTTCTAAACCACTCCCAGACTCTTGAAGAAAGCTTTCTGGATGAACCCTTTTCAAGAAATTATCGTTTAAGTTAAGCTTTTTTAACCGAGGTACTCTATGAAAAGCTCCATGGTGAAGTTCAGTGATTCGATTGTTCGACATATGCAAAGACCTAAGGGACGGCAGGTCTACGAAAGCTGCTTCCTCTAACCTGTCTGTGAAACAAAAAAGCAGACAACAACAAAAATAATCCATCTTACACTTTAACATTTATATTCCTACCAATATAATTGTCATCAAGTCGTAAAACTGTCAGCTGTGGCATCTCTCTGCTAACTCTACCAACCATTCCAGCGTCAGAGATCCTGTTTCCAATTAGGATAAGTTCCTGTAGCAGTGGCAACCTTGTGATTGCTCTAGGATGTATCCAAGTTATTCCGCAATATGAAATATTTAATAACTTTAAACTAGGGAGGTCTATAAACACGTGTGCTTCTAAACGCTTTAACCTGGGCGAATATGCTATATGTATATTTTCTAGGGATGGATTATCTTTGAAGTTGTTAGGTGTAAGTTCTAGCAGAGATGTTGATTCAATTTGGAGATACCTAAGGTTAAATTGATTGCGAAGTTATGTTGGAATTTATTGAGCTATACTGACCTGAGTTTAGGAAGTCCTGAAAACATGGGAAGTCTTTTCATTAGGTTACTTTGAATAGTGACGGCTTGGAGTGCGATCATTTGCATTAGAGAATCTTCTGGCATCGATCTCAGTTTTGGTTCAACCATAAACAGTTCCATTATGGTGGTTTCTAGGCCTCCGAGCCAGTCGTTAGATACCCTCTCCAGGCCATTATGTCTTAGCATAAGACGAAGGATCTACAATGAATTTTGTAATGGTTAAACCTCATTAGTTGCTTATCAGTTTTTTTTTTTACTTTTAATGGGAAAAAAGTTCTTCCTGGAAGGGCTGGCAGATAATTATTTTCCAATATTAATTCTTCTATGGGTCCAGGTATGAACTTAGCCACTTCCTTTAGACCATCGAGAACACTTGGCAGATCGCTATGTGTGCACCTGAAATATGTTTTTTTTTGGTTTTATACTATGAATTATTAAAGATAATTTTCTTACCATATTTGATATTCATCTCCTCGAATAAAACACCTACAAGGTAAAATAGCTTTGGGCATGGGACAGCCCTTCTGAGCGGAAGTGCCATCAACGTAAATGCCACAAATTACCAACAAAGCGAGTGTCCATATTGCACCCATTTTACCACTGAGGACATTGCACCATTCTTGATTTTAACCGCGGAAAGGGCCTATAGGAAACAGCCCTGCTTATTTGCGTTATTGTCTTGTAACCTGAAATAAAGTCGTTTGTTTCATTTAATAGATTTTTGTGATGGTTCATTTGGTTTTATTGCGGATGGGCGTTTGTTGGTCAAGCAGATTTATTGATAGTATAAATTAAATAATATACCGGATGATGAATACTTAATATGTTGTAACTAAGTTAAACCTGTTGCAGTATTTAGCAACCATTGAAACCATGTTACAACATTCTAACTTCATTCATACTTTACATCACGCACCTACTTTTCCGCATTAAGTGTAATATTATCGATGCCATCCAGATATAGATTGATCTCGAACTATGTCAGTATAAATAGATCTAATCATTGTACTAATTAGCTTGAATATGAAGACTCTTGTCATATATCAAGAATTTTATTGCAAGAGAAAAATGTCGAATAGAATCTTTGTATCAGGCTTTATCGGTGATTACTACAAATTATTTTGCATATGTATTTATTTTTATCTACTGTGTGCTTAAAAATGTAATGTAGTTTCCTTCTCTTCTTAATTGCTAGGAGAAAGCTATAGCTAGCTAGTTTTTATCGTTCGTTAAGGCACGAATTAAAATAATCGTTACACGAAAATAGTCAACTGATTTAATTACACACTTACACTACTAAACATGATCACTTAACGACTACTCCGATTTAAATATCGCGCCAATTTCTCGAGCTTCACTGCAATGAACTGTCAAATGACTCCCGGCGGCTCCTTATATACTCGGCTGACCATGATTCCGGAAGATTCGCTGACTTTTTACGCTTTTCCAGAGATGTCGCTACTTGTGACGGAGAATCAGCTGGAATTCTCGACGTTTTCATTATCTTTATCATTATTTTCCCAACTGGCATTTTAACAACTGACTGAAACCAGCTGATTCTCCGTCATTCCGGAATGACACAAGTGGTACACCGCACGATATTTCGAACGTTAACAGGGAATCTTCCGGAACAGCTTTCTGTCGAATATATAAGGAGCTGCATCGACGACAGTAGTCAGTTCAGTGAAGCAAAGTTATGGGCGCGAAATTTAAATAGCTGTAAATAAATAGAGTAAAAAAATAAATATCTCTCGTAGTCGTGAGTAATCGTGTTTTCGTAGTGAAGTATGTAAATAAATTAGTTGAATATTTTCGATTTAATTCACACCTAACGAGCGGGAAAAAATGCTACAATACAATGTAAAAATATACATAAGATAAAGCTAAGAACTATAATAATTATTGAAATTACAATTGGGCAAGGATAAGTCTCCAGAAGCTGACTGTCAGTTAAAATTGACTATAGGTTTCTAATGGTATACCAGCAACTACTTAGCTTTGGACAAAGTAATGTGGAATGCTCTTCCCATGCATGAAAGAACTTCATCCAGTGCAATTCCCAAAAAATTTAATGAAGTTTGTTTTTGCATCAGTTTATTTAAAGCCTAATTAGATTAGCAGCTTCTATAGAATTCTTTTTATTAAGCCGAGCATGGCTAAAACTATCAAGAGCAAATCACGCTATACTGCGTTCATTAAAAGCGGATTAACAAATACCAAAAAAACATAAACCCGATAATCGAACCGAAGAATAGATCCTTGAGGAATAACCAATTCGATATCCAGTGAAGTTGATTGCTAAAACGTTCCTATACTGTCACTAATCTGGATGGGCAAAGTAACCGTTAAAAGGTTAAACAGATGATGTGCTTCCTTACAAGATGCTCCAAGTAGGAGCATAGACTTTTACTATAAATTTGACTAGTGTAATCAATTATGTGAAAGGTTACATACTATTGGTGTGAGTTAGCCACCTTGCGTGCGACATTTTGCCTGGGGATTTGTATGTGAAATTATCAGAAAAATTCCTGTTATAACAACTGATACTAATCTGTATAAATAAGTTTGATCAGAGCTGAAATGTTTTATAGCGGTTCCTTCTGGCTAATATACATATATTGATAGACTTTAATCTCTTTAATGGCAGTTTCTCACAGTCTTTTAATGTAGCTCTAATTACTCCTCAGTAAAATTTTCGTCCAGTTCTAGGTTCATCAAGATGAATAAATAATATAGGTACGTATCGTTGACCGATCGTAACTCCCAGGAGGGCTAAAGATTAACCTCAAAAAAAGTTGAGCTTGTACCTTTCACAAGGAGATGCAGGTGTATCTATCATTCTATCTCTGCGTGGTATATAATTGAAACACTCTAAGATGCTACGGTTTTAAGGGATCACACTCGGGACGCAAATATCAGGATCAAGAAGACCGTCTGCGCCTGCAGGAGGACTTTCGGTAACACCTGGAATCTGTCTTTTGAGAGCCTTCACTGCATATTCATCTATCGTTAATTATCTTATCGCCTACCAAAGCACCACAGAATGTATGCCAACGGTCCGAATTAGAACCTTGGATCTTTTAAAGTCATTTGAGAATATATCCTTGGTGAACTACAAACTTGTGAGAGTGTCTATGTTAAAATCTACTGGATCTCCCAATGGGAAGTGACTCTATGGCATCTGCAACAGTGACCCATAGGTCGGTCAGAAAAAAGTGGCAGGACTCTATTAGTAAACAGGGAGAGCAATTGGTGTTAGGAGAAGGAACAAACTGCAGACCATGTCATTGGAGAGTGCCTCACCTGTGCTAGGTTCGAAACCCAATTTTTAACAATAAATAATAATTTTTTTTAACTTGGCAATAATATTGTCAAACTTAGCGGTAAATCACAGGAGATTACAAGGATGACGAACTTTAAAGCAGATGAACGGTCTCTTTCCGCTACTTAACGTTATCATACTTCTTGCCCTACTTATGGCATTAAGAATCGCTATATTTTATGCGACTTACGTAAATAATAAGGTATGGCGAATTTGGCAAAATTAGCAATTAACAATAATTTATTTTTCTTATTCAATTACCTTGAAATAAAATTGTTCTATATCGGAGATGGCGCCAATGTACGGTTTGACTAAACGAAGCATTTTTCATGAGAGTAATACAAACTTCAAGGTTGTAAGTTAAATAATTTATATATTATACACATGAGTTTGTCATGTTTTATTATCTCACTCATTTTTTCCAAAAAAACTTCCCTGCAGAGGTACCATATAGGTGGTACTTAACTGGACAGTTTTGTGTACCATTCTTTACAAATGCATTACTTGTCTATAAACCACTCTCTTAAGAGCGTGATGTGCATATAAACTTAATTAATATCCTGTCTATTAAATAATTTTGATTTTAAAAACAAAAACAGTCTTAGCACGCAGCTTTAATTCTATTTTTAACCTACGTTCTCCTGCAGACACAAGATGTAAGAATATCTGAGGATCTGATCTCAATGGTAGTAAGACTAGATACTTTTACTTTTATTGTGCAGTCAGCAGTAACAGCTCATTTACATAAAAGTAAAACTGCTTGCATCAAAATAGGTTTTGTTGACGTCGTCAGCGAAGCTGCTATAAAGGTATTTTGTGATTTAGATAAGGCCTGTGACTGTGTGATTCAGGAAATACTGCTGAGGAAATTGATCAAATACGGTTTTAGAGAGGTTGGCTGAAGTATATATCATAAGTCAATTGATAGTAATTTAACTGTATACGCAGATGATACAACCATCTTGTGGTATAAAACAGAATGGGGTTAGTTCAGTAAAGATATAGCTACGGACCTCCAAAAGATGAAAGCCTGGTATGACACCAAATTGTTAAGTTTCAAGAATTAATTGATTAACTGATATTTATATCTTGCATTTGTGTAAAATACGTATAATAAACAAAAAAATATATAAAAAAATAACAATAATAAAGCTGTGATTGGTGTATTTTTTGACCTTAACAAAGCCTTTGACACTGTGGAGCACAAAATTTTTGGTGGATGTTATAGCGGACGACGACTCATAGGAACGTGTAAAAGTAGATGCAGCAAATAAATTAGCATAAGCTAAAATATGATTTGTTAAAATGTCGCTTGCTTTAAAAAACCAGAAGAGAAGTATCTTATTATATTAATAATATATATAATATTTTTGTGGAATGCTATCATATAAATATCTATAAATTTTGCATTATTTAAGAAAGCTATACAATATATTAAAAAATTGAGGGTACAACATCGGTTATTTTAAGTTCAGAGCTTCAAATAAAGGCATTTTTATTAAATTCTATTCTAAAACTATATTAAGATAAATAGGCAATTCGTCACAGTATATTACCTTAACACAATCGGAACGATTGGTACATACAATGTTCTGTAAACCAAAATTGAACAATATCCGTTTGTATTTTGAAAAAGAGAAACATTGAACCTACATTCTCGCACTTATCCTATTAGTTCCATTACTTGTGAGATTTTCTTATTACAAACATGATCCGTCCGTTTTGTAAAAGGGAACTGGAGACATGCACCTTGCACTTTAACATTTGTTAGAATTTATGCCAATGTTAGACGGGTATAAAGGTGTCATATCCATTCATAATTGTCGGGTATTGTCCTTTTTTTTGTTACAAACGTCAATTTTTCCGTTAAGTTGGCAAATCATCAAGTTTCACATTTTTTGTTCTGTTTTTTTTTTAATCTATTGTAAATTTTTTAATAACTTTTGCATTATCCATATCAATTTGGAATGTTACTTTGTTGAGGAGGATCCTCTTTTTCGGAATGGGTATAATAACTTGATAAGTGCTGGTGCTATTACGCAGGACAGCTTTTTGCCTGCGATAATAGTAGTTCTCACGTTGTACAGAAGAGATGTTTTGATGAACATCTAGTTATAGTTAAGGTTTTCCAAAGAGCTGTTCTGTTGACTGAATCGAATGACTTGATAAGATCTATGAACGGATTATACTTGACAGTTCCATGTCTCTCAAGGGCTATTTTGCTATCAAAATAGATTTCAATTTATTAGTACAAAACTCATGCTACAGATAATTCGTCCTACCGTAAGGATTGATTTAGCCATACTATAATGTCGATATTAATACATAATATTATTTAAACTATGAGTTAGTTTAGTTGGATAAAAGGTAACAAATTAAGCATAATTTTTATAGGATAGTTTCATTAAAACTCAATTGCTCTTCGATCAAAATCTGTTGTTTCCATTATGTAAAGAACGGTCGCTTAAAGATTTAAAGAGGTAACCCCCGTAGTGTAAAACATCATTATTGTAAGCAGCATTAAAAGGTCTATTTAACAGTTGAATTTAAATAAAATTAAATCAGTTGACGTACCAGCGAATAGGGAATTAAAATGTTTGGTAATAGTGAATATTTTATCGACATCATACTGTGGTATGTCAAATGGCTATCCTATTGCGTGATACATCATTTTAAAGAGCATATAATTTACCATTCAAAAATGTAAGTTTATTGGCTCATAAACAGTAAGGGTGTAAAAAGATGTTTAAAAAATAAACAATTTAATCAGTTCACAGAATTTATTTTATTAAGTGCTCAAAATGTGCTTCGTTATTCGTGAGACAATAATAAAGTATGTTTTTATTTTTTATTTTATTTTATTTTATTTTACAATACAAGCCTTACAGGTAAATAAATACCCATCTACAAGGCAGGAAAGACCTTCAAATACATAAATATAACTTATGCTAACTAAGAAAAATGTATATATAACTTGTTACAAAAATCTTCTAAGCTAACTAAAACTAACTAAAAAATTACATCAAAAGTAATAAGAGGCATAGAAAATAAGTAACAAAAACGATCAAAACCTAATGTGCTGACTATAAACCTCAATTTTTATTAACGGAAATGGCTATATTATTTACAAAAAATAGCTTAATACAAACTCAGGTTACTTGTGGCTTAGTGTTCAAGTGAGCGACATAAGGCTTCCTTTGTAATATTGAAAATGTCAAAATGAGCATCATTATTGTAAATACTACACATGGTATAAATTGGTGAAAATTTAAGTAGATTTGTTCTAGGAGTAGGGAGATGAAACGTGGTATGATGTCTATTATTGAGACGAGGCACAAAAAAATATAATTTTGACACTAATGGCGGACTATCGATTAGATAATTAAGTAATTTATGCAATGTCATAAGAGCAGAAAAGGTTCGTCGAGTTTCTAGGGAACAAATATTAAAACGTTGGAGCAGATCATCATGTGGAAAACCCTGAGGTGGGTATACATTATCACACTTAAAACATAAGTATTTTAAAAAGCGCCTTTGCACTTGCTCTAGATTGTTAATGTGTACATTATAAGCCGGCGACCATATCACCGAAGCATATTCCAATCGCGATCGTACATATGCAAAATATAATGCTTTTATGGCATCTGGATTTCTGAAATCCTTAGTGCTTCTATAAATAAATCCATATGATTTTGACGCTTCTGAGACTACTGTGTCAATATGGTATGAGAAAGACAGTTTGGTATCAAAGTACACTCCCAAGTCTTTAAAAGAATTTGTGCGTATTAATGTAGTCGTATTTAAAGCGTAGTTAAATAATAACGGTTTTAATTTGTTGGTATATGTCATAACATTACATTTAGAAACATTCAACTTTAGACCATTTTCTACACACCAAGCATTTACCAAGTCAAGATTATACTGCAATCTATGACAATCTGCGAGATTTCTTATTTTATTATATAACTTGATATCGTCTGCATAAAGTAAAAAATCGCAATCCAATTTATCACCAATATCGTTAATAAAACAGTTAAACAGTAGCGGTCCAAGCACAGATCCCTGCGGGACACCAGAAACTACATCATAGGAGCTTGACCTTTCGCCGTATAACTCCACGTACTGACTTCTACCACATAGATATGAGCGAAACAATTGAAGAGAGACAGCTGAAAATCCAAAATTACTAAGCTTATCAACAATTAAACTATGATTCAATTGATCGAAAGCCTTGCTAAAATCCAGGTATATAACATCCATCTGTTCCCCATTATCAACTGCCTCAGCAATATTCTGAGTTATAAGCAAAAGGTTTGTGCTCGTAGACCTTCCTTTAAAAAATCCGTGCTGTTGGGGAATAATAATATTTTTGGTTAACGGAAAAACTCTATCGTGAATTAAAAATTCAAAAACTTTACAAAAATTGCAAATTATAGATATAGGTCTATAATTACATATATCGGACTTATTACCTTTTTTAAATACAGGACAAACCTTGGAAACTTTCCATAATGCGGGAATAGACCCCGATAAAAGACAGTTGTTAAACAAAACAAGTAAAGGCTTTACAAGTATATGCCTACAGTCCTTAATAATAAATGCAGGAATAAGATCCGGTCCTGTTGTAAATTTAGGTTTTAATTTGTTTAAAGCATTGAGTACTTCGCGTTCTGAAAAACAAGAAATATTTATATTAAGAGAGTTATTTGGGGTATGATGAGAATTAGGGTGTAAATTATTATTTAAAAAAGATCGTTTAAAGTAGTCAGCGAAGGAATTAACTATTTCAAGGGTGCCCTTTATAGGAGTGTCCTTGTAAAACATATCTTTAGGAATATTTCTTGTATTTTTTTTATTCTTTATAAAACTCCAAAATTTGTTAGGATTATTTATGATACTGCTTTCCACATTTGAAACGTATTGATAGTAAGATTTAGATATATCTCTTTTAGATTTATTACGTAACAATTTAAACGTGTTTATATCATCGGTTCCTCCATATTTTTTAAATTTGTTGTAATGAAAACTCTTAAGCTTTATATCCCTTATAATACTATTTGTGAACCAAGGTGGAAAATTTCTCCTAGGTATATTAGGATATTTTGGTACAAAACTGTCTAATTCCTTTAATATTAAATCATAAAAGACCTTAAACTGATGCTCCACAGAAACCGTAGCTTCCATAAATGACCAATCAGTCTTTAAAAAGGCATCATATAAATTAGGAAAATTAGCTTTTTTAAAGTTAAATGCATTTTGTAGGTTAAAAAGTGTCTTACGCTTAAAATTCATAGAGTGGCAATATTTTAACGAAATATCAAGAGCAGGATGGTGAGTATCTTCGGTTAACAACGGATCCAAAGATTTTTCCACTATGCAATTTTCATTATTGTTTATGACCAAATCAAGAATTCTGTTATTTGAATTTTGTATAGAGTTGCTTTGATTGCAATTAAGAAAAGTTATAAAGTCTTGCAGTATTAAAATATGCTTATCTTGAGAATTGTTACAGTTAACGTAATTAGGTAGATTAAAATCACCCAATATGCAAATATTATTACCAAAAATGCAGTCAAGGGATGTTAGACACTCAAACAGATTTTCCAAAGTTTCAGGAGATACTGGAGGAGGAAGATATACAGCAAAAACTAAAATTGACGAGAAATCTAATACAATCTTAACACCAACAATATCTATACCGGGCTTAAGATCAACACTTTGATTTACATCTATTTTAAAAGCATTAAGCTTTTTATTAACGGCTATCAGACAGCCCCCACCTCGTGATTTTCCCGCATTTAGAAAATCTCTATCGGCTCGAAAGACATTGTACACAGCCGCAACCACCTCACCATCAGATATTGACGAATCGAGCCATGTCTCAGTAAGCGCCATTAGATCATACCAACACGCAGAGGTGCTATTTAATAAATCTGCAGTCTTTGTTCTCAAGCCACGTACGTTCTGATAATAGATCAAAAAGCGCTTACTAAGTCCGGTACTCGGTGCAGTATAATAATTTTGGTTGCTCGCAGTAGGCGCCATCAATACGGGCGGGGTCAATGCAGGAGCATAGTTCAAAATCGTTAGATGGGCAGGTACAGAAGCAGCACCTTGACCTATGAAATTATCGATTAATTGCTATTGGCCGAGAATATTTGCCCGTAGTTTTGCACACGCATTCTTGAAAACCGAACATACCGATATATCCCAAGCAGCATGATCCGATTTGACAGTGTTGCCACGATTATGAGAATTATGATAAATACAATTAGAACATTTTAATGTGGAAGATTTGCATTCTTTTACTGAGTGATTTTCACTACATCTGGGACAAATTTGAGTTTTAATGCAATTTTTTGAAGAATGGTTAAATTCATTACAGTTAAAGCAGCGATTTACTTCAACACCATCAAATACAGAGCACGCATCATATCCCACAAAAACAGTGCCCACCTTTATGATCCTCTCATATGTCGCTCTATCTAATTGAACAACAGCCTGAAATACCTTGTCACTTTTTTTTGTCGTACATATTTTAAAAACATTACATATGGATTCAGAAAAAAATACATCTTTATTTATTTGTTTAATTAAATTAAGAAATTCGTCATTATTATAATTTTCCCTAAAACCTACTATACGAACCCTAGGACTAATTCCGTGAAGCTCCTTAATTTCATAGGAATCAGCTAACTTTTCTTGAGCCATCTCTCTAAACTTTTTGTTTTCTTCCTGACTTTTACAGCCTACGACAATGGAACCATTTTTAACCGCTTTTACTTTGGTTAACTGTAAATTCAATTCCGATGGGTTAATTCGATGGGTTATATCTTCCTTGGTCTTTTCAGTGGTCTGGGCTTGGTTCTTTGGCACTACCAAGACAGCAGGTTGAGTGTTATTTTTTGCTATACTTGAATAGCTCACCGGTGCAGTAGTCGCCGACTTGACACTTAAGATCTTCTCAGAGATTACAGTAACTAAATCAGATTTTAGGGATTCAAAAGCAGCAGTAATAGAAGCCAGTGATGATTGTACATGCTCATTTACGAGAAGTTTTAAACGTGATTGGTCAATGGAAATACATTTTGAAACACATTCATCACACTTCCAGGATAAACCTCTTACTTCAGAAATCAAATTGGCAACATCGACGGACTTGTGAACGCAGTTGATATGCGAAGCGTTTTTACATTCACTACATGGCAGTTTTTTTCGTGATGGTATAGATTCCTCACAAAAAACACATATAGACATATTTGGTCTATTGTTTGCACTTAAATCACTCTTTTAACACATTTACTGTTCACTAATCAAGTAACAACATATGGCGTTGGATTGGCAGTCTTACAAAGCACTACTAGTGAAAATTTCTTATTTCTGCTATTAATCTTAACACACTAAAACTGTGAGCAATTACGGAGCGAAACGACAATGCTGCCGGTCGATACGGTGTAATGTTTTGAAATTCCTAGAAATTATTCGATCTTTTAAATCAATAATATTTTCAGGTGGGGTTTTATAAACTTTGCTTTTTATATACCCCAAAAAAAAATCTAGTGGTGTTAGGTCTGGCGACCCTGCAGGCCATTCAATTGCACCACGCGTCAGAATGACATTTTTATCAATAATAATTAACTGGTTTTTGAACGTATTAAAAGTGCTAGTTACTGCAAAATTATTTTTGTACATATTGGGTACTGCAAAAAATACTAGTAAAATAAATACGCCAAATATTGTACTGCAAAAAATTTTGGAAAGAATTTCAAAATAGGATTAGTTATTTTCTCGCAAATAATAAATACATATTTAAAAAAAAATATTTGGACTCGATGAACTGCTTATTACCACCATACATTTAAAATTATAGACAGGGTGTTTCAGAACTATGGGATCAAACTTCTGGGGGTTGTTCAGTGCAACAGAAGAATCTATTTGAGTATAGGAACCCATGTCCGGAAATGCGTCACTACGCCACTATGGCCCTAAGACGCGTTAAAATTTATAAAAAACATTAATTACCTAAATAGGATCTGCTGCATTTATTTTTACCTTTTGTACATGACACCATAACAACAATTGTTTAAAATCAATGCTTATCAATGTCAATTCTCAATGTCATGTTTAAAAATTTTATAGCTTACAATTTTTAAACATTTATTGCTAATGGAAATCTTTACCAATCAAGAATTGGCATTTGGCGTGCTTCAGCGAGTTGCCGATGAATCATCAAATAGCACACGTGACGTCGCTAAGAATATGAATACGAGTAACGCTTCTGTCTGGCGGGTACTACACGAGCAACAACTCCATCCTTACCACTTCCAGAAAGTTCAAGGTATGACTGCAGCCGATTATCATCCTAGAGTTCAATTTTATCGATGGCTTCTGAATCACATCATTGCACAACCAAATTTTTTACGATATGTTTTGTGGGTCGATGAAACCTCTTTCACAAGAGACGGTATTTTTAATAGTAGAAATAGCCATGTTTGGGACGAAGAAAATCCTTATGCAATTTTTCCAAGAAAACATCAGAATCGTTGGTCTGTCAACGTATGGGCAGGCATTGTTGATGATTATTTAATTGGGCCATACCTTCTACCGGAACGGTTTACAGGACCTATTTATCTGCGTTTCTTGGAGGAAGTTCTCCTAGAACTCCACTCCAATGTCTCCAATGTTCCACTAAACGTTAGACAGCAAATGTGGTTTCAGCATGATGGAGCGCCAGCTCACTTTGCTGTACAAGTACGCGAGTATTTGACTCAGCGGTTTGGGCACCGTTGGATTGCCAGAGGTGGAGCAGTTTCTTGGCCTCCTAGGTCACCCGATTTAACGTCGCTCGATTTTTTCTTGTGGGGACATATAAAGTCTTTAGTCTACGAAACTCCAGTAGAATCAGAGCTAGACTTGGACGAATAACAGCAGCATTTGAAATCATTCAAAACGAGGATCAAATTTTTAGTGTAGTCCGCCGAAATCATGTGCGGCGTTTAAATCGGTGTATTGAGGTTGGAGGAAGACATTTTGAACAATTGTTGTGATAAGGTAAAAATAAATGCATCAGATCATATTTAGGTAAATAATATTTTTTCTAAATTTAAACGTGTCTTAGGGCCGTAGTGGCGTAGTGACACATTTCCGGACATAGGTTCCTATACTCAAATGGATTCTACTGTTGCACTAAACAACCCCTAAAAGTTTGATCCCATAGTTCTGAAACACCCTGTATACATTGAAAATTATCGTAGCATATGTATACAATCTGCAATACCTAAGCTCTTTGACTGTCTCATAGTGAAGCAACTTTCTTGGCAATTCGTTTGCCAGCAATTGTAATTCTGATCACAACATGGATTTCATAGTAAAATCTCCACGCAACATACTTGGTTTACTATCAGTCATACTAAATCAAATGAAAGAATATAAACGGGTAGATGCGGTATACACAGACTTTTCCAAACATTATGATCGGGTTGAGTGGATTAAAAACTCCTCATTTGGACGTAGTCAAAGGTTGTTATCTGTCTGACAGTATCTGGAGTCCCTCAGGATGGCCATACTTCTCCACTTCTTTTCTGAATTTTCGCTAATTATGACAATTCCGATTTTCGAAATAGCAAATGTTTAATTTTAGCAGAAGACTTAAAGTTTTGGAGACCTCTAAATAGCATAAAGACCATATATAAATGCAAGTAAATGTAGTTTTATAAGTTTTTCTCGCTTAATAGGTTATACCATTTGGTTGCCATCCTTTGAGATATTTTTCTTCTGTTCGGCATTTCGACGTCATTTGAGATGAGAAGCTCACATTTGTTGATCATATAAACACTGTTTCAATAAAGGCATCTAAACTTTTGTCAAGTGTAAATATTTTTTAAAAGATTGATTTGTTGTTGTTTGGTTGGAACGGTTTTGGAATACAGTTCAGTTTCTTGTTCGTCCTATTGCCAGAGTCATGTTGGTTCTTGGAGAGAATCCAACATAAATTTTTGAGGAATTGTGCATACTCACACTATCTGAAAATCATGATTATTCTGCTACAACTGCCCCTACCGACACTTAAGTCTTGCCGTGCTATGTCAGGATCTGTCTTTATTTACAAAGTCATAAATGGATTTATCGATTGCCTAGATCTTTTGAAGCCGATTAACTTTAATGCACTCATCAAATTTTATTATACCACAGTATTTCCCATATTCCTTTCCACAGAACAAGCTATAGTATTCACACCCCATTAGAGAAAAACACGAGGCTAGTAAATACATACAATTTTGATATATTTAATATTACTTTAACTCGTTTTAAAGAATCCCTGGCTTTGTGATATATGTTGTTAATTTTATCTTGGTTTGGCTTAGTTTTTTGTTGCATTTTATTGTATTTTACTTTTACAATTTAATTTTGGGTATCTTGATAATATGTTTGTAAGTAATTTTATTAATTTTTAAGTTTGAAAAACCTAGCTTTTTTTGAATGAATTTCATTAAAACTATTCATGGACTTATCCCGTGTAAATCCCATAAAAAAAAATATATTTAAATGATTTCAACATACCGAAATTCAAGAACTGACAACAACTTTAAAACAACAACTCTTCACAACAAAACACCGAAAATAAGAATATACCGCAAAACGCACTGCACTACCATACACACATATGTGTTTCGCGAATTACTGAAAAGTAACGAAAAGAAATAGAAAATTTTAAGAAGCTTCACACTCCGATAACTTCACGATTGCGACGCGGATGGCGATGGAAACCTAACGAATTGTTTTTAATATACTGTTAGAAAACCGAAACATGGTATAATTATGTCATTCTTGTTGTAGTGACACATCATATTTTCTTTTGTTGCTTTAAACAATATTAAAATAATTAAATTATGACATTTTTTAATACCAAAGATATTACTATTTTATGTAGAATAACATTTAAAAGTCACCAAAATCCTTGATGCGGTTTTCGCAATCAAATTAAGTCTTGCATCAAAAATAGATGACATGTAAGAATAAACATAAAAGCAATCTCAAGAGCAGATAATTCGAACAGTGTATAAATTTCAAGTCAAAGTCGAAATATGGTTTATTAGTTATAACAAAAAATTGTTGTTAACAAAGCTGGAAAATAATTTAAATTACGATTTAAATCGATTAATATGTTACATGGAGCAAAACAAATTTTAAGTACCTACAACATAGTATTTATATAACATAATAGAATATACCATATAATTCAATCTTTACTCTTGGACTATATGTGTGATCATAGTCCAAGTATACGAGAAATAACACAATAATTACATCTATCTTTGCAATATTTAAATACAATGCAACCTTTGCTCATAGTCCAGGTGTGCCAGTAATAAGAAAAAAATTAATATCCTTAAATTTATTGGTAATAATTCAACCTTTACCCTTGGACTATATATGTAGGTTCATAGTTAAAGTACGCCCAAAATTACATCCATGATTTTCTTTGAAATAATTGAATACAATTCAACTTTTGCTTTTGACAAAATAGGACCCTGTACAATTTTTTTAAGCTTGAGGCTCTAAGAAATTATACAATAAAAACCTTGACATAACTATATTGTCTTCAATTTTAATTCTTTCTTTTTTACTATTTAATTTAATGAACACTTTTTTAATTTTAAAGACATTTTCCAATTTTTTTATTTGATCAAAAATCAAATAATCAACAGATTATCCTTTTATACAGGGTGATTTTCAACCTATGCGCATAAACTTGGAAAATGATAGCTGATGAGTAATAATGAGTAATAATGAAAAAAAAATGTAGTAAAATATTTTTAGGTTTGGAGATGACCATATTTTTTAAAATAAAAAACGTGTATTTTTTAACGTGTTTAATTTAAACTAATTTAAAGCAACTGTTCGAAGTTGTTTCCATTATTTTCGATACAGACTTGAGCTCGTAAATGTTGTCGCACTGGTCGTGAAAAATGTGGTGGAGCACCATCATGAAGAAACCACATGTTCTGCCTAATGTTGAGATTCACATTTTCAAGGAGCACTGGTAAATTGTTGCGCAAAAATTCTAAATACCGAGCACCAGTCAAACGATTTTCCACAATAAAAGGTCCGATGAGCATCCCGTTCAGAATTCCAGCCCATACATTTACAGAAAAACGTTGTTGAAAGTATGTTCTCCGTGTAAAATGCGGATTTTCCAAAGCCCAGTAATTAGTGTTATGAAAGTTGAAAATTCCATTGCGCGTAAAATTTGCCTCATCCGTAACTAAAATGTTTATGGTAAAGTTTGGGCTTAACTGCTGGTGATGTAACAACCACTCACAAAAGTGTACTCGAAGCGGCAAATCTCTTGGAAGTAGGGCTTGTACCCTCTGCACATGAAACGGGTACAGCAACTCGTGCCTTAAAATTTGCCAACTTGTAGATTGCGATTTTCCAAATCGCGCTGTAATTATCCTAGTGCTAATTCCAGGTTGTTCTTCGATAACTCCTAAAATATCCTCCTCCAGATTTAGAGTGTGCCTATGTCTAATAGCTCCTCCATCTTGTCCAGGCCGCGGCCGCAAATTGCCAGTTTCTCTACCCCGCTGAATAACACGTAAGAAAGCCCCACGTCTCGGGTGATATCTTCGGGGAAAACTTTGGGCATACAGATCAGCCATATGATAAACCAAAACCATGTCGACAAGTTCTTCGTTTGTAAAAATGTGCGCCATTACATTTGACGCTTTTATTTTGTTCGTGTGAAAATAACGATCGAAAACGATCACAGCCACCAACAAACTAAGTACTGCTAAAGATTCCAAACAACAAATTCCAAACATTATGACTTGTTTACTATCAGTTATTAATAAACAAAATAAGTTCGTCTGATACACGTTCTATTGACATTTGTTTAACTTTATTTCGGCAACCAAAAATATTTTACTACATTTTTTTCTCATTATTACTCATTATTGATCTTCATCTACCATTTCCCAAGTTTATGCGCATAGGTTGAAAGTCACCCTGTATATCAACTTGTGATCGTTGGCGAACTGCATCATGTTATAATAATAAAACCATTTAAAAAAAACACTACATTTTATTGGTAACTTCTGTTCTACAATTAACTAAAAATTATTTATATGGATCCATATACTACACTTTATTTAGTGCAAAAACTACCCTACTCAGTCAGGTTAAATCGTCCAGGTACCAGGTTTTTTCTTAGCAGCTGCACGATGCGATTTTAGGAAATACATTATGATATTATATGCTGATTGATAAATCATTTTCATCAGCTTCAACTGGCCTTAATTTGATCAAGGAAGTAGAGCTGACTGTTTTTAAGCTTAGGTTATCTGGAAAGTGACAAAGAATTATATTACAAATAAAACAGTGACGTGTATGTACCTAGTGGCTAAGTGGTGTAAGTAGATGTGTTAAGAGAAGTGGAGAAAAACAAGCAATTTTTATTTTAAGACTCAGTGTTTAACAGTGTATGTTTTTTAATGTATTAATTTCATGTTAATATCCCAAACAAATTTTTTTTGAGGCTTGTAAAGGAGCTTAACTCACTATATCCCTAATAAATTTTTATACCCTAAAAATTACTCTCTTTTATCCTATGTTTAAACATACCTTATTATCACATTGCTAAGTATGAATTTTTAAACAAAAAAAAACTATAGCAAAGCCAACAATAAAAACGTTACAGCAGCCACAATCAGAAGCATGGTGGAGAACTTTTGGTTAACAGCGAATAATTAATGCAATACTAAAACCGATATTTCATGAATAATTGTATTTATAGGTAACTAAATAATTCTATAATAATAAAAATAAACTCGTTGGCTGACTGTGGTAAATGGTAATTGTGCATGGCCATGGGTGTTACGAAGGTCTAAATTTATAGCATGGGCGAACGGTAGTTGTTATAGTTAAAGAACATTTAATCTTGCAACTGATTTTTTTTTAAATATTTATTTATGTAGTAAGTAGTAGTTAGTACCTCAAGGTACTAATAAAGGAAATATTAGAAATATTAGAAAAAAATATATTAAAGTCTAATCTGGATGAAATTGCATGAGTGGGAGTCAAAATATTGAGTAAGATGCCGAATAATTTTAATTTTTTTTAAACGTCGTTTTCCAGAATTTGACATAAAATTAAAAAAAAAAAAATTAACAGCTGTAATTTTTGATATAAAGTTATTTTTTATTAATGAAATCCTTGACCGATTAATTGATTGTTTAAATTTCTTTAATTTGTATAGAATAATATAAAGGTGTAACTAAATAAGTAGAGCTGTATATTTAATTAAATATATAAATCGTACGTAATTGGATTAATATGTCTAATATATTATACAGTGCATCCCAAAACTTATGTCTACTAGTAAATTCATTTAAAATTCAGGGGTGTGTGTGAAAAAAAAAAACGCTCGAACCCGTCGATTTTTATGTCAAGTCGCGCATTTTTGTACGTGAAGTTTGTGTATACAGGGTTGCTCAAAAATAAATTACGACCATCAACTTCATTTTTTCAAATGAAAGCACCTTTTTTTATTTCACCTTTGAATTTGTCAACAGTTATCGAAAAAAAGACGATTCATGTAACGAATAAAAAAAAAACAAAAATTAAGTTAAATGTTTAAAATGGTTGTCATTCACGGCTTGACAATATCCAAGGCGATCAATAAAGTCTCGTTGCACATTTTCAATCATTTCCGGAGTTATGGCGCGCACTTCTCTGCGAATTCTCTCTTTCAAGTCGTCTAGATTATTTGGCCTATTAACAAATACCTTCGACTTGAGGTATCCCCACAAAAAAAGTCCATTGGTGTTAGGTCAGGGGACCTAGCAGGCCATTCGATGGGTCCTCTCCTTCCCGTCCACCGATTGGGAAAGGTTTCATCCAAAAATGTACGCACAATGGCAGCATAATGCACGCAAAATTCAAAAATGAAATAATAAAAGGTGCTTTCATTTGAAAAAATTAAGTTGATGGTAGTAATTTATTTTTGAGCAACCCTGCATATACAAACTTCACGTACAAAAATGCGCAACTTGAAATAAAAATCGACGGGTCCGAACGTTTTTATTTCAAACACACCCCCGAATTTAAAATGAATTTAGACATAACTTTTGGGATGCATTGTATATGTTATATATGTGTGGTATACTATACTGTCTATCTTTCAACATTTTAATGCGAATTTTTACACGCGCCATAATTCTACCGTTGATTATCACACTTAACTTTTAATTCTTTTTATGTTCCTAATTTAAATATAAATATATCGAATCATTAATAAGCATTTTTAGGCATTGCCTGATTTATTTTCCTTGTATATGATCTATATCATATTTAAAAGCCTCGGCAACAATACAATTATAATTTAATTTCTCTCTTAATGACTTCATTCATTTTAATCACTGGTGCACTACGCGCATGTAATACCTTAAGTTTCTTTAATCGCAACAATGGCTGTTACATAAAGCGAAAGGTCCTGGAAGCACACCTTTCAATAATATTATGAGTGTAGTTTATTTAAATAATGTTTTATTTATTGTTAATATCAAAAAACTGATTAAGTTTAATTTTAGTCTTACTAAAACTTCATTTTAAAATTTTTTATCCCAGTGATCTCGAATGAACGTGACGTGTTACGATAAATAAATCACATAACTTGTTACCTAAATCTTTATGGTAATAATAATCGGTTATGCTAGCTAACAATTACTTTTCATTATTAAATAATAATTTTAAGTGTGTTAATTACTGTTTTTAGTCACGGAGTTAATTCATTTACAATATTTTAGTTTAGAAGTCTTAGATATATACATAAAGATTCAAATAAATTAGCTATTTGTTTATAACTGTATTATGTAGTATAAAAATGAAACGGATGAGTCGTATGTACTAAACAAATCATATTTCTGTACCCTAACTCATCAGAATTAAAAGATTTCGCGAAAAGAATCCAGGCAAGCGCATTAGGAACTCCAGAGGTTAGCTAGAATTCAAACTCCTGTAACTCTTAAACCATTTCTCCTATTAAGGAGTTTTATTCCAATTTCGATAGATGCTAAAAAGATCTACAACTTTTATTATTACAGCAGTTTTCCTAGAATCAATCCTAAATAAAATATGGCTATTTTTCAGTTTAAGTCCAGCCCACGACAGACAACTTTCATAGAAGTTGTGTATCTCGTTTGCTATTTTATTTAGAACTTTTTGAAATTTGAAAAGGCTCTCAATGAAAGAATAAGAAACCTTTAATAAAAGAAAATATATCTTCGTTGCAATTTAAATGTCTAAATGATAAGTTGGCTAATGATACTGTAGCACTACCAAAAGATAAAGTGTCAACTATTTTAGACAAAAACAAAAAATGCGCAGCAGTGTTTGTTGACTTGGCAAAGGCTTTTGATACTATAAATTATGATGTCATATGCAGATGTTCTACAAGTAGTGCTCTACAGTACTTTAATTAACTTCTTCAAAAAAAAAATCGATTGATTTTCAACAGTCATAGCACGGTTTGAATGTAATCTCTGACCATAAATAAACAAAAAATTGTATATTTCCCATTTTCTTTATATAAGGATATACTCCCAAAGTAGAAACTGTGATGTAGAGAGTCTGTGAAGTTAAAATGTGCCGATCGTGCAAAACACCTGTAATTTTGCTCTCCTGTATTACTTCTATTTTCGTTTACAATATGTCTCTTTCCCAATAAAATACCCTGTACATGAAAGAATTTTTCTACTTTATATTCGAAAAAATTGCAATTGAAAAAACTATATAAAAATTAAAAGTAGGTTTGCCTTGAAGAAAGTAGTTACTTGTATAAAAGTGAATATGACTATATAACAGTTTAAATGATGTAATTGACGTGAAGTATATGGCACTGGTCATTGACAACACATAGCAAAAAAGTAATTTACATATACATTAGATTTATTGCAACGAAAAAAATAAAAGAATAATAAGTTGCCCATATTTATGATCTCCAGAGGTTGCGGTACTAGTGTGGACGGGTGACACGAGTACTGAACAAAAAAACGTACTTAAGGTGCAGTATTGCATTACTTTTTTGCTCTTATGTTAAAATATGCATTTTGAAATATTAGCAGAATTCAACATAGAAATTAATTTTAAATAGAAAAACAAAGTCATCATACAATTAAGAAATAAATGATATTGTAATAATAAATTAGATATCAATGAATAGTAATAAAAATCAGAAAAACTGCAATGATCCTTTATCAAGAAAATATTTATCTCACCTTGTTGTACTATCACGAGAATGAAAATAGATACTTTTTGGCTACAATCAGCTTATGGTCCAATTATAGACTCAAACCAAGAATATATTATGTGTCTTTTGACTTGGAATTTAAAATAATTAAAAATTATGTAAAACCTTTAAAGTGCATCCGTCTTATTAAAATATAATATTATCCAGCCTTTAAACGTAGAAAACAGCCCCAGAACTGCTTTAATGCATTTCTCCGCCTTTTAATTAGTCTTGGAGAATTACAAAAGAAGTTCTATTATGTAGGCTGATTCCACCCCTTCTCCTAGTACGGATCATAGCTCATTTTAACTCAACTTCCACTGCCATTTTTCTGTTTGACGTTATTGTTCGTTTAATATAAAAGAGTTTGTCCTGACTGACTGACTCATTATCGCAGAGCCCAAACTACAATAGCTAGAAACGTGAAATTTTGCCAACGGGTTCCTTTTATAATGTAGGCACCGGATAAGAACGGATTTTTCGAAATTCCACCGATAAGGGGTAAAAAATGGAAAAATTGTTACCCGTGACCTCGAGAACTAAGGAGGCGTGGTTTGAACGGAGGCTGCACGCACCAACGAATCGCAGGCATCAACTTAAGAAAAAAAAATTAACTGCAACAATGTTTTTTTATAATGTAGGCCCCGGATACGAACGAACTTTTTGAAATTCCACCGATAAGGGGTGTTAGCGATATGATAAATATCGCATAGCGGCATAAAACTGATTAATAAATACGATTGAAAAAGTGACTCTGTATTATTTATATTTTGGTAGACATAACAACAAGGCAGGTCCATGCGAGAGTGATACCCGAGAGGTGACTCGACTCAGTCTTACCGCTCGCTCTGCATCTAACGAATCATTTTTAAGATTATTTATGTCTTGATTTTATAATAATTATATTATATTAGTCGCGCTCCTTGACCTCAAGAAAAACGGCGTGGCAATTGTGGGTTGCATGTACTATCAATGAGGCGAGGCTTCGGATTTTATTTTTGTGTATTGTGGGTTGCATTTACTATTATTGGAGGCCTTCTTCGACTTTTCTTTTATTTTCACGCGAGCAACGCCGCGGGCATTCATGTCTATTGTAAATGTTAACAATTACTCCTATGAATCAAAAGGTCTGATTATTTTTAGTTGAAAACTCACTCTCCAGATCTATCTACATAATAAGCACTTAATATAAATAAGAAACAAGTTATTAATTGTTGAACAATTTCTTTCCAAACTTTTCAAACAAACTTAAAATAATCAAAATCAATTAAAAAACAAAGAAGTTATAGTCGTTCTTGCCTCTTGGACACATTGATCTTTGCTTAGTTCGTATCTGTAAATAAAATTATCTATAATTGTAGTATTTCTGGACGGACTAATCTCAAACAAAAAACCGTAGAAGAGAAGACAATTACTCTATTGAGAGAGGAGAATACTGAAACTTAAAAATAATGAAAACTGGTTGAGAAACAAGAAACTTATAGTCATTTTTGTCTTTAGGACACCTTGGTTTTTGATTAGTTGAAATGTATATACCAAATTATCTGTAACTCTGGTATTTCTAGACCGATTGAGCTCAAACAAAAAATGCCTTGAAAAGAAATAGTATATTGTATACCTAGTAGGAAAAGCTTAACATTCCCGGGCGATCGTAAAAATTGCCAGTCGAGGCGCAAGCCGAGACTGGCAATACCGAGTCCGGGAATGTGGCTTTTCCTACGAGGTCTACAAACTATTTTTCCGAAAATCGGGAATCAATAAAATTACGGTAAATTATTACTAATCATGTTAAAAATTTTAAATCAACATTATTATTTTTCCCTTAAATAAAAGAAGCCATGAAACATTGTTTTGTAACTACGGAAACGAAGTACATAATTTTAAATTGTCAAACTTGACGAGTGAAAAGTTTATTTGTGGCGTCTTTCCAAAGTGTTGATTTTTTAACGTTTTAAAAAGCCAAAGTAACGTGTAAAATGATGAGTGATGATGACTGTTCCATTTCTGAAACCCTCCCAGAACTCACGGAGGCAATGAATGCTGCATCATTGGAATTGTTACCAATAAAATCTAGAAATAAGTATAACTATGCATACAACCGCTTCATGGACTACCGTATGAATAAAAATGTAACTTCTTTCTCGGAAAATGTTGTAATGGCATACTTCTTGGAGCTTGGTTCCAAGATGAATTCTTTAACTTTATGGGCCAATTATTCAATGCTGAAGGCAACCCTTGCAATTAGAGATGATGTGGATATATTTGAATATTCAAAACTTCGGGCATTCCTGAAACAACAAGCACATGCCTATACGCCAAAAAAATCCAAGATTTTAACTAAAGAAGAAATAAACAAATTTATTCAGGAAGCTCCAGACAAGGAATATTTAATGATTAAGGTAACTTACAAAACTTCAAATTATATTTGGATTCTTTACATGCTTATTTATTGTTGTAGGTAGCTGTAATATTTGGAATTTCCGGAGCTTGCAGAATGGACCAGCTGGTTAAAATGATTGTACAAGATATACAAGACCTACTATCTAAACTTTTAGTTACCATACCGGATTCAAAAACCAATACATCAAGATCATTTATAGTAATAGTTATTGTCATACAAATAAAATTATTAGTTTGGAAAATATTCAACAAAATAATGCTATTAGTTCCGAAGTTCTTCCAGTTTTCAATACAGTACTAATTGTCAAATTACAGTAAATATAACAAATAATAAGTAATAATTTTAAAATATAATGTTAACCTTGTTTGTGCTGAAAGTTTTAAAAATAAAATTGTTTAGGAAAAAGCCTGTTCGCATTTATGTTCTAAAGTTTACTGTATGGAAATAACATTTCCTTACAGTACAGAAATTAATATTTCCTTACTGTTATTTTCGGTTGCCAGGCAACAATCAAGTTGGAGGAAATATTGACTTTTTCTTTCAAATATGTTGTCAAAAATGTTATTATTTCTTATCGATTTTCGGAAAATATTTATTCTTTACAGGAAAAAAAATCTGTCTTTCAGAGAACTTTAAATAATCTAAATCGGATAAAAAACAAAAAAGTTATAAACGTTCTTCTCCCTTGGACACCAATTTTATCTAATTAATATCCAAAATTATCTAAAATAAAATATAATAAATAAAATATATATAATTTTATATTTCTGGTATTTCTGGACCGATTAACCTAAAAAAAACCCTGAAAGAGAACATATTAGCCCTTTCCAGGAAACTTTAAATAGTAAAAATCGGTCGAGAAATAAGGAAGTTTTAGTCGTTTTTTTCTTCGGGACACATTGGTTTTTGCTTATTTGATATTTATATACAAAATACTCTGTAACTCTGGTATTTCTAGAGCGATTAAGCGATCAAACAAAGAATGCCTTGGGGAGAAAATATGTATTTTTTAAAGGGAAGAAAAATCTGTTTTCCAGGAAAGTTTAAGTAATAAAAATTGGTTAAAAAACAAGGAAGTTATAGTTGTTTTTGTTTCCTGTGTAGAGTGGCTTTTGCATAGTTGATATTTGTACACAATTCATTTAAAAAATCATTTAAAACTCTGGTATTTCTAGATCGTTAGGGCTCAAACAAAGCAGGAAGAGAAAATTAGGGACGTCTATACTTGGTTGACTGAAGATGGCTGAATTCTGTAAAAGGCAGATTACTTCTAAGAATTTTCTAATTATTACTTCGGTCCAATGGATGTACGCCTTTCATTAAGCATATTTCGCTATTGCTGACTTAGCTACTTCTCCTGTTCTTGTCCTCAGTTTCATTTTTTTTTTCTTGTTCTCAGTTCCTTGTTCCAAGTTTCCTCAGTTTCAAAGGCTGTTTGCTTTCAGCATTTTGAAAGTTGGAAAAGACTGTTGAACTGTTGCTGAAAATCTCTGTATTTAAAAAATGATGAAAGCCAAAAAAGTGCGACTTTTCGCTTTTGTTTTGGCGTTCCTTACATGACCAAGGATTCACAGTTAACAATTACTTCTATAAATATGCACTAAAAAATCATGCAGGTTTATTTTATTTAGTAAATAATTCACTTTCTAGATCAATCTGCATAATAAATATTTAATACAAATAAGAAAACATAATTTTTGGTTGTACAGCCATTGGCTGGTGTATGTGGGTCTAAAGAATCCTTTATTTTGTAAAAGGCAGATTTCTTGTAGGAATTTCCTCGTTTCTCAGTATTGCTTCAATCCAGTGAATGTAGGCCCTTGACCCTTGACCAGGATAGTCTGCAATACCTGATTTAGATACTTCTCCTGTTAGTCCAGGCTCCTTCGTTTTCAGTTTCAACGAATGATTTTTATGTCTATATAGGAAACATAATATCCACACTCAAAGAAAATTTCGGTAAATGTAGTCTATCAGGTTTGCTCTTTGATACTGCTCCTTTGATTAAAGATAATGATGTGGTATTTTCTTGTGATATCTTCTTCGATGTATTTAAGGATTATGAGAAGTCTTGCAGATTCGTCCATGTGCTTTTTCAAAATTTTTTCTAATCTTAGCCCTCTGAGTAGAGGCCGAATAGAGGCTTTAATAAACTTTTCGAAAAGAAAAATCATTCTGCTGCAAACCCCTACTTATTTTTTCTACTTCAACTCAAAAGCCCGCTGATTCCCTCTGAGGTAGTAGTGTTCTGATAATCCCACTTTGGTAGATAATTGAAGTCATAATGTGGACAGCAAATGTAAAATAACATTCCGTTGTGAGTAATCGCAATCATATTTAAATAAGAAAGAGTTGATTGATCTTTCATTTAATTTGATATAAAATTATAGAGATGAACATTATAGCGAAATCTGAAAAAGGACTCCTATATACCTTTATACTGATTCGAATAAATGGATTGGTAGAAGAGAAGTACTATCTTGTACGAATAGCGTCCAAATTACCATATTGAGTTTGTTATTGGTGAAATACAACCTGCAGACGATCACTTTAAGAGATTAATATTTAATGCGTTTGTATGAAACGATGATGAACAAAGTGAAGCAAAATCTTCTAAAGAGTAAGTCAATTTAAAAAAAAAGGAATTTTTTGATATTTTATGACCTTATTTTATGGAAAGACAGCATCAAGTTTAGAAGCACAGGTACTGTCAAAGACTTACCTGATAAAGAAGTTCGTCAGGACGGAAAATACATAAATTATTAAAGGATAGAAACCCTCTGACGTACTTTATTTCCTTAGAGTATTACACCCTTGACATTCGCTTTTATTTTCGGTTAGAACAGCCTATTTGATACTTGCTTTAGGTAGAGAACAAATATGGTGTTACAATTGTCAAATATTTCCCCACAGTTACTGTTATGAAGAATGAATAAAACCATCTAAGTATACTTTCTGTATCATAATTTCATCTATTTAGCCAAAAGTAAAAAAAACAAAAATAATTAATTTAACAAGTTAGATAAAAAATCATCAAAACAACATTATTTGTTATTTAACAAAAATATGTGACTTTGAAACATTTTGTACTAACTTGTTTTGCGTTTTATGGTCAACTTCTTAACCGAGAATAGCTCCGTGACCAACGAGACCATGGCCAACGAGACCATGACCAACAACGACTCCTGGTGCGACACCGACGGCAGCTACGGCAGGGGTGGCAATGACGGCACCTGGAGCTAAGATAGCGCCATGGCCGATAAGTCCAGCGTAGGCAGCGCTGATGGCGAAGAGAGCTACGAGGGCGAATACCAAGTATTTCATCTTGAAGGTTTCAAAGGATTGCTTCTACGGTGGAGAAGGACTAAGTTGCGATACAAAATTCTATTTGTATATGATTTACTGAACATATGATCGAGGCTTTTATACTTCTTGGAAACACTATCCTTAGTATGAAAAAAGTCTAATTGCAATTCTTTTTGTTATTTCATCAGACGTGTGCGTAACCAGATACTTGCCTATTGTAGTAGTAAGCGATCAGGCTTGTTAAGAATATTTAATTAAGTAATAAATATGTTTTTTTTTCAAGAAAATGAAATAAGACAGCATGTATTATTTTATTGTCATTGCAATAAAAGTTAGTTACATCCTAGGTGCGAAATACTTGGTTGTCAGGTTTGGCGTTTGGCAAGTAGAAACGTGATAAGATGCATATGATCCCAAGTGTCATGTGTCATTTACAAAAAACAAATGTGAAATTGTCAATTTTAATCAGCGTTCCCATTTCGGAGAAGAATATTTAATAAGGCAAATTTTGATGCATTTGCATACGCACAAAACCTTCATTTTTGTCGAAGCTGTGTAAGTACACAATGAGGTCATGAATGTATATCAAAGCTGGCCGATTGTAAATAATTTCCAACGTACTCTTTGCAAAAAGTCCATCAAACCTATTATTGAGATGAAGCCAATAACTTGTTAGAGAGTATTTCTTATAATTCAAGATTAAAGAAGCCATTGCATGTTTAAAGAGCCATAAGTCTTTCAGATCTGATTGTATTCCTCTTAAACTGCTTGAAGCTTTGTCTGGATGTTCCTTGAACACCTTGCTTTTTGCCATATTCATGGATCCTGGCTATTTAATTCATCAAATAGCCAGTAATAATTCTTCCTCTATATACCCTCCCAAGGTGGTGACATTGGCATAGCCTTGCAACTTTTTCTCACACGATTTCCATTCTGACCATTATCCAAGTTACTTGAATGACTAGCAAACAGGAGAATTCTGGCTTGTCTTGATCAGAGTAACATCTTATACAGACCCGATTATTTTCCAAAAAATTAATTGACAATAAAAATTGATTTACCTTAGAAAAAATATATGACATTTTCCAAGCTAAGACGTAGATTACCAAACTGGAACATGACCTACCGGATTTTACTTTATAAATTACCAAGCTATGACTATGGCATTCGATTATATCGATCACGGAATACTGCAGTTTAAGTTTTATAGGTACGAATGCAGGGATGCTGTTTTGGAATGACTCAGATCTTATTTGTAAGGACGTACTCAGAGAGTTCTCAAATGTGGGGTGTGCTACAGTATCATGCTGGGTAGAGTTTATTCTTAGATTAATATCGTAACACTCCATGGGCAGTACGTTGTATACATTTATTCTTCATGATCCTCTATCCAGTAAAGTCCTTTTTGCGGTAATACCACTATATTTTGGCGTGGTCCAGAAATCTAATTATTTAAGCAATCCTACTGTTCGGTCAGGTGTGAATGAAGGCACTCGATACACAAAAATAGTGTTCACCTGATTTATTACACACGTATAACACAATTATTACATAGGTACACATTAAAACCAATAACTGAAGACTATTAGAAACATTAATTTAAACTATATTTATTTTGATTTAAAAGTCGCGCCAATATTCAAACTTGAACTTGCCTCCAAGCGGCGAGCGCACCTTATATATTAGATACTATTCCGGAACATTCGCCAACTTTCTACGTTTGTCCCAAGATGTCGGGAGGTGTGCCCGCCCCTCGCTCCATCCTTGTCGCACCTTTGGGTCTAGGTGACAGACGAGATGATTACCGGAGAAGGGCTGGTATATTCGCGGCTTTTAAAATCGTTACATTATTATAAGAAAATAGTCTGGGAAGACATTTGCTTTGGGTGTAATGTATCATACAGAGATCTGACTGCAAGGTTAAGAGATTTGACCGAATTGACGGCTGACTAAGGTTTGACCTTCACATACTGAACCTCGCATCAAGTCGTCATCGTTGTTGTATTTTGATCTAATGGAGTACTCTTTGCGTTATGGCCTACTTTTTTGGTTTAAATAATAAGGATTTATTAAGCTTTGTTGCAAATGAAAGCTCTTATGTATCTTAGTACTGCTGAGCTCTCGTTTATTTCAAAAATTCTAACGCTCGAAACGCTCATTCACAAGTATTATGAATCTCTACAGCACCTCGTCAGCTAAAGAATTTCTGCCAAGCTGTACTTACTTTTTTACTTACTAGAAGCTCTCTTCAGTAAGCAAATCTTTAACCATGATGGATTCAAAATATCCCTAAACTAAAGAAAGTGAAAAAGCGCCTTCTGCTTACATATTATAGTACCGAGACAATCTTGAATTTCTTAGAATTTTGCATAGGTTCTGTAAACCCCATGTTATTGCTCCAAAGGCGTCCAAAAGTCTGACTTACTACATTAATATTAATTATACACCCAAAAGTCTACTGCATATCTTCATCTTTTGCACGTAATTTGCTCATGCTTTTTACGAGGAACAATCAGTATATTAGTTGGATCTGTATTTCAATACATATTTAGCAGTATGTTGACCATACCCTAATTTGTAAAAACGTCTTGTAATTCAAGTGGCTGAATAGACACTTTTAATATTTAAGGAGCTTCTTTCCACGTTTTGGCGTTATCGCCTCAGCTACACGTAGAACATGTAAAAAATACATCTTTATTTTATTTATAGATATTTATTTATAAAACTATACATATTTTCTTTCACAAGAGAAAAACTTAACAGACCTACTCAAAATCTGTATTAATAAATTATATTCGTCTCATAAATTAAATAACCTTCATCTAACAACATATGAATGGGGCTGATGAAAGTCTATTGCTAAATTACATTTATGACGTACTGCATTTTTATGTTGAGGGTAAACGTGTAGTACTTCTCGGTGCTATAAATAAGCGACTTGTCGATCTAGCAACTCAAATACATTCGTCGCTTTGTATTACACCATTTCAAAATGAAATTCTTAGTATTCGCCCTCGTCGCTCTCTTCGCCATCAGCTCAGCTTATGCTGGTTTGATCGGAGGTGGTATTGTAGCACCAGCTGGAATCATTGCTACCCCAGGCATTGTTGGAGTTGCTCCAGCTGGAGTATTGGTAGGAAACGGTGCTTTGCTTGGTAAAGGACTCATTGGACACGGAGCTATTATTGGTTAAACTAGAAAACTCGAAAATTAAACCCAAAACCTTTTTTTGCTGTAAAGCTAACAATTTAAATCGAGACAATTTATTTGTTAGCATTTTTATGTTTTAATAGATAAATAAAATGTGGTACACATATTTTTTGTTTTTTATTTGCCCTATAAAAAATTTAAACCAACACGTGTCTTTGTATATTAGCTTCTTCAGGGCAAGATAACCAGAAAATCGAAAGAGAACGTATAAATATCATTAACAGGAGTGAATCAATCTATTTAAGCATTCAGCTGGTACCTCCGGTTAAAAGGAAAAATGAGGATACCAAGGAGATTACATGTAAGGAGACTCTGTATGCTAACCGTGCGCACCCAAAAATGAACGATAACTAGTTTCAAAAGGTAGCCACGTCGGCGCTGTTGGTCTGGTGGCTGCTTTACGAATCCAGTTATCATTCAATTTTGCATAAGTGTCACCTCATTTGGGAAACGTGGAGAACAGTCTCCTTAGACTCCTTGAAGGATATATAAGCTACCAGTGTCATAAAACCTTTAATATCAGTAACAATAGATAGTCAAGACTCATTACAAGTTTTACCAAATTTTGTTGTGCAAAACCAGGTATGAAGTAAACAGAGTCATGGCAAATAGTTCTGGCATCAGGTTTCGTTTTGCATTATCAGCTTTTTGTTTGGTTTTTTTTTGCTGAATTTGTTCTAGACGATAGCGAATCGAAAAGTTTTGTAGCCTAAGAATGATTCTAAAAGAATTGTCTCATAAGATTGATATTGCGATCCAGTCAGAATTGGGTACCTTACTCAATACACATGTCTTGGGATTATTGGTCGGACTTACACTTTTCTTATTATAGACTTCTATCTTGCGCCCTCTATAGGACACTGAAGAAAGAACTTATTCATTTGAAAACCACTACTTATTGACCATTATTTAATTTACTATTATTTAAAAATGAAAAAAGATCGTTATTAAGTCAACATTGGCTAGTTGCAGAAATTTGAATGAATTTACTTTCTACTACTTTTATTTACGTTGCCTTAGCTCATATAATATAATAACACTAATTAATACAAAATTGTCAACTGCCCTGGCTTTTTTTTTACTTTTTCAAGGATCTTGATATCATTAATTATGACCTTTTTAGAGTTAAAATATTATAAATTGTTACATCAGTCAATGCAACGCTTTTGCAGATGACACCTAGATCTAGTTTCACTTTGACCATTGAGATTATATTATTGAACCATGATATTAATTTATTTGCCCTTCTGAAAACATGAGCTAGTTTGGATCCTGACTTAAGATTTAACTTTAAAAACTGTACATAATAAACGTCATAGTCTATCATTTACGTAAAATCGTACGTGAGTTTTCTCCCACTTTAGCTATTGCCATTATTGAGAAAAAACTCAAAAAAAAAACAAATTTTATAGACACTTAAGGAAGCAAACATACCAAAGTATGAGCAAAAATTTTATTTAATACCCGAAGAAAATGATCAAAATTTGATGCGTTCAGACAAATGATCGCTGATTTCCATGAATTTGTGTTTTTTTTATCTATCTCACTTCGTTTGAATTCGTTTTTAGCTATTTTTGGACTTATTGTGCGTTTTACTGAGATTTATTATTCCTACACCTTTTGTTCATCTTATTTTCGTATTATAAATATATTATTTGCTAAGGGACTTATTTGATTTTTAATAGTTCTGTATAATCTTAAAAGGAAAATGTCAACTTAAAAAATACTCTGTCTAAATCCGTCACTGTCTACAGAGATCTTACTTTATTCTATAAGTTATTGCACTAAACTCAAAAGTAATATAGGACGGCATATTCCCTCTCGGCAAACCAGATTAAATCATTCCTTCCAAGTTAACTCACATCGTACTAACTCTGACTATGGCCAGAACTCATTTTTGCAAAAAGGTATATTTTAATTATTTTAGTTAATACTGACTATTTAGAAATTGGATTTGTAACACCTAAGTTAGGTTTAAACAAAAAATTTTTTGTATTATATTGTGAATTTTCCTTATGTGTTTGTTGATCTGTAATATGCTATTTACTACAAGTAATCCCGTATAAATATCCCACTCCATGATTATCGATTTTTACATTTTTTTCTTATGGATAATAAATTTGATAAAATCCAATAAATTCCTCACAAACTTTTTTAAATGAAATTACCGAATATACGAATAAATAAAATAAATAAAAAAATTAAATGTGTGTACCATATTTTATTTGCCTATTTATACATTTGAAAAAATACCAAAAAACAGGTGCCAACTAGTTGAAATTCGTTAAAAACTTAACTTTACTACATGATTTCCTTGTCGAGCGAGTTAATTTAACCGACAATGAGTCCTTTTCCAAGAAGAGCTCCGTTTCCTACCAAAACTCCACCTGGGGCAACTAATCCAACAGCTCCTAGTCCTGGGGCACCAATGATGCCTGCTGGGGCTACGATACCACCTCCGATCAAACCAGCGTAAGCTGAGCTGATGGCGAAAAGAGCGACGAGGGCGAAGACTAAGTATTTCATCTTGAAGAGGA
This sequence comes from Anthonomus grandis grandis, assembly GCF_022605725.1. Lineage (NCBI taxonomy): Eukaryota > Metazoa > Arthropoda > Insecta > Coleoptera > Curculionidae > Anthonomus > Anthonomus grandis. Next base: position 15,739,115 of record NC_065561.1, on the reverse strand, counting down.
TTGTTGCAATACAAAGAACTATTTGTATATGGTTTATTCGTCAAGTTGTTGTATTTATATAATACTGGCAAGCTACTGAACCTACTACCCCAACCATAATAAATTTCTAAGTGTAATTTATTGAAAGTCTTTCATCAGCCCTGTTGATGCTCTTGGATACGAGGCCAAGGTTATGCAAGGGTAATTCAATTGCAGTAAATAAAATTATAAAAACCTGTAATACGTGTTTTATTTCATATTATAGAAAATTAAAAATTTCATTTGTAACTAACATACAGGTATCATAGTAATAATAATTTTTTGGAGAAATTTTCATTTTAACCAAAAGAAATCACCAAAAATGCCACAAACTGCGACCTTATGTTGTTAAAATTATGTTTTTTATAGAGTTACAAATTTGATCAATTTTTTTTAAAGGGATGAGTCCTACCAACCGGCTTATCTAATCTAACTTTTATTTAATTTCTAAATCCATGATCTTAATGGTTTGTAATTCCACGCAATTGAGTCATTCGACCAGCTCTGTCTCCATCGCCTAGAATTCCAGGCTTTTGAGGTAATTCCAGGACGTCAGCTTAATTGAATGAATTTCTTGATCCATGGTTTAATTTTATTTGTAATTACAAGCAATTAAGCCAGAAGAACTAGTCTATCTTAGTAGCCTAGAATTGAAAAATAAAGGATAAACGATTTTATAGTCCTAATTATTATTAGTAATTACAGCAAATTCCAGGCATTAATGGTAATTTCAGGATATGAATTCAACTGCCTTGATTTTATTTATGATTATCCATGATTTTATTTATGATTTCAGACAGTTTTCTAATCGCTCTGTCTGCTGAAATCATGGATTTTTTCAGGAGTTCAGTGAGGTTATTACCTCAACTGCATTGAACGTCTTTTAATACCTATACATAGTCTCAACTGCCTGGAATTCTTAACCTGTGATTTTATTTTATTTGTACGACTATACTCCCTAAGAACTTTTTGATATACTTTTTACATAAATAAAATATGAATTTACTAATTTAAAATACTTATAAGGATTTATTGCACACACATCCTTATTGCACTTCGGTATAGTTGTCACTAACGATAACCAACCGTTTAGGTGTGAATTAAATAGTTAATGCACAAAATAGTAAACTGATTTATTGCTCACGCATACACCAAACGCAATGACATAATACTATCAGAAACATTGTATTTATTTTGTACAATTTAAAAGACGCGCCAATATTCAGACTTTCCAGTGGCCTCCTAGCGGCGGCGGCTTCTTATATATTAGGTAAACTACTGTTTCGCCAACTTTCTACGTGTTTCTACGGTACACACTAAATATAGGCTTATACTTTAAAGGAAAGAGATCGAAAAAATCAAATCAAATTGTTCTCGAAAATTGCAGTAAAATTGTGCAAAATTATTAATAGCGAGTCAATATTCCTCTATTGGCCATTACTGCTTCAACTCGCTGAGGCATACTCAAACTATATACTAGATAGATCTATCACATGTGCCTCTAATAATTCCTGAATTAGAAAATTAGAAATGGTTTTGATGGATTATTATCTGATCCAGTATATTAGACACAGGTTAATGACCACCCGGATTCCCTGACCTGAGACATCTCGATTTTTTGCGTATGGTTTTCTTGAGACGGCATCTTAGTCTATTGAAACAGGTTTGTCCAATTCCAAAGAAGTATTTGTAAATTATCGTTAGCAAAACAAGATCAAATTGCTTAAATTCTTATTAAATAACACATTGTCATTGTGTATTTTTACATTATATAGGATATATTAACTCATATTAAAATGCAAGTTGTTTAAATACAAGTGCAGGTACGTGTTTTGGGAATTAATAAAAATAAATAATTTCCGAAGAAAGATTTTTTATTATTTTTTCAAAATATATACAAATAATATAATAAACATTCCAAAATTGACCGAAAATGCTTTTTAAATTGCATTGACAAAATTTAATTTTGTTTTAAAAGTGCATGATTAACTTGTGCAGTCGTTTTCTAACCAACAAGAAGTCCTTTTCCAAGCAAAGCTCCGTTTCCTACCAAAACTCCTCCGGGGGCAACTCCTAATCCAACAGCTCCTAGTCCTGGGGCACCAATGATTCCTGCTGGGGCTACGATACCACCTCCGATCAAGCCAGCGTAAGCTGAGCTGATGGCGAAAAGAGCGACGAGGGCGAAGACTAAGTATTTCATCTTAAAGATTGTTGTGATACAAAAAGCTATTTGTATATGGTTTATTTAAAATAAGTCGGTGTATTTATATATTGCTGGCGAGCTACTGAACCTGCTACCCCAACCATAAGTCTCTAAAAATGTAATTTATTGAAAGTCTTTCATCAGCTTCCTAGATGCTAGATAAGAATATTTAATTTTAATACTGCATAAAATTATTATAGGAATCACTAATAAGTAGCTGAGAGTTGGTTGGATACAGTTTATTGATTTTCCAAAAAAAAATCAAATTGCCTCTACCATGTAAAAATGCCCTTAAAACTTAATCTTTATTAGGTAGAGATTCAGTTGAGTGACCACTCGATGTAAAATTCGTATTTCTATCATATTTTATTTTACCTTATATCAGATAGAATAACAATTTATCAAAAAACTATATAAAGTAAAGCAATCCTTATTTTTCAAGTGTAACCTCTGAGGAAGGGTTGATATCACCTTTAAATGGAAAAAAGAGACGAAGGGTACATTAGTTTACTCTTGACTTGGATGTGTATGAAGTAACTGTTTCAAACTAAGTGGTGAAAAAAAGAGAAATTGCGCTCTATGTCTAATGTCATGCAGGAATACCAGTTCTTTGCAAAATTTCGTATGACAGGTACTCATATACATATATAATATAATAAGTCTTCTTCTTGTTTCTCCGGTTGAGCAACGTAAACATTTTTTTAGATGCCACCATAAAATTCAGATGTGAGAAATCTGGTGACCTGGTCATTCAATGAAGAATTTTTCTCCCTTTATTCTGTTGATAACAAGAAACTAAATCTTGTCAAGAAAAGCCACTTGATCTTCGTCGTAGCAATAAGGGTTGCAAGTGAGAGCGTCATTTTTATTCCATATGTTCTCATCCTCAAAAAAAGATAGCTCCAAGGGTTTTAAAAAGAAACACTGTTTTTACTGAAAATGCCATCATTTTCATTAAAAACCCTTTATGTAAGTGGATGAGTTTAAATTCTTTAACAAATATCTAATCGAACAGAAGATTTCTTAAGACTTTGTTAATATTTTCTACGACCCACAATATTTAGGCTTGGCTTTCGCATATATTTACTACTTTGCAATTTGCATAGAAAAAAAACAACCACTTCATTACCGGTTTACAACAATAACTGATTAGTAGATATTACCCGACTTATGGGGCTGATGAAACACTTTCATTTAATTACGCTTTTCATATTATTATTTCTAAGTGCTATAAATACATTGCTTCTAATCTAAGTAAACCAAACACCAACAGTCTTTGGTATTATTACAATCTATTCTTTACACAAACAACTCCAACCAACCACCTTCAAGATGAAATACTTGGTATTTGCCCTCGTTGCTCTCTTCGCCATCACCTCTGCCTACGCTAACTTGATCGGTGGCGGTATTTTGGCTCCAGGACTTGTTGCTACCCCCGGAGTAGCTGTAGGAGTTGCACCAGGTGGAGTTTTGGTAGGAAATGGTGCTTTGCTTGGAAAAGGAGTTGTTGGACTTGGACACGGTGCTATCCTTGGTTAAATTCAAGACTGAATCAACAGCAAGTTTTATTTGGTTTTCACTGTCAGGCTCAATCAAATTATAGACACATTTGGTAAATTCTAATTATTTGACTAATTAAATTGATACACCTAAATTTGTTTTTTTTTTTCGATAATTAAGTCTATGACACTACGACAATTTTTCTGAGGACTATCTAATTGAGAGGATAATAGGATACTCTGATTTAAGGAAATTCTGTAAAAATATAGCTATTCTTAGAGCTATATGAGTCCAGTTGATATTGACTTTGCTCAACCCTTATACATCTGAATCATCAGGTCTACTATTTATGAAACAGATTAGAGGTGAAGACAGATGGTAGCAATTCCATGTCTCAGGTTATTCTGCAGTAACTAATCGGTTGATGGATACCAGAACTCCTCTAAGACCTTTGACAATTAAGGTACCTGCAGGTAATAAGGCCTATATTCAAAAAAACCGCTTTAAATTAATCGCAAATCGATTGCGTTGGGTCCGCGGCTCCTATTGGTCCATTTACAAACGACATTCGAACGGACTACCCGCGTTCCTCGCTTTCGGGCGTCAGTAAGTTAAAACAACTTGTGTCGACGGGTCGCCGCGTGTGATATTATAAGGATACAACGAACAAAAACGTAAGTATTTTTAGAATTTATAATTGTATTTTTAATTTATAACTGCAGATATTTTGGTTAGACTCTATATTTTATTAGACTCTATATTTTGTGATTTCAATAGTTTATTAGATTAAATTTAACCGACACAATTTAAATAAATTTACATAATATTTCGTCATGGATGGGTAATAATGCCTATAAAAATAAGCTACAAGCCTTATTATCCTCATGACAAATTAATGTTCTTATTAACATATTATTAAACTTCTAAACTATTCTCGTTTTATTTTCAGTGATTTTTAACATCATGCCTCCTAAAAGGGCACCTTGGTGCTAGGAGGATTTAATATCAGCATCTGTTTAACGCGGTACTCTGAGTACATATGGGGCTGCGGCAAGGTTTAATATTCCCAGAAGAACCATTAGAAATCATGTTCAGAATGGAATCTTAATAAAAAGACTAGGTCGTAAGTAAATCTATTTTAAAAGAAGAACAAGAAGCTGATCTCGTTAAAAGAATAATAAGATTTAGTGAAATAGGTCTACCTGTGACTCCACGGATCTTTCGTCGATTGGTATTCAGATTCTGCGAAGATAATAAAATTGCTCATCAATTTAATACAACTTCAAAACTTGCTGGTAAATACTGACTAAAGGCTTTTATGAAGAGAAATCCTGTAATTTCTAAAAGAAAAGCACAGTTTATGAACCAGCTAGAGCTCAAAAACTTAATAAATTTATAGTTGATGATCATTTTTCAAAAATAGGGAAAATGTATGATGATCTTGATATAATTAATCACCCTGAAAGACTTTATAATATGGATGAAAAAGGATGCCGCTTGACAACCTATTCACCACCAGCCAACCGTTTTAGCTAAGAAAGGGGTAAAACGTGTTCAATCGTCAGAACATGCAGAGAGTGTGACAATTGCAGGATGTGTCAATGCCCTTGGAATACCAATACCTCCTATGATTATTTTTAAAGGAAAGAGGCTAAAGCCAGAATTACATGATAATTTGCCACCAGGAACTCTAGTGGAAAAATCAAGTAAAGGCTACATGACTAACGAACTTTTTAAAGAATTCCTCAAGCACTTAGCCCGATACAAAAGTCTAGGAAGGTGCCTCTTAGTTTTTGATGATGCAGCTATTCATCTTGATTTGTCAATTGTTGATGTTGGAGACTCACTTGATATAGATCTCTACTGTTTGCCATCGAATACAACACATGAGCTTCAACCCCTCGACAAATCTGTATATCGTTCATTTGAGCACCCTTGGGATAATGAGGTATTATTATTCTTGGATCAGAATCCTAACAAAAAGCTGACCAAATCACGTTTTAACATCATACTTTCAAATGTTTGGTCTAAATGCATGGCACATAGTAACATTATAAACGTTTTTAAGGCTACTGGTCTATTTCCATTAAATCCCGAGGCAATTCCAGAAACAGCATTTGCTCCTTCAATTATCTCAGACGTACCGGCACCGGATGATACCAACAAAGAAAATAGGCGTCCACCTGAATCTCCTCAACCTGGTCCGTCTGGAATGGCATCCAACAAGTCTGGCAAATTTTCCTATTCCAATGTTTACTCTTCTGACTCGGATTCGACTGATGACTATATCCCTCTTGCTGAATTAAAGAGACGAACAACAAAAGTCACTTCTTTTAATGAGGTTTTGCCCACACCAGTAAAAACTAATGAAAAACCTAAAAAAAATCGAAAAAAAGCTCTAAACTACAAAGGAACTCCAGTCACTAGAGATCTTTTTACCGAGGAGAACAAAAGTCGTGCCAAATTGAATAAAGATATTGAAAGCTCCAGGGAAAAGTTAAGTACCGAATGGTATTGCCATGGATGTATGGAAGACAGGCAGGCCGATATGAGGCAGTGCAGCAAATTTCTTAAATGGTACCATGAGGAATGTGTTGGCTTAACAGTCAATGACATGGATGATTTTGAGTGTCCCGATGGCTGCTAAACTTCGCCCAATTAACGAGTTGTGTCATTTTTATGTATAGGCTTTATTAAACCTTCATCGGATAATAAGGCCGATTTGCGTTATTTTTCTTAATATTTATTTTTTCTTTTCTAGTTTTTTTTTTAAGTTTGTTAAAATTAATATAACCATATAAGCACTTTGGTGTATTAAACTAAATATTAACATTACAGTCTTTCGCTTTATTCAATTTCTTTCTTAGCTAGGCCTTATTCCCCTCAAGTACTTATTTGATGTAACAGTAAGATACAAGATCATCTAAGAAGAGCAGTGCTGACTCAGTTTCTATCTACATCAATGACACATAAATGTGTCCAGTTCTGCAAATGTTGCGTCCTGTCTTTTCCTGATGATTTTAAGGGATTCTTCGATGGGCACATTTGTAAAAAGACTCTCAACGTCAAAGTTTACTAGCTTATTGGTGGAGTTAACGTAAGTGGCTTGAAGGAGTTCCACGAAATGAGCTAAGTTTCGTCAAGAAAATTGTGACTGTTGTTAAGACCTTTTTAAAGACCCTAGGCTGCAGTATAATATTAACAGAACTATTTTCTAATACTTCAATTTTGCAGAACAATTTTGTTAAACTCCCTAGTAAAATCATTTCTAGTGTATGTGTACTTTTATGTTTTCGTAATTATGCAGTGCAAATTAACAGATTCGAATCAGCTCGACGAAGCTTTTACAAATATGTTAATTTTTAAGATGTATGGTGTATACCCTGAGAAGGGATTAAGTCAGCAGTTATTGCTTTCAAGGTTTAATGACTGTCTCTTCATTAATCTGCTGTTTGTGGAAGTTTATTCGCGTACCTCATTTTATGTAACATAAAACAATCCCATTGATACTTCAGATCTCTTAATAGCTTTGAATTTTGCTGTTCCCTGCATAAGTACAAGAAGAAACAATGTATTTTATGTTAACACTTATAGCATCAATTTGGCCAAGAAAGAGCCCATATATAGAGCATTCAACTAGTTCATTGATCTTTAGTTACAGTTTGATGTTGATCTTTATGTTGATTTGAATAATTTCAAATCTGTTCTTTCAGGTGCAATATTGATTATTAGGTATTTAAGCTTTTAGTGTACTACCTACTATTAGTTATAATGTTACAAATAACAATGTAACATTATAGAAGTTATTGTATTATCTGTCTTCAGTTCTGTTATTTTTACTGTATGTGGATGACTTGAGTTCATTGAAACTGCAGGGCAAGGTGGTTCAGTTTGCTGATGATACCACCATACTCTGGAGCCATAAAAATTCTGATTATATTAAGACTTGTATCCTTGAAGACATTCAGATTTTATCAGGGTGGTGTGCTTCCAACAGGCTCGTGTGAAATGTAAGAAAGACATCTATTATGGGGTTTAAGTGCGATGTTCAGGGTCTGATGTTTGACGAAAATTTCCTCTTGCAGAATAAAGAGTGCTGCAAGTTCCTAGGAATTACCATTGATGGTCGCCTTCGGTTTGAATATCATATTTTACATAGCTGGGAAATTATCTTCTGGATGTTTTGCAGTAAGAAAGGCAAAACAAGAGCTGGGAGGGGTGGTTGCACGTTCAGTGTACTTTTCACTTATTGAATTTCATATTCGGTATGGCTTGCCTTTTTGGGGTTTAACCAATAAGGGGCTACTTAACATTGTCTTTGTTATTCAAAAAAAAGCAGTTAGATACCTGTGTTCTGCTAAGTTAAGAGATTCTTGCAAACCCCTCTTCATTTCTGAAAAAATCCTAACTCTTTTTTTCACTCTTTATCTTAGAAACAGCTGCTCTTATTCACAAAATTCCCAAACTACTCTTTGACACTGGTCATTTGACTCGTCGTGTAAATGATGTTCCCCTACGTCTTCCCTTACCAAAAACTCATTAATTTAAATAAGTAAAAAAATTTACAATCATGTTCCTCTATGTGTTAGATATATCGGATGTTAAGAAATTTAAAAGAGAATTAAATACGCTTTTATTGGCTAAGGCATATTATAACCTGGATGACTTCTTTAATGATAGGTTTTAACCTTGGACATGTTGGAAAGTTTTTTTTTTCCTTTTTTCTTCTCTAGTTTTGTCAACAAGTTTACCTTTATTTAGTAATTGATTGTTTTATTTAGTTATCTTTAATTCAAGTATGTTCAAAAAGTTTTGTCTTCTTGTGTTTAATTTTGTTCATTGTTTTGTCAATTTTTGAAATTGTATTTTTGTTTTGTTTTTTTAGCTTGTAGGATGCTTGTACACAAGATTATTCTTACGTAATATAGCACATTTTCTTTCTTTCTTTTTTTCTTTGTCAATATTTCAATAATTACCTTATTAATAATAAACTTTGAATTTGAATTAACTAGTACATGAACTCTGGCGTTTCAACATACATTCCGTTACGTCAGTTAACCAAGTAAATTCGCCATTAGCTCAAGTTGTCATTACGTCTGACATTTGTCAGCTGTTATTTATTTTACTTTCACAATATTTAATTTTTGGCAATCATATTTCAAATTTAAAAGAATTCTGTTTTGTTTCACAAAAACTTAATAATTTGCTTTACTGACCAATGTTCATATACAAAAGCAATTAAATAAATTATTAATAAAGATGGCTCTCAACCGCATGGGATCCTACCTTTTTTGGTAAGAAACCATAACAAAATTAGGCATATTATCACTGTACATTTGAAATTTTCAGTAGCTCCACCAGGTCAAGACTGTTTCAACAAAATAGCACCAAAAATATAAGGCATTTTCGCAAGTCTCGCAATAGTGTTCAGCCTCACGATGAGGCAAAAGTAAACCCGGGCAGCTTGGAAACTCCTTTTAGCAATATACATGTAGGAGTTGCGGATTTAAGCTTTAGGAGACTGTTAAAGCCTTTCGTTTTTACTGTTGGGGTAAGAATATAATATTATTATTATCATCATATTCAAATTCAAATAGTTTATTGTCCAACAGGAAAATTTCCAATTACAAGACAATCGAAATAATTAAAATTAAAACAGTACAAGTTATAAGCACCTTAAATAAGTAGTAAAAAAAAATAATATTAAAAAATAATATAAGATCCAATATAGAGTGATAACAAAATTTAAAACAATAGCATAATTGTAAGAATATAAGACACACTAACCAAATGATAACAATTACAGAAAAATAATCAGGTATCATTCAAATTAAGAGAGGAACACATCCTTTTTTTAAAAACATATTCAGTGCTGCTAAAGATATCGACATCTATAGCATTCATCTGATTATACCATGTACAAGCACGGCACAGTGGAGCTTTGCTGGACAGAGTTGTTAAGTTAAGAGAGGGATAAAATATATGGTGCCTCCTTGTATTGGCAGGAGGAACAAATAGATGTAGCCTCTCTAAGAGCTCAGAACAATCAATTTTATTATTGCAAAGTTTATATAAAAATATCTGACTAGAGAGAATAGTACTTTGCTTTAGTGACAAATAGTTGAATCTATTCAGCAGGTACTCCTGTTCCACACCTCTTACTGGATATACTCCATCCAACTTAACAGAAAGTAACTTTAAGGAATCTGCGCTGTACATACTCCAGTCTGTTAACATGAACATCATAGATGGGGAACCACAACATAGAGCCATACATTAATTTAGACTTTACTAATGAATTGTACAATACAGTCAAGCTGGATATATTCTTAAATTGAAAAGTGGACCTTACTATAAACCCGAGGGATTTTAAGGCTGAAACAGTGACCTGTGCTACATGCTGGTTGAATGTGAGCCTCTTATCTACTTCAATGCCCAAATCCTTCACTGAAGAACAGTCTAGCAACTGAGAACCACTCAATATATATGGGTATAAAATCTCTTCATGAAGAATGGAAATTGTCATTTTTTTACATTTGTCACAGTTTAGGGGTAGTTTATTTCTTTCACACCATTCAAAGACCCTATTCATGTCCTCTTGCAGCTTCAGGCAGTCCAGCATAGTACGAATGATATGAAACAACTTCAGATCATCAGCGAATAAAAGACAGAAACTCCATATAATCAACTAAATCATTAATAAATAGATTGAACAGCATTGGGGCGAGGTTACTGCCTTGGGGCGCACCACTCGAAGCCACGTAATACTCAGACCCAAAACCATTAAATTCAACATACTGAAGCCTGCCAGTCAGATCATCTTGTATTTAATACTACTGACACTTCACTAATCAAATGAAATAAAGCTTTATTGAAATGATTCTCTTTAACAAAGCTCTGAGAAAAAATATATACACCTACACAGGAATCAAATCACTTAAAACACTTGGAGGTACCCCTTAATCCTGTACTATGCTTAAATGATCAACATTTTCTTCACGCCTTTCTAAATAATTTATATGATACACATTTGCAGAAGGATAGGAAGATGATTAAATGTCTTTCTACTATTATAAAAAATTGAACTTCATGATAATAATAATCTATGAATTGGCAAATGCCATACATGCAAGTATGTATTATTTGTATTGACTGACATTGAGGCATTCTTAGCTACAGTTATATTTAGGTTGCTCTTAATTTGTTTTTGAAGGTGGTAGACAATGGTACAGTGAAAACATCTTGTCGGACTTGCATTGTCTTATTTATTTAATGTAAAGTAAGTAAACTGAGTTTACACTTGATAACGGTTGGAGATACTTACCAACCGAAACGTCGTGTTACATTAAATAAATAAGACAATGCAAGTCCGACAAGATGTTTTTGCTCTTAATTGTTTTTATTGCACAAAAGCCAGATGCAAACTTAGATTACAGTTTCTCAATATGCTTGTTGAACCTTAACCGATCATCTATTATTAAGCCCAAAAATTTGGAATAAGTACTATAACAGCTTACCTCAGACAATATTTCTTACTTGAAATATTTTCAAATTGAAATATTTTGCTGATTGCAAGACTTAATTTTTTTAACCTCTTTTGTAGCATATCAGAAGAGAATTCATTATCACTGGAAAGGAAAATAAAAATGTTTGATTTATGGTATTTATCTCCTCTATAAATTAATTGGAATGTTACTCTTATTGGTAACTTTTATTAAAAAAAGGTTGTTTTAGGAATAACAATTTAGCTAATAAATCAAAAGCTCATTGTGCGTACAATGTTTAGACTTTCCTTCAGAGAAACTTGCCGTGGTACTTTTAAAAAAGAAAAAATCCTAACTATAATTAAAATCTATATCTTGGAGTGCGCATGTCAAGTACATAAAAATCTTTCAAACTACATGAGATGTGGAGATCTTAATTTTTATGAAACTCAAAATGCAGATAAATTATACATCCCTTTTACCAGGTTGTCGCAGGTACAGGATGGTCCAAAAATTACATCTCTCAAAATTTTTAATCATCTCCCATGTAGAATAAAGAGAGCTAAGACTTTTCCAACTTTTAAGAGGGCTCTTAGGACCATGTTAGCTGACTGTCCTTTTTATTCGTTGACAGAGTTCTTTAACTGTAGATTTATTGACTAAATTAAGTTAAATTTGTTTCCTTTCATATCTTTGTAATTTTATACTATTTTTATTAGCATTGTAGATTTTTATTGACAATTCCTATACATTGTTATGATGTCGATGGAAATAAATTATTTGATTTGATTTGATTAGACAAATGAAGCTTTGTCAAGAAACTTTGTCTTGCAACCTTCAAAAAGTGATATACATTAATATCCAAATCCCAAATTACAAAAAATATTTGATTGAATTAATTATATTAACCAAAATTTCATTAAAAAGATTATCAGTCTTATATATTTGTTGAATATTTAATACCCCTCTGAAAACCCCGTATTAATATCAGTATATTGAACCACTTAAGTAAGAACATGGTTCACATTCATAACAGGATAATGATTAATTAATATTTTATTTAGTTCTAGTGAAAACCATATTACAAGTAAACCTTATAAAGACTTATTTTCAATAGTAACTCATAGTAATAAAATATTCTTAAGCACAATATATTATATGGGCAAATGTTGTAGTTTTCAGGTGCCACATTTGTTGGCTGTGCTATTTGGGAGTATGAAAACATGAGAGCACATGCTGTCTCGATGCTAAAAAGACCTATTAAATATTTTAAGAGACAAGGTGATTATGGACTAGAAAGATCTGTAAGTATTATTTGATTTTCAGTATTAAATATTCAGAGCAATTGCAGCATAAAATGCTTTTTTGTAGACATTAAGGTTATATAGGGCAATATGTAAATTAATTTTGAACCAAAATAGAGTGAGAATTTATTTTAAGTCTTATTTTGTGGCATTTTTCACTACTTGGAATTTAATAAGTCATGTTAAGATTAGTACATTTTCCAAGACTTTGGTCTATAGGAAGGAAATTGCAATTTCAGTCAAGAACATATTCATATGTAGACATTTTTCAATAGACATTTTAATTTAGCACTTCACTATACTGGATTGCAAGATTGCAGTCGAGTGAAGTTATATAAATAACAGATTCTGTATACTTACCTGAATCTAGCTAAATTATTTAATATGGTAAAGAAATTATTAATATAGCTTCTTTGATGAGGTTATAGTTGCTCTTCAGGAATTAATAATGAATAAAAATAACTAAATCTAAGAGAAACTAATAATTTATACAGTTATTAATATTTATAAGAGTTATTTTTTTAATGAATTTATTTTGTCATATCACTATTAATACCCTCTGAAGATTTTTACCCTCAGATCAGTTGTACATGATCTGACAAAAATGTGATGAAGATACACAAGATATTCACCTTGTTCGCTAGGACCACTATTAATTTTACTAGTAAACCCTTTAGATAGCGTTAAATTTAAATAACTATTTACGATATTACACCTTTTATTTAACAGATTCATGTTTATATCACCATGGAATAATTCAATTTCACAAATTAGGCTCTGGTTATAAAAATAACTTTCCAGGGCTAAGAGAAAATCTACCTTATCAATGTTATCTTAATATTATTTCTCATGTTTTAAGAAAACAAAAGTTTTCTGGTCTGAAATGTTAAGGTTGGACTAAACTACTTTAATTTTTCTAACAGCTTGTTAATGCAAATGTGTTTTTCAAATACTGCCAACGTCTGTGGCAGATGGTTTAGCCGATCTATATTGATAAGTAATGTGCTTTTTTAATTTAATTAAGTTTTGCGATTTTTCTTTTGTTTCCTTCTCACATATTTATATGTATTTCAGAATATGGTAGTGAAAGACATCAAAAGATGGTGGAACTCTTTAACACCAGGGCAAAAAGTGTTCGCCCCTATTTGTGCAATCAACATTTTAGTATTTTTTGCTTGGAGAATACCCAGGTTACATCCCTTTATGATAAATTATTTTGCCTCCAACCCCGCGAGTCCACATCAGTGCCTGCCTATGATTTTATCCACATTTAGTCACTATTCGGGATTTCATTTGTTGGCTAATATGTATGTGCTGCATAGTTTCAGCACAGGTAACCGCAGATACGTCTTAAGTTGAAAATTGCGATTGTAATTTAATATTTTCCTAGGGGCCGTTCATAGTTTAGGAAAAGAACAATTTCTAGCATTATACCTCAGCTCCGGAGTTATTTCTAGCTTTACCAGTTATATGTACAAAGTGTTAAGGAAACAGCCTGGCTTATCTTTGGGAGCGGTAAATATTATTTGTGTGTAACAGTGTTTAATTTAATAATACAGTCATAATTTTTAGTCAGGTTCCATAATGGCTATTTTAGGATATGTTTGTATGCAATTTCCTGAAACGCAATTAGGAATTATTCTTCTGCCATTTTTTACTTTTTCAGCAGGAGCGGTATGTACTTTACAATTTTGGAACATAACTTAGTAAATCTAAAAATGTTTTAGGCAATTAAATTTATAGTAGGTCTTGATACTGCTGGAGTAATAATGGGTTGGAAGTTTTTCGATCATGCAGCTCATCTGGGTGGAGCCGCTGTAGGAATGTAAGTAGATTTCTTAGTTACAGATTATATTTGTCTATATTTCATAAAACAACTTTCATAGAAATTATAATTATAGAAACTTGACATAATATTTAGATAAATGGTTATTAATTTTCAAAACAAAGATCGCTAATTTTTTATCAGAAAGCTTTTTTTCAAGATTTAAGTAGGGTACGGTGACGACATTTTCGAACGGAGAATCGATTTAATGATAGTATGAAAAATTATTTCATCACTTATGAGGATGCAGATCAAAATATATAACATATCACTAAAACCTGCAAACCTTGTGCCTTAAACTTGTTTGATGCCCTTTTCAATGGATAATAGGTCTAAATTAGAAACAGTCTTTGCCTATTGAATCCCTTATAAAACTATTAATGTGCTTCAATACTGAAAAACTTCGTTTAATTGATGCAGTTGTACCAGTTCACATAAATTGACCAATTAACAAATGGCAAAAAGGGTGAACCACAGGATCTCTTAGCAATAACATAAATTTATGGTTGGTGAGTTGAAGAAAATTAAAGATGTTTCTAATTATCAAAATCATATTCAGAATACATCACACCCGTTTCTGAACGGGAAGTTCTTAACTTTATCAAACTTTCTCAACAAATTTAATTAAGTATATTGCTTCTAACTAAGAATACTAAGCAATTAATTTAAACAGGGATACTGTTCAAAGGCTTTAAAATTGGCATAAAAAAGATGTCTCAAAAATAAAAAACTATCGATATAATAAGTTATATGTATATCGATATAATAAGCTTATTATAATCATTTACAGAGCATGGCTATCTTAAAGCCGTCAGTTAAAACTACTACCCACGATTTCATCTGCAACATAATTAAAAATTTAGAAAGTAAAATGAAAACTTTGTGGGAGCTTTCCTAGACCTATCTAAAGCTTTTGACAGTCTTGACCACATTGTTCTTTTATGTAAACTGGAATTGTATGGTATACACTATACAGGGTCTTTTTGTAGAATGGGTAGAGTCCTATCTTTTAGGAAGAGCCCAGAAGATCTGTCTCGAGATGGAGGATAGCAAAATTGTTCTTTTTTCTGAATTATTTAATGGTTGAACTTTACCACAGGAAAGTTTCTTTTTTGAAATCCCCTTTCTTTTCCTGGTTTATGTTAATGACCTGCCTCAGATTAGTGACTTGTTCAGTTAATTAATCTCGCAGGTGACTTAAAAAGCAGGTCAGAATCTAAGATATCAGGCCAAAATCCTAAAATAAATACTTAGAGACCATCTCTGTTTTGTTCCATAAATGTAAAACTCTTAATCAGTTCGTTTTCTGGGAATTAACATTGATTGTTACTTAGATTGGGAAACACAGATAGGTCAAGTTTGTAAAATGCTTAACTCTGCTTATGTTTGGGTAAAAAACCTGGGTTAAATAACCTATTATACTCATGTGTACTCTATTGTATGGAATTATATTAGTATTTGTGATGCAAAAGAGAGCATTGTCCATTATGTGTGGTATACAATATTCCTATGGAGGAAGGTTTGGAAATTAAAATCTATTGACATTTCCAGGCATAGGCATTGTTGAATGCATTAATGAGGCAACCTCTCAAGATTTTTAAGTAGAAAGCCTTTGAATTTATTAAAAAATATGTAACCATATTTAATAGTCTATAGTTAATGTTCTTAGGTTTATTTCTTGTTTTTATTTTATTTTTGTTGTAATTTCTACAGTTTTGATGTTGTCTTCGGTCTGAATCTATCGGTAGATTAGTTAGCCTTTGCCGACATAATTTTTTTATATTCGAAATTTTTCATCTTAAAATAGGTATTTTGTGACTGTCAGTAAACGATATTCCGTATTTTATTAAACTTAGTTGTTGACTTGGAATCAGCTTATTTTAAAAATTTTTAGCCTAATAAAGTTATCTCTTTTGAGCATTTGGGAATATTTTTTTACATATTCTTTAAATTTTTAGCTTATTTAATATTATTTATAATACCTTGCAGGCACTTGGTATCATTTTTATTTCTTTTTTCCTGAAATTTGAGGCCATTACTTTTCTCAAAGAGGAACTATAACGCAGTATAAAAACTTTCGCCTTTTTTAATTAGGTACGTCAAAAATCATAAAAAACACAATAACTTAAATTATTATAAAAAAATATATTTTTTTGAACTATTCTTCAGAGTTTTTAGAATTAAATCTTATTATTATTGTTTAGACGATCAAATTTCGGATCAAATTTTTGCAATTCCTTAATAATTATATATTTCGGATTATTTTAAATATTATATTTTGATAGGATTAGATTGTTGTGGATTTTCCCTACTATATTAATCTAGTTTGTGATTGTTTGGAAAATTTATCCTGTCGCATGTCCGTAGTTTTATGAGCATAAAAGAAGGTTAAGTAACTACTAACATGATATAACCACTATGTCCCAAAAATAGCAGATTTATGTGCTCATAAAATTTTATAAACAGGACATATCTCTTAAAGGGAGTTTTTTAAAAGTAAGCTCTAGGATAGGTTCACTTTGCTTGTAAATATAATATATACATAAAGTTTATTTAGTGTAAGATTTTATTTATAGCGAAGGTAGAATTGAATAATAAAAAAAATTAGTTATTCTTTTCATACAATAATTGATTATTGAAGTTCGAATTACGCTATTTTTAATTATGGTCATGAAAACATTTTTACAGAAACAACAAATTACTACCGTAGTATTTGAATAAGATAAAATAATACCTTCAATTTTAAAACCAATAAGAACTTTATTAGCTGAAACGAAATAAGTAATAATAATAAATTAAGTAATTACCTACAAAAATAACAAAATATAGTTTTCATATTTACTAAATAATAGAATTCCTTAATAGATCAGACACAATCTGTGATCCTCTTGGTGCGACATTCTAAGTTATCATTTATTCCATATATCGAGAATATAATTGCCAAACGTTCCAAAAATTAGGACTTTATAGTGCGGTCAAATTAACGGAATTTTCATGACTTTAAGAAGACTATTATGCCCTAGTTTGGTCAAAGCTTAAATATTGTGCAATTGTCTGGTTCCCAGGTTATCAAGTATATGTAGGTATATGTACTTACAAGGTTTAGTATAGGGTATGTACCGTTATCAACTGTCAGTACTGAATTTACTGGATGTCGTTCCGATATTTGTTTCAGTTTACTGATTCGGTACTGAATGACGTCATAAATGCGTCAGTGACGTCATTAATCTTTACTGGATTGACTGGGGATAAAAGCTACTGTGGGTACAGTAAAATAGTGGGGGAATGTCAAAACTGTCAGAAGTGTTGTTGATGTTGATTTCTTGAATCTTCTTGTTTACGTTGTGGGAATTATTTTCCAAGTTCAAAACATAATTTGTTGAAAATTTACCACTTAAAAAGCTCTCATACAACGCACTAACCTATTTGGGCTCTTTCGTATTCTTCCGGTGTTCAATGTGGTATTCAAAATTATTTTCTGCGTCTATTATTCTTACCATCTTGCTTTTTTCAGTCATATTTATTTTATTAAAAAATGTGGTCTGGTTTTAATAAATCAAAACACCGTACCGGAAAACAAAACCGAAACAGGTAATTTGGTTTTATAGGTTATGTTGTAGTTGTGAAAACAGTGCTGAAAACTGTTCCTTTTTTGGAGCAAAACAGCACGCTGTATAAAATCGGAACGACAAATTACAGTAAAATCAGCACAGTACAATCCCGTACTGACAGTTGAAAATGGTACATACCCATAGTATAGTATATGTACTTACAAGGTTTCATTTTCCACATTTGGAACTTTAAAAAAAATGCATTGACATCACGAGGAGACTGTCATGCCCAAATATTTGCATGAAAAATCCTAATAAAGATGATTGCACTCAATTGGTCGAAAAACTGGAATTTAATGTTCCCCAAGCGATTCTCCTGTCAACCCAATATTCTATTTATCTCTGCTATGCATAAACCTATTCAGAAGTTTTTTTTTACAATTAAGCGTTATTGTTCAATGCTTTATAGTTGTGTGTTAGCCTGTAGAGCATTTATTACATTAAAAAATAAAATGAATACTTATTATAATTTTGTATTTAGTTAATGTCTGCATCTAAATGCAAATTTCCTCTCTTTTTTTCAGAGGTTGGGCTCTATGGGGAAACAAACAGGTCTGGCCACAACGAGAACCAATTTTGAAGTATTGGCACGAACTTAGGGGTTCAATAAAATGAAACCTAATTGACCTGGAATATTTTGTTTAAATACTTTTACCTTACTTTATTTTTAATAATGTTATTAAATTATTTTTCAAATACATGTTGTATTAGTAAAACACGAAAATAGGGTTTTTGATAAATATAAAATTTATTTTTATTCATACAATTCAACAATTAAAATCTTCCCATCCAAAAAAAAAACAATCATCAATTCAAATGCTTACTATGATATTCGATATGTTCACCAATGAAACTGGCAATATAAAAGTAACTGTGGTTATATCCATCCCTCTGTTTCAAAATGGCTGGCACCCCGGCATCCTTGCACGCCTCCATTAAATTATTCGGGTTCAATTGGGACAAAAACTGATCTGCTGTGCCCTAAAATTAAAAAAAAAATCACTCAATCCATTCTAAAGAATTTTTTTCAGACGTACTTGATCAATAAATAGCTCTAGTATAGGTCCGTTATATTTTTTGACCAGTTCAGTAGCATCCCACTCTTCCCATTTTCCAGTGTCCTTAGGACCAAGGTAACCGGTAAACGCTTTTATTCCCCAAGGACAAACTGTTGGGTTACAGATTGGAGCAAAAGCTGACACTGATTTAAATAAGCCTGGATTCTTTAGGGCTATTACGTAGGCACCATGACCTCCCATACTAAAAGAGAATGACTCTTAAACTTAAAAAGTATAAAACAATATTTACGTCACAGCAAAAAAAAAACAAGTACAGTATTGTAATGTGTTACTTGTTATTGAAAAAAAACTTCTACCTATGTCCCATAATTGATTGTTGTCCCACAACTACATTGAAGTTAGAATTAACTAAGTCAATTAATTCTTTAGTGATGTAATCATGCATCTTATAATTCTTCTTCCAAGGCTCTTGGGTTGCATTCAAGTAAAATCCAGCTCCGACACCAAAGTCCCAAGATTCCGAGTCTCCTGGGATTTCTAATCCCCTGGGAGAGGTGTCCGGATTGACAAGAATTACTCCGTGCTGAGCTGCATACCTACAATCATTACTTGGCAAAAAATCGTTTTAAATTAATAGGGAACGGATCCACCTTTGAGCACTAGCCTTTTCAATAAAATTTGCTTCCGAGCAAGTAAGACCGGAGAGCCAATATATCACGGGAAGTTTCTTGTCCTCGGCCTGAGGGGGCAAATATACGCCGAATTTCATAGTGCAGCCAACTTCTCGAGATTCATGGCTAAAGACCTTTTGCCACCCACCAAAGGATTTGACTGAGGATATTTCAGTAAGCACCATCCTGCAAGCAAGAATTTAAGAAACTTGAAGAAATATTCCATTTTTTTCGCAAAGAGACTGGCTTAAATTAAATAAAAACAAATTGGTTTGTATTTAGTTTTACTTACATAAAAAATTGATTATGTATACTTGAGACCTGTCACTAGAAATTTTCGAAAGAAGATAATTATAAATATATTGCGATGGTTTGGTTCCAAATGTGGCTATCTTCAAAAATTGTATTTTTGAGCTATTTACATAGCCTTGTTGAAAATAAAGATTTCTAATAGTTCCAAAAGGGGCTAAAATAATTAATTAAAATAAACTAATAAATTTAAATTTGGCGCCAAAATTGGCAATTTGAAAAGTGTCTATCTACTCTTCAAATTATTTTATGAGGTCCAAATAAGTATGTTTAAAATCACATAGCTACTTTTGGAACTGTGAAAATGAATTTTTGTGAATTCCATATCTCTCCAAAATCACATAGCCTGTTTTGGAAATAATTATTATTTTTAAGCTACTTGTTTGGACGTGTCAGCTGATTTAAAACGCTTCATTTACGTTTTTTAATTTGTTTTTTTGAGCGGTCAGTTGTGTTTTGATAAGCATTGCGTTCGTGTGTAAACTTTTTTCGTGCAAAATGAGTCGAGGCAAAAAAATATTAATGATGCCGCCCAAACAACCATCTTTAGAAAATATTCCTGGCGTCGCTGAAAATTTAGACACTACTGGTAAGTTTTTTTTACTGTCTTTAACTTATTGTATTGTAATATCTTAATATTGTCTTTAGTAAATTGGTCTACTGTTCTTACCGATTTTTGGTTGTGAATAAATAAAAAAAGGCCGTATTTATTTATGTTTGCCAATTCTCCAATTACAATTCATTAACTTTTACAATAGCTTAAGTTCGTATCTAAAGTTATTCTCAGAAGTACCTACTTATGGCTGTTTCTGTAAATTATTTAGTATTACATTAATTATTTATAGCAATACAAAATGTGTAAAAAAACTGTGGATGGTTTTTGCGTAAAAATCAATCGTAAATCTATATCTATCTATTTTATGAGTGTGTGTGATGGTGCTAAAGCGATTTTAGAGTTTTGTTTGTCAATATCAATTATTATTAACGTAATAATATAATTTTTACAATACGTAGGTACAACAGTACAACTACCTTTTCTTAAGGAATTAAAATTTTTGTTAAAAGATATAGTTTTTTAGAGTCTTAATTATAAAAATGTCTTTTTACAAAATCTTAATCAGGCACCATTTTGTTCGGCCCACTCTGATTTAAATAGTCTCTGCTGAAGAACCCGAATCCACCAGCCAATCAGTTAATGGTAAATAAAATTAGTAATAATATGAGAATTATCTATATAAATAATAGTAATATTATTCTTTAATTTTCTTTATTCTTCATTAATTCTTTTATTCTATTATTATTCTTATTTATGATTTTTTAGCAGAACTTGACGTAGAACCTTTTGGTTCAGATGACTCCATTAAAGATGCAGACTATCTTCCCAGTGACCAATCAGGTAAGTTAATAAAAACAGTAATGACTCTTGGTGTTAATTATAATTTTTTTAGATGATGGTGACTTAGACAATCACGTAGTACTTAGAAATACTAATCAAATACCAAAAGATACGTCAGTTGAATCAAAAAATAAAAAGAAAAGATGTCCCACTTTTTAGAAAAAAAATGTTAGCAGAGACAATAAGAATTCGGGGCTTCCATATATAAACTCAAAAGGAAATCACGTTCCAGGCAGGTTGTTAGGTGAACCATGCAACAAATCTTCCAGGTAGAAATAAGATTGATACTTCTTTAAACGTAGATCATAATTATTTTGTTTTCAAAACTCGTATTAGCCAGGAAGAAAGGATAAATATTTTTACATCATTTTGGAATCTTGCAAATGTTGATAGGCAACGAGATTTCCTAAATAATTTGGTAGAGGTTACGATTGTAAAAGAAGAACAACTGGCACTAATAACTTAAGAAGATCCAAATCTATGAAATTTTATCTGTGCATTAAGGATTCTAGAATAAATGTATGTAGAACAATGCTACTTAATACCCTTGGTGTTAACAAGGGACTTCTGAATTGTGCCATTAAAAAACGTGCCCCAAATAGTAACATCACAGAAAAAGATAAGAGAGGTGGTTATGGTACCTCTAAAATATCAGAAGATGCAGTACATTTTTTAAAACAACATATTCAGAAATTTCCTACAATCTCTTCTTATTACTGCAGAAAAAACTCAATTAAAATGTACTTGGATCCAAAATTGAACCTAAAGCAGATGCACAGGTTATACCAAGAAAATTGTGCCAAAGAAAATATAGAATGTTTAAAGGAGTCATTCTATCGCCACATTTTTAATTCTCATTTTAATCTATTATTCCATAAGCCTCGAAAGGATCAATGTCCAACATGTACAGCGTATGAATCTGCTAACACGGAAATCAAAGTAAATTTGCTACAAAACTATGAAGATCACATTAAAAATAAAGAAAGAGCCAGACAGGAAAAAAATTTGGATAAGGATGCAGCAAAGGAAAATCCTAAAGAAATACATTCCGCCAACTTTGATTTGCAACAAGTATTGTATGTGCCAACAGATCCCACTAACCCCATTCTTTTTTACAAGACTTAGTTAGCCACATACAATTTCACTATTTTTAACTGTGGAGATAATTCTGGAAAATGCTACATGTGGTCTGAAGTAGAAGGTTCATGTGGCCCATGAATAGCATCTTGTTTATTTCACCATCTCAAAAGTCTTTCTACATCCATTCAAATTGTAAGGCTCTTTAGTGACACATGAGGCCAAAATAAAAATCAATTTGTTGCCGCTATGTTTATTTATGCCGTACAAGTTTTAGCGATAGAGGTCAGGACACAGCCAAATGGAATGCGATTCAATGCACGCAAGAATTGAAATTGCATCCAAAAATGTCCCAGTTTATTTGCCGCATGAATGGGTAACCATTGCTCGGAATGCAAAAAAAAATGACCCTAAGTACGAAGTTTTTGAAAAAAAAGACATAGCTTTTGTTGACTGGAAAACCCTGGCAAAGCTAATTATGATCAACCGAAACAAGGATCAAGATGGGAATGTGGTTAATTGGCATCATATTAAGTGGATTAGGTATGAAAAGGCATTCCCTTTTACAATGAAAATTAAAACAGATTTTGATGAAGATTTTCGCAGTATAATGATTCTTCCACACAGAGGAAGACGAGTGACAGTTGCTTCCCTGGAAAAATGTCTCAAACACTTACACGAGGAAAACAGGAAAATTTCAGCATTAAAGCTGAAACATTTAAAAGAAATTTGCAATTCTGGAAGTGTCCCAGATGACTGCCGCCTCTTTTTTACAAGTTTGCTAAGTAGTGACGAAACCATTGATGAGGATGAAGCAGTGGTTCCAGATGTAAATGACCCTGAGGGCGAAGACTTTTTCTTACAATAATGTTATTAATAATTATTTTTATCTTTTATTATTATGTTTAGAATTATTTCTTTAGGTTTATAGCTTTTCGCATCACTACAATTTTGAGAAAGTATTATGTGCCAAATATGCTGTATATCTGCATTTTTCCTGTTTAAATTAGTTATTATTTATGTTTTTTGAAAATCTGGGTCATTATAAGAATTTTTTTTTATTTTATTCAAATAAAAAATATATAAATAAAAAGACGAGTTTTATTAAAATGTGTTTTTTTATAGATTTGATTTAATACAGCCTATTAAACTTTATTTTGTGTTTCCTAAATATAAAGCATTTTGTAGATAGCTACATATGGAAACACACCATCGATTAGTAATATACAGAAGATATATTAATATTTCTGATATACCCTGTATATTAAACAGCATAAAAACTTGAATGTAAAATGCAAATACCGCACTCCTCTAGTTGATCTTGAAACTTAAAATAGCAGTATAGATCATAGAATAACCAGACTTCTCTCGTTAGCCTATGGTATAGATTTAGGTATGGTATTGGTCATCATTATTATTAATATTAGTATTTCTCTGGATTTAATAAATCAATAGTATGAAAACTCATAACCAGTTTTTCTTGTACTTAAGTACATTGCAATATTGCCAAATAATTAATATATTATATAGTAAATCTGAAAATGGGGAATAGCAAGAGCAAATGGAAGGCAAATACTGATGCATTTTCACTTTATCAACCCTACTTAAAAGCTATTGGTTGCCAGGTATGCATCAAAAAAGTAAAAGGTGCATTTCTAGATGCTTAGAATGTTTAGATAACAAAGAACCTGGAGGCAAGCAACATATCAAAAATTGCAGAACCATTTGATACTTTACATATTGACCATTTAGGACCCTTTGTAAAATCTAAACATAAAAATAGCTATCTCATTTTAGTAGTGGAAGCATTTACTAAATTTATACAAGCACCTAATGTTTTAATTCAGCACATGTTTCAGAAATATTTATTTGGCTTTTATCAGGATAGTAAGTTACTTTTGTTTTTTGAATGACATGGTAGAATGGGTAAAAATGTATGTAAGTATTTGTAATTTGTATTCTTATTAGGTTATTAGCACTCTTTGGTTTTTCATTTAGAATTAAAACTTTATATGTATTTTACCATTTTAATGTAAAAATTATTAAATTCTAGATTATAATAGGTACATATTGTAAAAATGGTGTTACTGTTGGATGAATAAAATAATGTTTGATTGATTCACCTCAGCTGTTTAACCAACTGAATTTTTTCAGGTATTCAAGAAATATTTTTGTCAGTAAAAAAGGATTCAAAGCAACTAATCTAGTCAAAAATGAGGCAATATATTGGGTTAGTTCTCTATGCAATACATTAAACAGTGTGCAAAAGTTGATTTGGCAGCTCTGTATTTAAGTGTGTAAATAATTAGGCCTATAATTAGGAATGAAATTTTGTAATTAATCTTTATACTTTTTTGGAGTTTCTTGCTATTTCTAAATGTAACATAGTGTACAGATTTTTAAAATCTCTCAATTGCACAATTGAGAGATTTTAAAAAGCCAAATTGAATTACTTTTGTTAATAGAATATAACTTTTTACAAGGCTTAAAAACTTATGGGTACCTACCTAAACCACTTTTTTTAGCACTCGATTCTTAATTATACTCGATAACGCTTTTTAAGCAGTAACAGGGTTAAAAAAGTAAAAGGTCGGGGCCAAGGCAATACTATTGGTGTATGGTACTGATAAAGAGATATAGTAACAATTTGTTATTGCTATATACTAGGAAATGATGCCAGGGTTGTCAGGTCGGTATAAAGTTTTTTAGTATTCTTGCTTTCAGAAAATCAGTAGATTCTTAGAGTAGGATTATTAAATAAATAATAAAATTGTATAATGACAAAACGGATACAGGATACTCCGCAAGACGAGAAGCAGAAGAAATAAAGGTAATACAAGCGGGTACGTGTATCTGCTTTTTGGCTTCTTCAGGGCAGAGCTACCTATGTGATTACACAAATCGGTTCGTTGCAAATGCTTTCCATGTATACAAAATGCTGCAAAATTATACAAGACTACAATAGTGCATAGGTATAATAATAATTGGAGAAATTGCCATTTATTATTGATATCAGCAGATAAATTAGGATGTTTCAGTAGATTAAATCGAAATCAGTTATGTAATGAAAAACCAGTAGAACTGGCAACCGTGACTTCGCTGTGCTGTTCAATATCAGCTGATCACACAGAAAACGAACCTAAGCCCGGTTCAGACGCAGCCTGTGAGTTAGGCCCGGTTGTACAATGGGCGGTCAACAATAGTTCATAACGATCTCCGGTTCAGTGGCATTAATCCGTTGTACAATGTTGCTTCAAACGATAACCTGCGGTTCATCTTGACCGTCCAATTTGGAGCGTTCAAAAGGAATTCAAGCAAATTTTTGAGACTAAATTAATACCTATTTAATATATCATTTTATGTAAATACAGCCGCCTTTCAATAATTATTCTATGTTTGGTGAGGTGCTAATTTATTAGCTTCTAGGTACCCTAGGTTTAGTTTACAAACCATAAATATAAAAATGGATCCTATTTGGGAAGATATTACGGATGATGAAAATTTTCTGGAATTAGTAAATAATATTGTACACCCTAGATCATCACAGGTATCCAGTGATAAACTGGATCATTTGAACATTTGGGATGATAAAGAATTTAAGACTAGATTTAGGTTGGAAAAGCAAGCTGCAAGATTCATAGCAGATAGAATTTCTAAACAAATTTCATCTGTTACGGACAAGTATGATGATTTGTATTAGTTCAATTACACTATTTATATAGACTTTAAAAATACTTTTAGATCTTAGATAGAATATCGTCAGCATTTTTGCTTTTAATCTGAATAACAATTGATTCTAAAAATTTTACAATATGTAAGATTTAAAATGAAATAAAAAAACCTGCAGTAGCATCAATGTCATATTTTGATGTTAGTCCTGTAAGTTGGCTCCCTAATATTTCATGGTATCACTCTCGCCTGCAGTTATTGTTATATATTTCTGCTTGGCCCTTTTTTTATATTCTCATACTTATTTTTTAGAAATGTAACAGTTCTAAGGGGTTTTCCGAGAACACTGTTAAATTCCTGACAAATTTTCTCCAAGGCCTCTGCTTTAATTTCATTATTGTTGTCTTGTTGATCCATTTTCTTATATTATGACCCAACCTGGTTCGCAAGCAGCAAGGCGACACAAAACACTTTTAAACAAATAACACTTCGGAATTTACGGTCTTTTTTGTGTTTAAAAAATAGTTATAATCGGCAACAGACAAAAAACAAATAAGTCAATAAATAAATTAATTTTAATGAATAGGAAACTTCTTTATTATGTGGCCATTGCAGACTTTAAATAGAACCTAGTTTAACTAAACTTGTACTGGAACAACACAAGAACATCTGAGCTACGTTCAACGAAGAACTGCAGTTTAGAACTTAAGTTGAACCACTGCTTATACAACCGGGCCTTAGTAGAATAAAGTAATTTAGACATACAAGCAGTGGTTCAACTTAAGCTCTACTGAACTGCAGTTCTTCGTTGAACGTAGTTCAAAGTTTCGTGCGTTGTTCCAGTACAAGTTTATTTAAACTAGGTTGGATTTAAAGTCACAAATGGTATTTATGAATGTATAAGGAACACTATTATTGATTCCCCCTGGGGCATGTTGAATATTGTTATTAGCATTATTGGTCAACTCAAATGCAGCTGCAAGTTCTTTATTGATATTTGGAGGATTCGCATCTTCCATAGACAAAGCAATATTATGAAAAACCACTGCAGCCTTAACAATAGCCTAGAACTAGCTGTTAATTTGTAAAGGCCTCCAAAGTCCTCAACAACTTGCAGAAAACTTCCTGTGGCCAAAGAGCGTAGAGCAACGCATACCTTTTCAGTAGCAGTCAATGCATATTTTCTAAAAGTATTTTTAAAGCCTTTAAATAGTGTAATTGAACGAATACAAATCATCATACTTGTTCGTAACAGAGGAAATTTGTTCATACATTTTATCTACTATAAATTTTACAGCTTGCTTTTCCAACTTAAAGCTAGCCTTAAATTTTTTATCATCCCAAATGCTGAAATAATCTGATTTATCCTTGTACACCTGTGATGACCTAGGGTGTACAATTTTATTTACTAATTCCAGAAAATCTTCGTCAAACTTCAAAAATTCAACTTTAAAACTTTTTCACTTCAAAAATTTTTAACTTCAAAAATTTGCTTGAACTTCCTTTGAACGCTTAAAATTGGACCTTCAAGATTACCGCAGATTATCGTTTGAACCAACACTGGGCAACGGATTAATTCTGCTGAACTGGAGATCTTCATGAACTGTCGTTGAACGCTCATTATACCACCGGGCCTTAGTGGAGCGACTCTACTATTCCCTTCTAGTATCTACATGAAAGTAATGGAATAAAACCTTGGAGCCTCCAATTGCCTCTTAAAAGAACTTTATTTAAAAGGAATATACTATAATGAAATTTGTTATTGGATCAACCAGAAAATTGCAGCCAGCATCTTTTAGCTACTGAGAACAGTATACGAGGTCTAATATTTTTACCGAATTTCAAAAGCAAGTTTATCACAAATAATTGCAGAAACGTGTAGTGAAATATTAATTTTATTCATATAACAATTTGATCCCAGTAATCATCAGTTAAATGGAGAATTTTAGCTCAATCTCTCTGTGCTAAAGATCATTCTAAAATTCAAGTTTTTGCCTCTTTTAGGTCCTTGTTCCGTAAATCCAAGTCAATTTAAAAACTTCTTGAGTTACAAGTATTCTTCACATATGAAATTGTTCAATGGGAGGCGCTTCAACTTTGAATAAAAACCTCATAAAAATATCTAAAATAGTATATGAATTAATTTTGATTAAAGTTGAAGTTTTAGGAATGAAAAGCTGTCCAGCGAGGCTGTCAAAATTCATCAATATTTTCACCTAAACGTTTTAATCCGTTCTTAGTAACCTCGTTAGGTTTTAGGGGTTTAAAAACAAATAATTGATTCTGATCTGAAAAATCTCTAGTTTTCAAGAAATTAATTAAATCCCATTAGAATAATTGTCAATCAAATGAAGTGTTTCAGCTTAATCTCTCTATATATATAACATAATTTCTAAATTCCAACTTTTACTTTCTTTAAGTCCTTGTCTTGCAAATCTAGGTCTAACTTAAATACTTTTTGAGCTGCAGGAATTCTTCATATATTAAATTGTTCATTGAAAAGTACTGAAACTTTAAATAAAAACCTCATGAAAATATGTGAAATAGTGTTTGAATTATCCTGGATTAAAGTTAAATTTTTTCGAATGAAAAGTTTCACAAAAGAAAACGTAATCCATCCTTACGAACCTCGTTGGGTTTTAGGAACTAAAAAAAAATATTAAAAACAATAGCTTTAGATGCTTAGAATTATGCAGTGGGTTTAGAAAATATTTTTTTTAATATTTAATATCTGCTTTCCCTTGGTTAGACTTAAATCCAAGAGACGGAAACCATGGATCACCGCGGGGCTAAAAACATCTGCCCAAAATTTGCGATGCTTAGCAAGACTTCGCAAATCAATTCATCAGGTCAGAAAGGAACTGTATTACAATGAGCGCTTAGACTCGTCCAGTAACAGACAGAAGGAAAGTTGGTTAATCATTAACGAATGTAGGCAGTCTTCTCGTCGGCGGTTGGTTGAATCGGACTTGGGGCCCGATGATTTCAATGACTATTTCTCTAATATTGCTGAGAACTTACTGGAAGCAGTTCCCAGTGACGGCGATCCATTGCAGTATCTTAATCGGAATGCTATCAACCAATCATTTTTTTCCACCCTGTAGATGCCACCGAGGTCCTTGAAACAATTCAGTGCTTGAAGAATCATAGGTCTTCGAGTTCCGATGGTATCTCTGCACGTCTGCTATCACTTCTGCCTGCGAGCGCTTTAGGTGCTTTGGTTTGGGCAATCAATCAGTCATTGCTTCAGGGCGAGTTCCCATCCTGTTTAAAGGAAGCTATGATTATCAAATATAGAACATTTTACAAGCATTTAAATACATACCTAGATCTTATATTATTAAATATCGCTTGATTTGTCGGCCCACTGAATAATTTCTGGTGATATTTCTTTTTAAACTTCTAATAAACAGTTGTCACTATAATGGAGATTTGTAGAGGAAACCGATGATGATTGTATGGATGTTGTGGTGAAATACTATTACCAGTTTTCCAATTGCTGTCAACGAAGTCTGGACAAATATGTTTGTATATATGCAACACTAACAGTATATACATATTGTGTAACTGCAATCCAATATTCCTGCCAAATACGACAAGTTCATTAGTTTACCTATAGATTTAATGAGCCGCTTTAATTCTGTTACAACATTCAGAATTTCCATGAACCTTAATTTTTGTCCTAAAATAGGTCTAGGAAATTTCGATTTTGTACTTGTAGATGCTGAATCATTTTTAATGCTGGTTTATATCTTTCAAAGTGGCAGCATTTAATTTCCTTCACTTCACTTTTTAGAAATAATATGTCGTTGGTGTATGTATTGCATTTCTGTTAAAGTTGCTTTGTGTTTGCTGTGATTTTCTTTTCATTATTATTGGAATATTTTTTTTCTATTTTTTGACTTACTACTGACGAGTTTGTACGTCTTGGATTAAATAAACGGATTTAAAT
Organism: Anthonomus grandis grandis; assembly: GCF_022605725.1. NCBI lineage: Eukaryota > Metazoa > Arthropoda > Insecta > Coleoptera > Curculionidae > Anthonomus > Anthonomus grandis. The sequence goes on along the minus strand of NC_065561.1, from coordinate 15,709,074 downwards.
TTAAATGTTGGGACTGTTAAATTAGCTGGTAACTTTTAAATGACCGAAAAGCTGATGCGAACCTCTTCTTGACAAATGTAGAGGGGTTGTTTATAACTAGTCCAACTACATAAAAAATATATCGGACTGATATATACATATATCTATTTTACCATCAATCGCTTTAAGGATTTGCTTTATTGCTTCTACTATTTCTTTAATATGCTAAGTTCTTTGAAGTGAATCAATTTATTTAAGGTTTTCTTCAATAATTTCTATAATTTTTGATTTTTCCTCTATAAATTTATTTCCATCAGTGTGCGGCATTAAACACCACATGGAATTGATGTCACTTCCATGTTTCTGGAAAATATAAGACTGGTAAATGTCTTCATAAAACACAAATCAGTTCTAGATTGTACCAAGTATCAGTTCTAAATTGTAGCAGCTGTCAATTTTAGTTTCAATTAAAGTTTTATCACTAATTTTAGTAAATGGGTATGCAAACTCTTATCTTTGTCATTCTCTTTCTCTAATAATTGTATTATCGTGCTGATATATTGTTGAAGGTGCACCCGATTTTAACAGCACAAACCCCTGCAAATGGTATCCTGCTGTATTGCCATTGAAATCGGGCCGTGTGTAGTGACCTTTAACTATCTATTAATGTCAGGAATATTACTTAAGTCACTGCTGTCAACTTAAGTCACCTTAAAACGGGCGGCAAAAATTATGCTTCGGCCAATCATGATGCTGCTTTCTTTATGAACGATTATGGTTTGAGGTTATTTTGGAAATGTGTTGGTTTTTTAATTCTGTTTTCATTTTATTTTGACTGACCGCTGACGTTCTTATAATTATTAATATAAATATTACAACTAGAATAATTCCTCTTAACTAATTACTCAACTCATGAACAACATACTAAAGGTTACCCAACTTAATTTTCAAAGCAAATGGGGGTTTCAAGGAAGATTTGTAAAAAATACAATTTTTAATCAGAAAAGAATCAACTATAAGAGAATCCAGTTTAGGAAGCTTAAGAATGATTACCCACTCTGGAACCTAATAAAGAAGATCAAAGGAACTCACGTGCTACTTGCCAGTGCAATTGTTACAGAAGGAAAGCTTACAGTAGAGGATGATTTGTACACAGCAGTAAAGGATGGTGAAGCAGCAATTTTGGAATTAATGGACGAGTTGAGAGACTTAATTATAACAGTTTCTAAAGAATACAGAGATTCTTTATCCAAACAAATAGACATAATTAAAAAGACTGGGGATGAAGCTTCTGCAGAACTGCCACACTTTAGGACACTTGCTCATGCATTAAGTAATGAATTAAATGAATATGTGATTTTACTTAAGACTCTTGGAGAAATTGCTTATGATCAGACTTTGTTGAGTATGGCTGTGGGAGAGGAGGGCATTGAGAAGATTTTGAAGGGGTATAAACAATTAGAAATTTTATTATTGAATGAATTTGAGAAGAACAAGCAAAAGGAATTGGAGCTTTTAGAAGCAAATATAGCTAAAATTAAATCAAAGTAGAGAATTACTTATATGAAATATTTTATAATTATTAAAATATATAGGGTACCTAAGTCTTGAAAATAATGGTAATATCAAATAATAAATATACATATGTTCCTAAAGAAATATGTTTTCTAAAATTTATTATATTTAGGGATATATTTTACACACAGAGTGACTACTAATTAAAGATTATATCTATAAGAAACAGATGCTTGAAAAACATTTAACATAAAGTGATATTTGATAAGGGATATTAATGATTCTTACCACTAGATTTTGTTTGTATTGATCTAATTAGTCCTCTAGGTTAATTGATTGTGTTCACTATATTTCAAATAGACCTTTTTTAATAGCCTATGTCTTAGAATCTTTGCAAAGATAAAGGAGCTTGGTAAATTTATTTTAAAATCAGGCTTGCATGTCTCCCTACTTGTAAGTTCATACAAATATTTTGGGGACATACTTTTTTAAAACAGACAGGCACATCAATTCTCTCAATAACACATATCATATATGTATGAACTTTTTGCTACTGAACAATACCCTGAAACACCTTGTAAACATTTCATTTTCTGCTGTTTTGTTTTTCTTAATACCTGAGGTACAGTCTCAGTGTTACATATTATGATACTGATCAAATATCATAATGTGTGTCTTGAGTTTCAAGGGATTTAGAGGCTGTTTTGTTTCTTGGTTTGCTCTCAAGCTCAACTGAAATAAATTTTAGCTATTGCTAAAAACATACATTCCTGGTAATGAAGCTGAGAAGGTATAAAATATGTGTGTGTAAGCAAAACTTTCATGAACTACTGAAAAAGTAAAATCTTATAAGATGACCTAGACCAGTTTGGTGTAGGTTTAATTGATAAATCTGCCGTGCATGATGACAGTGATCCACACTAGCCAAGTCTCTGTATTTTTATACGCCAGGAATACTCTCTAGTATAAATAAACATAGTTAATATTTTACATTTCAGTTTTGACGCCAACAACTTAAGAACAAGGCTACTGCAGTTTTTTTAGCCTGTCTAAATATTCCGGTATTTATAAGGAATATATTCAGGTAATTATAAGGAATCGCAGCTTTGTGATCAGATTTAATCAGATCTAAAGGAGATTTATACTCACAATCAGAACACTAGACAAGTCTTAAGTAAAAATGTAACTATCTCAAAGGCTACAAAGACAGAATGTCAAAAAACTTTAACATATACTTCAGCAAAAATCTATAATCCACTTTCCTTAGAACAAATAGAAATAAACCCTGTAATAAAATTAAACGTGAACGTCACTTGATTAGCATGATACACATAGTACTCTTATAGTTTCTATAGTTATAGTTGTTGTTAGCTATAGTTTCTGCTTCTTTCTGGTTTTTTTCATTTCTTTTTTTCTCCTAATTTAATTCAGTTAAGTTATTAATTTTTGAACTACTTTGAAATCAAATCAAAATATGCTTTATTGTCAAAACAATAAAATATTCCATGGACAAAGCTAAATTTGAACAAATCTACTTTAAAAACGTTTACGTTTATTGTTAAATATTATATATATATCAAGGTCGATCACATTAGTATGAAATAATACAAATGTTTCTCCTACATTAGAATTTTGTAAGAAAGTCAATGGATCAATTGCAGGAATAAGATCCTTAGTTATCTTTCTAGCAATATGCAAATAGCAAATGATGATCGGGAATTTTGCTACTGCGTTGTAAAAGTTCTAAAATGTAAATTTAAAAATATATGCCATTCTTGGCATTGTATATATTTTAATTCTTGTTATGTAAAAACTAGAAAGGGTTTGACCAACGCCTGAAACAAGTATATAATGCAATCGTATTAAGAATTTCATCATTCATTATTTCTATTTCAGTTTGGTCTTAGTTGAATAGTGCTAAAAAACTGTGCGAAAAAACAAACTTAACGTATAAATAGCGAACTAAATTTGATAATCTGATTTGCCCCAAGTGCATGAGCCTGCAAACGTACCCTAAGGAAAGCCATTGAAGGAATTGGCAACGATGTTGTTATTTATGTGATATTGTGATTGTATTGTTGAACATCTGTTTTCCTGATAAATTTTGAATGTTTCTATTACAAGTATTATCTAGAATATCCAGAATTGAGCATAGTATATCTAGAATAATTGCATTTACATAAGAAAACTTCCAATTCCAGTAATATCACAATATGTCGTTATTACGAACTTACCGGCATTTATTAAAAAACCATTTTGTAGTAATTCAAGCAGCACAAACCGGGCTTTTAATGGGAGTTGGAGATGTTTTAGCTCAAACAGTTGTTGAAAAAAAGTCTTTTAAGGAATACAAAGTTCAAAGGACTGCTAAGTTTGTTTTCCTTGGTGTGGCATTTGTGGTAAGTACTTACATGTGTACATTTTAACACCATAAAGTGTAGAAATAATAAAACATTGGTCCTCCGAATATTAATTCTATTTAATAGATAGGCTAGCTAATTATACAATTTTCGGTTTTTAAAATATTAATTTTTGACCCCACTCTTTCGTTTTCTGAACTTCTGATTGTCCCGAGATTCTAAGTCAGTTATGTTTGGTTTTACACCATCCAAAAGTATTTTATCTGGCTTATTCACAAACCAACCTTTAGAAGAATTCTCTCATTCATAAACTTTGTGAATATCTATCAGCTGTGTATATAGGACAAGTCATGATTTCTAAGTTTGCAGACAGGTAAAACAAGCTTTACAGAATAGACCTGGAGAGTTATAGAGATTATTTATTATTATAGTCTCTTTTCTAATTCTAAGATTTTAAAATGTTAATCAATATCAGAGTAATTACTATAGGTACTTAATGTGTGAGTCCTATAACAAATAAATCTTAAAACTACTCTCACACATCTCACATCCCACGGTACCTTTTAGTCAAAAAAATAAAAAAAATACATGTCATTATGATAATATCTATATTCTTAACAAAACAATATATAAAACCTATATTTTAATTCTAAAGATAACTTAGATATAGATATGTACTCAAATGAGTATAATGGTAACTTGGCAGACAAAACAACTTTTTTATTTTACAAAAGAAAACTTATTTTAATGAGAGTGATACATTATAAAACAGGTTCTTGACATGTTATGCAAGCCCATCTAGCTCTTTGATGACACACAGTGCACTTTAATTGCTTTTCCAGTTTGAGTGGCAAGTGACCACCTTCGTGTTGTCTAATCGTTTGAAGAACTTGAGCAGCAGGTTTCTGTTTCACAAACCGTGATTTGCCAAAACAATTCAAGTAATGCAACACAATTTGTCTTTGGAATCCAAGCAAATCCATTTTTTCTGCTGAGGATAATTGATGTAATCTCCATGAATTTACAACTGACATTCACCATATGGGTAAACAGGCACCACCACCACTTTTTACCGCGAATATTGATTCGGTAATTATTGCTGACTGCTTGTCATGTAGATCGACGCCTCCCATATGTTGGTTGTAAGTTTGAAATAAAAATGGCTGAGGAACATCAATTTTTTCTTTTGCAGCAGTTGACCAACGTTTGACTCTTGACAAAGGTTCAAATTTGTCATAATTTGTCGCTAAAGTTACAACGCTATTATCCTTCCACCTTACAAATAAAACATGAGAATCACTATCATACCTATATTCATAAGAACCACGTTCCTTTTTCTGAAATAGTTTGTTGTTCGTCAGTGGACATTTTTTGGTCCTATTTTCCCTAATAGTGCCTGTGGTCCTCTGGCCTTTTTCTCTAAGTGTCTTTAGAAGGTCAAAACTAGTAAAGTAGTTGTCAAAGAACACAGTATGGTCCGAAGGGACTGCAATGTTTTCTAATAGGTCTAATACTACCGTTGATCCTAAGGGTAATTTTGAAGCTAAAGCGGGATTTGACGATTTGGCACCGCAATACGTATCAAAGGAATAACAATATCCTGTGGAGCTGGTCAACATCCAGTCCTTATAACCAAAACGGGTAGGCTTGCCTTTTATAAATTGTTTTGAGGGATGGTGCCCAAAATATTTCACCATAGCTTCATCTATTGAGAGCTCCTCGTGAAAGATGCCCCATTGCAAAAAATTTTGACTTAGAAGATCTACCAAAGGGCGCAATTTTGCTAGTTTGTCATTCCCGTCCAAATTATTATTATTGGCCATCTCTTTATATCTTGAAAACGATTTCTAGACATGGAATTTGCTATAAAGGGCACGTCAGCGTCTTCATCAAGGCTCCAATAGAGACGCTCACGGGAAAGCTTGTGATATCCAGTAAATAACAAAATTGCAAGGAACAATTTTATGTCAGCTCTAGAAACTAAAAAGGCATGATTATTTTTTTGAGAGGAATATAAGTTTGTTTCATGTACAATATGGTCTACAATCTTGTCAGCAAATATTTTTTCAGATTAAGATTAAGATTTCAATTGGAGTACAATCCTGTAAGTCGCTTTTGACTATTTCTAACCGATCAGCGGCCCCAGGCGTTTATGGTAAAGATATATCAATAATATTTTCAGTCCATCTGGGTTCACTGGATTTTTCTTTTTTTCGCAACGATTGACCAGCATCTTCTAGTTTGATAGCTGCAGAGCCTTTTAGTAGATTTTGGCGCAAAACAGATGACGGCATATCCATTTCTTCATCATTAGTATCTTCATTCTCATCCACATAGTGTACCTCAATTTGACCTGGGATATCCCTAGGAAACTGGCTTACTTCATTCTCTTCAATCAAATCATCATCTATATCCTCTTCGTCAGTCTGACTGTCAGGATCAGGTGGTATTATAATTATATCAGCTGGAACGTTCTTATTTGTGGAACAGATATCTTCTAGGGCAGCTTCAAGCCTTTGATACCTTTTACCATAAAAATTTGAGGTGGGAATTGGCACATAGGCATCATCATCAAAATCCATTTTTTGTTATCAGTTCTAGCAATAAAAAAAATATTGTTGGGCGACAGAGCCAAAGACATATTTTCTATGTTTTTTTGTAACAATTTATCAGACCATATTTTATCACAGATAAATTTTTTTACTTTATAAAAATTAGGACCCAAAACATTTTTCCTAAAATAGACACTGAGTGCCCACTGTACTCAAATAAGTACAGTAAGGTTCAGGAGGCCATTTTGTGACAACAGAATTGTAATATTACTGGCTTACAAAAACAAATACGTTTTATGATTCCCTAAGACCATTATAATCAACAATGAAACCTAGTGATTTATCAAATGGTAACAAAAAACAATAACTTATGTTGGGCAGTCACAGGATTTTAACACTAGTTGGACACTGACTATCAAAATCAACAACAACAAAATTCTGCATCGCGATAACCACATTTTTAAACGTCTACATGAAATTATACTTGTTTATAGATCCCTATATTTCACGGAAATTTCAAAATTCAAAAATATATGTCAGCACTAGGTCTTTTTGTTCACTGTACTCATATGAGTACAATGGGAACGAATGGGTTAATAAACCAACCAAAAAAAAGCAATCAAGTTCTTATTATTATCCTTCTTTTTAAAGGAAAGTGCTTTTATTTTTTTAACTTTTCAGAATAAACATTATATAGGTACTTGTTGTTTGTTAAATCTTTATTCTGTATTTTAGCACATTGTATGTGGTGTGCATGATATTACATTATTTGTAATTTCTATCATATTATTTATACATTTTAATTTAGTTTAATCTACAAAAATTGTGATGTAATTAGGCAAATAAAGAATTATTCTTACCATTATTATATTTTCTTTAATTTCATCTTATGTTTTATGTTTTTTTAAAAGAAAAAACTCATCTTGGTAACCTAATAAAAGTGCTTATTAGTTTTCTTCACATTATTAGAAGATGCCTACATAACTTCAGAGCCACATAATATGATTTTCTCCCAGCAACCACCAAGTGGAGGTTTTGGAAATATTAGAATTTAAATATAATTAGTCCTGACGCTAATATTTGGAAACACTAAGAATCCTAATTTTACAAATCAAAATTATAATGACTGACTTATGTCCCTGGTATATGCAGTGTTGTTGAGGATAAAATCTTTTAATTTAAATTGATTAGGCATACTGAGCTTCCTCAATGCTTAAATATTTTCTTGCAGCTGTTTCTAATATGAAATGACCTTTTTACATATTCTTTGAAGGAAAATATGCATAAAATCTAATGTTTCTAATTATATCTTTACCACTCAACAAGGATTTGTCAGAATCAGATCATTTTTTATATTAAAATGTAGCTGCTGAATTTCGAATTCCAAAAAACTAGAACTTTTAAAGCTGTGTGTAATAAAAGCAATTTTTTTTTAAATTTCATCTGTGGTAATAGTCAATACCATCATATAGAGGCATGAAAGATGTAGCTCCAGAGCCAATAGCATTGCCTGTTTCAGATTCAGAGTAGTTTTAATTAATAGCATGATTTGTATATTCTTTTTAAGTTCTGCTAACAAGAATTGGTTGTCAAGGTGGATAAATTCATACACCCAAAAGTGGCCAAGCCAATCTTCTCTTTTATTTAGGACCTGCCTAGCCTCAACAACTTTTGTAATAAATATGCTAAGATACAAAACCATAATTTGATTATAATTTTTAAAGTGAATACTGAGATTCTGTCTAAAATTGAGCTGAGGTTATGATACTATTTTTCCATTTAACCCAGAAAATCAAAAAAAAAAAATTGTAAACTGTTTCAAATTTTTTTATAATCTACTTATATATAATTTTTGTTTGTCTTGCAGGGCCCAACTTTAAGCCTCTGGTATAAGCTACTAGCCAGAAAATTCGGAACTCAAATGTCCCCAGCACTCACCCTCAAGAAAGTTGCATGTGATCAACTACTCTTCGCTCCCAGTTTTTTAGCAGTATTTATAACAAATATTAATTTACTTAATGGACGATCTTTTGATTTAATTAAAAAAGAATTGTCTTCTAATTATAAGGATTTACTGGTAGCCAATTGGAAGTTATGGCCTGCCGTGCAGCTTATTAACTTCTACGTAGTTCCTTTAAATTATCAAGTTCTTGTTGTGCAAAGTGTAGCTATTCTGTGGAATACGTATCTTTCATGGAAAACTCATAGTTGAAATTATTTAATTAGGATTTAAAAATATTGTGTTGCATTTTTGGTGCTTTAAGTTTAAAGTACGTAAACATATTTCGAGGAAAGTGTATTAGTATGTAGGACGACCGGAAAATGTTGCTCTTTAATGTTTTTGTTCTGTTTTATCTTGAATTTCGTTAGTATGCTTAAGCATGCGTAAGTAAATATACTGGTTAATGTCAGTTTAGTTTGTTTTGGTGACACCAACAATGTCAACAGATTTATTTTAGCCGTGTAAGCATTTTATTTTACTAAACAAAATTAGTTACAGAGTAAAATCCTTCAGTCACTTATTTATAGCATCATTTTTGTATAGCATTTGTGTAATAAATTTAGTTATAAAATAAACAGTGTTTTTTTCGAACAACCGAATCGTTAATTGTTAATACACGCACAGTTTAACAAATTCTTATGAATAGTAATTTTTTTTTTTTAATATTAAGAAACTAGATTTAGACAAAGATTAATGATAAAATAGTAATAACGAAGTAAATTTGAAGATTCTGAATCCTTGTCTATTCCCAAAATAGGAAAGAGGTATCAGAAGGGTGACCTCTTTCCTAAACGCCACATGACCATTCGAGTTTTGCTAATTCAGTAGTGAACTATTGAAGATGTTCTTGGAAAAAATAGAAATTTTTGTTAATGCAGATAAAGGAAGGGGCAAGGGGACATAGTGTATGCTCCTCGTCCTAATTGTCACTAAGTATGAGTGGTAGGGATTAGCAACTTCGATCCCTGTATTTTCAAAAATATATGAGTCAAACCACAAAGACTTTTCACACGTCTTTTCTGTAGAATATTGAAGTGAAATAGACCCAAGTTGCAGCAGCTCCAAAAGCAAGCAATACCATATCTCGGGTCTCGACAATGAAATATACAGGCGTGGCAACACACTTGGGCATGTAGGATATTACAGCAAACAATCCAATGCTTTCCACACAGTTTTGAGATGTGGCAACCGTATCTTAGGCGGTAGTCCTAGTTTACAATAGATGCATCAAGCAAATCTCCCTTTGAGTTAATTATACTGGTCTTAGTAATGTTCAATTTAAAAGTATTAGAACTGCGCCAGTTTTTTATTATCTCCAAGTCTTTCTTTACAAATTTTTTGAGGTGGGTTTGCTCCCTATGATGCCAAAGGACTATACTATCATCCCCGAAGGAGGAGATGCTGATGATCTTTAAAAATAATGACAGGAAAATCATTGAAGGGAGGAACAAAACAGGGCATAAGGCAGATCCCTGATTGGCATTTTTTTATTAAGAATTTCCTGTTTCCATAGTAATCGGGATCGTTTTATCTATCCGGGATAAAACATATTTTAAAAACTAATTACCCCTTTACCCTTCAAGGAGTTCAGACCTTAGGTTCAGTAAAATTCGTCCAAAAATGTGCAATACATATCAAATTCCCTATTTTAGCTACAATAATATACGCCTTAGCACGAATATATTTTACATTTAACGTAACGCAACATCGTATATTTTACAATTTTCGTCTAAATTTGTATAAACAGCTATTTTCCGAAACAAGGAAGTTATTGGAATAATAAAGCTCTCCGCGAGAATGCTAGGGAGTTTTCCTTTGTTGTAAGGCGGAGTTATCCATTTGAAAATACTGCACTGAAATTCTCAACCATCTCGTATGGCAGTATACATGACATCACGTAAAGGCGATAAATTGCTCGCCTCGATTGACTAATCAATAAGGTAAATAAATGAACGACTTAGAATAGGAGGTTGAAGGGGAAACTTAAATAGCAAGCATAATGATATAGTGCTGAGTGTATTGAAAGAGGTGTCGACTAAAGGAAAAGGAAAATTAGGCCTACAATCCATGTTTGTGTAGGTTGTATTTAGAGAATGGTGAATGTGGAGCCCTAAATTGTAAAGCAATATAGTAAAAGATAAACCAATGATAAATTCACTAATATTCAAGTCTTATTTTTGGAATAGCTTATTCTATAACAAGTTTGGTATAAACAAAATTAGTCAAGGAAAACAGCTCTACCGGTGTCGAATTTTGAATTCCATATACGTTACAAACAATATTTCTTGTACCACTAACATTTAGGTTTGTTTCATTTTTTTTTAAATTCATATTTGTTTGAATATTTTAAGTAAAATCTGTATTGTTGTGACGAATTCATAATGAGTTATTTATTTTGTTGGGTATTACGTCACTTTTATAGTATAAATCAATTTTTCAATCAAACAGTATCGCCTATTGTCTTGCAGTTTACGTATCTAACTAAGTCCCAGTACAAAGTGGAGTTAATGATATAGAAGATCCTATTTTGGACAATCTTAAGTCTTGCAAAGTATCGGTTGTGCATATCAGCCTTAAACAACAAATCCCGAGTCTAATACTAAGTGAAAGTATTGATACTCTGGCCTTGTAGAGCTGGTTCTTCAGGAAAGGGACGCATATTCTAAAGTCGTTCCTCCTCAGACGATTGAGAACTCTCTGATCTCGTTAGGGGGAGACGTTTGGTTGAATGTAATTGGAGTGGTTTTTTAGCAATTTGGAAAATATATCAGACTTGGTTTCTTCACAGATGGGACCTTGATTAAATTTCTTTGATGGAATTTCCCAAGAATTCACTGTAGCTACGTGATTCGTTTTTATTGCCTGAACTTAGGTGATCAGAAGTGAGAATCGGTAAAGTTTTGATGCTACATTAAGCGAATCGTTAAATATGGGGTTATATATAGGATTATGTGTTTACCCGCTTCTTGAAATATGGAGGTGCAAAAAACGTATATCCTTAGGAAAATGTCTTGTTTTGAAGATTGGTTACTTGCTCTTCTACTGTTTATTGCCTTTGCTTCTTATAAAATTAACTATGAATAATATCAATTAATTTCCAAATATTGAATATCAATAATTAAATTTTAAATGTCAATAAAGTGATTCATGTCCTAATAAACGATTTTCTTCTAAACAAAAAGCGCGCCTACAAAAACCCGAATGTTGTTCGGCGTTAAAATTCAATCAAACATTTAAACTGAATTCGGATTTATCGAACAACTAATCCGGAGCACAATAATATGGCAAGAAGAGGAGAGTAGTTCGATAAAACGGGATTCATTATTTTACGGCGTGTAGCTGTGCACAGCGATATATTTTACGCCTAAATTAGTTTCCCTCTTGTTTCGTAGGTTTTATTGGATTTTATTATACTATGTATGTAAAATGAGTGTTCCGTTGTCACTTTTTAATTTATACAAATGTCCTTAAATATTTACGTGACTACCACTTTATATTAAAAAAAGTTCTTTTCCAGTGTTCATAGTAGATTCAAAAACTCCTTTTTTAAATTATATGAAATCATACAGAGGCCAAAAGGGATTGCATAACATTTAACTCTCCAATAAAGTTCCTCCTAAATAGAGTAATTGTATAGGAATTCTTATCCAGAAAAATAAAATGCCAATATAGTTTCGCCTTTTTTCTTATTGCGAGCCTGTAAAAAGCGGGGTGGTCTTAGCTGAATATTTCTTTTGTTAGAGACAAGTTAGTGCCAAAATATCAAAGCGAAAAATACATTTGCAACAAATCGCAATTTGATGAAGAACCACTTCTTCAAGTTACTTTATTTAACGCTCTACACAAGTTTCGTCAGTTATGTCAGCATCTTCAGCAGAAAAGATTTGAGGCTACTACAAACTTCTGCATGATAAAAAGCGATTTTTATTCTATTTAAACGCATAAAGCATTATAGGCTTTATGGTTTTATGTTATTTTTAAAGCTAAAGTAAAAATGTAATTATATAATATTTTTTTAATGGATAAATAAATTTTTTAGGTCATATGCATGGTAACGGGTCACACTTTCCACTTACACGTTTTAGTAATTTCCGTGATGCTAATAAACTTTGATAAAATAAATCATTGCTAACCTTTCACATATAAATAGCCGATTAGTTTTAATCGGAAATTGCTGAATTGTAAATAATCGTTTAATTAAAATATGTCACTTCGGGCGTTTCGGTTTTTCATTTACTTTGTAAATTACTTTTAAAATAAATAATGTTCGTCGACCCAATTATGTATAATATCTTATTTATACTGTCAGTTAAATTAAGGGCAACAAACTTTATGGCAAATATTATATTTAAATATATTTTTTTAATTTATTTAACAATGATTTATTATGAAATAATGTAAGCAAATTTTGGTAGTTCAATCAAAAGTCTGGCAATAAATGGTTGTATTTTTAATTTTGAAATAAAGAGGAAATTTAAAAATTAATTTAATTACCCCGTTTTGGTGATTTTGTCATTTATTTGGTTTTGTATTTGTCTTGTCAATAGAGTATAAGCAAATTAACAGAAGGATCATTCAGTACTATCGTGAGGGTTCTTCTGCTTCCCTAAATACGCCATTCCAAATAATTTATTTTTATTATATACAGTAAAGTGGACCATTGAAAACAGGCCATAAGGTAAGGTTAACATAAACAGGTTGGGGAATTGAAGATTACGCATTGACTGCACTATTACATTCTAAAGCTCTATATATTTTTTTCAATGCGTTATGGCTGTAAATACTCTTGCGTTGTTAAAAAGTTGATATTATTAAACGGTCTTATACGGAGTATGGAGGCGATTCGGCAGTACGGAATTGTTTTCAATTACATACTTGCGAAAAAACAATTTTAAATGTGCAATGCACAATAAAGTGCAAAAACCTTTTATCCACAGGATCCAGGAGCAAGAACGATTGGAAGAAATGATTTGTAGAGCCCTGGAAAAGGACTTAACACGATCAAGTAGAAGTGTTAAAGAAGATTTGGGTATGGATCTTAAAACTGTTCCCGGTATTTGAAAAAAAATGAAAAGTGGAAGTGAAAAACATTGACGTAGCAACCGAGTGCGTGCGTGTTGCCATATTTCGACTTTAAGCACCTCTCTATACATAATGACGACTCCCCAACCTGTATACTTTTATTTTTGGGACATTTGCACACATAAATTCGGTCACTATTATTTCAACTTCTTATCGGAGGAGGTATTCATATTCATTTATCATTCGCTTATGTTTGTGCGACAATATTGGTTAGTACCACAAAAAAATCAGAGGGAGATAAATCGGGAGATCCCGCGGGTCATTCGATAACATTCCTTCCCAAAATCCATCTACCAGGAAACGTTTCATTCCGGAACTGCCATACAGAATAGGAAGGATATCAGGAGAAACTCATCCAAACTTGTTTGAAAATAGCGTCAACCTAACGCTGACCGATGGAAAACGACCAACGTTGCTAATGAAGAAAATCCGATATATATAAATTACTTATATGATATGATTATGTAAAATTATATTGTTACTCATCAATATTCAATATCATCTCTACATCAATATTTGTTTCATCACTAATTATTTTATACGAGATTTAAATATATAATGAAATACCTTTAGGGTGTTAAATTAATGAAAACATTCGGCAACAACTTTTTGAAACAACCTGATGTATGTATGTAAAGCAAGATAAAAAATCAGTTAATTGCAATTTGCTTTCTGTCGCTTTATATGCAAATCATTATTTTTATTCATCAAACAAATGGAAGGTCTGCAACAATATAACGTATTGTTTAAGCCATGGATTAAGGTTTTAATAAATTGGTTGATAATTTTCCTATTAATAATATTGCCCTTGCAAAAAAGATTGATTGATAATAATTGTAGGATGAAATGATAATGATTACAAATATTACATTCACAATAAGAAGTCTTAAGCAATTATGTAATTTACATTTGAATTAATTTTCATACAAAAGTTAGTAGACACAGATTACACAAATTACTAGAATTACAAAAAAGAACTCTTAGAAGACTCAAAGACAACTCAAAAAAGAAGTCTTAACGCTGGATCAAAATATATCGGGCATGTTTGACGCTATCAAAATCACACCAAATCTTAAATTAACATTTTAGTATTGAATTTGCTTAAAAAAACTATAATATTGGTATAAGAATGACAATTGTTATATATTAACTAAGTTTAATTAATTGTAATTGGATTTTTGGTAAATAGATTCGATTATTAGACAGCAGAATATACCGGCTCGTCAAACGGTGTTCTTGGATGCGAAATTAATGTTCTAACTTGCAATAATAAGTCTAAGTCACAAGATAAAAAGAGAACAATAGCGTTTCTCCTACTTCTTCCTCTACTAACTAGAGTAAGTAAGTTGTCAGCCATTTCTAGAACGTATCTAGAAATGGCTGACAATCGAGAGAGGACCAGCAAGGATGTATGAAAGCTGTAAAACTCACATTTTAATATGTTGGATAAGAATGTATTAATTATCCCTATTCTTATTCTATATAAATATAGATGTTAATATCTAAGGCGGAATTTAATATAATACTACAATATATATTATATGTACAATAAATACTTCAGTACTAAGACCACATGCAAAGTTGCAGGTCCTGGAGCCTTGGGATTGGTGGCTCCCCATTTCAGATGACCAGGTGATATGCACTTCGCCTTGGTAAAAAATACTCTCTCTATCGATGCATCCAGTGGTCCAACTTTTTGTAGTGATAATGGTTGTCATCGTTCATTGTCAATCTAAAGCACGTTAATATATTATAGTCTTTGTAAGTCACGCATGAAGATATTGAACTATAAAGAGGATAGAGGAGAATCTTGAAGAACTTCTGCTCTTATAGAACAGTGGGTGGATGCAAATCCGTCTGTACAGGCACTAAACGATCGATTGGTCAAAATTGAATGACAAGTTTGATAAGGTAGTGGGAAAAACGGGCAGAGACTAGTTTATGTAATAAACCGATGTGACAAATCTTATCGAAGGCCTTGCTTATATCAAAAAATACAGCCCCGGTCCCCGGTGGGTGGGGTTGGAATTTGTGAGATTTTTTTAATGCTCATAGAGATTCCACTCAGTGGTTGGGTAAGGTAAGTGGAGAATCGGAGAATCAGTGATGCATCATCGTTATCTTAATGCTTTGTCTATAATTTGCGTGTTAATGCATAGGTATTTTCGGCACCCAAGAAAGCCAATTGTTGATGGTATATATTGGATACTTGCAATGGCATGCATGCAGTGGCAGAATTAGATAAAATAGTAAGGTGGTAAATTTTTCCAAAAAATCAATGGGTAGTATTTTTAACTATTCCCACAAAAAACCTTCTTAAAAAAAAATTTCTTAAATTTTAAGATCCATGAACCAGTCGGAATAGGAAAGTCACTTTCAGATTTAGCTATAAGCACATTTTCACGTTGGGGGTTTTATAAACCTGCATAATTGTCGTATTTGAAAATTGAAAAATCCGTGCTGGAACAAAAATGCATATCTAATATGCCTTTTGGGGTCGAATCGTAGGATGTACATCAATGTTCATTGGATCTAATTCATTGGAATGAGACACTGCTTTTCTTTTGTGAAGATTTTATACAAATTATCTAAAATAACTTAATAATCACTTTAAAGCGGTAAAATAACGATCATACTGCGAAAATAATTGCAATCGATTTTAACCATTCATGTGTTCTTCGCATCTGTCAAGATCCAACAATGCAAACAATACTTAACTATTTTTTCTGCAAAATCCCATTTCTTAAATGGCCCTTTGGGGCATTTGCTATTACTTGAAAATGTCATTTAATGTTTATTTCTTTTCCAGATTTAGGGTCATCCTTTTCCGGCATTTATTACATTTATTTTATACAACACGAGTATCATAAATAACTAATGCTTTTGTAAGCCACGTGTTCTGTGTGCGTATGTAGTCCCGTATAAATCCCGGCAGTTTTCGGGACTGGCAGGAGCAAATTAAGGATATGACGTGTATCTTGGGGGACTCGAGTCGCTTTTTAATATAGAGAAAGGTGCCAGAGTGATATTTTTTTCTCAATAATAAGGTGTGGACAACAACAACAACAAGTCTCCTCTTTATATTTAGAATAAATCGCACTGTTTTCGAATGATAAAAAACACATTTAAAACGCCTTGCCTTACAACTCCCCAAAGTGGAATTCCATGTATGTTTCTTCCCTAACAATATGTTACATACACTTTTCGTTCTCTCCAATAATTTTAAATTTATAATCTGAATATTTATCACTCGTCCCCAAAACATGGACATCTTTTCTACTTCCTTCAATTTCCTTTGCCTTACTTTTGACTTGTTTTGGTATAAGTTGCAACACTGGCTAAAATATTACGAAACACGCTTCCTCTTATAGACCCACCGAATATTTAAAAGTTTACTCAGTTATTGCTGATGAGGACTAATAAATGTAAGCACTATTGACAGTCGATGCAAGGAAGTAGGGAAAATCGGGAATATTCAAACTACGAGGATAAAAAAGGCTTTAATGGTTTTCATATATTTCCGTTTCGCGTTAGCACTAGTGTTAATGGCATTTTAAAACCTGATTTCTATTTAGCGTCACTGCAAATTTACACGTTTGCTGTAAAAAAATCGGCTTTTATAGGCATTCACGTTTTTTTCCGTGTTTTATTATTGGAATATCGGAAAGTGAATTTTTAGTATTAACTTAATAACAGGGGGCAACTATAAACTATGATTACCTTATTCCTGCAAGCAATTGCTTCATAAAAAGCAGATATTTGGAGATTAGCAGATACTCTGGCTTTTTCAGTATTGCAAATAGCAAAATTTGGCAGGCAGTTTGTCAGGCTGATATCTGTGTCATCTAACAATAATTTTCAATATAGGAAAGCGTCGTTTCAGGTGTCCAAAACACTGCTCGATTATTACCCTTTGCTTTGACAATAGTCAATTGTAGGCCATGTCTACGTCTGCGTCAAGAGATTCCGAAAAGGTCTGATAAGACCTGATACATTAAGTCTAAACTGTCTTGTCCACAGTTCTTTAGGTTCCACGATGACATGATGACTTTTAGCAAACTAAATCCAATGGCGAATCATGCTGAATTATTTCTTTTACCACGCATATTTAATTCGCACAGTGCGAAATACAGTGGACTTCTCAATGCCTAGCTCTTTACCAGTTCCGCATAAGAAACCTGAACTTACAAAATATCTTTCTAAACAGGTTTTTATCCTGTGGACACAGATAATGCTGCGTTCTATACTTTTGCCTAGACAGTTCTTAGCTAACCATCTTCTTCTGATGACGTATCAGGTCTTTCTGATGTTGGCAATCGCAATGGCGAGCTGTGCTTTATGTGTCTTAAGAGTTGTTCACTCTCTGAGATTTCTTAACCACCTCAGTCAGCATAAGTCGGACATAGAATTAATCCCAGGGACGTCCCGTTACATCTCATGAAATCTTTGGGACGTGCTTTTGGAACAGTACGGACCACAAATGGGATCATCCAAGTTGATCTCATAGACGTCCTTTGGATAGTACTATAAATGTCCGGCAGACTTATTAGCTGTCCAGTGGATGTTTATGGGCCAACAATATTTACGTGTTTCAGATATAAATGTGGTAGAAAAATTATACAATGACGAATTTAGAAACAATCACTTTTAGTTTTATATGATACAGTGAAGATTTTTATTTTTCACATTTTAGCCTTTCAGGGGCTTGGCGCAACCACTATATAATCTAAATATTTTTTCGTGTCCATTGTGTAATTTTTGCGTTAAGCCATTACTCCTTCTAAAACAAAATACCATTATTACTCGCATGGGCATCAGTTTCTATTTTTGAGTGGAAGTTTTTTTACGGAAAGATTTTACATCATCAGGAACTTTAAATATAATTGAGGTACTAACCTTCTTGCAGCACTATACTGTGGCACGTTAGAATGAAGCTAAAGTTGAGGGAGTCCAGTCAAAAGCCTCCAATTTAAAATCACTTTTACTTACCGTCGCGATCACAAAACACCGATATAAGGACGAAATCTAAACTCGCAAAACAAAAGTCAGTTATTTATTACAAAAAATTAGTTCTTGCTAGGAATTAAACTGTCCAAATCTAAAAAGAAAATGCAGGATACAGAACATATCATTCACAACAGCGCAATGAACTGAATATCCATAGATTAATACTTCTGATCTGACTTCTGCCGCATTTTATGACATAATTTGATGCTTGACAGTCCGTGCAGCCTCGGTAAAGTAATTTTGCATTCTTAGTGGTGCCATCTAAATGTCAAGGAGTAGAAGCTGCGTAGAAGGAACTTCCTGCTGAACGTCCCACCCTGAATGTGCTTGCAATAACAGAGAGAATCGACGACAACAACGACCTCTCCATGTCATGGAGTACAACTAAACGGCTTAATAAGGCGCCAAATTTAAATTTTGTTCTATATTAGAATGTGCTTAAAAGTACTTACTTGGGAATGTACTGTTCTTAGAGAAACTACAAATTTAAAAAAAAACAGAAACGTTAGAAAAGTCTTTTACTAAAAAAATATAAAATTGTTTAGATTACATAATAATATATATTTAAGATATAGGGATATTAATATCCAAGAGGCATCCCATGAATATGTATAAGTGTTTACTGGGACGAGGCTTGTCTTCTACCGACTCTTCTACGGTCTTCTATTTTCCCTTTTAAAACTGCTGCTGCATTTGTCTTAGCATACGTTAGCATATGTCATATTATAAATGCTTCAAGACATAATGGTTGCTGCTTTTAAGGGCCAAAGTCCTATCCTGTTTCGGGCCTGTTTATAATATATGTTTAATTACTTAAATCAAGGTTATTTCGATCTTAATTATTTATCAAGTTATCAAGGCCAGGCTGTAAAAAAATAGGGGCGCTGCTGCAGTCACACTGAAATAAGGTGATCCCTCCGTTTTCGACGCACACCCTTAGTGACTATGCAATGAGTGAAATAAAATAGAAACAAAATAAGAAGAGACACAATTTAACGTGAAAGGAAAAAAAAAGGACTCGAGTTACCCTAGTAAGAAATGAAGTAAAGGATGTTGATATAAGGAACACCCCAATCAGCTTTCATTAAAGACGTGATGCACTTCGGTATTATCTCGCATGAGATTTAGGTACCGATTCAATAATTGCCGTAGTACTACTGCTTTCCGGCATCGCACACCTGTTCCGTATTTTAAGTTTTTAGCGTATGACCTCGGTCAAATAGCTTACTCCTCTCGCCCCGAGGGGTCCATAAGGTAAGTAGGATAAAAGAGCAAGGCTTTATGGAAGGAACATTGGAGTAAGAGAGTCAGGAAATGTAAGATAGGTCGAGTTTAAATATTAACAATTTACCAAGAAACGCGTGTGTTATACTGGGTGAACTTTTATATGCAAAATCAATGTAAATAAACCAAAATAAACAAAGTATGTATTACCGAACTAATTATTAAATATCTTAAACTTTATAAAAAGAAAACTTATGTTAACTAAAAATAAGTAAAATTAGCAAAAGTAACAAAAGGAGAGAGAACGAAACATATCCCATACATTAGTATGGACCATACATATGTAGCATTTGAGCTGGCTCTGGAATAGTATCCGTATATCATTGATGTTGATGTCTCTTAAGTTATTATTTAAAGTAGGTTCCAATACATTCCTGTTGAGTTAATTTAGATCGATTTTAGCTTGATGCGAGTTCTTTGTCTAGTCTCTTTAATAACAGTTCCTGGTTATTTTAATTCTCGTTTGGGAGGTACTATTTAAATTATTTTGGCATTCAAAAATCATAATTAGTCGATACTTCCTTATAGGCGTTTATTATTAAAAAATATTGTTACCAATAAATGATCTGATTTAATTGGTGTTTTCTAATGTTATCGACGTCAGGTGTCTAATTTACAAGCAACTAAATCGCATTACTTGCTTACGCAACATTTAATCTCACCACCCCCATCGGATTTATCAAAACCGGCCTTACGAGAGCCACCCTGGAAATAACGCGGCCTGGCATTTAATTTGCCTCAAATTTCTCATTCAAATTTCTAATTCTAAGTGAGTACCTAACAAGGTAGAAAAAAAATTGCGCTCATTAACGCTATTTTCCGCTGCCCACCGGATAGTGTCGGCTGGCGTCTGTAAACTTCTTCCGACTTTGTCCTGCGCCGCCAAACTAGCTTTATAAAACAGGCCATCAGCGTCGGGACGCCACAAGCCGCGTTTCCTCCATAGCTACCAAAAGCTCCGGCATAGCTGAAGAAGATATTAAACACGCGTCTCTCTTATCCGTTATTTACGCGCTACCTGTTGATACTCGCGTTGCCTGTTGACGTTCGTAAAGGGCTTTCACATTCAGAGTCCAGACTTGGGGCAATTAGAATTTAACGGCTTTTGCCAAAAAGGTAAGGTAATGGTAAATTTTATTTTTAATAATATCGGAGAAAATATGTTAATAAAAAAAGGATTTTTTTTTAAATGGGTGGGGCTATTTCGTATTAAATATACTGTTATAATAACTACTACTAGGATAATATTATAATAACTTTAAATAATATACCATTGCCAAATGTAGATAAATACAAAAACTTAGGTATTATAGTTGATGAGAGCCTAAAGTTTGAAAGTCAGGTTGTGAAGGTGGTCCAAAAATCTTTCTGTGCATTGAAAAATTTGTACAAGAGTAGGGAAATTACTAACACAAACCTGAAAATAAAGTTAATGGAATCGCTTGTTTTATCACACTGCAATTATGGTGACACAGTTTATTGGTCTTTTCTTAATAGAAATTCAAAATACCGGCATCAAAAAATACAAAATGCTTGTGTACGGTTCATTTTTGGGGTAAGTGTAAGAGAATATATCACTCAAAAACAACTTGGTTGGTTGAAAATATGTGATCGTCAGAGGTTTTACCTGAGTTGCCTAGCAAAACGGTTACTTGATAGTTCCTGTCCAGGCTATCTATTTGATAAGCTTAATAAAAGAAATACTCTTCATAACAGAGACACGCGCTTTAATGATTTATTTGATGTTCCTATGCATAGAATAGAACTCTTCCAACGTTCGTTTTCCTATTTTTCACCTAAGTTAGCCAACACTGATATTTTTCGCAAACTGTATGACCTACCATGTTTGACATTTAAGAAAAAATATTCCAACGTTCGTTTTCCTATTTTTCACCTAAGTTAGCCAACACTGATATTTTTCGCAAACTGTATGACCTACCATGTTTGACATTTAAGAAAAAATATAAGCAACACTTACTTAGCCATGTTTAAATTGTTAGTTGATAAAAGCAATATACTTACGCCATAGAATGTCAAAATTTTTTTGTGATTTTATAAAATGTCATTCTTACGCTTGTGTTACCTTCTGTATAGCTTTATAATTACAAAAGTATCATTGCTTAGTTAGTACCTTAAGTTGCCAATGTGTAAATTTAATCTTATGTATTTTGTATATATGCTCGGTTAATAACAGCTATGCTGAACTTCGCCGAGTTAAAAATAAAGGCCTATTATAATAATTATTATTATACAGGGTGTCAATTTGAAAACTTTCAATGCAAATATCTATGAAACTAAAAAAGTTAGAAAACAACGTATACAGGTAGGGGGAACTACAACCACCGTATTTTAGTTATAGAATGAGCACCCCTTGGGCCCGATGGCACCAGCCTTTTTGTGATACCTTAAATTAAAAGTCTTTTGGAGTAGTGCAGGTGGATGCATAAGAATTTTTCCTAAAAGGGTAAAAGAAAGGTATAAGTTAAATAAAATAAACTCTGTTTTATAAAGTGCTATTTTATTTAATTAGATGCTCGAAATTTGCCATTTTGCGCTAAACAAAAATAATAGTATTTTTTAAGCTCATATCTTTCGTTCCGAAAGCCTTCCTCTAGAATAGATGCACACTTCGTAATAAATCCATTGCCAAAGATAATCAAGTTGAACTGTTTTTTCTCGTTTGCTACTGATCAGTATCCAAGTAATAATAATTTTTTTAATCCAATAAAAAAGTTTGTTTACTAAGTTGCAACGCAGGTTTTAGGTATACCAAAAAGTAGATATTTGGACCTAGTTTTAATAAATATTTTACATTTTTTATCGTCTTGGGATTTTTCACCGATTCATCGATATACGTCACACAATGGTTTACAGTATGGCTAAAAGAATTGAAATAATTTATATTTATGGTTCTTAAAATCGTTGTGCTTTAATGACTGCTGCATTATTTAACGAAGGAAATCCCGGTAAAAATATAAGTCATACTTACGTGAGGCAACTAATTCTTAAATTTAAAAAACAGGATCGGTGAGAAATAAAAAAAGAGTTCAGCGTAGAGTACTTGATGAAGCAGTACATGTTATAGGACATTTTGCTATGAATGCAAAGTCGAATTTTTTTTTGCTATGAATGCAAATTTGAATTTCGCGCCTTTAGATATAACGTCATATGTATTGACAGTAATTACGATTTGTTAGGTTGGCAAAAGTGATTGACAAGTAGAGATTATGACGTGACTCGATTATGGCGAGACGTATTAATTTAAGTATTTTAAATTATGGATTTATAAGTTATGAGTTGTAATTTGTGTATTTGTTTAACCAAATAAAAGGCCATTCTACAATAGTAAATCTCACCAGAAAATAAATGCATAAAGATATGCTTATTTATCAAAAAAATATGATGATTTGCCGCACATCCTGTGGCGATTCTACTTATTTTTTATTCTTTTATCACGATATCTCACTTCCCTAACAAACAATATATTTTTTAAGCATGTTATCAAACACATACATAAAAAACAAACGTTTAATTAAAAATGAACGATGTTTTCAGTTAATTAGAAAAATCCGTAATTATACAGGGTGTTTCAGAACTATGGGATCAAACTTCTGGGGGTTGTTCAGTGCAACAGAAGAATCCATTTGAGTATAGAAACCCATGTCCGGACATGCGTCACTACGCCACTATACGGCCCTAAGACGCGTTAAAATTTATAAAAAACATTAATTACCTAAATAGGATCTGCTGCATTTATTTTTACCTTTTGTACATGATACCATAACAACAATTGTTTAAAATCAACGCTTATCAATGTCAACTCTCAATGTCATGTTTAAAAATTTTATAGCTTACAATTTTTAAACATTTATTGCTAATGGAAAACTTTACCAATCAAGAATTGGCGGATATGCATTTGGCATACGGAGCAACAAACTGAAATGCACGAGCAGCATCGCGGTTGTATCATGAACGTTATCCCGAACGACAGCATCCTGGATACAAAAAGTTTATTGCGGCATCGGCGGCTCGCATGAGACAGGCATGTTTAAGACCAAGATGCATGATACTGGTGTTGCTCGAACCGTAAGAATGGTCGAATTTGAAGAAGAGGTGCTTCAGCGAGTTGCCGATGAACCATCAAATAGCACACGTGACGTCGCTAAGAATATGAATACGAGTAACGCTTCTGTCTGGCGGGTACTACACGAGCAACAACTCCATCCTTACCACTTCCAGAAATTTCAAGATATGACTGCAGCCGATTATCATCCTAGAGTTCAATTTTGTCGATGGCTTCTGGATCACATCATTGCACAACCAAATTTTTTACGATATGTTTTGTGGACCGATGAAGCCTCTTTCACAAGAGACGGTATTTTTAATAATAGGAAATATGTATGTTTGGGACGAAGAAAATCCTTATGCAATTTTTCCAAGAAAACATCAGAATCGTTGGTCTGTCAACGTATGGGCAGGCATTGTTGAGGATTATTTAATTGGGCCATACATTCTACCGGAACGGTTAACAGGACCTATTTATCTTCGTTCCTTGGAGGAAGTTCTCCCAGAACTCCTTGAAAATGTTCCACTAAACGTTAGACAGCAAATGTGGTTTCAGCATGATGGAGCGCCGGCTCCCTTTGCTGTACAAGTACGCGAGTATTTGGCCCAGCGGTATGGGCACCGTTGGATTGCCAGAGGTGGAGCAGTTTCTTGGCCTCCTAGGTCACCCGATTTAACGTTGCTCGACTTTTTCTTGTGGGGACATGTGAAGTCTTTAGTCTACGAAACTCCAGTAGAATCAGAGCTAGACTTAATTGGACGAAAAACAGCAGCATTTGAAATCATTTAAAACGAGGATCAAATTTTTAGTGTAGTCCGCCGAAATCATGTGCGGCGTTTAAATCGGTGTATTTAGGTTGGAGGAAGACATTTTGAACAATTGTTGTGATGGTATCATATACAAAAGGTAAAAATAAATGCATCAGATCCTATTTAGGTAATTAATATTTTTTTCTAAATTTAAACGCGTCTTAGGGCCGTAGTGGCGTAGTGACATATTTCCGGACATGAGTTCCTATACTGAAATGGATTCGACTGTTGCACTGAACAACCCCTAGAAGTTTAATCCCATAGTTCTGAAACACCCTGTACATATACTTGTTCGTATATATACAATTACATACATAAATTCTAAAATTTGTATATTCTTTATATATATCTAACGAATCAAACAAAAGCCGTTCACATCACAAAAGTTTATATATGAAAGAACTAATGTTTTCCAAAGCATTATCCGCATTCCGAACTTTCCTTTAGGCATTGTAGTAACATCAGTACGGCATATACAATTTTTAGTTTAGAAGACACAAGTTCTTTAAACGTCAAGTCATTGTCAATCATTAAACCTTTCCAGAATTTTTTATCGGTGTAATGCTGCTATTCAATTTAAACTTATAAGTTCCTTATATCCATATTATTTTACTAGAGCCTATAATTAAAGATATTAAGAGCTTTAGTGACATCTGAAATTGCGAAAACAATAAACAAGTATATTGGTCAATCAGTAAGACAACTATATATTCTATATATAACTATACTGCTTTAAAATCGAAACTGACTTGGTAGCAAAATTTTATTTAATTTTAAAAAGTTAAACGAAATATTCATTTATATTGTTAAAATGTATTAATAACGATTCAGGAATCGCTGGTCTCTTTAGAATATATATATTTTTTAATTCTTGCAATTTTTTATTTTGACTCTACATAATTTGTAAAACAAATCATTTGCTTTTAAATAAATTTTAATTCATAATGATAGCTTTACTAGATCTAGAGATATCAGCTGTAGACTCAACAAAACTTACAACCAAACTTCAACTATTGAGAACTCCTAAACGGTTAAGTCCTTAAAAATTCTAATAGTAGATTTGGATAGGTGATGATATAAGCTACGACTCTTATTTATTTATGATTCTCATAAAATAACTAATAAGAAAGTTGCACGAAGTTCTTGTCTAACATCCAGTCACTTGGCATGTCTATATCTGGATAAATATTAAGTTTACATGCATAATACTTTCTATATAAATTATCGAACAAATAATTTGCTTCTAAATAAATTTTAATTCATCATGATAGCTTTACTAGATCAACAGATTTCAGCTGTAGACCCCCAGGCCGACGCTTCACGCTCCATGTGACGTCAATCAAACTTTTTCGTCTAAGATCCAGTCACTTGGCATATTTACAAATCCCAGTACTGATATCCCGATTAATATTCAGTTTATAGATTTAAAACTCTGTATATAAATTGTTGAGAAGATCATTTACTTTTAAATAAAATTTAATTCATTATGATAACTTTACTATATCATGAAATATCAGCTGTAGACTCCTAGATCGAAGTTACAAGTGAGTTTCAACTGTTGATAACTTCCGAATGGAACACTCCTTCAAAATTCTAATAGTAGAGAAGTTTTCGTTTAAGATCCAGTTACTTGGCATGTCTACAACCCCTAGTACTGATATCTCGATTAATAATATGTTTACAGGCTTGCAACTTCTTACATAAATTCTCGAAACAAATATTTATTTCCAAATAAATTTGAATTCATCATGATAGCTTTACTATATCAAGATACATTTATAACAATATGTTATTATTTTTTTAAATAAAAACACATATATATCCTCTTTCTTATTAAAAAAAGATCGATCAGGTTCTCCTAGTTATAAGTAAATGTCTGACTATATGTCTATAAGTAATAATCTTACTGTAAA
Organism: Anthonomus grandis grandis; assembly: GCF_022605725.1. NCBI lineage: Eukaryota > Metazoa > Arthropoda > Insecta > Coleoptera > Curculionidae > Anthonomus > Anthonomus grandis. Next base: position 15,682,505 of record NC_065561.1, on the reverse strand, counting down.
CGTTTCTTTTTTAAACCACTCATATACTTCTCATTTAACATTAGTTTATTTCATTCAAAGCCTTCTCCAGGATTAAATTGATCCACGTTTTGGGAAAACCAGCATCCTCGAAACGTAAAATTACATTTCTCTAAGTGATTAATGACTTTTTAATAAAAATGTTTTTCTTACTTCAAAAACCGGATCATCAATATTGAGGCTTTTACAAAAGTGGAAATTAAATTTAGCCCTTTTAGGGATAATTTGGGTTTTTATTACAGTTGGTTCATTTATCAATATGACGTATGTATATATGGAGGTATTCTAAGCAAATGTTAATCCTTTTTTTATCAATATTGCGAAATACTTCACTTTAAAAAATTGAATCAATTTTATTCAATAAACATGGTGGATATAACCATGAACCGTCAAAATAAGATACACGAATTTTTAAATTCAACATCGCTAGGGGCGCACTCTCTTGGCTATGGCGCACAATATCTTCAGTCTACCGTTAATGCTGTTTGTTTTTCTTTAATAGTTTAAAAGCTTTACCAATTATACAGTATATAATTTAGAGCGACTATTAGATACTCAATACTTTACATTGCCATAAACTACAACGCTCTACATTTGAATTGAATAATTTTGCATAAAGAGTGATGTACGTTTACAATACATTAAGACATCATAATTCCGTTTTATGTTGCCATATTATATAGAATTCGAAATAAAACCGTCTTTCCGCAGCTTCCGTGCTCAAAGTATGGCCCATTTTCTTTTATAATCTGATACCTAGTTCTGTATACTTCTGTCTGAAACTTAATCTTTTAAAATGCGCCTCTAAAATTTACCTGATTCGAAACTCAAAATGAAATACTTAGCGTAAATTGTTTACATTCTTGCTTTCTAATTTTTATCTATAGAGAAACATGAAATTTCGCCCGAAGTTCTTTTACTTGGAATAACGGAAGATTTTTAAAATATGCCCAAGAGGTAAAGAAAGTAGCTTTAATATTAAAAAATATTGCGTAACTATATTGCGTAACTTAAGGAACATGAATGTATATGACGAAACAATTGAACCTTGGATGAAGGGATTGGGAATAGGAAATTCTTTTTTTTTTAAGACAAGTAGTAAGGAATTTTTTACTTTTCTAACCTGTCGTTGGAATATCTATTAATGGTGGCATATCCGTGTGATACACCCATATCTCTCGAGTAAGGTGTAAAAACTTTCCGACCTTAACAGGAAGATGGCAGCATTTGTCAGTAAATGTGGTTGCCTATCTTGGAACCCGCTAGAATTTCAGCCATTTTGGACGCTCAGTTGTTGTTTAACAATCGTTTGAGAGAGTCATTGTGAGTATTTCTGTGGAAATAAAGTAAATTGAGTATTGATAGGTGCAAAGGAGTTGAACCCAGCTGACTTTAAACGTGGTTGTGCTAGCTTGTGAGATGATGAACGCTCGAGACACTAAAAAATATGCAAGGAAGGTGTTTGCCACATATTAAATCAAGATTTGTCCAAATCCAGATACTGGCGCAGGTTGGGAACCGCTGCGCTGTTAGGCCAAAAACATGTTCGAATAAACTTTGCCAGTGTTCTGTTGACGCAGTTTAAGTGCATGGTTAAGTGCAACCGGAATTTCGTCAAATATGTCTCACTCTTATCAGCGGTTACCAATGGTTTGAGCTGCTTGAGCATCCTCAATATTCACTAGATCTAGAGCGTAGCGACTTCTTTTTTTGCTTAATTTAAAAATTGCATTTAAAGGAAAGACAAAGTAGATGCGGGAGTAATAAGACTTTACACACTTAAGTTTACTACAAGTTTACAACCTGATGATTGAAAAAACCATCTGAGACAAGACAACTATATAGGGTTCAGTTAGTAACTTAAGTTAGTTACTCCGCTGATTGAGAAGCATGATCTCATGGATTATTTGAAAAAATAGGCTTATATCCTTACACGTTTTTTAGCAGATGCAGTCTTTGACGCCACTACTGTATGGCTACATATAATATATCAGTTAAATTACGAGAAAATTATTAATTATACTAAACCAGCGTAAATTTGATTTCCACATGAACGTATTAACAAACATGTATGTACGTTGATGCATGCGCCTCGATGAGTTCAACTAAAAACAGAAAACTTCTGCGACACATTTGGAAGTTTACATTTTGCATTATGTATAACGGACATGTATACGCCAGTCTGTTCTACCTTTTAGATTATTTCTTAATTTACTGAGTTATAAATTTTTGAGGTTAAATTTCAAAGAAGTTACGTTTTCTTCAAGAATCTCTAAAAAAATTGGATTAGAGTGAAAAGATAAATAAATTAAATTTTCTATAATTTAACAGAAATCGACACAAAATAGTTCAACCATTTTGATACCTCTGTACTGTAATATACCTTGATTGCTAGGAAACAATCTCTTTAAGGAATTCGTTTTTATCCCGTGGAACTCACATTTCATCTCCAATAAAAAAGATCTTGCTCTATTCTAAGCTCACCACATCCTGATTATGATTCAAAAAGAGTGAGCCACACCTCAGGCTTGGACAGCAATATCTCACATACTCAAATGGGTTGACAGAACGCTGCTATGTCTCATCTATATTACTATACAATCAAATCTCCATAGAAAGCCCTTGACGGATGACTTTTGACATATGAAGCCCAAATTCTTCTTCACATCTTCACATCTTTGACTGAAAATAGATGCTGATCAATTTTCTTGCTGAGTTATGTGAACGCTTAAATAAATGAGCTACTACAATACATTCAAATTTATGAAGTACGCCAGTTAAAAGTAAGTTTTCATGTTAATAGCTTCTGTAAGTTTTAAGAATCAAATTAGTTACGTCAACCACTTTTTAGTACAGTTGCTAGTCTATAATCTGTCTAAGAAGACTTTTCTGAAGCCTACGACTTCATACACTCTATATGTACATAATGGCATGTAAAGTCATGTTAAATATAACTAAGGTGCGTAATAGCTTACAGCAACCCATCAGTAATATGGTCGTAGTATATTAGAAAACACTATCTATACTTGGATTGCTGAGGACGCCTCTATTCTGCGAAGCATAGGTTGCTTCAAGGAAGTTTCTTTCACCAGTACTATGCCTTATGGAAATATTGACTGCCGGCTGCTATCTCTTATTTGGATACTTCCCCTATTCTAGTCCATTTCCTTTCTTGCAAGAGGTATTGTATCACCTTTATAAGAATTTTCTCACTCATAGGGGATCTGATAGAAGCAGCCTTAAAGACCTGTGGGGCTTTGATTAGGTTTTAAAATTTGAAGGTAGTCATGCTGTTGTATTTCCTAGCATTACATCTGATTTTCTAGTATTTGTGGATCGTTGTCTTTCTGTTGTAAATCCATATAATTGACGCTCTCTGATATGGTGTTGTAATAATGCCTACTTTGGCAGATTTTTTACGAGAAAGGTCTTCACTCTTATTGGACCTGACGTTAGTTGGTGGAAGTAGATCTACAAAGTAAGCAGAGTTCCGAATGAAGGACTCTCCATTTCTTTGGATGATGTTCAGAGGAATGGTGCACTCTGGATGTGGACGAATCTCTGAAATTTAGACATGTTAATTGATGTTTAGACAGCAGACCAAACATATAGATAGACGACAACCATGTATGTATTTATATAAAACGCATGTATTTATATAAAAATAATTAATGGCTTTGCATTATTATCAATTTAAACTTTGACTAAAATTCATCCCAATATTTAATCTATTTAAAGAGATACATTATTCTGCACTTAACTAGAAGTTTTAAGATGAACTTAAACACATGGATATGAATCCCTGTAATGTACAATGAAATTTTCATGTTTTAGTAAAGTTTTGCTTATACGTGTAATCGCAAGCGTGAAGTTTGAAGAGAATCAATTACCGTAATTTATAAGTTTCACCATCAAAACCACCTACACGAGTTCTAAATTAACCAATTATTTATTGCTCTCCTATACTTAAATTCCTTTGTTATATCTCCCATCAGCCGACAGGGCTGTAAACGTTAAAGGAAAAATAACAATAGGAACATAATTAAGTGTTTTGTGCAAGTAATTTTCCAATTTTTCCTGATGCTTTTTTAAACAGTTGGTTCTGAAAAAGGTGAGACCTATAGAAGGAATTGTTTGTTTGGCAAGATATGTTAGAATTCTAATGCAATTAAAAGAAATTAGTTACTCAAGCATTGTTGACCTATGACCTATAAGAAAAATACATCTGCCATCTGATTCCAGTAGAGATTTGAAATTAATCCAGTATCTTTATCGTCCAAGCCAGCCTCTTCCTGGATATTGATAATTTTATGATTTTGCACGATATCAAATGCTTTTTCATAATCGATTAGACGTATACATCGCAGTTATAACTTGAACTCCAAAGAGTGTCTTTCTGTTTCTGACTGTAATTATAAAACCAAATTGCGTTTCGGATATCTGTTATTCGCATTTGTTGTAAATTCTTTTGTAGATAATTTTACGAAACAATTTTAGCTTATTATTCATCAGACTAATGGTCCGATATGCCTTGCACTGCTTTATTCTAAGTTTTTGGGTAACTCATAAATTCCGATTGCAGCCATATATTGTTGAGTTTTTGTTTGTTTTCCAGTACCTCAGATTTCAGAGCTTCTATTGGTTAAGTAAGTCTATAACCACTGATTGATTTTTAACATCAACACTAAAGTCAATTTGGGTATACTTAAATTTTCTTTAATTTTTATATTAATTAAACGTAGTAGGAAACCTGTGAGTGCGTGCAATTTTTAGAATAACAAATAAAAATATAAAATAAATTTTGGTAAATTTTTCAAAAAAATCGATAAAAGCCCTGTGTTCCGCAATGTTTCGATCAAAGGACCACTTAACCGGATGTAAACCAAGCAGCGGAAATACGGTACGGTAGAAATGGTTTCAGCTGTGGATAATTACCAGTTTCGGTGTCCAGCCACATTTTTCATTAGTTTCTGGATCAATCAACGTTTATAATTTTTCACTATATGAACTTTCTAGTATTTTGTGAGATGCTCGTGGTTTTATATAAACTACATCTGTTATACTTGTCGCACTTTATAAAATTGACATACATTTCCAAATGCGTGTCAAAACAATTAAATAGTTTGATAAGTGGTTATTGAATTCATATGCATTTTTGCAATGTAATCCGGATAATTTAATATCAGGGTTATATTTTAGTTATCAAGTAATATTAATTTATAAAGTAATAATTTGACCAGTAATAACATTTTGTTCATAATAAAGTTATTTAATTTAAATTTAAGCTCATAATTAAGTTACTTGTTGTGAATATTTATGTATAGAAAATAAAATGTATTCAAATTTGAGAGAAAATATTATGATTTGAGTCAATAGCGTGCATAAGATAACATCCTTAAATATTCATAGTACGCGCTACATATTATTTATACTGTTATTGCATTCGTTGATATTCAAAAAGTCATAAGTCTATGGGGTCGAATAAGTAAATAAGAATATTTTCATTGTCTTTTTGAGTTAATACAATAGGAATAGCATAAGGAAATACAGTCTCTTGGATAATAAGCTAGTTTTAGATGACATACGTTATGGACTATACGAGGTTTATTCACTAATTCCTTAGAAATTAAACGAGATGTATCGAAGAACAATGTTTCTTAAGTGGCAGCATTGGTAGCTAGAAAGCTGTCTGTGTAACATTTTAAGAACCATAAATTTGTGGATGATACACAAATCTCTTCAATCAATCCTAATAATACCTCTGTGGCATGTAGAGACATGAACACTGAATTGCAAATCATCTCTTCCTTAATAAACACGAAACTCAATTTTATTTGGAAAATCTAAATAAACTATTTTGAACAATCAGCGTTTTTCATTGACGCCCAAGTTGCACGAATTTGGGTCTATAACCACTCAGATCAAAGATTCTCGAGCCATGTATTACCAGTAATACAGAAAAGTTTTGGAAAACTTAAATTGTTGTATATGCATAGAGAAGCCTTTGATACACTAACTAGGCCCAGTTTGTGTGACTCATTAGTATTATCCCATTTGACTTACTGTAATGTTGTTTATATTTCCTATTTTACCAGCATGATCATTTGTCCTTGCAGAAAATTCAAAATGGTGTTCGTAAGTTTGATCATATATCGTCACACCTAAAAGAATCCGACTGGAGAAGAATACCAGTTATATATTTGATGTTTGTTCTTTAAAGTTAGACAAACTCATTTGCCCGAATATACCTTTCTTATTTTCATGCGTTAGGTTCGATTGGGACTCGTTAGGTTAGTCGGTACTATATACCAAGACACAATATTGATTTTTCTAAAAGATGTTTCAGCTATTAAACAACTCACTCATTCAATTCGCTGAATTCTAGCATTACAGGACCTTTTTGTTCACGATAAACCATGAATATATTCAAAGTAGCTATAGATTTTTATCTTTAACCTGGGCAAGAGTAGATTTAAGATTCCAACAAAAGTCATATATTTAAAAAAAAAAACAGCGTTCGTGGATCTTACCAAAGCATTCGATAGAGCAAGACTAGTAGATATCTTATTAGATAAAATTAGACAGGTTTGTTTATTCTAACTATTTCATTATGATCAATCAGTGTCACTTTAAGTACTTTTATATTGCATTTATTCTTATATATGCATTAATAAATTAATTTAAAATATACCGCATTTAAACAAACAACGTGCTAAGAAAGTAAGCTAACCCCATTATACTGAAAATCATTTAACAAAATATTTGCAAATTGCTAAACATTAGGAAACCATTTGTTATAAATTGATATCATTACTTTATCTAACCAAGACAGGTCAGGTTTGTAACAAAACTTCAACAAAGAATTGCTTAGTCAACTAAAACAATGTGTAATCAACTTCAAATAATACCCTTTAAAACTTTTCCGCTCTTTCATTATTTGATTCAGTGTGATTTACCGAAAGCACTTTCAAACAACGATTACAACTCAGGTTGATAAGCTTTCGGGGTATCAAAACCATTTAACGACAGAAAGCATTTATTTTATTTTCTTTTCGTTAAATGAGGGGAGAAAAATATGTTTTGATAAAAACATTCTTTGCGACGATGTGACGGAGCTTGTTAAAAAGTGTGTTATTTAAGGCTTTATTTTACGTAACTTCTGTACTATAAACATTGTTATAAAATTTGCTTAGATACTATATTATATAGTAGGTAGATGGTATATTATGTAGTAAAGTGATTTTAATATTTTTCCATTTTTATCTCACCTTAACTTGAACAAGTTTTTTTTTATTAACTTTTAGGGCATGTTTTGTATTATATCTTAGGAAGTGGAAAATGCATCAAAAACAGTGTAATATTTTTTTAATTTTATTTTATTAAATTTACGGGAATCCCCATTTTACAAAATAAATGTACAAAATAGATTATTACATAATAGTGAACTTAACCTAGTGAGTTGATACAATGTAAATAAATATATATATATACATATATATATCTAAGTACTGAGTTGACACCATTACAGCCATAGTCTGCTCAGGCTATTCTTAAAAACGAACAGTGAACTACTATATAAATTAATGTTATGAGCGTTTAAGACACTCAGAGATCTATCGATAGGAGAATGACGGCCATATTCAGTTCTGTGCGTTCTATTTGGAACATTGAGACCCACTTTAGAAAGAAGGTCAAGAGCATTAATCATGCCATTAACCAGCTTAAAGACAAAACAATCAGCGTTCAAACGCCTTTTGGCCAATGTGTCCAGGTTAAGTCTTACTCTCATGTCCTCACGATGGTACTCGTCAAAGCTAATGCCCATTCTAAATGCAGCACACCGTAAAAATCCATCTTGTACTCTCTCAATCATATCTATTGAATTCTGATATAGAGGAGACCACACTACTGAAGAGATTTCAAGATTAGATCTAACCAGTGAGACATAAAGGAGTCTATAGGCTTGCAGAGAGAGATGTGAACTATACCTGTTTACAGCACCCAACACTCTTAGTCCCTTTAAAGTTATTGTGATTTAAAGTTATGTGATGAACAAATCTCAGATGCTCATCGAACCACACGCCCAAATCCTTGACTACATTCACATACTGCAAGGACTTACCAAGGATACTATATGTAGAATTGAATCTCTTCGAACCTCTATGAAATGATATGTAGCAACACTTGGAAATATTGAGCCTCAATCCGTTCATCACTGACCACTCACACAAAGCATCAAGGTCTTCCTGAAGTTTGACTATATCATTCACCTGCTTAATCTGCATGTAGAGCTTCAGGTCATCAGCAAACATACTTACAGAACTATGATTGATCACATTAACAATATCATTCACAAATATATTGAAGGGCAGAGAGGCACAGTGAGATCCCTGAGGAACCTCTGAGACTACATTAGTAGGTGCAGAAGTACAGCCATGCACCTTCACACTCTGAGTTCTTCCTATCAGAAACCTTTTTAAGAGGGAGTCATGAAAACCAGCACTTTCCAACTTGGTCAGCAAGAGACCAAAGTTCACCCTGTCGAAGGCCTTGGAGAAGTCGGTATAGACCGCATCAGTCTGAATCCCCCCTCCAAAGCCCCCAACAGGTCACACTCGTATTGAACCAAACTGCTGGTTGTGGATTTCCCAGAAGAGAATCCTGACTGTTTTTCACTAATGATTCCTTTGCATTGCCATGTTAGCTGACCGCAAACCAAACTCAAATAATTTGGCCAATGAGTTTTGAATACATACTCCACGATAATTGGCAATATCCTCCCTATTGCATATTTATCGCCTTAAATATCGGGATGATGAAACTGTGCTTCCAAGCTTCTGGGAAGGTAGAGTCCTGTAAAGACATATTAAAGATCATCTGGAGAGGCCTACTAATTGTATAAATACAGTTCTTTAAAAAGACATTAGGTATATTACCTGGCCCACAGATAAACTTGTTAGGTAATTTCTGGATCTTAGAAAATACCTCCGAGAGAGTGAAGCGTCCAACAATAATATTTCGGGAACCAAATTCAAGAGAATCAGGAATGGGATAAGTAGAGTTGTCGTAAACTGTAGCAAAAAACTTTGCAAACAAATCAGTAATTGCTTCCCTAGACTCTGCCATTTCCCGGCCCAAAAACATCGAATTTGGAAATGCATTGCTCTTTCTTTTGTCATTGACAAACCTCCAAAAGTAACGACTATCATCCACCACTAACCTCTCCACTTTACCAATATATTCACTAAAGCAACGATCGTGTTCTACTTTACATCGAGATATAAGGGTCAAAAAACGAGAATTAGAGTCAGGTGAGGGAGTAGACGTATATTTTCTGTGTGCAGCCTTCTTTTTACAAATTACGTCTTTAAGTAAAGGACTAAACCATTTAGGAAAAGATGAAGACCTTAGTCTCTTTTTAGGAACATGCAAATCAAGGCAATCCTGTAAAATATCATTTAACTTACCCGCAGCACCATCAACATTCAACCCATCAAAATTCATACTCCAATCAATAGCCCCCAAATGAAAGTTAATAGCCCCAAAGTTAGCATTCCGAAAATCGAAATAAAATTCATCAAGCATTAATGAAGATGAGTCAGTTTGGATATTAATATGATAAGAAACGTGGTGCAAACTATTACTAAAAATGCAGTCAACAGCAGCTGAAATATTAACATTATGAAAATATTCGAGCGTAATTTTAAATTTCATCTGTTTTAATATCTGTCAAACGTCATTACTGCCATGTATCAGGTCCGACAGCTGTCAAACTGCCTCCCACCTGTCTTATGCTTAAAATAATTAATGGTTTAGTTTTTACATTTAAATTGAACGTAAAATTAAGTTAATCTTACGTTCAATGTCTAATAATGAATTATATGGCAGCTGTCAAACTGTATGCAATGATAAATTGCAGTAATAACGTAAGACAGCTCTTAAACTACGTGGAATTAAAAATTTCAGTAATGACATATGAAAGCTATCATGTTTTTAGTTGCGAATGTCGTCATCACAATATTAAGGGTACGATGAAGTAGCCGCCTCGGTGACCTGACTTAACCTTCCTGGATTTTTTGTAGGGACACATAAAAACCGTCGTATATTATATTGCAATATTTTTACTATTCGTTTAGCTGTGAATTAAAATACTTGATACACAAAAACACAGTCAACTAGTTTATTACATATGTAAACACTGAGCACAATGACTTAACACCACTAGAAACATTTACTTACACCGCATTTCTTTCCTATTATTAATTTCGATTTAAAAGTCGCGCCAATATTCAGATGTGCTATCGAATGGCCTGCTCGATCTCCAGATTTGTTACCTCTGGACTTTTTTTCTTTGGTGACAATTAAAAAGCAAAATCTATGAGACCAAGACAATTTTATTAGAAGAATTACAGAACAGAATTGTCAACGAGTGCCTTTAAATTTTGAGCAAAATTTGTATAGTTATATAGATGTGGAATAGAAAGAATGGAAGTGGCTAGTTATTAAGCTAACGCGTTAACAATTTTAATGGAGTCATGCTTAAGAATGAAGTTTGTTCTTTAAGGTGATTACTCAGTTTGAGGTCCAATATATCAGAAACCTATTGGGCAATTCTCATGGAAGAAAAGGCATATTATTCGGGAGAATATTCTTTAAAAATAATGGTTATAGTTCAAAATAGTCAAAGAAAAATGTTTGGAAATATCTGGATTTTAAGGGAGTCATGTCCAAGAACGAAGTTTGATCTTTAAGGCGACTACTGAATTTAAGGTCCAATATCTCAAAAGCTTATTGGACTATTACCATAAAACAAAAAGTATATTATTAGGGAAAATATTCTTTAAAAATAATAGTCATACTTCAAAATAGTCCATGAATATTTTTTGGAAATATTGTGATTTTAAAGGTGTCATGTCCAAGAACAAAGTTTGATCTTTAAGGTGACTAACTTTGAAGTCCAATGTCTCAAAAATTTATTAAACTTTTGAATATTTAGCAATACTCGATATTTTTACCCTACTTTCTGGCAATTTTTTTTTAAAACCCTTAAAAATTAGTAACTTAAACTGCATCATACTAATCATACTTCAAAGAGACAATCGAATGAACTTAACTAAGGTTGGTGCCACCCTTAGGAATTGTAGGTATGAAGGCGATTTTGTAATTATGAATTGTCGCCCTCCTAAATAAAATGGAAGGGTCGAAGCGTTTTTTAAAAAAGCTAACGGAGTGCCCGTAATTGCCTTTGTTTCATTTTCGATACACCACCCTGTATATTAGGAAGATCATTGTTCTGGTACATTCTTCAACTTTCTACGTGTATCCCGAGATGTCGCGAGTTATGCCTGCCTCTCAGCGGATGCTGGAGAATAGCTGGTATATTCGCGACTGTTAAGATTATTACAGTTTGTTTATTTGAGTTATTGGAAGAGCTGCGTGAAAGACGAATTAATAATGTATTCATTTAAACATGGTTAAAACAGTACAAACACGCATACATGCATGAGATTTATTGAATAGACTTGACTAGAAAATTACAAAATGGAAAAGAGTATCAAGAAAAAAAATAAAAGAAAATATAATACAAATATTGAATTTAAAGCTTGTTATTGATAAGTTTAAACGAGATTCTGGCACTAAATTGATTCCCTGTACCAAAATATGAAACAGTGCATTTAAATATTTGCCTTCTATGCCTTCAGATAGACACTTTACATAATAGGAGCCCCCAAATTCATTCAGTTTGAATACATTCAACAGGAAATTTGAAATGGATTAATATTGTGATAATACCAATTAAAAATAATTAATCCTAAATTGTGTTAAATTTTTACTGCTAGAGGCCTCTTGTCCAATTTCGTTCAAGCGAAAGCTTAAAAATATCAGCCTTAAAAAAAGAATATTTCTCCCGAAGCACTCAAATTGTTTACTATTTATTGTTTTTTTCTTATAGTCTTTCGCACATTTTAAAGAAAAGCGTTCCGGAAAATTAAAGATAGCATTGTCTTAAACTTTCTTGACAAAAAACCGTATTATTTAGGTCAGCTATTGTCCCCTTGGGAGCCTTTGTCCCGGCGCAATCATTAAGAAATCTGAAAAACGTCACTTATACTTTGGATTTATCAGGACTCCCTTATAGTTAAATATCAATGCTTATTATAATTTTATTCTTTGGTATTGTCATGGTTATCGAAAACTGGAATATGTAACCCATATATTTTTTCGATTCTGATAACGTTTATCATTCTTTTGTAGTTGTTGAATATATGACATTACAGCAACTAGTAAGGTGACAACAATTTCTAGATATAGGCAATCTTATTATTGACACTGGAGGGGTTCCTGATAGGTGAAAGTTCGCAAAAGTAGATAAGAAAAGAAGAACAGATTCATCAGGTGTGTACAGTTTGAGATTTCAGTAAAGCATTTGATCAGATTGATCTCTATATTTGGCTAGAAAAATTGTCTAACTTGTTTGGATTTTTCAGCTATTGTTGAATATGATCTTCTCTTCCTTCCTTGATTGGCAGCAATTTATTGAGATTGAAGTATTTAAATTGAACGACGAGGCTTTCATTTTGGGACTTCTTCTTCTTACCATATTTAGCAAATTTGTGGACAGCATTCTTTTTTCTAGAAAATTATTACTCCTTTCTTCTTGTAACAAAATCTTAACTTTACCATTGACTCTTTTTATTTCTAAAAACCGGTCTCTTCTTAAATATTAGGACCATTGTTTAGTAGTCTAGGATTCTTTATATTAGTTTCATCTGTAGATACTCGAGGCTTTTACTCTTGCACATGATCAGGACACGCTCTTTTCGAGATTTTATGGCGAGTCTTTGTATGCATTCAGTCATTTTGCTTTGGAAACTAAAATTAAATAAATTACAAAATCGAGAGCCCTTTTCTGTGGTTCAGTTTTCTTTTTAAAAGCAAAAATAGTCTGCAAAAAGAAGTGATACTACCCTTTATTCATTACGATTAACCGATTCTTCATTGGAGGTTGTTAGGGATAATGTTAGAGATAATGGTCGAAGTTGTAACCAACTGTTTTTACGCGAAAATGTTTCTAATTTATACAATTGTTTCATACTTAAATTTCTCAGAACTAATGTCTAGTTAAAAAGAAAAGGTACGCCGCTGAACACTTTGCGCCCGCCCATTACTGTATAAACGATCATCCGTGGACCAATCAGGATGAGGTAGAGGTGGAGTTGCCATAGGCGTGCCAAGACTTTTAGAATCTTTTAGTTTATTAATATTTTCCGCATCTGGTGCTCAGTGCACTTCTTTTTTGAATAATTTACTAATGTCCTTCTTTGTGTTGGTTTAGTTTAAACCAAAATAAACATTAAAGTGCAATAAATTTAAAACTTCTTTAAAGAAAATGTTGACTTTACTCTGCCTTAGCCTAAATATTAAACGACATGTTTATTTCGTATGAAAATTTTAATATATAGCAATATAGAAATTTAAAAATAAGGTATTCCTAAGGCCATTGGGATGTGTATATATATTGAAGTCGTTCCGATCTTCTGACCCTCATTATAGCCCAATTATTGCCTTCCTTTGCTATTTTGAGAAATAATGAGGGTAACATTATATTACATGAGTCATGAAGTATAAACAGCGATACAATAAAGTTACCCTAAAAGTCTTAAAGCTTATTTAAGTAGTTTAAATACGTTTATAATGGTAGATAAAACTAAATGAATGTTATTTAACTGTAGTTTCCCGCTCTATATTTAAACTTTCGTTATTCCCTCTATAAGTAAAAACATAAAGTGGCCTCCATAAAGCTGCTAAATATATTGCCCACTAAGACCATAGAATGTTTTTTAGAAGTATCTTTTCAAAATGTTCCCTACATAAAGTTCTCCTTTTAGTTTGTTTGCCTTGATGGCTTTTTAAGTACAATACCCACACTAAGAGCCTTAATATTTAGGCCCCTTAATATTGACGCAGGACAGAAGTTAATAAGAATAAATGGAAACTTTTGCAGGATGTTATTTACCCTACTGTAATACAAACAATAATGTAAATGTAAGATGGTTTATTTGATTTGAGTTCTCATATTAATGACTTTTAATTACCTGGAACAACAGTACTATTTCGTATAAAGCAATTATTTCCTTATTTACAAAATTTTATGGGAAGATGAATAACTTAGGAGTACACCTCATTTTACTATAATATACTACCATAGACGACAATCAGGACCAATGTAAAATTATTCAAAATATATCCTTCTCACTCAGAGGTACATTCAACGTAAGAAGCTTAAAAGATTATTGCAAAGGTAAAAGGTTCTCTCTTTGATACCAAAAAAAAATAACGTGACAAAAATAAGCCTGTATAAAATGAGTAGACATACGTAATATGATTAAAACTCTCCCCAGTTTTAGCTGTTATTCAATAAAAGAATATCTTTGATATAATATTTAAATGGTAATTAATCAGCAAAAACAACAACATCTAAGAGGAAATGAGAATTTTGTAAACAAATTTAAATCTTATTATAAAATTAAATAAGGTCAAAGAAAACGGTCTTGCAATGAAATGTACAATAATGTTCGCCTCAGAAGAATTGCTCGAGATGCTTAAATAAAATACCTTACTAGGGAATACTGAGTAGGTATTACTCCTTAAACCTACGGGTTGTGATGAGCCAGCAATTTCTTAATTAGACTCACTTTTCTACTAAAATTACATTATAAATAGTTCCTATTCTAAAGATCTTAACCGTTGTAAATATACCAACTGTTCTCGATTATTCGTGAATTATCTTGGTGGCGAATGCACAGCGCGACATCTCTGGAGGTACGTGGAAGGTTAGCGAATTCTCTCGCTCAAGTCAGAATATTGGCGCGACTTTTAAATCGAAATAAATAAATTGTAAATAAATGTTTGTAGTAGTGTGTAATAATATTTTCGTTTAACGAGTGTTTTAATTCACACCTAAGCGAGATGTTTTTCTGCAGTTATATCGATATAGTACTTTGATCCTTTAAAATAAATAAGCTTTAACTATTAAATCACTTTAGTTTTTTTCAGGTAAGTGAATAAAAAAACATGCAAGGCCAAAGAATATTTATTTTTGCATTAAAAAACAAAGTTGCTGAACTTTGGGTGCTAAGTCCATCAATGCTAGCTATCGTGTTAGCTAAAATAGCAGAATCTCTGTTGTGTTCGCCCGTAAAAAGTTACTGTACAATTTCTGGAAAGGTTCAGGAGAATAGAGTTATGTGGATTGCGTGGAATAATAAGTTGCTCATTGCTAAGTTGTGGTCATCCAATTGTAAACGATTGCAAACACAGGAGCAGCTGTGCCATGAACTGCATCCAACTCTGCTTTGATTTCTTCGGGCGAAAACCGTTTGAAATGAAAATGTTTAATCACTGCTCGAAACTCACTTTTCTCCATTGTTATTAACAAACAAAAGTTGTTAAGTTTAATCGACAATAGAAGATGCACTACGTAACAGATGAAGCTAGAATTTTGACAGCTTTCTAGTTTGTAGTTATGCCAATTAAGAAACATTATTCTTCGACGCTACAAGCGACACCTCTTGGATTTTCTAAGGACATATTTTAATGGATATCCATTAGTATCAGGTATAAAGCATCAAGGCCTTATATTTTTATTTAATTTAATCAATGATTGACGCTGCAAAGTTACTACTATACCCCGAAATTTTCATGATCCAAGATACAACCATCATTTAAGGAATCATTCTTTTTTCAAATGTCATTTTCATAGAACGGATTCTGGTTATCAAGCATCAATATTAAAGATATTTAATTTAATAAATAATGATTTTGACTTTAGTCTACCCTCTTTAACATTTAGAAGTAAATGTAAGCTTCTGTGGACCAGGTTATTTTGAACTAATTAATTGGAAAATTATAGAATGTTGGTAATATATGTATTCGCGTTTCCTGTGTAAATTTTGTCATTTATTTTATTTTGTTATATACGTATAGCTTAAACAAATATCGTTTGCTTTCATATTTCTTTATTGGACCCGACAATATAATTCACTGCAATATTCACTGAAAGGTAAAGAGCACGCTAAACCGAGGAGCTTGCGATTCAATTAACTGAACAAATATGTAAGTTCGTCTATATCAGAAGGGTGTGAATCACTGCAAGTAAACTTTTAAACATAACATAGAATAATATTCGTATTTTAAAACCAGTAGTAAAAAAACGTTAAACTTGTTGGTCACCCACGTACATTAACTTCATTTCAAAACGAACCACACTTAATACCGCTTAAAAAAAATAGATTAGTTTACATATACAGGTCGAAATTCACTCAGAGTCACTTCCTGACTTCCAGCTAGCCTCACTTTGATAGTCTTCTTCTTCTCGTAGTGTCACAATCCTGGGTCTTACGACTTGTCTCCACCTAGTCCTGTCCAACACAAGCTCTTCGATATTGTCCTTCCAGTTAATTATTGGTCTTCCTAAAGGTCTCTTTCCCACTGTGTTTTCCTCTTATACCTTCTTGATAAGACGTTCAATTGGCGATCCCTGTACGTGTCTTACCAATCTGAGTCTTTGCGCTTTCATTTCCTTTACTAAACTCGGTCTTTTGTACATGTTCTTAAGCTCCTTATTCATTCTTATTCGATATTAATGCGTTCTCTCATCTACTATAGGCCCAAAAATGTTCCACAACATCTTTCGTTCAAAGCGCCTTACCACTAGTTCGTATTGCTTCGTCATTGCTCATGTTTCCGAACCGCACATAATAATTGGCTTGCTTACTTCCGAATATATCCGTATTTTCCTAGTTCTGAGTTCCTAGATATCAGTCGGGACATAAACAGGTCCTGACATTAAGTATTCGTAAATTGTAGGTTTGCATCGTTATGTTTTATCCTATTCTGCTCCTTGCCTAACATGCATACATTTGGTCTTGTCCTTGTTGATCGTGAGGCCTACTTTCTTGGTCTACTTCTTCTTCTGTATGTTCAAAAACATTTCTTCTATTTTAATCGTACTGCTTCCTACAGTATCAAGGTCGTCAGCATATGCCAAGATCATTTCTGGACCCTTATTTTTAAATATTTCCAGACTAATCAGTTTCTTTTCCCGATCAATTCTGTCTTTTAACTCATTCTACTGCATAACGTCTGCCAACCAACGTTTATCTGAAGATGGTCCACTGACCCACTCTCGACTACAAGGCAGTTCCATCCAGGTGGAAAAGCAAATGCTTTAGTATTAAGTGAGGTTTCAAGTGGATCGATGAACGCTTCCTATTGAAAGCCACCTTGTCAGTAATTAAAAAGCAAAGTGTATAAAACTTCACCTGAAAATAGTGATGATTTAAAGATCAAATTGCTTGGGAATGTAGAGGAAAAAATAGGAGAAATCAAAAGTTGGTAATGCTAATCAAAACTAACCTCTTCGCCAATTAAACACCAATCTATAGCTTCTATAACATAGTACCTTTTAACAATGTGTATTGTTAGTAGAAACCTCTACCTAATGTATATGTATATCGCTTTACTAACGAGACACAATTGCATCTACATATAAATCGCCTAAAGTTCAATTGATGAATAAATTTACCCTTAATTGGACGTGTAAACCGCAGTAATACTCGTTGACATTACACCTTCCGAGACCTACTTAAATTCATAACTTTAAGTGATAAACGGAAAATAACGTAAAATATAATAATATACAAAAAGACGTTAAAAGAAAAAAAGGTGTTGGCGTATGTTGTTTATATCAAAAATGAATTTTCTTTGACAAAGGCTTTCTTCTATACTTTTTTTTTATAGGTAGAGCGGTTATCGCATTATTCTTTGTTGATAAACGGAAAAATAATTGGGACAGGTTTTTATATTACGGAACGCTATACATGACATTATATTGTATTATATTTCCTTTTTGCCAAGCATAAGATATATTAAGTAGCCACCATATAAATTTACGTCTTCTTTAACTCAGTTTATTTTCAAAATAAAACTCTAATTATATTTTCTTTTATTACAAAAGACTACTAGATAAATGAATCATGAACTAATCTGTAACGAGGGATGGAGAGAGGAATATTATTGCTCTGTCTAGGCATACATGAATGCTGATGGTTTAATAACCTAGAAGCTGTGACGCATACAGTCAAAAGCCTTGGATAAGTCACAGAACATTGCCTTAGTCGTCTCTCGCCCATTAATGCTACGAAGAAGTTTCGACGATAAGCTGTACATAGCATCAGAGCCACTTTTACCCGAGAGAAAATTATATTGAGCCTCACAAAGCATCACAATCTTTAACTGGTAAATAGGAGTAAATAGGATGGACGAGATTGACTCCTTTTATACAGACGAATTACTTTTGCCAGATTTAAGCGAGGAGGAAATTGCCCCTATTCAGATGACATTTTAAGTGCATAATAAAGACCATCAACTGCATTTCCAGGTAGCGAACTTCTACAGAACTACTCATTTTCATTGACTTTATAGTACGAACAATCTCTTTATAGACCTGAACCATCGGCTTATATTAAGATTATTGACATAAATTATGTAAATGAGGAACTGACCCCTGTGGACAAGCTTCGATCTGTATCTGTGACTAACACAGTCAAAAGCTGCAGCCAATTTTCTCAACTTTTAGCAAAGAAGAAATATGTCCGATACAAATGAAATAGGTGTGACATAACTGGCAAAATTGGTAGGATAAGAGCAGTTTGCTTAATAGGGTTATTCACCTCATTGGCCCAGACCTTCTCAAATTCTTTCCCTATTTCCAGTCCATGGGTTATTTGATTATTAATAATTTATGTAAAAGAGGAACTGACCCCTGTTTTACACTACGCTTGATCAGCTTGTGCATCAATATTCTGTGACTCACACAGTCAAAAGCCTTGAATAAATCATAGAACATTGCTGTAGTCAATGTTTGTCAACATTAAGCATAGAGGAATAATACCCGATTCCAATAATATATGACTTAGTTGAAATAATAATAATATTGAAATAGTATCTACTGCATTGCACCACAGGTCCGTCCTCTTATGTTAAAGTAATTTACATAATTTATGTGAATGAGAAACAGTAACGAGGAACAGAATCCATGACAAACTGCAGCTGTCTCAAAGAGGGTACACCATTAATATGTAGAGCCTACTTCCTATCAGACAAGTAACTTTTAAATCAATCTAATAGTCTGTGACTCAGATAGTGAAAAGCCTTGAATAAGTGACAGAACATTGCCGCAGTCAATATAATATAAATTCCCAATTGAATGATTGGCATCCTACGCCGAAAGTGTGAACATTTCTAGTACTGTAGACTTTTCATAACTTCCTATTGGATGACAGAGGTGAGAACTTGGAAGAATTCTTTTAGTTTTTTCTATGTATTTTTCACAACGTTGTGAGGAAGAGATGATCACATTGTACTATCAAAAGATCAAATCATAACGTTCCTATAAAGACATAATGTTCTGTGATACCTCGTTTACATAAGATACTTAACTGACATTAATGAATGTATGCACTAATGTAGCGCTACCGCCTTTGGTAAGTTTTGGCTGACTGTACGATCATTCTCCATTTTTCTCTATCTTGCATCAATTCAGATGTTGTCTCTCCATCTAATACGCAGTCTCCCCATAAATCTGTGCCGTTCTGGACTTTGTTCACAGACCATTTTGATCACTGAGAGTGGAGTTAATTACTTCGATAATGTTTGGTTCCTCATAGAACTCATTTTTATAGCTTAGAGTACCTATCAGGAAGTTTTTATGTCACTGCCTTATCTTTATGCAGGAAAAAGTTATCTGGAAAAATGTGGAGCCAAATACCACCTGACTTCAACCAAATTTCAAATATGTGTAATTTAATAAATATAATAGTTACAAGAAAGTTGTGTAATACATTTTATAGCTAATTAAAGTAACTATAGTTCGTTGTTTATTATTGCACAGAACTGCTCTGTTCTTGGGTCTTTGCATGGTCCAAAGACCTTGCTCAGCACTTGTCGTTTGAATTCCTACATCTTGCGCTCATTTTCCTTGGTAAGTCTCACTTTCGCACATAAAGACTTGTCGTAAAAGTGTTTGTAGCACCTGCTAATCACCAGAATCAAGAAATTACTGACCACGCAAAAAGAAAAAAAGGAAACAGAACCGCTCACTATAATTATCAGCAAACAAAGTGTGAATTTAATGAAATCTAGCCTATAAAAAAAAATCCTGCATCTCCCTGACAATTTAATTGTTTATTACCACAAACAGGAATTTATTTTCTTTAATATCATAAAATACTAAGCATATTTTTTAAAATCTTTAACAACAATCATCCCTTTAGCAGAATATTTTTGCTATATACTACATAAACCAACAAGGGTATAATGCTCGCTAACTTTGTCAAAGGAACGGAATACATAAAAGGAATTTTCAAACTGCAAAGCCGATGACATCCTAAAGGCAGGTAAAGTGTAACTAGGATGCAGTAGTAGTGTCGTAGCAAAATGTTGGTTATTCAAGAGATAGATGTTGAGATTTTTCGGTTTTACGTAAAAAACGTCCTTTGCAGCATTAATTACATGACTGGCGAAGTCGGTAGGATAAAGGCAGTTCGCCTAATAGAGTTATTCATGTCATTGGAGCGATCAGGTATCGACAATAAACGTAAGTTTTTACTCGTTGATTGCCAACGAAAGCGTAAAGTGAAACTAGAATGCACTAGTAGTATCACAGCATTCAAGACATAGATGTCGAGAACTTTCCGATTTTAAGTAAAAATCGCACATTGTAGCATTAATTACATAACTGGTGAAGTCGGTAGGATAAGGACAGTTTGTCTAATAAATCTTATTAATCTCACCGGAGTGATCAGTTATCGGTAATAAACGTGAGGTTTAACTCTTTTACTGTAAACGGAAGCTATTAGTAATCAATCAGGAAAAAAAATCATTATACACTTTTGGCAATATGATAAGAAAGTGAATGCAGATTGTAAGAAACCTTGACTACGAAAATATTGAAATCATCAAATAGGTAACTGTCCATTCCTTTTAAAATTCTATACTTCCATCTATAATAGTTTCTACCAATATTCTCTACACTTAATTCAATTCAGCTTTAAAGTTATTTTAATTTGTATTATAATATTAATTCTTCAGTTCAAGAAGCTATAAGGAATTAATTTTAATGCAAGCGGACCCCATTTTCCATTTTATAATTAACTTTCTTAATTAATGAGTCAATATTTCCTCTTACTGATTTAGTTCTGCTTACTTTATATAAGTTCTGCTTACCTAATTAACTATATAAATCTCACAAAATGAACTAATCCTAAAACACCCTTAAACGCCCCTATTTGCGAAGTAAAGTGCTTAAGTCCTCTTCGTCACCTACTGTTTATTCTGTCTAAGGACGAGGTTCCTGAGGTAAGATTGATTACAAGACATCCTTTCGTAATTTTCTCAACCGAGCAGGGTTATTTTGGGATAATTGCTTCTTGAGTGACACCCTAGTTTTATTTTCTTTTTTCGTTGGACCTCTTGAGCAAAAAAAATAATATTGTAAAGAAAACAGAGAGGTAAGTTTTTTATTAATATTACTCCTAGTAATAAAAGGTATTAACTTAACTTTCTACAGAATCTTAGTAAGCATCTAAAGGACCAGATGTTCATTGAAAGACTTTCCTCTTAGTTCACTTTTCAATTCGTCTATACATGCTTCTGATAAGGTGATTTAAGAAATATATCACCACAGACAAGAGCATTACTTAGGTCTTGTAACTTTATTGGAGAGTTTGACGGCATTCCTACCCTTCCATAGCCCAGACAGACGTATTCAATGAGTGACAGATCGGGCAAATGTACAGGCCCTATAATGAAACGTTATCAAAATCTCACTTCTCTGTTTTTTGTTTAGCAGCAAAAAGTGCCTTTCTCCCATTCAAGGTCTGAATCCTCATTGACCATCATTGACAGGCAAAATCGAGTTTTGTCTGGCAACACAACCCTATTCTATCATTTATCATGTTTACACGCAACTGTTAATGCGCATTACGAGAAATGCGAATTAAGATAAAACGCATGTGTAGACACCCATACACTGTTTTAGCGTTCCTAATTCACATTACTTTAAGGCGCGATTCTCACCATAGGTACCGTCACCGTTTTCAGTGCTGCCAACTCACAAAATTTGAAAATTCAGACAGGGAGAAAAAATTTTACATCGATTTGTTGTGATGTGTTAAGTTATCAATAAATTATTTAGGTTGTCAATAAAAAACAGATGGTTAACGTCAGCGTTAAAACCTCTTCTTCAAACCATTGTGTAAGCACACGACTAAGTGATTTGGCTCTAATTTGCATTAATGACACGTGTAAACTTAGTAATTCATAGTAATTTGCCCGTACTGGAAATGCAGAATGTTGCACCCTTTTATCCTCAACACATCCTAATTTAGATTTAAAGACAATACAAATGCTGTCATATTTTAAGTGTGACAAATCGCACTTTTACATTAGTGTGAGCAATTGTGCTTGTGCTGTGGTTTTCCGCGATCTTTCGAAGGCTTTTGATCGCATCAGCCACAGTTATTTGCTAAGAAAGTTGCAATCTTGATTGACTGAACTAAGATTGGGTACTTTTATAACTCTCCTGAATGATAAATCATATTTCATTCAATGCCTGGGTGTTCTTGTAGATATTTCCCTAATATTTTATCCCATAGCAAATTTGCATTAGGTTTTTATGAGATAAATTATAACAGTAAGAGAACTAAATATGGAAATGGCTAGAAACAATTACTTCTTACTTTATCAAAGATAAAATTGTTTTTTGGAGCTTTGCAATAGGTGAAATATTTAATTCAATATTTATACTCAAAAAAGAAGCAATCTCTTGGTTTTTTCGCTTAACTTGCTCTACCTCCATATTTGAACACAAAAATCAAATTTTTATGAAAATATTTAAATTTATATTCATATCCCTTGAGATTTTTTAGCTTTTTCATCGATAGCTTATAGGAATAAAGCGTTTTAAAAAAATGACACAAAATAATTATCAATTTAAAGTTAAATCAACTTTGACAAAATACTAAGCAAGTATTAGCTTAGTTTGATATTAATGTATTTAGCATCTAATCGGGATGACAATTCACGTCGATATATTTAAATTAAGTTAGTAACCTATACTATGCCCTACGTGTTGGGCATCTCAATTAATGCACTATAATTGTCCTGCCTATGTTAAAAGCAGTCGTATAGCTTCTCTACTAGTAATTATATTTGCTCCCTTAGCCTTCCGCAAATTAAGATTCTAAAATCTTATTAGTTCAAGTCGAATGGGAGCGTAACCTTTGTAAAATTGGACGTTATTGCAACATTTATTGAGTGCAATGTAGCTCTATAAGGGTATATTGAGTTTATGGGCGCAAACAGTTTAACCATAATAAATTTTTTAGGTTTTTTCTGCTTTCGATCCTATTTGTGCACAGCTACATCTATAATGAAATAAATCTTTCGACTCAGATTTGCTATAGCATGTTAATACATTGATTCCGCACTCAAGATCTGATTTGGTTAGACCTGTATATGGAGTTCACACCAGTAACGCAAATTATTCGAATGTGCTTGTTATGATACAATACTAGTAGTAAAAATACACCCTTAACATAAATGTTAGAGCAGCGGACTAAGGTGTGAACCTTGAGAGACACCAGTAGGCAACTTAATTTCAAACGATTGGATATGCATCAGTTGTATTTGTCCACATAAGACATGATTTAAATTGCTGCAACGATGGATGCACCTTGTCAAATGCGTTGGTGAAATCTGCATAAAAATCATCAATCTGATAGCGGTTCCTCCAATGGTCAAAACTAAGTCTATAAATGTTAGCAAATAGGTCGATTAGAAGATCTTTAAACTTAATGGCAATTAGTAACAAATAAAGCCATTAAGCATTCGTGGACTACACACCCAGAGGGTTTTTACCTCAGGATTTGAAAGAGCTTTTAGGGGCAACCTGCCTTTCAGACATAATTAACATTTCCCATTAATATTACAAAGACTTCTACCTATTGCCTTTGAGCTACTAAGACGAAATCATAGACATATCATAAAGCAGCCATAAAATTTTACAGACAATCAAAACTTAATTTTAAACTACCTGGACGTAATGTTTTATTTTTTCTTGGCAGTTGAGAAAATTTTCTTATATAAAACCGAATATTTAACTGCCTGGACGTGATTTCTCATTTTTTAAAAACTGAAATATCAACTGCCAAGACGTGATTTTTTATTGTTAATCTAAAAAATATGGTAAATATTAGTAAAGGAGTCTTTCCAGACTTTCCAGAGTTCCTGTTCTAAATCTTTATCGTTCTGGTTCGTATCTTCTGATTTCTGAGTCTCTTCTAAACCTTTGAGCATATTTATCCAAGGGTGGACTAGTTATTGAGAGCTCATGCTCCATTTCGTAATCTTTAGTTTGATATGACATGAAATATCCAGGTTTGATAATTTCATACCAATGAAAACTTTTTTAAATGTGTTGTTAAATAATATTTTTGTATATCGCCTCTCGTCATACATCTATACATCCATCCATACCATACATCTCGTTCGATCATTGCTATAAGTTCTTCTTCCGGCAAAACCTCTCATTTAATTTTATTGGTCTTTTAACTTAAGGCCGGCGACACATTGGCGGTTGCAACCGCGCGGTTACAACCGCGATAGCGTTCACATTTTCCGCAAATTTCGCGACACTCAGTAGTATGGAGTTGACAGAAACAGTTACTGGGTCCATCCGTTATACGAAAGGCGTCTGACAAATGGTCAGTTTCACTGCCTTTTTCATCGGTTGAGGAAGTATCCCGAAAAGTTTTTTAATTATTACAGAATGAGCGTTACGTCTTTTGATGAATTAGTGACGTTGATGAGACCTCACTTGCAAAAGTCAAATAGTCACTTTAGAGATTGCATCACTGTGGAAGAAAGATTAACAGTCACTATAAGGTAAGATAATTATATTTTATTCTTAGTTATAAAACAAAGTTAAACAAAATCTACAATACAAAAAGAAAAGAACGAATTAAATCAAAGGTAAAATTTCACTGTAGTCGGACGATTGGGAATCTGTGGGTGAAAGTATCGGTTGTAATGAACGAGAGGTACACGGGCGGCTGTCATACAAAGCAGAGGGGTTTGATGGTGATGGGTGAATGGAGAATGATGTGGAAGGAATGGTTTGGTGAAAAATTTGCTGAGAAACTGGCGGAATGTATGTCGCTGATTGGAACTGATTATGATAAAAGGGCTGAGGATTTAAAACTCTTTGGAGAACTTGCAGTATTTCTACTCTCAAATTGATTTTCTATTGCGGGTTTAAGGTTTTAACCATTGGTAACAACGATTTAAAGAAATTTAAATCGTCGTCATCTTCCAGAGGCTGTGGAGGCTGCCTGTTTTCTAGAAGTGTCAACAATTTATCTTCAAACGATGCTTTTTTTCTGGAGATTGTGTTCGGCATTGCTGCTCTTTGGTTGAAATGCGGTGCTGGTGTGGCTTCTTCAGAACCATCTTCATTTCCTTCTGTCTGTTCTGCGGCTGTCTACCGCTTCCTCGGGCACGTTAGATTCGGTGCTGAAAAAAGAAAAATACATATCGTTATTTTCTACTGCCATTAAAATCTACCATCGCCCTTGTGTTTGAGGAACCAGAAACTGCAGCATATCAAAGAAAACGTACTTCTTCTTTTTTGATGATGCTGAGCCGCTTTTCGAATCACCTTTGAGATCCTTAATAAAACGGTCTTTAATGTTTTTCCATTTCTTTTGAAGTTCTGTCCCTAAAAAAAATCTCATTAAACTAAGCAACCTATTTTCATACAGAGACGTAAAAGTAAAATGTTATTTTAGGTATCTCGCGACTGGAATGCATTTTGCTGCTTTGCATGGGAAGAAGTACAATCGCAATGATTATTAATGAATGTTGTCGTGCATTATGGACTATATTACAACCACTAGAAATGCCCAAACCTACTGTTGAAAAATGGAAAAAAAATAACAGAGGAATTTGATCGCAGAAATCTAATTTCCCCCACTGCTTTGGGGCAGTCGATGGGAAACATATTCGTATAATGTCACCAGAACATAGCGGATCGGCATTTTTTAATTACAAGAAATATTTTTCGCTCGTGCTTATGGCGATTTCTGATGCAAACTATTGCTTCACAGTAATAGATGTAGGAGCATACGGACGGGAGTCCGATTAAATGTTTTTAGGCAAAGTACTGTTGGAAGAAAGTTGTATAACAGTGAGCTTATAATACCCAGTCCATCAGTTTTGGCAGACAATTGTGACCAACGTATTTATCCCTATGTATTGGTGGGCGATGAAGCTTTTGCTTTACATCAAAATTTATTAAGGCCATATCCAAGACGTAATCTGAACGAGAATAAAAGGATTTTCAATTACAGATTAACAAGAGCTAGGAGGTTCGTGGAATGTGCCTTTGGCATTCTGGCCAATAAGTGGCGTGTGTTTCATACTAGCATATTAGTGCAACCAGATTTTGCAGTGCTGGTAATAAAAGCAGCTTGTGTCTTGCATAACTTTGTTCGAAAACGGGACGGATACAAATTTGAAGACACGTTAACTTGCTGCTTAAGTGATATAGATGTACATGGGACTGGAGGACAACATGTCAGAGATCTTTTTACTGAGTATTTTGTATCGCCTGAAGGCAGTTTGAGTTGGCAAAATGCTATGATATAGATAAGTATTAGTGTATTGTGTTTATTTAATAGATAGGTATATTATTACCTTTGTAAACAATTATTATATTAAAACACTTTCTGTACATATATATGAAGTATTTTTCTTACCTTTTAATCTTATTTCTTCCGGAGTCGACGAATTTTGATCCGAATACATTTCCTCCAAAACCTCCTGCCAAGCATTAATTTTTTTATCCCGATTTTTGTATTCCTTGTCAGAAACATCCCACAAACACGTCCGATTTTGCACCAAAATAATAAATTTTTCTGTGTCGAATATATCCATGGTTCAAAAATGATCTGATCTCGTTCTTGGCCGCGCGGTTAATGTGAAACGACACGTTGAATTTCCGACCGCGAACCGCGCAACCGCGGTAAGATGCGGTTAAGAAGGCGGTTGCGGCCATTTGGCGGCTTATGTGTTGCCACTCCATATTAATCCATGTATTTTACAGAATAGCGGTTGTAACCGCTGCCGCAACCGCCAATGTGTCGCCGGCCTAAATCTCGCGCCAATATTCTAAACTTCACTTCACTGAACTGATACTTGACTTCCTTCCGATGCGGCTCCTTATATACTCGGCAGAACGCTGTTCCGGAAGATTCTAGCTAACCACCTTCGAGACGTCGTGCGGTGAATCAGCTAGTTTCTCGGTGTTTACGATATCGTTACAGTATCAAATATTTTGCCACCTTTCCGTTCTATCATAGTCATATATAGACTCTTTTTTCTCATTAATTATAATTCCATTTTTTGTTTTTTTAAAGCCAGTTCTTCCTCACTTTGTGGTTCTGGATATAGCCAGCTAGATGTGGGTGTTACTATTCTAGGAGCTTTTTTTCTAAAGAAGACTCTGGATGTGATACCTTTAGAGAAGTGGCTTGGTTCATTAGTTCAGTTGGTTTCGATGTTATGTATATTATCATTAATATATCAGTCAAGGTTGTCACAATATTTCTTAGTCAAATTATAAGGAATTTAGGAATATTGTAAGGATAATTACATTTGAAATGAAGATTTACAAGTTCTCTTAATATGGCACGAGTAATTAATTTTTTGTACTGATATAAACAAATAACTACTTTCCTTCAATTTTAAATATAATATTCCTAATTTTCAAAGCGAATACATTTTTTAAAGGGCGTAAAATGCCTAACTCAGACTGTGAAGAGCATCTTAAAATTGTAAAAGTCAAGTAACGAACATAAAGAATAGCAATAATTTCAGGAGTTAAACAGGCAAGTTGGAGCCTCGAGTGTTTAGGTAAAAAGCGTAAAATACACATTCGTCTTTTTTTTTTGAGCTACCTTACTGGATATTCACCTTAATTTATTCCTCGGGGTAATAATAAAATTATCATTCCAAAATCCATTTATATGTAAATTTTGTCTTTTTTTTATAGGGACAAAGCGTTTTTACCTTTATGCGACGAATTCATTTTTAATAAAAGGGAGAAACTTTTGTCATTTTTTGATATTTTAAGGTAATTCGCAATGTGTTATTTTTAAATTAACTCGGTCTTTGGAACGTATAAAATATTGTTGCTAAGGCCCCGTCGTAAAAATCAAAAGTTATTAAGCTGGTTCTCAAAATTGCCAAACCATAAAATGGCCTTATAAGATTTGTACAAGCCAAATACAAGATTCCCATCATATTGGTATTTTCAATTATTTTTTTATTACATACATCATCATCATTTTATAGACTGGATGTTTTTGATCTTTTAGACCTCAATAATTTTCCTTGGGATGAATAAATTATCAATTGCTGAGTAATAAAATACAAATAGAAACACAAACATTTATGAAGTACTCACAGATTTACTTTTTTATATAGATTCGATTATTCAATTTTATCATTTTAAACCTATCTGTGCATCTCCACATCAAGAATACTATAGTACTTAGATGGGTTATAGCACGTTAATACATTGAGTCCGCACTCAATATCTGAGTTGACCAGACCTGTAGATTGAGTCAACACCACTGACTTAGATTACCTGAATGTGCTTGTTATTTCAAGCTGATTGAGCCAAAGGTTTACTATTTTAAGACTTTTAGAGAGAAATTTGAAGCAATTAGTATGCCTGGACTAGTCTTCTAAGTACGCTCAATTCTCTTTCAGTTAATTGAAGATGAGCAGAGTCAGTCAAAAATCAATCCTCTTACAGGAAATTGATTATTAATAAATCACTTAAGTTGTTAGGATTCATTAAACGTAGTACCAGAAATTTTAATCACAGTACCTAAAGACTGTTTTTTACCTTTATCAGAATACATTTCATATCTGCAGACTGAAAAGAGTTCAGGTTCGTTTGTACATTCACAGAAGTTTTACAATGATCAAAAATTTCATTATGAGACGTTCTGCTCAATACTTGATCTTGAAACCCTATCAGCTAGAAGAAACACAAAGTCTCTTTAGGTTAGTCCATTCCACCATAGATTAACCATATCTCACTTCACAAATCACCTTACGTGTACCATCTCGCAATACACGTTTCATCCAAACTTTCCATGTACTTTTTTACAGGACAAACTATGTCAAAAATTCATTTATTCCTTGAACATTAAAACTGAGCAACGAGCTACATAGCGTTGATTTCTTTTAACCTTTGAAGCCTTATTTCTGAGAGCTTTATCTGGCCTTCATTTATAAACTAAGTTGATTATTTGAATCTTTGTATCATTTTTTTTTGTTTAATTTTGATTTTGTCTTTAATTACTTACGTAATTTTGTATTGGGTATGATCCGTTAATAAATAAATAGGTAGAAAACCCGTGAAGAATATCTGAACTATCTTGTTTTTGCGAAGAAACCATAATTATTTAACAATAATTTCAATAGAAAAGTGGGAGATAAAGATCATTTGTTTACGTAATTAGAAATAACATATATTTTGTAATGATAATCTATCATTTAATGGGATTTGGAGGTGAAATTAAAAATATGTGACCATTATAAAGAAAAACTCAAAAATAAAAGTATTTATATTTCTGGGGAATATTAAATAATGCCTGGAAGCAATGGCAATTCGAAACATATTTATTTAAATGCATGGCCATTCAAAAGAAAAATTCTTTATTGGTGTATTTATAAGTTGAAACCCTTTAAAAGGATTAAATTACTCGAAGGTTCAATTTACGAATAGCGCTATTTGATATTTTATTACTCGAGAAAGGTTTAAAAAAATACCGCAAAATGCAAGACGTGGCCTGTCAGCCACTTTATCCACCCCTATTCAAGCAATTTACGAGAAATTCCTTGTTTTTGCCTTTTGTGAACAAATATTAGGCTGCGGCACTTTAGGCTTTTTTGAACATGCCTTATAAATGAAATGTCTACAATTGTGAAATGGATAAATGTTATCGGTCATTAAAGCATGGTTTTATTTATTTTTATTAAAGCAGAAAAGCATATTTATTCAAAAATTCACTACTCACTGTTTCAATGACAAAATAGGCATTTCTATAGATCTGAAAAGGGCTTTTGATAAAGTCGTTTGATTTGAAATTTTAAAATTGCAGTTGTTGTTTTGTCAGTCGTTAGTGGTCTTAACTTACTCCAGATGAAGAAAGTACAGGTACCAATGTCTTATTATTTTATTGGAAAAACTGATAAGAAGGAAAAATGTTGTTATTATACTTTAATGTATTTGGCTTAAAAAATATGTCTTTACCTAAACACATGACACCGGATTTACTTCAAAGCATTTCCCACGACATCGGCCAAAGAAGATGTAAAAGATACAAAAGAGAAAAATAATCCACCTGGAAAATGACGGCCGCCGATAACAGGGCGTATTTTAAAAGAAGAGGAAAAAGTCCCGTGTTTATCGGAATTTTCCGGTGCGAAGTCAGGGTCGATGTGTTTGAACCTCCGGCAAAGCAACGCAACGTGTTATTTTACCATCGTTTTGGCATACATTTGCAAATACTGTGAGTGTGAGGCTTTAGATGTCTGTGTTTGAACATGCATGCTTAATCTTTTATTATTTTTTACTGATGTATTATGGTTACATGCTATACCGCCTCTTTGACTTTTATTTCCAGATTTAAAGGTAGAAAGGTCCTCCTTTATTTAAGTATAAAAGAAAAACATGTAATAATTAAGTGATTTAATTTCATTTTTCAAACAACATATTGTTTTAAAAATATAATTTTTAGTTAATGCAGTGTGCGTTTTATTCCATTATATTTCGATATCGACGATAAAGAATATGAGCTCACCACGACGAACATTGGCTCTATATAGCGGATGTAATAGTATTTACTTTTTATCACAAGGCCAACGAACTGCAATATCGAACGTCAAATCTGGTTCATTTGGCTTGTTTGGCACTAAAGTAATCTGTATGCACCTTAAAAGTTAAAAAAAAATAAAAGCCGGATTTCGACCTCATTAAGTCCTGAGAAACTAAGATTCTGACGGGTCTCATAGTGAGCAGTAGGAGTCTGAGCAGTGGCCTTAGTAATTTACATTTTGAATTAATCGATCTACATAAATGCACTACTTGAATACTAAAACGCCTGAACCGTTATTTTTGCACACAATCCTGATTGCTATAGAACACTGGGATCACATTGTTGTGCACGACTTAATGCACTAATGCACGACACCTTGATGTAGTCGTACTAAAATTCATCTCACCCAAGTAAGACTTCAACAAGATACTAGTCTTGCTGAAAATGCTGTGATTGATTTGACGGTGTTTAGTTGAAATTCGGGTGATAAATCCGGCGATCGTGAAGACCATTTAATCGGTCCTCCTCCTTAAACTCTTCAATCTTGCCAACATTAAACTGATGTATTCTTAAATAAATATTATGTATAACGCATAAGATAAATTTGTCATTTGATGTATACGGTCATTTTAATGTATAACTGTTCTTAATGTTGGATCAATGACTTCATGCAACAATTCTAAGTTCATTTCTCAGATCGCTAAAAATACCAATTAAATATTTAGTTCTTAAAAATATTGCTGCACTAGCTAATACCTGATACATTTTCCAATAGATGCATGTACTAAGAGCTCTTAAATAAAGGAATTTTAATATTTCATTCATCAAAATCAACTGAAACAGTAGATTTCCATTTTCAACACTCTGTAGGTACTAAACGTACATGAACGCATTAAACGTAAATTAATAATCAATGATTAAATAAATTACCAGAAAACATTTTACTATCGAGAAGCCTTTCATGATGAAGACAACTGCATAGCACAATCAATGAACATTTCCGTAACCTTCTGCCAAATGATGAAATTGCATTTTGAGGAATCATTAAATACTTATTATCTCACTGTCAGTAGTATAAAATTAATACACCAGCCTTGCTATCAACTCCACATACATATGAAGTTTCTGTTGAAAATAGAAATCCGTTAATAGCATCAAAAAACGAAAATCATTCATTTTTTCGGAGATTTATGTAGATGCTACGATAACGTAATCCATTGATCATTATCATTAATTTTGCTGAGGTCTATCCAATCAAGTATAAGCCCCAATTACTGAGGTTCCTTAAATTTTATCCACTAGGCTCATGATCATAGGCGTTAAAATTATTGTATGTATCATTGTCATGTTTCTAGTACTAATCCACAAGGCAAAGATGGCATTCACACAAATGAGAGTGTCAATGCCACCTGTGTGCGAGAATAATAACCATAAAAAAAACATGCAACGTACTGAAGTACACAATATGGGTCTAAAATTGGTGTGCAAAGTCAACTGGTAATTTCTTAAATAAATTAATATTAGAAAAATACTCCAGAAAATTTCTTAACATATATTTATTTAAAAAATCGTCTTCTCTCTCTATATATATAAATGGCTCAATCTTCGAAAAACCAAGTCTTATTAGTGACCTATACTAGGCTTGTTCCTCATATATTATTAATTTTTTTCATTCTTTTTCAGACAAACAATATGCGCGTCAAGATTTATCTCCTATGGGCAGCCCTTGCCGTAACTTCAGTACTGTGTGCCGAAGATAATCAAGATTTCTTCGATTTTGAATCAGTTGATGCTCCAGTAGATCCAGAAACGCTCAAGTATTTGCTCCCGAATTTAATTGCCAAATATCGTCCTAAGACTGAATGGGGCAGAACGACCGATC
Organism: Anthonomus grandis grandis; assembly: GCF_022605725.1. Taxonomy (NCBI): domain Eukaryota; kingdom Metazoa; phylum Arthropoda; class Insecta; order Coleoptera; family Curculionidae; genus Anthonomus; species Anthonomus grandis. Next base: position 15,649,589 of record NC_065561.1, on the reverse strand, counting down.
CTCGGTTTTATTTGCTTAACCAATTGGAATCTAGCGCTATCGAAAACCAGGTACGTAAAACGTTATTATAGTTATTTAAATATTACGGTTCATGCATGGGTCAGCTTTTTAAGGTATGTCTACGTAATATCATAAATAAAAACCAAATAATTCCGAATTTATTAATTATCTAAATCGCCCTTTAAAATTCAGATATCCACGCACAGCCGAGAAGGCTCCCTTGGTGTGACGTCAAAAGTTAGTTAAAAAAGTTTGGATTGAAGAATAATGCACTGAAACCATATATCTGACATTTATGTTATCGGTTTTAAGCGATTGAGGGGTGTGTTATTCATTTTTCGTGATTTATTGATTTAGATTGTGTTAATTGATTTTAAATACTAGCATGACTAATCAAGTAATCAGCGCTATATGTAAAAGCGCAATAAGATTTAATTTACAAAAGTAAAATATGAGGCTTCAGACATTTGTGAAATAACTTTATGTATCGCTAAGGAGCTTCTCAGTTATCTGGGCAAACTAGAGACAATCCAAAAATTGTCTTTGACTAAAGGGAAAGCACGTCTTATAACAGTCATCTTTACTGTCAATTGGTCACTGTCAATTGAACTGTCAACTTGTCTATTATGTAGGACCTGTAGCCATGAAAATAAGTCTTCCTCTGCAGTTAAAGATACAGATACAGAACTATATGCATCATGTAGCTATTAAAATTTTATGAAATTAAATTATATATTTTTTTAAAGAAAAGCACATTAAATATCTTTATTCATAGTGTTTTTCATAGGTCGTTAAAAATGAGGTTAATGAAGACAAATCTGCAGATATCAACACTTATAAGTTATTGCCTACTAATAAATATCTATACCCAATACATGTTTCTCTAAGATTTTGAATCTCCTATTACATCAAAATACACATTACTTCTCCTTAAAAGCTCGTTCGATTCTCGCCGAGCTATTTCGTATCCTCAGGGACTCAAACAAAAGTTTCAGCTGGAATTCTTATACATGTAATGGTGCGTTGGCGTTCTATGCACCAATATTGTTTAGAGGAATCTTTTTTTTTCATTGCATATTAATCGCAAAGTTCAAAAACAAATAATTTAAATATTTCTTTAAATAAAATACGTGAATTGTTCTGAAAACATCACGATTACCGTTTACGCTTGATGCGCATAATAAAAAATATCTGTTAACTAACTAGTGACGTCACGCCTCGTATCGCTTGCTGGCCGGCGTTTTGATGCGAATTTAAGCTTAATATAAATTATGTATAAAAAATATGTTTTTGGTGAAGCTTTATAGATTATATTGAGAATTATTGGAAATATTCTAAAATGTATAGTATATAAGCCTATTATTTAAAAAAGGAAACATTTTTATGCCTTTTTTTATTTTTGATTTCTGGTTTTATATTGTATATCTATCGATAATGCTCCGGTAATAATGATGGATTTTGCTTTAATAATTTACTAAAGAATCAATATAATTGGTAAAAAATATAAATCTCAAATTAAACCAAATTTATAAGAACGTTGTCACATTAAACTCTTTAAAATCCATGTAAATTTTTGTTTTTAAACCTATCATATAGACCCAAGCGAAATCGAATATTCACTAAATCGGCTTAGCAGCTAATCCGAATTAAACTTGATAAACTTGATAATTGTTGATAAAAACGAATGGTTACAGTAATGCAATAAAATATTATAAGTAAACATATGTATGCAATAAGTTAGGTAGAAAGAGAAAAATTATAATTTAAAAAAATATAAGAGAAAAGGGCCTTGCTATACGTTAAATAAAATTATATATTCCCCTCTTGAATAAAAAAAAATAAATCAATGCTTATTATTAACTTGAGCTTTGTCTCAAATTCCAAATATGTTTATTTATGTGTTGTTTTGTACTTGCCCTAATTGAAATGTCGCTTCCATTGGTCTAATATTCTTATTTTCTTTCAGGAAGATAAACCAAAACGAATAAGAAACAAGCGCTACAACTACAGTCCCACCCTCTCAGTACAGGCACCGATCCAGGCTTTAAGGAACTTGTACGACAGAAGCAACTATCAGCAAAGAATTTTCCAGAATCGGCAGCTCATTAAGCAACTCAGTTCATCTTAAATCTATAATTTTGCAGTATTAAAGTAATATTCCTAGGCCAGTGCTGTATTCTATACGAGTCATTAGCCTTAAGTATTTAAATAATAGTCTGATAACGTTTCACTAAGACAAAAAAAAAGAAAAAATAGTAATGAGTTAAGATATTTTGTAGACGTTAAGAAGTTTAGTTGATTTTTACTTAGGATTATTGATAAGGCCTAAAGTTTTGCAAATCTAGCGGCTATTTCGTGTTGGTTTTTGATTATTAAATTATTTTCAGGGCAAACATTGTGATTTAAGGCACATGATTCACTAATTTCTTATTGACCCAGATTGTCTGATTTCTTTATAAAATAGTTGGTGGGTTTAGTCCTTATAGGAAAGTATTAAAAGGTTTAAAAAAGTAGATCTCAATTTAGTTAAAAGACTTTACGTACGCATCATTTACATAGAGTACACTTGTTTTGTTTTATTTATTCATTAGTGACTTATTTTTCACTGCTCCATCCTCACTCTCCTCAGGTCATTCCTGTACGAAAGGCCAGCGGGAATTTTATGTCTACTATGTCCTAGTTCTACTAATTCGCTATATCCAGTGAAATAAGCTTAGACCAAAGCTATCTTGGCAACTCATTGGAGAACGTTTCCATTATTTACCGTCCATGATTTGGCTTTTGACCCTACAGTGTTCTTGGCATAACATTTCAAGCTCAATCTATATTTTTGTTCTCGATTGTTCTGTTTGCTCCTGGACTAAGGCTGATATTGTAGTAGAATTTTCCAAGACTTTTATTCAAGCCTGCCTCCCTCATTCTCCTGGATCACATTTCTTGCACATGTTTTAATAGCAGCTATAAAACACTTGTTACATTTGTTCACCCTACAATACGTCCATCCCCTTTGCACGCGTTTGTTTTGGATCCACCATATGTCCAAGGATCATTTGTTTGAAGAGTTTCCTAAAAGGAAGGTTTCTGGTAACCTTATGATGATTCTTTGCCCACTCCACTCATTACTGCAAACTGCATCCTCTTATTGACATTCCAATTTCAATGATTTACTTAAAGTCACGGAAAGATTTACTGTCTCGAACAAAACAGAAACTTTATATACTATTTACTTGTTATTTTAAAAAAGAAACCTTAAACTAAAATGAATGGTTAATGTTATTAGTGTCTTTGCAAAAAATTGTATAAAATCGGATTAATTCTCTATATATGTATTTGTATTATGTATGCTCGGTACTGATATTTAGTTCCTATTTTTATATTAAAAACGTTATTTTTAATTTAAGTATCTACTTGTTAGACATATAGTTTGTTTAAGACTTTAGTTGCAGCCTACATAGTTTTGGTTAAAATGAATGTTAAATTTATTGCTGTTAAAAATTAGTTTTAAAAAAGCTAAGATATAAAAATACCATATATAAATATGTATTGCTTTTATTCTTAAATATCCTGTAAACAGAGAACATTTAAATAATTCAATACGGGATGGTTTGACTCGCTCGAGAAAGTAAGATAACGAATCTCGTTAGAATCTGACTTTGTGCTATCCCTTACACAGGATATGCTATGTAAATTTACGTAACGTTAAATGTAGTAGCGTCAGTATATAAATTATATGGTTATATAAAATACTTATCAATGTTGTATATTATGATACATCATGTATGTATATTAAAATATAGTCACAATGAAAATTTTATATTATTATTTTGGGTATTGGTTTTATTTAAAATCCTTTTTTAGCAGGTACACAAGCCATATACTAATTAATCATACATTACTTGGATTTAATTCAGTTAACTAAACACAAAATATATTGTTTCTGTTGGACACGTTTTTGAAACCAGAGATATGATACTCGAATTTATTCATAAAACATTAATTTTTTTAATCGAATATGTATAAGGTTAGCAATTCTTTGAAACCATAGAGGCCATATCTGTTTTTTTTGATATCCATCTCTAGTAAGGGTAATAACAGCTCTAGATATTGCCCACCTATTATATTTGGCAAAAATATAAAACCAACTAAAATGAAATTAATCAATATTCGTGATTAAAATTCATAGCTAAACCTTTCGAACTTCGAACTGAGGATCTTAATCTGGATTTTGGATTTCTTAAATGTACGTGAAACGAAGTAGTACTTGTGAATTAAAACACTCGAGAGACATAAATTTGGTAATTTATTTATTACACACGTCCACCCTAAACACAATAACTTAAGACTACTAGAAACATTTATTTACACTAAATTTATTTCGATTTAAAAGTCGCGCCAATATTCAGACCCACCTAGCGGCGAGAGCTCTCCTTACTTTCTACAACTGAACTTTCTACGTGTGTCCCTGAGATGTCACTCGTTCCATTCTTGTCGCACCTTTAGGTTTGCTATTAACTTTTCTTTTAACGTTTAACAATTTTGCATTAAACCTCTAAAATAAGATAATTTTTAAATTTAAACCAGAATGAAGTTTTATATTAAGCCTTACAAAAGGTTACCAAGAACTTCACGGAATAATTTTATTATCAGTCCTTTATTTATGGATAATGGATTATTTACTAATTTGTCGATTTTTTTTCATTACTATCGTCGAGTTGGCATATTTAGCCCGCATCAAATGCATACATGCAGGTATTTTTTTTGATGATTTATAAGAGGCATTTTTGGATGAGCGAACACTGCGGGCTTCACACAGTGTGAAAATTGCTGCAAAACAGATCGACATTTTAACCGAAAAAACCGGCTATGCTACAAAATCCCCGATAAATCGCAAAATATAAAAAAAACCGGATGGTGTTGGAAGACTAGAAAATTGACAGAGCTTCGCACAAACAAAAAAAAATTTATCTCAATTATCTTTTTTGTTAGAGGGCAGTAGTAGATTTTGCCATCATGTGTCAAACAAAAACAATAAGGAATATTTTTTCGAAGTCGAACGCTACCAATTTTTAATTTTATTATTATATTTCTTTGTTTTCTTGCTTATTATACCCCAGATAGCACCGTTTGTCCATTGGACATCCAAAATTAGTCGCATCATTCCGGTAAGTTCAAGTACAATGGTTTAGGATATCCATTTGTGTTCTTATCATTGTCGATCAAAATACGAATTTCTAAAAAAGCATTAAAGTTGCTTTTGCAATGGTTGATCTAGTTTAAATTATTTTCAGACAGAGATTCAGGCTGCAGTTTGACACGACTATACAGCAGGATGTTACAGAATAAGATGCTAAAGAAAAGTTCAAATAAAGCTATGTTCTAAGCACCTTAACTTTTGAGCTACAGGGCGTTGAAACTTGTATGTAATTCTTAGAACCCTATGTTAATGTTGTTAATGCTATCTTTAATATACAAGAAAGACCATATATATAAATAAAGCAAGACCATTCTAATTTCGTACGTACCAAAGAAAAACAAAGCAGTTCTTTTGGTCTCTTCGATGCAACACATTGAATCTACTGACGAAGAAACTGGGAAACCAGAAATTATTATGAGAAATGCAAATTGTATTCCACTTAGAATATTGAAAGCTTTTTAATGTTTCTAAGGTATTCCACTAGTTGAAGAACTATCTATTAGCCAATGTGCATCTTCTACACTTTGCTCAATATAAGCCTAGTCTAAAAGAACTTGTTGAGCCAACCAACTAAAGTCGATACTATTGAACGATCGTCTGCCTCTGATCTACGACCTACCATTGCACAGATCAACCCATGCCATACAGTTTCCCGAATGGCAGCTTTTCGTCTGGGGGTTTTGCAATACCCATCTATGTAACTAAAAAATTACCTCCCGGTTAATCCATTAGATTTCCACTTTTGGGGCCACTTGTAAACTTTGGTTTACTCGGTGGCAATTAATACTGAAGAGCAACTACGCCAACGCATTATTTCAATCAAATTCGTACACCAGGAATATTCCACAGGGTAGAAGAAGAGTAGACGTCTGCATTAAAATTGGTCACCTTGAAAATTTACTATGAATGAAGGAATGCATAATTTTAATAAGGAATTTTGATAAGATGTTTTAAAATCATTAAATTTTGATTTTTCCTTGTAAAGGCCTTTCAATGTTCCAAGGATGTTTCAATGAATTATTTAATAACTACTTGGTTACTTTTGAATCGCCATAGCATTCATAAGTTTTTGTTGATTAACCAGTTAACAAGTAACCCATCAGAGCAGACTCGTTACCTTTTCTCCAAAACTCTCGCTCTAGGCGATGTGCAACAAGAGTACCTTTTTTGTACTAAAAAACTTATTCACGAAACAACCTCCTACCCTTGCATAAACTACCCTTTCCTATTTTCCAAATAATTTTTCATTATCACCATTTGATTTAGGGTCAACATTTCAAAGACAGAGGATTTTCTTCGAAGTCTGATTCCGTTTTTTTAAGTCTACCATTTCAAAAAAACCGTTCTTTCAATTTACCCTTTCGGTGCTACTAACTCCCCTAATATGCATTTTCCGTCCTATACGTAGTTTTTTTACTATTTCTAGGCGTAATAATAAAATGTCTTTATTCAGCAAATGTTACAATAATGCCTGCTTACAAAGGCGAAGATTAGCTACAAGCTACTCTTAACCTTCATTAAAAAAAACACAGAATTAAACAAAATTATTGTATATACATTACAGTTCACTATAAGTACAACAATCAACTTCCATAAGCTACCAGTCCCCCAATAAACAATAAACAAGATACCTCATCGCATTGATTCTTCCAAAAATATATATTTTTTAAATATACAGGGTGTTTCGTGAGCAATTGCAAAAACTGTCTGAAAAACTTTTCGATTAGAAATTTTCGATTTGGAAAGCGACGTCGGTATTTATCAACAGCGCTACTATTACAGAAACCATACACGAATATTTAAGAGACTTATTTTTTCACCATGATTATATACACGATGTAAGAGATCCAAACTTGATTAGAATTCCATTTCATCGAACATCAGGTTTTAAAAAATCATTCCAGTATGTAGGCATTCATATGTGGAACAAGTTACCGGATTACATTAAAAATAGTTCACCAAAGAAATTTATTGCATATGTTAAAGAAATTCTTCTTAATTCTTAAGTAACATAGGCATTTTAACAAATTCACACCACCAAATTTTTATTAAAAATATAATTTAATTATTTTTATTTAATTTTAATTGCAACCATATTATTTTTGAGTTCTTACTTTTTAAATCAACACTGGTCTTGCTGATCTTGCAGGCATAAAAATAAAATTTTAATTGGTTCATTTTGGAATATCTATTAATTTTTGCGTCATATTGCCCTGCTTTTCCAGCCTCGGCTCGTGTTTTTTGCCGCCCTTCCTTCTCTCTGTCTATTACACAAATGGTACCTATATTAATGTAATTGATATAGTAAATTATTACACTATATTTTTTTTGTTTTTAGCTTTTGTATGTTTTTAGGGTTTAATGACTTATTTTCTAAATAATTATAATTGGGAAAGTCTTTATTCTTCTTTTAGTTGTAATTAGGTTGTATGTTTTAACGGTCTGAGCAGCACATGCGCGCTAGCTCGTGTATGTGTTATCGGTTGTTTTTATAATCGCAGTTCAGTCCGCATTACTCTATTTTATTCCTCATTACTTACCTCATTACTAGCATTATGTAAATTCTTGTAATAAAAAAATTTAATTTTCTATGTACAATGTTTAAGTGGTAATAAAAGTCTTTTGAATATCATGTCAGCACATACTCCCTATGCTTTTATAAAAGGTAAAAACACAAAATCTACAGCATCACAAATACATTTAATAAAAAGACAACGGTTACATGTTTCGCTTGACTAGAGCATCATCAGACCTAAATAATAATTAAGATACTCCCTATGGGCGAATATGTGAGGCATTACGTAATGAAAACTTTGCTCTTTTCAAATTGAAAAGCTCAGAATCAATTAAACTGATTGTACAACCATGATTGTCAATTAAAATAGGTATTAACAAACAATGATGAAATACTTGCAATGTGAGTTAGAAATACAGAGAACGTAATTATTCCAAAAATTTACAAAAATACTTAAGAACCGATTATTTCAGAAACGGTTGAGAATCGGATTAAAACATATGGGTTTATTTATCTTATTTTGACCTTCTGAATATATTCTCAAAATATTTCCCTTTCCTCCCTGTATACAATATTATACAAACACAGCAGTTGAATGGTGCGGCATAGTAAGGGTATTATGTCTAATATTTCGACCGACTCGAGTACATGAGTTCTAGGTAAAAGTTTTTTATACAGATATTTAGGGCTTCGGGTATTATATAAACGGTATAGAAATGTAGACAATAAAAACAGCCATTTTTAATTATAAATGCCCTGAGAGACATGGTCAAACCTTCTTAAATTAAAAATAAATGGGCAACAGGTGTTTTGAACATGTTGTAAACGGTACTATGCCTCCCTGTTGATCTAAAGTAACTATTAAACAATATTGGATAAAACAAAAGCTTTAGTAAGCTTTTTCCTAGTGTTATGACTAAAAATTAATCCGTTACTTCCGTTAGCATGATATGTTCTCTGAACCGCAAAGAGCTATCCAGTGGTGACGCCAGGGGGGAGCCAGAGAGCCAGAATTTCAGCCGCCCCCCCCCTGAATAGAAAGCTAGATTTCCAGTTAGATCTTTTTCGAAAATATAAAAAATGAAAGCCATAAAAAAACGCCTACATCACAAATTATACGAAAATTCGACTGCCGATCACATGATCATAATTCTTGCGAAAATAAGATTGTCTACTAAGCATTTTTAGGGGAATCACCGGACTGGCACAACAATGGCGATTGGCGTCTTGGCGATCACTCGAAACGGGCTTGAAGGACACGTGCACTTTGCGCTTCGGCCGCTTCACAGAAACGTTTTTTGTGTGTTTTAGGTTTTAGCGTTGATTGAATATTTTCCAAATATTCAATCAACGGTTTTATTCATCAGCTATTACTAACTGGTTGCGCGTAGGTTAATACCACGACAAGTAAACAAAAAAGAAAGCGCGGATAGATCGAATGAAGATATCAATGAGGCCCCAACGTCAAGTTGCAATGTGGAACGAGAAGAAAATAATTGGAATCAATTTTCTTTCCCTCTAGATTTGTCAAAAAGTCCTTATGAAAAGCCCTCACAACCAATTTTACGAGAATACCCAGGAACAAAAATAGGAGATCGTTTAAGAGCTTTTAACAAAAATTGGTTTAAAACATTTCCTTGGCTGGAATATTCTGTTATAGAAAACAAAGCTTTTTGTTTCTACTGCAGATTCTTCTGCAAATCAGATGTGAAGGAAAAATAATTTATTACTGGGTATAATAGGTGGAAAACGGCTATGGAAACTAATAGCGGATTTACTGCACACAGCAACTCATTGGCACATAAAGAATGTTTGCTAAAATATAATGAATTTAAAAGATCTTCCGTCGGTGGCGTAGAAAATTTAATTAAAAATAAAAACAAAGAACTTATTGAAGAAAATCGGCATTACATTAAAACACTAGCCGAAATTCTTCTATTAACCTGTAAGTTAGAAATTGCACAAAGGGGCCACAATGAATCCACTGAGAGTGCAAATAAAGGAAACTTTTTGGAATTAACGGAGTTTGTCGCTAATCACGATCCTGTGTTTAGAAAAAAAGTCTCAAGTGCTGCAAGTAATGCAAAATACCTTCATTCTAGTATATAAAATAAGTTACTGCAAATACTTTCTAATGAAGTTCTGCAATCTGCAAGAGATGAAATTAGCGAAGCTAAATTTTATTCAGTCTTAGCCGACGAGACCAAAGATTTGAAAAAAGAACAAATGTCAATACTTATTAGATACATTTATAAATCAGAAATTAAAGAAATATTTTTAGGATTTCTTCACTGTGAAACACTTAGATGCGACCTCATTATTTGCAACAATTAAAAATACCCTATTAAAAAACGGTATTTTGTTGGAAAACTGCGTAGGACAAGCATACGATGGCGCTAGTGTAATGAGTGGCTATCTGAATGGTGTTGAAGCGTTATTTAAAAAAGAAGTTCCCAGTGCAGTTTACGTACACTGCTACAATCACGTCTTAAACTTAGCAGTCGTAGATTGTTGTAAAGATATACCAGAATTCTCACAATTTTTTAATATGACAGAACAGTAATATATTTTCATGAGTCATTCATCTATACACACGGAATTTTTAAATATGCAAAAAAGAATTTATCCTGGCAAACAACCCAAAGAACTAAAACGCCTACAACAAACAAGATGGTCCATTCAGTAGAAAATGTGTAGCGTGCTTGAAGATACATTTGAATCTCTATATGTTACTTTATATTTAGTATCTTCTCGTAATAGTGACAGAGGGCTAGAGGCCAAAGGACTATTGCATTCCTTAACCAAAACATTTATCACTTACATAGTATGTTTTAAAGATGTTCTCAACATAATAACTTCCTTATCTGACTATTTGCAATCAAAAGATATGGACTATGCCCGAGCAAATATTTTTGTAGAAGAGACCCTTCAGCAACTACAATTAATGAGAGTTGAAAACTCATATTGGGATGCCATTTGGGAAAGAGTGAATATAATTATGGTCGCTAACTGGCGGTGGCGATTCGTCAGAAGCAATCCCCAAACGTAAAAAACAACTACCCGCTCGTTTTAAAATGTTTTTTACAGAGCTTGAGGCCGAAAATGATTTGGATACACCGAAAAAAGGTCTAAAGATTGGCGTTTTTTTTTCAGTTTTGGATAAAATAATAACTGAACTTCAAGCTCGCTTTTCAAATAATAAAAAGCTATTTAATAGATTAAGTTCATTGCAGCGAGGACACGAAAACTTTATAGCTATCAGACCTTTTGTTAATTGCTGGTTCGGTGGTTCCTATACCAATATCTGCTCAGATTGGGACGAAGAAACATTAAAAGCTGAATGCATCCTTTTAAAGAGATTAATGGCTAAAAAATCGGAAATCAAAACACTGAGAGAACTATTGAAACTGCTAGAAGAATATTATCCAGCTTTTGAAAATATCTATGTTTTAACAAAAATAGCTATGACAATACCTGCATCAACTGCTTCTTCAGAGAGATCATTCTCTTGTTTAAGTACAGTAAAAACTTATTCAAGGACTACAATGCTGAATGAAAGACTTTCCTCAATTTCTATTTTAAGCATTGAAAAAGATCGGATTAAAAACATTGATCTCAATAATATTGTAGATTCGTTTGCAAAGAATAACAATAACAGAAGAATCTTACTGCTTCAAATAACGAATTGCTATACGTTATAAGTTTGGACATTTCACGTTTTTTGTATCTTTTAATTGTAAATAAAGTTTGTGTTTATAACCTTTCTTTCTGCTTATAATTATTTTGAATATTACCATACAACGCTATTTCAACGTAAGTTAAATTAAACGTAGGTAAGTACCACAGCAAAATGTAAAAATACCACCCCTTTTTCTGGCCCCCCTAACAGAAGACCCTGGCGTCGCCACTGGAGCTATCTAAAGTCAATCCAAGAACCTTCATATTATCAGAAAAAGAAACGTGTTATTCAGTTGAACTTTAACGGATGAAACAATATTTTTACGAGCATTTTTATTTGAAAATAGTATTTTAGTTTTGGCTGGATTAATGACTCCTTTAGTAGATTGAAATCAAGTTTTAAGCATTTAAATTATATTCAACTAAATTATCGTTGGGATCGAAGTAGTGGAGAACCTGCGTATCGTCAGCATACTGGTGAATTTCTGATAAATTTAAAACCTTTGGTAGGTCTGACGTGTAAAGAAGAAATAAAAGGATAGATCCTGGAGTACTATTATTTACCCGCCGAATTTTTTTACACCATTTCAATGACACTGTTTAGGGTGTATAAAAAAAAAAGATTCAAAATTTTCATTGTTTATTGACAGTCAGGCTGAATACAACTGCAACAGTCCGAAAAACGTCAAAAAATAAATCGAAAAAACTTAATCGAACAAGGAGAAACCCATGTCATCATCTTCGGACTCTGATTCCTCTTTCTTCTCCTCCTTCTTGGCTGCAGGGGCGGCGGCGGCGGGTGCAGCCGCAGCTGGGGCGGCAACAGCGGCGAACTTGGTCGGATCCTTAATGAACTCCTTGATGGTGGTGGCTTCCTTGAATTCAACGTCGGTAACGGCAGCGATGGCCAACAAGTTCTTGAAACCGTTGGCAATGCTATGGGGAGCAGACGCGACAGTCGGGTATCCAATGGACAGACAGACGGAGGCCAAGTTGGCTACGCCAGCCAAGAACCTCTCCCTCAAGTCTTCGGGTTTGATGTCCAAAATTGCTGGTGCAAAAATGGTGCCGGAGTCATAGACCTGAAATAAAACAGACCCAATAAATTAACTATATTATCTTAATAATTTAGGATACTACATAAGGGATGACTAGAACAAATTAAATTATAATAAAAACACAGAACACAAAGCCTTTAATAACCTCAATAAAAAGAAACTTGGTAAAGTAAAGACCCATCTATTAAAAACAAAAACATGAATATCAAAAAATTACAGAAACTATACATACACATAAATTATAATTAAAATCATAAAAAATAACTATTATAGAGAAAAAATTAATATGAATTTTGGTATCAGTTGCAACCAATGAGAAAATTCACAAAATCTCCAATACAGATTTTTTAATTACTAAATCAAACATAGAACAAAGTTGCAAATTACTGCAAGGCATGTCCAGTGTAGGTATAAAAATTACTGAAGAAATTGCTTTACCAAAAAGAAATGTATCAGCAACACCATATTGTGATTCCTCAATATTTTTGATGCTAGCAAATAATAAGGAAATATTAAAATATATATTTAAAAAATAAATAATCATGTCCAGGTTTATACAGAATTAGATTAAGGGTGCTAAAGGATTTTAGTAATCTATTAAACCCCCCTAATCCATATAATAAACCAAATTTTTTAAACAGTACTTTAAAGTTTCTTTAATTAGTTCATTATATAAAATTTCGGGCAGTACTATCTTCCTAAAAAATGTCCTAAGTAATATCCTATAAGCATAATCAATAATTTAGCAAAAATATTTGAAACACTCCTAAAGTACAGACTAACTCAATTTGGATTTACTGAAAACTGCAGCATATTGGATGCAATATAGGAAGTGATAAAGAGAAATTCCAAAAAATTAAATTAGGTAATGGTAAAAAAGTCTTAGCAGTTTTTTTGGATTTGACAAATGCATTTGACAAAGTGTCCCATTCCAAACTTTTAGAGGTCCTTCAGAATTATGGGGTGAGAAGCAATGTGTTGAAGGTTAGTTCCAGAACTTTCTCAGTGGAAGAACCCAATATGTCAAAATGATCAATTCAATAAATGGACCAAGAGTAGTAGAAATTGTGTTTAAGAATGTCATTTTTCTTAAACACTTTAAAAATACTCTGTTACTTATTGTCTATGTAGCATGAAACTAGATAATTATTTAAAAGAAATATGGCAATTTAGACAATTATAAACTAACACTAAATGTGGGCAAGAAATAAATATTCCTAGACTAACTGAACCTAAAGATACTACTCATGTGAGATATTTAGAAGTTATGATAGATTTTATAGTTAAGTGGGATTTTCATGTTCAAAATCAATGTAACAAATGAAAATTTTTTATACATAAATTTTATGTTTAGGAGAATTCTTAGTAAGAAAACTCTTACTTTTAAACTACTGATGAAATTAAACTATTTATATGAAGTTAAACTACTGATGAATTTAGTTAAACTACTGACCAGCTTATAAAAATTAAAAACTATATAGTAAAGATTATATTATTTAAACCCAAACTTTACTCTGCAATACTCAAATGATTGCAGAATTTGTAGCCTAAAAACCCTATATGGGTCATTCTCCTGAAACTGCCGGAAATTACGTAACCTTAGAAAAATTCTTTATACAAAAGAAATTTTCTTCTTTTTATGTAATAAATATTTATATTACTTTATAATAAAAAAGATTATAAAACAAAATTAAAATAAAAAATATATATTTCCTTATTTTTTGTAACCACAGAACGTGATATGTCCATTTTGGATTTTGTCTCCCAATTATAGAGAATAGAGAGACGTGTTTGTGCAAACAGCATGCAAATATGGGCCTTATATTGGAAAGTAGAAACGTTCCATTATTAACGAATCAAGTATGAATGAGGTAATAAAACATATTTGCTGTGATCAATTTCCCAAAGAATTATGTTTGGAACGGGCATGTGAGCGGTGCAAAGATACAAACGCTAATTTTAATCATTATGAAAAAAACGAACAAATATCCTATCAAACGTGGGCTATTCAGAGACATGAAGTTGATATTAAGGGTCAGCAAAAAATATGTTCGAAGACCATCAAGTTAACGAAAATTTGCACCAAAGAAGAACTAGTGAATATTTTTAAAGCCACGTTAAACGGATTTATGCAACATATTTGTAACATAAATCACCAGTACGCTGCAATTGATTTATTTAAAAAGTCACTGTCGGATACAACAGTACTAATCCACATGGACTTTTCAGAAAATTATGTGCTAAAATATGCTTCCGAAGTTCAGGCTTCTCACTTTGGGGCGTCAAAGCAGCAAATTAGTTTGCACACCTGTGTTATCTATTATGGTGGCGATATGAAACCTGAGTCTTATTGCACTCTTTCTAACTGTTTAAGACATGACCCTGCTGCGATTTGTGCACATTTAGACCCGCTATAACAGGAAGTAAAAAAAAATGTTCCAAATTTAAAAACCATTCATTTTTGCAGCGATGTGCCGTCGACCCAGTATCGCAATAAATCAATGTTTTACCTAGCGTCTTCACATCTAACAAAAGTACTTAACGTTTAAAATATGGTGTGGTATTTTAGTGAAGCTGGGCATGGAAAAGGTGCGCCAGATGGTGTCGACGGGTGCTTGAAGCGTACTGCGGATAGCTTAGTAGGAAGAGGAAAAGATATATCCACTTTGGAAATACTGATTCAAGAACTTAAGCAAGCTTGCAAAGGGATCCACATTATACCAATTGATGATCAAAACTTTATCGAAATGAACAAACTGGTTCCAAATGACATTCCAAGTTTTAAAGGCACATTGCGAGCCCACCAGTTAGTATGACATCGTACTGAACCGAACACCATCTATGTTAGAAGGCTGAGCTGCCAAAATTGTCATACAACTTGCAGTCACTACAACTTGGGCAAATTGGTGTATAAATCTCATAATATTTTGGAAGATGGAAAGAATGATGATGACGACGATAATTTCTGGTCACCAGTTCACGAACGCCTACAATACAATGACATTTATGGATCTGACCAAGATACAAGTGATGAAATACCACTTTCAAAAATTCAAAAAGACCAGATTCACCAGTTTAAAAAAAATATGGTTGTGAAATTGCTGGGAAAAAAAAATTATTGATATTATGTGGCGTGTATATTATCCGTAGATTCAAACAAAGAATATACTGTTAAATTTTTCAAAAAAACTGGAACTAAAACGTTTGAATATCCAGAAGTACCAGAAATAGCTGTCATTGAAGAACAGGAAATTCAAATGGTATTAGATCCTCCTGAGTATCTTGAGAAGAAAGACAAATACCTTTTTAAAAATTTAAGTTCCATCCCAAACTTGTTTTAGCAAATAAGTGTGGTTTATAACATTTTTATAAATTATATAAGATTACTTACTTTCTTACTGTCAATGTCACGTCCGTGTTCCACCCAAATAATTTTTTTTGAAAATTTGGCCAAAATATATTTTATTCAGCTCGACCACTATGGTCATTCTATAAACTAATTTACTTTTATTGGATTTATTCATCAAAATCACATTTTAAAACGAATTTATTTCAATTGTACTAGTATTATCCGGTCATTTTTTAAGAATAACCCATATATTTCTACAGTTTGTAACTTTGAATGAGCCAAAAATCAATAAACTATCTAGGACCAAAGATTTGTAATTTAATACCTAATGAGATAAGAAATGTGCCAATTTACAAAGAAATTTAAAAAACAAATTATATATAACTTATCTGAATGATTTACTTTTACTATAATTAAATGTGATGATGTTATTAACAACTTACCTGTTCAACAACCAAACCATAAGAAAATGGAGAAATGTTCAGCATGTTAAGAAGAGTAGCTTCAGAGGCACCAACTTTGTCCCCTGGCTTAAGAATGTTGACATCATTCACGATTTCAATTGTACCTGAAATATGTTAAACTGCTTTCTAAAATTGCTATTTAACAATTGAATACAATAAATTTTAGATATTAAAATATCAGTTATAGGTTTCCACAGATATGCAGTGTACTTAGGGGTTCTGCTATTTCTAGCTCTAAGACACACACACATTAAGAGACGAAAAATAATGTCATCATATAAATAATTTAGTCAGTCAAATGTTTACAGTAAAACTACTTGTCAAATGTGGGAACTGTATCTTTCTTAATTTAATAACATAACAGTCAGTGTATGTAAAATACAGTATTCAATAATATAAACATTGAACAATAGGTAATTCAGTCAATTCCATATCAAAACCAGAACCCACCATTAATCTATAATAGGACTATTGCAAATAATTTTTGTATAAAAAATTGAAATATTGGAAACATACATTTTAAAAGTTAACTCATTTTGTGGCAAAGTTTTTTTTTTTCACAGAAAATTGCTTATTTCAAGTTTTCTGTAATTTTTGGGTTTTAGATTATGCAAGGACCCATTCAAAATATTTTTGATAAAGAACAAATGCATTTATTATGTAAAAACAACATGACAATTTAAAAATTGAGCTGTATGAAATTTAAAAAAACATTGTCTTTAAAAAAATACTACTTTGCCTTACCTTTTGAAATCTTAGTTGGGATACTAAGAGCTTGGAAGAAAGAGGTCTTTTCTGGTGGCAATCCGGTGTTCTGGGCAGGAATGATAACAGATAATGGAGCAATAGCGCCGGCACGAGCGGGAGCCCTGACTTTGTTTTCCAGCAACTTGTCCCTGACTTCTACGAGGTCTCCACGAGTGAAAACGAAACCGACATTACCCTTGATGTGAGGCAATAGTTTTTCCAAAGCGGGGTTGGACTCAAGGTGACCCTTGATCGCTTTGCGCATCATGGTGTTCTTTCCCATGAGTACCACCGCAGCACCCCTAAGGGAGATACGGATCTGTTGCATCTGTTTCGAGCCGACATTGTCGGCGCCCACAATGAAACACTTCGGGTATTCTTCCAACAGTTGCTGTTTAGTAATAAATTGATATTATCAGATTTTTTCCATTTGTAATTCATAATGAAAATTTGAGATTTAATATTTATTTATTTATTTAGCAGTTTATTTCCAACAGGCAAAGCCCAGTTACAGGAAAATGTACAATTAATGTTTTGAAAGTGTAAACAAGTATTAAATTACTATAAATTAAATAACAAAAAGAGAGAAAAATAAGGAAAACTTAAATTACTATAGTAATATCATGTATACATCAAAATTAAAGGAGATGGTAAGTTAACATTAGAATGAACAAAGAAAGGGATTCATGGGACAAGGGAAAAAAGGAAGAGAAAAGGAATTATGGTAACTGTTGGTTTGTCAGAGACAAAACTAGAACCTTTATGGAGCATACAAATACGTCACAGGTTGATGATACTGAATTAAAAATTCTAGGCATTTGATATATGGGATCCTGAAACCTAATGTTAGATCTGGCGCGATCTAAAGCAAAAGTGATATTTGCTCTAGAAGCAAATCGTGGTACATTTTACAGTTTTATTGAGTTTGAGTTGTTAAAGAGTCGGCTTTTTCGAATGACAAAACCCAGAAGTTTCAACGAGGAGGTCACCGTCTGTTCAATATGTGGCACAAATCGTCGTTAATCTTCCAAACTGACGTATCACATAAAAATGCGAATTTGTGATTTTTACAGCAACGTAGCGTAACTCAATTCACATTGGTTGGTTGGTAAAATGCAAGACATTTTGTCGTATATCAAAATATTTATATTTTTAAACGTATTGTGGAACTTCACTTAAAATTTTATTTACAGTAATGCCTGACAGATATAGAATTATTTTTTTCAGAAACACTACAAGGCAAGTCTATGATATTTTGAGAATTATTTAAACTTTAGTTTTGAAATTACATTTTAAACTAATCACTAATATAAAATTACCTTCTTTAGAAAAACTACAGTTTAAGTTACTAGAAGAATTACAGCTGGATAGAAGTAAAAACCTGCCGAAGAAAATGTAAATAAAAAATTGCAGAGGCCAGGGAAAATCGAGCACCGGTGATAAAATAATAGATACAGAGTGTGTAATGTCACATTCATTTTATGACGATACTTCTAAAATCTAAAAGAAATAACCCTAATATATTTTGAGTCGTATCATGGCCAGAACGAGGGAGACTCTACGCATAGTACTCTTTCACATGCTCTGTCCCATGCTGGTAACATTTTCGTGCCCTCTCAGCTATATCCAGTCTTGAGACTTGCCAGAAGACAACATCCTTACCAAGTTAATCCCCTTGAATTTACTGATATTTTGGACTTTAAAGGCCTTTCAAGAGATTTAAGACTTCTATCGGTAAAAACAGTAACTACTGGAGAGCAGATAAAATGGACGGAGATTATGGTAATTAAGGTGAGCAAAAATTCTCCTCATAAGATATTTTTCAAAACAAGCCATCTTGAAGAAAAATACAAATCATTGTCACTTAAACACCTTAAAGTCAACCTTAACAAGGTACATCCTGGAAAGGTGAATTCAGAACCTATTAAAGTATCCAAGGAAAAGTTCTCCCATTTTCAAATATTCTGTATTGGTCAGACTCCCATAATAAGACTGGAAGAGCACAAGAACTTCTATCGTTCACTTCCACATTAAATAGGTCGCAACTGTGTTATTTGTTTGTTTTTCGTTCTTGACAGTAGGCAGTGGTTTTAAGAAAGACCTTTTTGTTTTTTGTTACCTACAGTATTATTCTTAGGATGAAGTTTATCTATTTAAAAAAAAAAATCTTTGTTCAGTTTGTTTTTTACTACTTTTTTATGAAGAACACAAGTATGCGCATTTCTTTGTTTGATTTTGAATTGCAATAAAAAACTTTTTAATACAAAAAAATGTTTTTTAATTTCGTTTTATTTGCCTGAAGCGATGTATTATCTAAAGAAAAAATGGGCGTAAATGATTTTAATTTAGATATTTTGGTCTCACAAATAGTCATATCTGAAATTTTTCAAAAAATTTAAGAAACCGAAAGTTTTTAATCTTAAAGCTCTTAGACAGTTTAAAGTAAACATATTTTTCCTTTATATAAATTAAAAATATGTTCATTTAACTAAATTATTAGTCCCCAATTTTACAGCCTAATAATCAATAAAACTTAAATCTGCTCTCCTGAACAATTAGGAAAAATGAGATATGTCAGTTTGGAAGATTAACGGCGAAATGTGAGCCTATCGTCGAATACAACCCCTAGATCTTTAATAGAAGTACTTCTACAGAGGATTTGATTGTCTATATTGTAATTAAATAAAACAGTTTCCTTGGTTCAGTGAAAGGAGATCACACAGAATTTCAAGATTTTAAGACAACTGATTTCGAATGCACCACCCCCTAATTAGGTCCAAGTTACTCTGTAAGAACAAGCAGTCCAAGATACTATTGATACACCAGAATATTTTCAGATCATCAGCATAGTTACAGCAGTTTTAAATTAAAAACCAAGCTTCTTCTTTTAAATGAAACTTAATTTTTCTTGAATGCCTTTCTTTATTAAAATACTACGCACATGCTAACTAACCGAATGCAATTGCCTTACTTGTATTAACTAAATTCTTTATATAACCTATTGTTTTTAATATGCTCTCTTTGTTTAATATTCTAATATTCAATTCCATGTATATAATCATATTACCTTCTGTAATTATGCTTTTTTTTGTATTGGTGGCTAATAAACATATTATTATTATTATTATTATAAGTTAGTCTAAGGCAGGAAATCAATTCTATTAGATCATTAATATAAAAGATAAAAAGAAGTGGGCCGAGATTGGATCTCTGTGGGACTCCAGAAGTTGAAACAAAGGTATTAGATCTGCAACCTTCCACCTCAACAGAAAGAAAGAAAGAAAGAAAATGTGCTATATTACATAAGAAAAAACTAAAAAATTCTAAATTCACTTTAAATTTCAAATTTCAATTTCAAACATAACACCAAAAAGACTTTACCATAAAATTTACACATATTAGCAAAATTAATAATAACAAAACAGATTGAGAAAAAAAAGCATCTTTTTAATAAATTTCACTAAAAAACAGAAAATAAGTAAAGCTGTCAATAAAACAGAATTTAGAGGAAGTAAATTAAATTATTTCATAGGAAACAAAACTAAAACACTAAAATGATGTCAGAGCACAGGTTAAAAGGTATCATTAAAAAAATCATCAAGGCTATAATATGCCCTGGATAATAAAAGTGATTTTAATTCCTTTTTGAATTTCTTAACTTCTAAAATTTGTCTGATACATAGAGGAACATGGTTGTAAATTTTAAATTTTTTAAATTTTATCTTGGTGACTTGAGTAGACGTTCAATAAGGTATGACTAAAGCAACAAAATTAGCCTTTCTGAGAAGTTGAATTGCTTGTTCAATTTTTCCAGCAGAATGCTATGATTTATCTGATTGAAATCAGTAAACACCACATCAACCTGACTTTTTCTATCGAGAGCTGAAGAAATAAAATGAGTCACATTACAGAGGTGAGTGATGCACGACCTTTTCGGAATAAAACCGTGCTGATTGATAGTGATTGAACTTGGGGAAGAATTCTGTTATAAACAATAGTTTCAAAAGTTTTGGAAAAATTGCAAAGTATGGAGATAGGTTGGTAGTTGTCGATTCTATTTATATAGTCTTTTTTGTGAATTGGTATTACTTTAGCACATTTCCAGGCGCCTGGAAATTTGCCAGTTTTCAAAATAAGGTTAAAAATATGACATAAAGGCTGACAAAGGACACATTATTTATAATCATAAAGATTTGACTGCTTTTGATACACTTCTGTGCTCTGAAGAAGTCAGATATAGTATAGGCATAAGTCAGTATTTTGTAGATTTTATTGTTATCCATTCCAAAATTCAGTTTAAATACTTACAATAAGTTTGGTGAAGTAGTTAGACTTCCAGGTTGCCTTGTCCTCCCTACCCATCTTGTGTGAGGTTAGGGACTCTAGTTGAATTTAAGAACTGAGGAAGAAAATTGAAAATTACTTTACATCTAGAGAATTAATTTATGAAAAATTAGTGGGCAAATACGTGTAAAAAGTTTTAATTCTCTTCAATGAGGATTTAAACAACCGCCAACAGACCAAGTTACTTGTTGACATTTTTTTAAGCAAATATTAAAGAAACAGGAAGAAAATATCTGAAGCATTTAATTTACCAATATTTAGTTTATATTATTAACAAAAAAAACATTGAAAATATTTAAAGATTACCGAGAAAAATCGAGATTTTAGAGATAATTTAAACCTACCTCGGCGATAAACAAAGGCGCAATGGAAAAGACCAGAGATTTGACGCTTGATGTTATTGTAAGGATTTGACATTTGAACTGTCAATTTAGCTAAAGCAAGAATCAATACTTAGTAAAATGATACGCAGCGGACTGTATACGTAACGGAACCGAATATTATCTATTTCTTGATGAGACTTAACGAGTGAGGAGTAAAATATAAGTTATTAAAATAGCCAAGGATACTAAGTATCAGGTTTTCAGCAAAAGTTTTTTCTAGTCAGAGGTAGAATTTGTTTTAAATTTGTATGTCTTTAGCTTGTAGTATGATTTCTGACAAATATGAATTACATGAAGTAAAAACTGCAAATAAGGAGCTCTGATAAAGCCCTGAGGCCCACAACCCTCTAGCTTAAAGACACTCATACTATGCCATCAGTATCAGTAATTCTTACTGTCTGTTCCCTATTGCATAGATAACTCTAATGATTGTCTACATATTTTTTAACAATATTACAATACATGGACTCAACTACGGTAGATCAAGAATGATGAAGCTTTTGTTAAAAACTTCAAGTCAAGTTTTGCAATGTAATATATGCAGATCTTGCTAAACTATTTGATAAAGTGAACTGATTCAAGGAAGCCTACTACACGTACTATACTAAGATGATTTGCCTCAACCTACAGAATCGAATGCCAAATTGTGAAGAGTCAGTGTTATCTTTCTAATTCTCTTTAGATGTAACTTCAGAGGTTGTTTCTCAAAAGGCTCATGTTGTGTAACTTTTTCGCCATATTTCATAAATGATGTTACTTATCCTTCATCTCAATATTATAAGTTTCTAATGTGTCTATGCTGAATAACATTTCTTATCAATATACAAATCTAATTCTTAAAACTTTAGTTTAATATGGATGTATTTTATTGGAATTATTTATATATAGTGCAATAGAAGATATGTTATTAGGCTCTGGTTACCCTCTTGCACACAGCCTTTATACCTAGCAAACCCGACCACTAGTCATATTTAATATACTGTGGACAAATTTCTGACCTATTTTTACCTATATTTCTAGTCATTCACATTTCAATCCTCTGATGTCAATAAAATTTAAGAATCTTACTAGTAACTTGTAGCCCCTTCTCCCTTTAGGTAAAAACTATGAAAGCAATATTTTACTGTCTCTGTTTTATAATATTTTAATTTAGCCAACAGTAGGTCAATGTTTAGGGTATCAAAATCCCTTATTGAAAATGGTAACAGTTACCAGTTTCAATACACATTTAATGCATGTTCTCAGAATATTTATAATTGGTATTACTTTGCATCTTGTGGAATTGTGTTTGAAATATTGAAAACATAACGTATACTAGCCTGGAAATACTAAATACGAGTTCTTTAAAATCCAGTAGAGGTGCTTATATTATTACGATTAATTGGTAACACGTGTTCGGCCCTAAAGGCATCACCACACCTGATTAACGGTTTCTTCTGCTGTTCATTTCAATTTCTGCTGTCATTCTTAAAGACAAAACTATTCTGTCTTAACAAAACTCTTCTATCTGACAAAACTCTTACACTACGGATACTCCTCCGACAGCTTCACCAAACTTGTAGTTTTTTGTAAAAAGTCTCTTAAAATATAATAGACGATTAGTTTCAATTTTACATTTAAATTGTTAAATGGCACTTGTAGGTTGTTATCTAACATCTAGGGTGAACTTTTTGTACTATCTTTAAGCACCAGAGGTGATTTAAATCACGACAAGATATAGCCAAAAATATGTTTAAAAGTAAGCATATAACACTAGTTCTTTAATTAGCATGTTCTTCAATATTTGGTATTCTCGTTGGAAAAGGATCTGTAATGCTTTTGTTTTGGGAATTACCATATTAAAATTAAATTACATAATACTTATTATAGTAGTTAACAAAAATAAAATATGAAAAAAATTGTGTAAGTAAGGCAAAATACATTTTTTCAGAAATAGACAAATACAGAATTCTATTGCTCAATAGCCAACTCAATTAATCAATACCCATTTGTCATATTTGATATTTTTGATAATTTGTAATCCATCACTTTTAAGTGGTATATTTAGTATTTTTTAGTTCCTAAAATTTAAAAAAAAATGCGTCGTTTCTACGAGTCTGACATCAGAAAACACAAAACACATTTCAAAAAAAAATCTTTATTTAATTAAACCCATAATAATTTTAACAGTAATTGTTTTAAATGCAACCGTTGTATTATCTAATCATTACTAAAATTATTTTTACAATTTAAAATGATTCATGCTTATAATACTTTACAGGCTTATTTATTTTCAACATTTTCTCTTTTCTAATTATTTAACTTTCTTCAAAATTAAATCACTTTCCTCTGCTCCCTCTAGAGTAAAACCCTCTACTAGAAGATCCTCCTCTTCCTTTACTGAATTTTGGTTTTTCTTTTTGTTCATTCTTCGGTATTGCCTCCGAATGTAAAGCTGTATGAAGAGCTCTTGCATCAGCTGAATTTCCAAGTATATCTTTTAATTCTTCCTAAAAACATTCGATACTCTTTAACTTCATATACAGGGTGTTTCCTAACTACGGTACGAAACTATACAGGGTGAATCGTTAGGTCGTTTTATGAAAAAAAGTTTCTATGAACGTATGTCGGAAGTTGCTTTGTTTCTGAGATACATGGCGATGAAGGTTCAAAAAAATAACGGTATTTTAAAAATACTATAACTATCCTTAAACCGATTTGGTTGAAATTTGGTGCAGTTAGTTGAAGTTATAAGACGCTTATTTAGCTGTAACTAGATTGAAATTATTAGGTCCAGTGGCGTGTCAGTGGGCACTACATGGTTATTGTTGAGAAAAAAACAAGGCCAATAATTAATTGTTTTGCAGCTTTTTATTTATTTTTGTATTTAAGCAACTAAAAATACAACTTTTTCGTATCTTATCTTATTATCTTCATATCTGGCTTTGTTTTCGAGAAAAAAATTTAAAGTATCTTTTACTCATTCTAAAAATTATCCATGGACGACAACATGAAATAAAAACCAATTGCTATAAGTAAAATTTAGCTGTCAATTAGCAGTGATTCATTACTCCATCATGAATAATTTTACTAACCATGAAATGACCGACATGCACTTTATTTATGGATTAGCAAATGGAAATGCGGAAGAAGCACGAAGAATTTACCAGGACAGTTATCCTAACAGAGTAATTCCATGTGCAAAAACATTTAGAAAACTACATGCAAGATTATGTGAAACTTGGAGTTTTAATAAAAATATGGGTGGTGGAAGCCTGAACTGGAAGAAGCTATACTTGATGCGATAGAAGAAGATCCTTCCAATAGTATCAGGAAGATTGCACTGCAGCTTGAAGTCAGTTCAAAAACCGTTTAGAAAGTTCTAAAAAGAAACCTTCTGCATCCATATCACATACAGCGTGTACAAGCTCTACTGCCTCGGGATTTTCATCCAAGATTAATGTTTTGCAGGTGGTTGATTCATACGATGGCACACAATAATAATTTCCTACCAAATATTTTATTTACGGACGAGGCAAATTTTTCAAGAGATGCTATTATGAACTTCCACAATGATCATTTTCAGCAACAATTTTCGCTGAACGTTTGGATAGGAATTATTGGTGACTACCTAATTGGCCTATTTTTTTTACCGGCAAGATTAACAGGTGAATCCTACATGGATTTCTTGCAACACCATTTACCCACTTTATTAGAAGAAGTACCCCTACAAGTAAGAGTCAACATGTGGTTTATGCACGACGGGGCTCCAGCTCATTTCAGTGTTCTTGCTCGTCAGCATCTCGACGTCATCTACCCTAATTGCTGGCTTGGATGTGCAGGACCTCAAAATTGGCCGGCTCACAGTCCTGATATGAATTACTATTTATGGGGCCATCTGAAGGCTCTTGCTTATAAAACTCCTGTTCTAGATGTGAATGACTTGAGCAATCGGATAATTGTCAATTGCAATATCATAAGGGATACTCGAGGTATTTTTGAGCGTGTCAGACACTCAATGACAAATCGTTTGCAGTCGTGTATTTTATCAGAAGGTGGGCATTTTGCTCATTTACTTTAAGGTCCAAATTGTTTATCGAATTAATTGGTTTTTATTTCATGTTATCGTCCATGGATAATTTTTAGTTGCTTAAATACAAAAATAAATAAAAAGCTGCAAAACAATTAATTATTGGCCTTGTTTTTTTCTCAACAATAAGCATGTGGTGCCCACTGACACGCCACTGGACCTAATAATTTCAATCTAGTTACAGCTAAATAAGCGTCTTATAACTTCAAATAACTGCACCAAATTTCAACCAAATCGGTTTAAGGATAGTTAAAGTATTTTTAAAATACCGTTATTTTTTTGAACCTTCATCGCCCTGTATCTCAGAAACAAAGCAAATCCCGACATACGTTCATAGGAACTTTTTTTCATAAAACGACCTAACGATTCACCCTGTATAGTTTCGTACCGTAGTTAGGAAACACCCTGTATAAACAGATATATGCAAAATGATTTGTGCCGCTTCTGTAACTTACCTCAGACATTTTTATAATATTCAGCATATTAACGCCTTTCCTTAAAAACACGTCTAAATTCTTAGAACTTATTCCAGGTAGTTTCTGAACAAAATCATAGATGGTAGAGTTATATTTTGTTTCAATGCTATCGAGGTCCTCATCTCCGCCAATAGCCATGGCATTTTCTATGCTAGGTTCTTCTTTTCCTTGCTATTAACATTTTAATCCAAGAAAGTATGAAAATTTAAAAATATTTAAGCTGATAATCTATAATACCGAGTCAGGATAAAGTATGTACAAAACGTTTTAAAGTTGCCAACATTATTTTTTTTTATAAGTAAACTTACCTTTAATTCTTCAAACAGCTGAGCAGTTGCATAGGGACTTGGACTCCAGATAATCCTTAATTTGGGAAAATGCATAGTAAGCAAGATTAGTTTTTCCTGAATGTTAAAGTTGTCGTCGTCTCGTGATATCATGTAATGACTCTAAAGGAAATATAGTAAATGTACCAATAAAAATAATAAAATTTATGTAAACAAAGGTTACAGGATGTAATTCACTGCATTAAATTGTATTTAGACTGACTCTAAGCCACTGAAGTCTCAGGATCTAAGACAACATTTTATGAACATCATTTTCTAGTCTCTTAAATTTTTTGACTAAATAAGACCAGGCGATTCAAAATATTAACAAAAAACCATTTAAACACGTACTGTATATTAAATTTTTGTCCTATTTCTAGCTATACAGATGTAAATGGTAAAATATTCCTACCTAATTTCAGGACATCATGCTTCGTAAAATCACTTAACTATTTTATTTTATGAAAAAGTTCTCGAAGCTATCAGGTTTGCGATTTTTACCAGAACTCTTCTAAATATATATATTACTTACATTCCAACCAAATGGCTTATTTTGATCAAACTCTATTAAAAGCATCGGTTTAGTATAAAACCTTTGCATCTGGGTGCATTGTTGGTACAATCTACCGGAATTTAGAGAACTTATTAAATCTGATATGCTTTTTCTTTCCACGCAAATTTCTGGTGTAAGAATATAATCACCAACCTAAAACATATTAGTAAAATCTTTTTTTTTTGGGTGTAAATAAGCAAAATTTACAGTTATTGTCACCGGCTCAATTTCGATTCCTCTCTTATGAATAAGCGAAGGCAAATCACTCCTAAATTCTCTCATATCCACAATCACAAGTCTCTTGACGGGTTCTTCTTGTTGGCCTCCTTTTCTGGTGTTTTTTTCCGGTGTTAGACCTCCCCTTTGCAATGCAGCACTATGTTCGGACTTTCCGTCTTGGTCTTCTGGTACAACCATAGTCTAAAATTAGAAAGTTATGTAGTATTGTTTTATCTTTATCTTTACAGCCAGATTATTTGATTTTCTTACAGCCTTCGTTTCTATTAAAAACTCAAAAGCCTCCTTTTCCCTTCTCAGAGTGGTCAAATAAGATTGTTCCTCCACTGTGGTGGCATGTATCAAGAAATATACTTTTAAGGGTGTCTCACTTTGCCTATGGGCTTCATACATCTAAAAAGTCATTAACAATAATTGCTCCTTTTTCAAAATTAGCAATCTATTAACCTCAATTTCCCTTACAGCAGTTATATTACTATGATACATTATCACATAATTGGGCTTTAGAACCTGCAAATTGTTTTGTAGGCTTATGTAGTTTTCGCCACCCTTAAAAGTTTGAATGAGAATCTTTGGAGCTGTGAGAGATTCACATATTTGGGTCAGATTCATGTTTTCCATCTGAAATAATTTAAGGCATATTATAGGATGGTTCATTTAACTTCAGGTAGTATAATTATATGGAAAATTGTGGTTTGGATGTGGCAGTTAATATTAATTGTGGTTAATCATAATTTGGTAAAAAAAATATACATTTCCATTAAAAAAACTGAGTTCACCTTTAAAGCCCCTTGGAGGTCAAAACCAAGTAAGAGTTATTTAAAACGTACTGTTTTCCAGATATTAAGATATTAAATAGACCACTTTGTATATAACAAAAAAATTCTCACCTGTGTAAATGGTGTGAAAGCAGATTCATCCATACTGCTCTGATCTTTAGTAGCACTTTCATCAAAATCATCCAAAACACTCTGACTCATAGTCAAAATATATGTGCTTTGAAAATCTTCATTGTCCTCAACCTCTTCTTGTGACTCTTGCTTTTCAGCAGATGTGCTCTCTTGCTCTTTGCCAGTTTTTTGCTTTTTGTTGTGTTTTGACTGTTTTGGCGGTTGTTCTTCATTCCTTGCTATGTCAGGTAGTTCGGGACAGTTTTTAAACTTGCTGCTCACAGATTTGAATGAAATTTTCTTTTTTAACGCTAAGAAGAACATGTAGTGAAATGGCCCAGAAGTCAAGACCTTAAATGATAAAACGGTGTAATTAAATTTATGACGTATCACAATAAGGTGATTCTTGAGGGTGTTTTATCGATAAAATTTCACTTATGTCCGATGGGGTCAGTTGTAAAATCAATAAACTAAATAATTTTTTAAAAGTGAAATATGTCAGACACAATTGAAGAATTTAAAGAAACAAACCGAAGATATTGTGGGATTTCTAAAAAAGTTGCTCTGTTGCAACCAAACCTGTGTATAATAATATTAAATAATAAGATAAAATTACAAATACACAAATACCCTGCATGAATAGATACCTCATTTAACTGATGACAAGTCCTGTTATCATTACACAAGATTAAAACAGTGGTATTTTCAGTGTTACCAGACTTCTTAATGTGTGCAGGGATGTCAATTTTTAAAATTTCCAGCAGAGCATCCCATTTTGGACAAAACTGAGGGTTAAACTCTAAAAATGAACTTTACATACACAAGTGTTTATACAAGACTGATGGGCAACACGCACCTCGATCTCCTGAAAATACCAAAGCACTTGCATCTCTAAATAGCAATTCCGCAGAAGAGTTTAAGACCCAATCAGCGGTCCTGGCATATTCTACCTTTCGATATTCCAGGAGGGTTGCATAAAAACTCACTGGATCTGAGTAAAACATTGATCTACAAAAATTGATTATAGACAAATATTGGTGTTAATACTGCATAACAGAGTAAAATAAACTTAACTAATGTCAATAGTTTACAAAACTATGAAACCAGACAGCAGAACCACTTATATTTATCTCACTTCAATACATGTATAGGACTTAATCACACAGGAATTAAATTATACAACGCCTTATCAATTTCCATTAAAGAAATAAAAGACAATAATAAGTTACAAAGCAAATTAAAATCATTTATTTGAATCTAAGAGATTACTTGGTTATAATACTATTATATTATATAAAGATTTTTCTTTTTCCAGTGTCAACTATACCAATCTTAACCCATTAACGCCTAGCGTTACCACATGGCACCATGCGCTAGTAAATTTGTTGCGAGCGTGTCATATCACCAATCACAGTGTGCAAAAACCACGTGTTCGCTTAGTTTCCCTAAAAACGCCGAACTGTGTGTGTTTAGTGCGGTTAAATTTGATAGTTATTGAAACATCGTGAGAATATGGATATACAATTCGAGTAAGTATAATTTATTTTTTATGTGTAATAGTGGGGATATTTTGTTACACGGTGATGCTCAGAATACTATGGCTTATCGTTGGCCAAATTTGGAATAAAATCCATTGATAAGTTAGTGACTTACAAGGGCGTAAACTTGTATGTTACCATATGGCAACACTAGGCGTTTGTACCAAGTGATTTCAAATAATTACAGATATGGCTTTTCACTTGCGGAAGCGCTTGATATGGTGTATAACGATGATCTTGACGGCGATATTTACATTGAGCCACCAGAACCCAATGTAGACACAGATGAGGACTCAGCTGACGAGGACGATGGCGGGTAATAAGCCAACTTTTTATCGTAATTTGTTATTTTTTGATCATTTTTTTTTCGTAGACTAGTTGACAATTTGAGAGCTCGACAGTTGCGAGCCCCAGCCGAAATAAGATTATACAATAACGAGAGATTGGGTTGGGTACCCAATATGAGAGGTTGAATGTGATGCAAATATAGCAGTTCAGGAAACAAATACTGTGCCTACTCCGGTTCTTGTGCAGGAATACACAACTTGGCTAAAAGATAGGCGAAACCAGTCTAAATCATTTATACATCAGTGGGAAAAAGGAGCAGACTACGCCAAAATATTTTCCGCCACCAGATTATTCCAGATTTGAGCAAATGTCGGTAATTCCAATTTTCGAAGAGTTTATAGATGATGAATTTATAAAACATTTGGTGGCGGAAACTTGCAGGTATGCATTATTTTTGAACTGTCCAGACCCTAATATTATATAATAATTTGCCATCTAAAAGGCAATATTGGAGCAGTGGCGAAGATCTTAAAAATTTAGCTGTGTCTCAAGCAATGCGCCGTGATCGATTTTCACAGATCATTCGGTTTCTTCATTGCTCTGATAATACAAAACTAGACAAAAATGATAAGTTCTACAAGATTCGGCCTATCATAGAAATGTGAAAAAAAAACTGTTTGAAAAATTTCGTTCCAGAACAAAATTTGGCTTATGATGAGATAATGGTTCGATATTTCGGGCGACATAGCTGCAAGCAATTTATTCGTGGAAAACCCATTAGATTAGGGTATAACATTTGAAGCCTAAATACTACAGACGGCTATTTGGTAAATTTTGATGTTTATCAAGGTAAAAGTCTCAAATCTAATGCGGACTACGATTTATTGTTTGGCAAAGCTGCAAGCCCTTTGGTAGTAATGTTAGATGAATTGCCGCCAGAAAAAAAGGATTTGCGATTATGGATAATTTGTTTTCAAACCTAGCGCTTTACTCACATTTACAATTTCGTGGTTATTCTGCAACTGGAACAATTCGTGAAAACCGAATGCCCAAACAATGCCCCCTCTCGAATAAAAAAATGTTTGTCAAAAAAGACCGTGGTAACTATGATGTCAACTTCGCATGGAGCTCAAGAAATTGGACAAGTTAAAAGGTACTCACAACAACAAAAAAAAATATAATGGTTACACGACTAAAAGTTATTGCGAAATATAATGCCCACATGGGAGGAACTGATCAGATGGACCAGAACCTTGGCTGCTATCGCATCGGTATTCGAGGTAAGAAATGGTATTGGCCTTTGCTAACCTGGATTTTCGATGTTGCTCTTCAAAACTCCTGGATACTATACAATCGATCTCGAAAACAAAAGGTTTCACAGTTAGAGTGTAAAAGAGAGGTGGCGACCGTATACTTGAAAAAATTTCAAGTTTTGCCGAAAGGATCTGGGCGACCAGCTTCTGCATTGGAATCTTCAGATTCGCGAGTTTCAGATAATATCCGGTTTGATCGTTTTAACCATTTAGTTCAACACAAAACAAACGAAGACGATGTGCACTCAAAACATGCAACTCCACAGTAAGAACCATGTGTTCAAAATGTGATGTAGCTCTATGTATTTCTTGCTTTGCACCTTATCATTCCCGTTAACTTAAACCTGTTTAATTATTTTATATTACTTAGTATAACGTTCTATAATAAAATTTTCATATTTTCTAATTAAAAAGATTGTTTCAATTATAGGTAGTGTAAAGTCCTAGCGTTGCCATATGGTAACGGTTAATATCTCAAAATGTAAGTAGCTAAAATTAAAAAACTACATTTTTCCTGAACGTACTTTTAATAATCTTAAAAGAGCATAAAAAATAATTCCGGCGCTAATGGGTTAATGTATTTTGGGAAAAATATTTGTGTTGTTTGCTATATGTGATTCAAATTTTATAGATTTGTAATAAGGGGCAACTCTAATTTTGTACATATTACTACTCTTAACTTAACCATTTGTAATAATAATATGTGTTTAAAAAATGTATTGTTATTATCTTTAAACGTTTAAATTGAATAATTACTTTTTTATTTGCATATATCTAGCCATGGTTCCTAGTATAAGTTTTTTCTATATTCTCCTTGGGATCAATAAATGGTTTCTCCAGTAAAAGGATCCTTAAATTATGGTTTAGATATTCATTAATAATAAAAAAACTTTAGATACAAGTTGCATAATGTCTCAAAAGAATTTCATATGATATTCTTGAATGAACACATGAAAAATTACTTGATACTGTATGGATATGTAAGTTTTGAAAAGCAAAGACATTATAGAAACCACTTTAGGATATTTGTAATCATGCTGATTTTATTGATTTTAATGGCCAGAAAGTAACTGTTTCATTTGCAAAATCATGTAAATCCAAATCATTATTACACACAACCAATTTTTTATATCTACTATAATTTATGATTAGCATTATTAACATAATAATTTAAAAGTAACTTACAGAAGCAAATGTCTCAATGCTTTCAGCTCCGCTATCAGCCTGGTGCTTTTGTCATTAAGTTGATGCCAAATCAAGTTCATCTGTGCCTGTAAAATTTTATGGAATTTCTTTGTAAGGCAATTTTCGACTGTTATCTCTTGCATTTCCAGACCAGGATTCAACCTTTTTAGTTCTTTTACTGTAGCATTCATTATTTCTAAGATATAGGTTTGTAGTTTTTTCATTTGTTCGGTTATTGGAATATGAAGCTCTATTACCTGTGGCTAAAATAGTACACACATAGTAAGAAACTTGTAATAGAATCCTCATAAAAGTATAAACATTATCAAATGTGGTGACAAATAGAGATAAAAATGCAGTTGTAAAAGCTTTGAATCTCATATAAATGCCTTATTTAAAATATTTGTTTGTATAGGATGTTAAAGATGTCTTTAAATTTATCTATATTCTATAATATAATAGCAAACAATCCTTCAAATTTCCATTTTTTAATAAAAATCTTTGGGAGTTCATTTATTCAAAAAAAATTACATTTTTCATGCACATCAGGTACAAATTAATCCGTTAGCATTCACTTACACTATAAAATTCAGAGTTTTAATATATACTACTTACTTCATGTTTCTTTAAACTTTGCCTCACTAAGACATGAAATCTGGGCCATATATGTAACTCCTTTACAAACAGAGCCCTCATCACCCTTTCTACTTGACAAAAACCCACTGTGAAACTCTGAGGACTGTTTGAAAATGCTTTGATAAAACCTGTCTACAAGTAATATATTTTATTTATTCGTTAGTATTTTATTACATTTGCAACTTACTTTGTTGTGCTGCCTGTAGAGTTTTAAAATAAAAGCCTCGTTACAGCTTTCAAAAATTCTATGTGCCCTTAAAACTATTATTCCTGTTATTTTATCAATGGGCAGTCGTTTTTTTAATAAATCAACTACCAGGATTCTTGATGGAACAAAGTGGATCCCACCACAGAGATATTCTTCCATTCTAATAATAATTGGAGTTTAAAGTTACTTCATCTAAGGCTTCTGAACTGAAGCTTACCTAAACTGTGCATTGTCATGTTCAATATAGACATGTTGACAGTTAAGCTTCTCATCAAAGTGTTTTTGCTCCGCTTCTGTGGCGTTTAATACCAGCACAAGATTGCCTGGATCCTGATAGACTTTCAAGATGTTCAGTAACACTAAATCTAGATTAAGGCCCCTATAAAATGTTTAAAAAGCAATGGTAAAGGTAATGTTTTAAGAATATAGTCTTACTTGGCGGCGATAACTAAACCGTCTGTGCGTACTATATCTAAGAAAATTTGAGTTTCAAACTCTAGCATAAACTCTATATTAACTTTATCCAGTAACGAATCTATTTGAGAGTTTTCTAAATCCATTTTTAAATATTGTAATTTAAAACTTTTTGTTTAGTTCCATTTTCCTGTTGTTTGTTTACATTTTTCATTTGTCTATATAATATAATAGAGGTTATGTTGTGTCATGTCAATTGGAAGGTAGAAGGTCAATTGTATTCTACATCGCAACTAGGTCTTTTTTGTTGTTTTATTACCCTTATTTATAATCTTTTTTAATTTTTTTAACAATGTAAACAAACAAAGATTTGTGATAAAAAACGTAAAGACGATTTCAGCGGTACAAATAAGCCAATGAATCAAAAATGAATCAATTGTAAATGTACCCTAACACATGGCCTGTCATTTTTATCAAATAAATCAGCTGGTTGTCAAACCCTTTCTGTCAAAATTCTTAAATTTTTTTTGTTTTTGCCGGATTTCCCAAAAATCTTTCTAAATTCACGTATTTTAAAAACATTGAGTTGTGAAAATAAGACTCTGGAATTAAATTGAATAGGAACAAACCCTAAATTTCCTTGTAAAATGCCAATCTCCCTTCTATTTGGCATTAACAATGAAGGGAGAGTGTACACCTTATCTACCAGCGGCTCTATGTGGAGAGAACTACCTTATAATGGCCAAGACTTTAAGAAATTGTCAGGAGTTCCCCATTTCCTTTGGGGTTTGGGTGGTGACCACCAAATTTATGTGTATGTGCACGGCTTAGATATACCTATAAGAATCCGAGAGGAATCTTACGAAAATGAGGTATAAAACTTTATCCACAGATGCCCTTGTCTACAAGCCATACATTTTAAATTTCAGAGATGGCTTCCAATAGAAGGGTTCAGCTCTCGTTTACTACCTACTGATAGATTTCATTTCTCCAATGCTGATGGCACCATAAATAGATCTATTGACACAATTAGGCTTCCATCAATGGCCTGGCATTGGGAAGGTAATTTTTATACTAATATTAATCTAAAATAAAACTATTAGGGTTTAAAGTCTGCAAAAAACATCTTCATCTAAAAGATGCCAATGAAATAAGTGATGCTTTTGCAAGTATATACCATAATTTTTATTGGGATGTAAGCTTAATAACGCTCAGAATATGATATATTCATGTCATTTAAATGTATAAAATCAAAAAGTATGGACAATGACCAAATACATTATAATCTTATTCTTTTCAGTGTTGAGTTTATTTCTCCATTTCTGTAAAAGCTGTTTAATTTATCCCTATATAAGGGAGAATTTTTACAAATGTGAAAAACTTCTATTAAGTTAGTCTTACCTTTAAAGCAAAATAAAATTGAAAAATTTTTAGAGCTAAGACCAATTTCTCTTTTGCCAAAATGTTTGAATCAATAGTGTTGGATATGTTACTTGAATTTGTAAATATGCTAGAAATTATACCCCCAGTACAGTCTGGTTTTTGGAAAACCAGAGTTGAAAAGAGGCATTTATTTCCAACAGGTTTGTTACCCAATTACAGGAAAGAATATAAGGAAAAAAAAATATTTAAAAAAAAAATTCTATTAAAATCTATATACATACTAGAAAGACTCTGCATTTACACCTATTTACTTAATACCTTCTATAATGGACATTAAACTGTCAACAAAAATATTGAACCTTTCATGTAAATTATTATTAATATAATTCTGACACATTATATTAATAGGGGATTTAAATAAAATATTAGTCCTAGCAGGATTTACATTAAATAATCTAAAATGCCTAGAGTTTATTCTTGGTACCCGAAAATTTAATCCAGCCAAAAGGGTGGGACAGTCAATCTTGTTATGAATAAGGTTATATAAGAATTTTATGGAAAGAATTTCTCTTCTTTTTGCTAAGGATATAATATTAAATTTATTTAAGTATAATTGATTATCCAAACCTCTGGCTGGAAAGACACCTTCCTCTCTAAACCAGAGATACTTCATAAACTTGCGCTGAATGCGCTCAATATCATCTATCAGGTCAAGCTATAAATTGGGTACCAAATTAGAGATCCGTATTCTATTTTTGAGCGTATGTAGGTGAAAAAAAAAAAAGTTTTAAAGTATTAATATTTTCAAAGTGCCAACAGTTTCGATAAACAAAACCCAACAATTTGGCAGAGTCAGAAACTATTTTTGCTATATGCTTAGCGAAACTTAATTTTGCATCATAAGTAATTCCCAGATCAATCGCCTCATCCACTCTGGCCAACACAACATTATTTGCTCTATAGTCAAAATTGATTGCCAACAGTTTTCTAGAAAATGAGAGAATAGAGCATTTATTAACATTTAAATATAGTCTATTGACATTGCACCAATTTTCTACTTTGTTAAGATTTACCTGAAGGAATTCGCAATCGTCTTCAGTATCTATTTTTGTGAACAATTTTATATCATCCGCAAACAGTAAACTCTGACAAGACAGTAAATTGGCAAGATTGTTTATAAATAATAAAAAGAGAAGCGGGCACAAGTTAGATCCTTGCGGAACTCCCGAGCACACTTGATATATAGGAGACTTAAAGCCTTCATATTCAACAAACTGTTTATGACCTCGTAAGTAAGATTTTATCAAAGCAACTAAATCCGTAGAAAAACCAAAAAATGTTAGCTTATGCCTCCGCCCTCTTAACTTTTTGATATCCCACTATTTAGAAAATAATTTAAAGAGGATGGTTGTACTATTACGAGAACTGGTTTTTGCGCCATCTCAAAATTATTTTAGCTGAATTACACCTCAACATTGGTATACTGTTAAATTTTAAAAGTTTCTGAACTCTACTTTACGAGATATAGATAGCCGGCATTCGTTGTGGGACACCCTGTATAGAGTCAAATAAAATAAATTATAACATAACATTCCAACGTGCATTTGAATGCGTGAACTACATAATAAGCTATCTTTTTTGTGTATTTTTGTAAAAACATAAATTATATTCAAGAGTTGTACACCACTTAACACCAAAACGAGAACTTTCACACTGGCACATTTGGCCGACCAAGTTGGCATCCTCAGATAATTAAAACTGAGTTTTAAAATCTCCTGATAATGCCAACTTAACAAACATTAAATAACGAAAACACCGACTTAAGATATAATAAATGACACTTACCAGAACATCCAGTGAATTTGGATACCTCCTCCCAAGCGTTTTCTTTCCTTAAATTATCATGATAATTAATATGTGTTTTGTTTATCATTCAATATCCTAAAACTGTGAACAGCTTCGATTGAAATTTCGTTTGATATATCTATCAAATCAACGGTTTTTAAAATTCTTTGAAACAGTTCCTCACTCTATGCAAAAAAATGCTAAAATAGTCGCAGGCTTTCGGTGCAATCGGCAAAAGTTGCCCTCCTCACAATATGAGATCGTCGCCGGAGAAAACCGAACGGACCGAACCGATTCAGTGCGCGCGGCCCCATTTAAATACATGTGAAGCAAATCCGGCCGATTGTACCCACTGTGCCGAGACGGTCGATGCCGATTCAGTGGGCGCCGTGCTTTACACAGTCACAGCCTAAGGCACATCATAAGATTTCAAATGCCACTGCATAGAACTAAGGTTTTAAAAACTCATTTGCCTTTCAGGGTGTATTTTTGTTAATCTCTCAAAATACAACTTCATAAGTGATGCTCGCTTTTCACTTTAAGAATAAATACAAGGTTTTTCTGATAGATTCATATACCTCTATTGTAATATTAAGCAATTTTAAGTAATGAATTTAGAATTAAGTAGTATTGTATTGAAACTACCCACTAATTATTATTATTATGATTCTATACTCTTAGGTGACTGGCAGTTGGAACTAACTTTAGATGGACAACCTTTAGACCACAATGGCTGGACTTATGCAGTAGATTTCCCCGCTCAATTTTATCCAAAAAAACAATGGAAAAGCTGCGTGAGGCGTCGTCTATGGGTTAGAACTGCCAAATATTGTGCCATGAACTCTTGGTGTGCTATCGCACCTCTCCATAAGGATGCCACAACAGTAAATAACTAACGAATTATAAAATACATTAACTAAAATAATATGGATTTTTCAGGAACCGTTTATAGATGTTTCAATTGGAGGACAGAATGTGGCAGGAGCAGAACCGGGAACTATGTTGGTTTGGGCTGTTACGTCTCATAATAGAGTAATTAATATTTGCAGATAATGTAATAATCTTTATTATGGGACATTTTTTTAGGTTATGTTTAGGAGTGGTGTGACAACAAAGTCACCAGAGGGAGCAAAATGGAACTACATTCAGACACCTCCGGGGTGCGAGGTCTACCAAATTAGTGTGGGGCCAACTGGGCTGGTTTGGGCTGTTTTACTGGATGGTAGGGCAT
Organism: Anthonomus grandis grandis; assembly: GCF_022605725.1. Taxonomy (NCBI): domain Eukaryota; kingdom Metazoa; phylum Arthropoda; class Insecta; order Coleoptera; family Curculionidae; genus Anthonomus; species Anthonomus grandis. The sequence continues at coordinate 15,611,265 of NC_065561.1, read as the reverse complement.
TAGTAAGACTTGGCGTCGGTAGAGATTGTTTAGAAGGTAATCTAATTTTATTTCTGAGTTACAGTAAATGTGCATGTCTAAATCTTCTTTAAGTTATATTAGTGGAATTTGATTAGGGGGCAGAAGACTTGTAGAATGTCTATTTTCATATTTGTTAAATACACCCTGTAGCCCTACCACATTTACCATCTATATACTTATTACAGTCAAAAATTTAATCAATTTTAATAATAATTAAATATTTGGATAAGTTTTGCCATAGGACATCAAATAAATGTAAACAGCAGTGGGTCACTAGGTGACTTAATACATTTGCGGTGCTGCTATGTAAAGGAAAAGTAATAATTACAAAAGTTTCAATCAAAAAAAACAAAACAAAACTCAACATAAACAAAAATACCAAATACACCCAACTAACCTAAGATAATTTTTAATTTTTTGATCAGCAAACTGAATTTATTTGTAAAATATCGTTATTAATTATTATTATGAAAAATATATAGTAATTAAATCATTTATTTATTTAAGTAAATCTTCTAGATTGTATACTTCAAAAACAGTTCAAATTTATTAAAATTTGTATAAATCCTTCTAATACAGGGTGTCCATTTATAAACCGACACATTTTAACTGCTTGTAAGTCGAGAACGAAAAATGACAACAATGTGCGGTTTTCACAGAACTTCGTCAATATTTTTAAAGTTTTTTTGACAGTGTTGCCAAGTTTCAAAATTCACCTGAAATAGGAGGAAAAAAATTGGTGATTTTTAAGGAAAATTTTCAAAAAGGTGTCATTTACTAAAATTGGTTCTGTAAAAAAAAAATATGAATTTAAGACAATTTATACATTTTCGGAAAGGGGATTTAACAGACTTTCATGTGAAATTAAAAAGTGCAGGGTGTTACATTTAAAATTTTTGAGAAATCGGCCTTTGAAAATCATCAGTTTTTTTCCTCGTATTTCAGGAAAATTTTGAAACTTGGCAACGCTGTCAAAAAAAACTTTAAAAATATTGATGAAGTTCTGTGAAAACCGCACATTGCTGTCATTTTCCGTTCTCGACTTATAAGCAGTTAAAATGTGTCAGGTTATAGATGGAAACCCTGTATTAAAGTGCATAATATTAAAATCCGTATATTAAAAGTTGAAATATATATTTTTTTAATCTAAATAGGATAGAAAGTTACTATGAATTAGCCGAAAAATATGCCTGTCCTAGTTTCCTATTTTTATGGAGTTAATATTCCCTTGAAGAAATCCCTTGGCTCAGCACTCTTTCCGTCATTATGGAAGCATAGTTTTGTGGTACCAATATTTAAATCAGATGATAATGACCAAATAAGCAACTATAGGGGCGTTTGCATCCAGTCGGCCATTCCAAAACTGTTGGACATTCTTATCTACGACCAAATTTATTTCTATTGCAAGGAGCTGTTGCTCAATCAGCAGCATGGGTTTAGTTCGGGCAGATCTACGATCACTAACTTGTTTATCTATCAGCAGGATCTGTTGGATGCCTTGGAGAGGGGGTGTCAGATGGATGTGATTTATACAGACTTCTCCAAGGCTTTTGATAGAGTCGATCACAGAATCTTGCAGGAGTTGCAGGAGAAACTTGTGTTTGGTTTCTCCAATCATATAGTTGCCTGGTTCACAAGCTTCTTGTCAGGCCGGTCTCAGCAGGTTAGGTTGGGTAGTGCTAGATCCAGCAATATCAATGTATGTTCTGGTGTACCTCAGGGTGGATACTGCTCACCATTGCTCTTTAACATTTTCATTAATGTTATGAAAATAGTGCCTTTTTATTGTTTGCAGATGACCTGAAATTTTTATAGAGTAATCCAGACTCCCAAAGACCAAATTTTGTTACAGAATTACCTGAATATGCTAAATGATTGGTGTGTCAACAATATCTTATTCTTAAACATAAAGAAATGTAATTATATTAGTTTTCACAAAAGAAGTAAAAAAGTTGTAACATCAACAATATAGAGGGAAGCCCTGTTCAGTATTCTGATACAATCAAGGATCTTGGCATTTATTTTGACGATCATTTAAATTTTAATATACACATAAATAATATAGTGGTTAGGTCCTCCAGGGTTCTGGGTTTTGTTCTGCGTAACTGTAGAGAGCAATCAGTCGAGACCTGTAAGAGAGTGTACATGTCTTTGGGGTCGTTTCTTTATTGGAGTATGGCTCAATGATATGGTCCCCCTATTACATGAACAGCTGTCTGGCCCTTGAAAGGATTCACAATAAGTTTTTAAGATTTTGTCTATTTAAATTAAATTTGGAAATACCGAACGATCATGTTTATGATAATGCACGGGAAGTGCTGGCTATGACAACATTGAGAGAAAGACGTATTCGTGGTGATTTAACCTTTGTATTTAAGCTTCTTAATGGTCTGATTGTATGCCCCGACCTTCTCGGTAGAATTAGCTCCAGTGTCCCCTCAAGACTCTTGAGACGAAACCGACTATTTGCTTTGCCTTTTCACAGTACCAACTATGCCACTCACTCCCCTATCGAAAGAACCTTAAATATTATCAACCATGAGGATATTGAAGTTGTGGGCATTGGCTTGTCTAGTTTTAGGAATCAAATTAGAGAGATTGTGTAAACTCTTCTGTTGATTTTATATTGGTTTGCCTGTAAAAACATATTTGTATTTTAGCTATTTTAAGTTATGGTTAGGTGTAACTATTGAACTTTGTAATATTGTTTTTTTTTGTAATGGGGTTGATCCCGTCTATTAAATAAATAAATAAATATTCATATTGAATAAAAATGTTTAAGTAAGCAGTTATAAAAACAATCAGTAATGAAACTAAGCACTATGAAATACGCTGTTTGGACCGTTAGCCCTCTAAAAAAAAATTCAAACGTTTTAAATTTGAAGCCATCAGAAGTCAATTCAGGATGAAATGTTTAAGATACACAATTTTCAATATTTAATTATGTTAGTAAAAAATCGCAAATAAGCATTACAACCGTTAATATAAATAATATTTAACAGTTGTTAATTCCTTTATTAGGTGATACATGGCTAGAAGTTCGAAGTCCGGGCGACAATCTAAGAATTACTCAACTCTCTGTTGGCTGTTCAAGTGTATGGGCCGTAACTCAAGATAAACAAGTATTTTTCCGGTAATACTGCCGATTATTGAAACATTAAAAAATTATATAAACTTTTCTCTTTTTATTTTTTGTTAAAAACTAAATTAGCAAAGGAGTTAAGGGCGAAGGAGCGGGCATGAGCGAAGAATGTGCCGCCGGTTCGGCATGGATTGAGATGGTTGGACGCATGCTTCAATTATCGGTGACTTCGACCGATCAAGTGTTTTGCGTCGGCGCAGATGACCGGATCGTTTATATGCGCACCGGAGTGTGTCAGGAAGACTTGACGGGGAAACGATGGCGGGCGATACGGGCGCCTTTGCAAGTCAGTAGGGCCAGTAGTAATGCTAGTCTTGGCAGAGATAAGTTTCATCGTAGCTTGAACCATCTTGGGGTAACTAACCTGCTTGTTTTTTTTTTAGAAAATTGTATTTGTGTTGTACTAATATGCTTACTCATCCCTTTTGCCTTGGTTTATTGCCTTTTTATATTTTTCGTGTTTTTTTATGGAAAGAAAGCTCTTGCATATTATTTGTGATTTGTAATATCAATAAACTTTCACATTATAGAAATTGTTAAATGAGTAAAGACCTACATTTAGGTTATCTTCAGAACCACCTATTTTTAATGGTGATTTGATCCCAGACAGCACAAATGTGTCCCATGGACATCCAAAGGTTTCCTCTTTTTGGAAATATGAAGTTCCAAGAGGCATTAATTTCTGCAGAAAAGCCAATGGTTGTCCATAGCATGATACAAATGTCCCAAAAGAAGACATTGTTCACTGACGAATAATTTGTCGATGAAGTCATCCAATGTATGAGGCAAACTTTGCCTCATCCATAGTATGTGGTGTTAGAAAAATGTTATTTTATCTAAATAATTACCAAACCAACGAAAAAATGGTTGGAGGTCCTCCACATAGCACAGAGATAGCTTTAAAAAATCTTAAAGACATTATTTATGACCTGAATTAACTTTTTGCAATAAAATACAGTATTTATCTTAATATTGCAATATTTATTGTTATTCAAAAAATAAATCAAATAACATGATTTTCGTGAACTAGATGACAAGAATGTTTTTTATTAGACATATTATCATAAATTTGAATATGTACTTGACATTTTCTTATACACATTAGACTTAAAGGAATATTAACATAAAACAAATTACAAAATACTACTTATAAAACGGATAAAAGTGTATTTAGCAAAAGTCAAATTATGCTTTTAAAGCTTTCAGGGCCTCTAAAAAATGGACAAACTAGACAAATTAAACTTAGAAAAGTGACTTTTTGTAATTATTTTCATTCACAAATATGAAAATTGCCTATTATGAGTCATAGTTGTTTGAACACCAACTTAGTTTGTCAAACAACTATGACTCATAATAAAGTTTTGGAAAAACTTTAGACATAAATAACTAACCTAAGTAATAACTAATATTAAAACTATTAAAGATTGCTGTTAAGAAATAAAATTTGGGAAACTTTTTTAAATTTCAGCTGTACACCTTTTTGTTTTAAGACTTGTCCTGCTTTTGAAAAAATACGTTCGCACGGAACTGACGTTGCAGGAATACATAGTCGACTTTTCATAAATCGATAAATCGTGGGATATACATGGCGACGTTCATACCACCACTTTAATGGGTCTTCCTTTCGGTTGAGAAGGGGTTCGCCTAAATATCTGTCGAATTCGATAATAACGGCCGAAGTTGGATTTTTTTCCGATGCCAATTTTCTCTTTCTATCATCTTTAAATGCAAATTTTTTAAACCGAGGATCTAAAACGGTTGACTCGGCTAATTGAGTTGTAATGTGATCTGTGTAGGTCTAGGCCTGATGATGCTCCGATAGGAGCGAAACACATGTAGCTTTTAAAAAAAAAATTATATGGATTTGATGAGACCGTGACTTTGTGTTTTTACCTTTGTTTTGTTTTCGTTTGGTCTCTTAGAGAAAAAATGGATAATACGATTCTATTATACTCTCACTAGTCACTTATAATAATTAAACATTAAACTGAAATCTATAAACTGGACAAAATAGAAAACATAACCTTTAAACATCGGGGAACCACCAAAACAAACCAAGCTAATAGCTGAAATGAACCGAATACGAAAGATCGGCGCAAATGCAAAATGAGTCATTTGATTTTACGTTCAGTCGGTCTTGGTTCTGCTCTTAGATCCTTGTCACATCGATCGCGATCGCCTATCTAGTTCGCAGTGAACGAGCCTTTAAGGTTGTTGCGAACTCGTTCATCTCGTTCACTACGGAGTAGTTCATTCGAACTAGTTCGTTTGTGAACTACACATCTCTAAATATTGTACTGCCAAACTGAGAGGATCGTTTTTCGTAACATTGCAGTTTTTGCGCGGGAAAAGTGACTTGTTTCTGTTTACTTTATAACGTGAATTTTAGTTTTTACGGCAAGGTAAGTGGTTTTGCGTGTTTTTTAGGTACCTACTTATGTTTCTAGCTCAAGAGTCTTGTAACATGATTGGTTTAGCATGTACCTAATGCTTTTATCTGACAGTAAAGAGTTTTATTTGTTTCAGATGAATGGTGCCGGCGATCCGTATGAACGAGAGCAGCAAAATTTGCTAAAACTATGGGACGAGTTTTCTAGTAGCGATGAGGAAGTTGATCCATATCATGATAGCAATGATGGATCAGATCCTGATTATCAACCAAATGATTCGTCAGACAGCGATGCGGAAAAACCAGCCCCAAGCTCAAAACAAGCAATCTTACTAACCCAAACCTTATCGGATGAAGATGATTTTGATGCCCAAAGCGGTATATCAAGACTGGATAGCCCCCAGTTATCAGCTGCTGAAAGGAAGAATAATGACGATGAACCCGAATCATTATGGCAAACTACAACAGCACCCATTCCCAATTTTGATTTTAATGAAAGTAGTGTAGGAGCTAAAATAAATATTGATGAAAACTCCACTCCCCCCGATGTATTTAACTGTTTATTTACGCCACAGATATTGGAATATGTGGTTCGGTGTTCAAACGACTACGGAGAACTACTAGGGCAAACAAATAGACCCAAAACAAGAAACAACAGGTCAGCCAATTATCGACCGATAACTGTCGATGAAATTAAAGCCTTTTTTGGACTGTTTACTTCAAGGTCAAGTTTCAACGAACAATGTTCGTCGTTTTTTTTTCCTACAAAGATGTACTTTTTTACCACCCTATATTTCCATTTGTTATGTCTTCTAGAAGATTTAAACAGATTCTAAGGATTCTGTGCTCTTCGCCACCAAATTTGAAGGGAAAGGAGAAAGTTCAGACGCTATTACATATGCTTGTTACTCAGTATCAAAATTCGTATGGACCTAACAAAGAATTATCTTTAGACGAATCTTTATTACATTTTCGAGGGAGGCTAGGATTTAGAGTCTACATAAAAAACAAAAAAGATCGTTATGGAATAAAGTTTTATGAGCTGACAACATCTGATGGATACGTGCTAAACCTAGAAATGTACAATGGTTCCGGGAGTGTCAATAATACTAATGCTAATAATGGAAAAACTGGTAATCATACCAGTGACAGAAAAAGTAGTTCTCCGGCTGATGCAATCTTACTTACTTAAGGAACACGAACTTTACATGGACAATTACTATAATAGCATACCTTTATCCAAAAAACTTTTAAAATTAAGTACTCGTAGTAATGGTACTCTCAGGTCCAATCGACGGGGCAATCCAAAATTAGTCGTTTAAAAAAAATTGAAGCGTGGCGAGCATTTTTGGATGCGAAAAAATCAAGTTTTTGAGTCGAAAATAAGCGAGATGTATTAGTGCTTACTACTAAAACCCATCCACAAATGATAGCAGTCAAAAATAAGTTTGGTAAGGAAAAAAATAAGCCCGAAGAAGTAGCAACATATAACGAAAATATGTCGGGAATTGATCGATGTGATCAAATGATCTCAACTTACAACGCTACAAGAAAAACAATAAGATGGTACAAAAAGGTTATATTGTACTTGGTTGACATGAGTACATGGAACGCTTTTTTTCTCTATAGAAAATATTGCAAAAGGAATTCGCGTAAATTTCGTTTTGTGCAGTTTAGAGATGAATTAATTAAATCCCTTATCAATCTACCCACTGATATTGAGGGAAGAGATATGGTACTGTACGGTCATCAAAAGCATATAAGCATAACAGTCGTCGCTTTAAACCAACACAGACTAATGACAATCTTCATATCAATCAAGACAATAATACAATGCAAGAATTGCATTGGCCTGAAAAAATCCCAAGGACTCCTGGCGGCGAGTCTCAGAAAAAGTCCATATTTTTAGAGTGCGGAATGTGCACCAAGAATAAGGTACGAAAAGAAACAAGCTATAGATGTAAGAATTGTAGGAAAAAACCGCCCCTGTGCCCAAGTTGTTTTGAAGAATGGCACACTAGCCAGGAATAAAATATTTTTAGTTATTACCTAAGTAGGTATTCTATTTTTTGTAATACCTTTTTTGAAAAATTTTTGTTTTAGAATAAAACATTTTTTGTATGTTTTTGGTTTTATTTAATTGAATACAAATACCATATATTTTTCTTTTTGTATTTAGACGTCTTTCCGCGTTAATTTCAAAATACTCTAAAAGTTACAAAAATACGTATTTTTTTAATTTCTAAGAACTTTTTAGGATTTAGGCTAAGAACTTCGCATTCTAATAAAAAATTTGTTAAAAAATAGTAATGCAATTTTTAACCGGTTTCTAGGTATCTATACTGTCCTTCAACGTGTTAATAATAATTTTATAAACGAGGAACTATCTAAACCAAAATTTATTTTAAATTAATTGAATGGAAAAATCAAGAATTCTAATAAAAGATAGTTGTGTTGAAAACAAGACATTTTCATTAAAAACCACAGAAAGGAAATAAAAAACAACGAAAGAGAAAAGAATAAAATTTTGTTACTAGGAAAAATTGACTGTTCTATTTTTATATGGAAAGGAACGATAATAAAGCCAAAAAATTCAATATAGAATAAACGTACACTGTATTAAAGTTTCTTAAACACAAAAACCAGCAATGCACACTATTTCTTGATCGCAGCAATTACGCTCCCTAGCTTCAGAGTTAGGAACTTAATTATCTCTAGGAAAATTATTCCCAACAATTTCTATCACCAAAATTTCCTTTCCAAAGACTGAATTATTCCTTTTTTCTGATAAAATTATTCATTTTTCATTACTAAGTCACTATCCTTAATGAAACACCCTCTACAACAGAAAAAAAACTTTCACTTTATTTAGAACAATACGTTATCAATAAATATTCAAGGACGCCATCTAATCAGTTGCAGCAATATACTTCCTACTCTTGACTCTAAAATAGGAATCGATAATTTCCATTATAGCGCCATTGGTCCACCCAAATCCTGATTGGATGTGGTATTCTCCGCCCCCACCAAACGCACCGCTAACCTTCGCGCTATATTTCTCAAACATCACCTTGTTCTCGTCATACGCTTTGATGTTGGACTGGACCCACCTTAATGCCAATACTCTGGCCACCTCTTGAGCTTCCTCATCACCCGTTTGCTCTAATCCAAAAATAATAATATTTTGATACGGAGACCAGACGTTCGGAAAATCCCATTGTAATCCCGTGTTAAAGAGTGTGGATGGGATACCGTGGTAGTCTAAGATTCCGTACTTTTTTAAATACTGGACAGCGTTACTTCCCCGTTCTTTTTTTACCTCTTCGTCCATTGCTTCGGCCCATAATGGAGCAAAATTACTGGCGGCAAAGTACTTTCTGGGACGGTTCAGTTTTATATCGTAATCGAACCATATTCCGTCATCGGGGGAATATAATACCCTCTCGATGTTGTATTGCCACATTTCTGCCACCTCTTGCCAGTACTTCGCGTCTGTGGGTTGCCGCAATATTTGATAAAAATTCTGCATTATTTTAAATGACTTGTATAAAAAGCTGTTAAGGTCCACAGGGATATTTCTGCGTGTATGAATTTTTGATAAATCATCAGAGGGCTCGCCTTTTTCGTCAAAAATCCATCGCGACGAAAAATCCCATCCACTCTCGGCACCGCTTTTTAAATCAGTGTAGCACTCCTGAATAGCCTCTGTCGTGTTATAAACAGAGCACGTTTTCAAGTCTTCCAAGTACGATTCTGGTCTGGGTGTGTTACTTTCAGAATCGAAATGGGCCAACTGATATATTTCACCGTTCAAGTTCAATTTCACCACTCTTTTTTTAAGCCAAAACTGCAACTCCTGTTCTAGAACGTGAATGTTTTGCCTTAGGAATTCAAAGTCTTTCGTATATTTAATGTAGTCTTTCATCATAAGTGTGAGGACAGGGGGCTGTGAGCGATTTAAATAGTAAACCCTGCCCCCATTTGGGATAAAACCATAAGTGCTTACCATGAACAGAAAATTGTCTATAACACCCTTGGCGGTTTCTTTCATGTCAGTAAGCAGTAAGCCCTTGAGGATCCAGTAGGAGTCCCAATAATAAAATTCTTTAAATCTTCCTCCAGGGATTATAAAAGCGTTTCTAACTGGAATCAGTGAAAACCTTTCAGGCTGATCGAAGACGTACTGCGATATTTTCCTACAAAGCTGGGGCCATATTGATATTAATGTTTTTAAGAAATTCCTAACCTTAGGATCCTCTATTTCTTTCACTATCCTAGGTTCGGCTCTCCAGTCTCTAGGATAAAAATCCTCCATCTCTCCCACCATTTGAAAGTTTTCCTGAACGAACATGTTGATCTCGTTAACGGTCGGCTTCGAGTCGGTCTTACGCATAAATAAATCGAAATTTTCGAGCGTTTTATTTACCGGGTTTTTCATAGCCATATCTACGAACGTTTTGGAATCGTTGAAGATCTTCGATTTTTGAATGAGGTGCAGAAGTTCTCCCTCGCAGTAAATCGGGCTGGAACATGACCGTCTTTGCGCGTCAAATGTGATGCAGCACAATAAAAATATTAGGGTGCCTAAGACATGTTTCATTGTCCAAATTATCACTGGGAATTTCGATGCTGAGGCATTTTCCTGCTTGTGTTTATGTCACATGGTTAACCTTTAAATTAGTTTATTATCAAAAGTGACGAGGGTTTGTCAGGTGTATTACAAAAAGGTAAAGTAAAAAATTGAAATGGTGTAACAAGTCAAAAGTTGCTAGAACTAAACTGTTCTGGAATTTAGAAAGATGAGGACGTCCCACCATAGGCCTTTCATTTTATTTGGTAAAAACTTTCTTAAGGTTAGTTAAAATAAGTGTAATTTTACAGGAAACAATGTGATAGCAATAAAAATATTCATGAATGGTTTGGCCAGTAGACTCTTCCTAAATGCCTCGAAAACCAACAAGTTAAACTTTTAAACTTAAAAAAGAAATTCACTGAATATACCAGGTGAGGTCTCACACACAAAATTTCTAAGAGTTTCTATAGATGCTAAATTAACAGCGAAACTGTTAGGCAAAAGTGAGTAGAATCTTTTTCATGATAAGATCCCTAAGGGCTATTACATCCTTGTCCACTATTTTGCCTACCATATTTATTTTTCTGCCAATATGTGCTATGCAACTCTGAACTGGGGCCTTTCTACTCGTTCACATAAAATCTTTAAGCTTCAACGGAGATGCCTCAGGACCATATTGGACCTGAGGTATAGAGATTGTTGTAGGCAGTACTTCAGAGACCTTCATATACTTATATTTCCTTGCGCCTACATCTATCAATGTTTAATTGTATATTATTGTTAATAACATCTTCCAGTTCAGAACTTATTCAGATATACACCATTACAACACTAGATATAGTAGTAACTTTATTACCGACTTTTGCAAGTTAACAACAACAGTTAATAATTTTCGTCGTCAATAGCTCTAAATACAAAATCTGCCTATCGGTCAACCTTCCGACCACAAAACACAAATATAAAGAAATGCGGGTTGCCTTGTTAACAGGAATAAATTTTGGCCCTCTACTGAAGGTGCAATAATTCGAACTAATTTTGACATTTGTAAATCATCACTCTATTGGCAACCCGTTTAACTAATCAGATTTGAAAGAAAGCGTGGTCAAATCCGCGCCAAATTTGAATTCAATTTCTTTCCAACACGTTTCCTTTTTATATTTTTTAAGCTACAAAAAATATTAAAAAAACTTGCGCAAAAAAAACAAATTTTCCTTATAAAAATCTATTTTAACCAAGCAAAACACCTGACTGTGCAATTTGATCGAGTTTCCTAAATTGGGCAAACATGTGTAGAATATAACCTCTAAATTGAACTTTTGGGACTAAAAGAATTAAAAAACCTTTGTACCATTAAAGAGTTTTACACTAGTTCAAAAAAGGTCCTCAGGTAATATTGACACAAATGTTATGTGCTTTTTTTGCGAGGTTGCAAGATTTACAGTTATTCGGAAAAGTTTTAATATTGTATTTGATATGCAATATTTTAAATTTAAAAACCTCGAAACAGCAGGCTCTCTAGAACCAGACGAAGCTCTGACTACTATTGCGGTCCAGTTTTTGATGTTATTCCACTTCATTAAGAAATCTTGAACCTAAGATATTTTTTAAGAAAATTAAATCATATTTGGTAAATAGGGCTTTTTGGTCTTTTGATAAATACTTGGTAAGTAGATCTAACTGTATCCAAATATACATTTGTTTGCTGATTCTGTCGGACGGTTTGCTTTCTTTAGGCGTTCTGTTTGTTATCTTTTGTTTAAATTGTATTAAGATCTTAATATGGAATAATTTAATTTTCTACTTTTTTACAGATATTTCTAGCCATTAAACTGACATTTCGACTTGTGTAAACATATTTACAATAATTGATTTGATTTAATTAGTTCATAATATTAAAATTTATAATGCGGCAAAAGGTGTCACCTAGCTTTAGTCTCTCCACAATTATAATATTGTATTTCTTAAAATTCTGGTTCCAAATAATTGTATAATTACGTAACAAAAAATCCATTTTAGAGTCGCCCAAGCAGCATGATCGAGCAATCGAACCTGTCAGAGTTCGAAGAACAGTCGCGTTCGGCCCCCATGGCACCCACTTCGCTCCCTGTGGGAGACTACAAGTTCGAAGTTCAACCGAAACACTCGAAAGCCTGGAGCCCGGTGCACTCTGTCGGTTCGATTGTTGGAACCGAAGTTCATCCCGAGACAGACGAGAGTATTTGGAGCGAATCCAGTAGGGATTCTTGTATATTCGCCGAGGACGACGAGATGGGATGGGCCGAGTATGATGCTCCATGGTCTTGGGTAAGTTCGTCTTGTATATGAGAAATATATGGGATGTCAATATTTATATAAGTTCCAGACGTGCGATAGAGTTAATTAAAACCCTTTAACATTGCTGTGCTTTAAGTCAAGTTTTTACTAATTGAGTAACATTTGAATTTTATATCAATAAAAAGTTAAGTGTTTATAGATCCGCGCACTTGCCGCCCCTCGGGCACGATAGGTTCTCCTTGCAAGTGTGTCCAACTATAAAAAAAAGTAAAGTCACTATAGTCACCTAAATATTGAAAAACCGAATTAGTGCACTTAGATATTTAGTGTGTAAAACTAAATATCTGATAAGTGCTCTTTTAATAAATAGATTCAAATTTTTGCAAATTAGAATTTTTTGGAATCACGTCAGCGGAAAAATGACAACCCAAAAATTATGGAAAGCAATAAATAATTTACATTTCAAAAATAAAAAATATTGCCTAATTCATGAACATCCTTCCTTTAAATAATTGTTTCTCATTTAAATTGGCAACTGCGAATAAAATTTTAACAATTATAAATGATCTTAAATCAAACGCGTATGGTTGTGATGGTATTTTAATTGAAATGATTCAATATTGTGCCTATTTTATTTCAAGTCATATTACCCATATCATAAATTTCTGTTCGGAAATTGGTTAGTAAACCCGAAAATTATTATTCAGAGCTTGGACTTATCTCAATTATTCCAACTTTATCAAAAATTTTAGAAAAATATTTATCTCGGCAGCTCTATGACTACTTCATAAAAAACGAAATAATTTCCAATTGGCAATCTGGTTTTTGCAAGTATCATAGTACTACTTCGGTGTTAGCTAAAGTCAAAGTCAAAGTCAAAAATAGCTTTATTGTTACGTAACATTATCTGTTGTTAACAAAGCATTATATAAAACCTTAAAGATAGTTGACAACATAATCTTTTACAAATATATAAAAATTTTAACAATTCTTACATACATAGAATATAGAACACACCCAAAGAAAGGGTAGTAAGAATTCACATTACGCTGCGCAAAACTCTTCACTGTCAAAAAATTGTATTTAAAAACTCTAGAGAATAAAATGCTTTAGCAAGCAAAAGTTTCTTTATATTTTTCGTAAAACGTTTTTCACAATTTATTAGCCTTATATAAAGGGGTAGGTGGTTAAAAAGCCTTCTGCCCCCGTACACAAAAGAGGACTTAATCTGCTCACTTTTTGGGATAGGCAGAGGTAAAGAGAAGGTTGTTCGGAGATTGTAACCCGAGGAGGGGGGGGCCAAGCTGATGGCGATATTTTTTGTGGATAAGACAAACAGTCTCTAAAATAAAAAGGCATGCCAATGTCAGGACAGAGTGTTTTAAAAATAATGGCCTACAGGGGCTACGAAAGGGAGCTGCACACATGTAGCGTATGGCTCTTTTTTGCAAAATAAATAGAGAGCTGAACAAATACTGAGAGCACACACCCCACAATACCGTATTTCAGATGAGACTCAATAAGAGCATGGTAGGCAATTTTGGCCACATCAAGTCCCAGAGAATGTGTTATTACTCTAATAGCATAACAGTTGGATGATAACTTCCCTATTAAAGAGGAGATATGATTTTCAAATTTTAATTGCTTATCAATCATCAGGCCCAAAAATTTGCATGTTTCAGAAGGACTTGGATTGTTTCATTTTGCAAAGTTCTTCTGCATTGACATATAGCAGGAACAATATTGGTCCAAGAACAGAACCCTGGGGTACACCAGCATCCATATCCAGACGGATGACATATCATTGTCAAAGAATACCCTTTGTGTTCTTCCAGATAGGTAAGAAGGAAACCAGTCGAGAGCAACTCCTCTGAATCCATAGGTTTCTAGCTTCTGCAGCAGTATTCTGTGACTCACACAGTCAAACGCCTTAGATAAGTCACAGAACACCACCGCCGCACTCTCTCCAGCGTTCAACCCCATGTACAGACTCTCCAAAAAATTGAAAATAGCATCAGATGTAACCAGTTTCGTCCGGAATCCAAATTGCTGATGGTTAAGAACATTATGCTAATATAACAGATATTATAATAGCTTCTATTGACAGGGGTAATATATCATCCTTGGTACTGCTGAACTTTTCCAAAGCGTTTGAGCCTTGGATAACGACTTTTTGTGTGGAAATCTAGAGTATTATGGATTCGATCACTTCATTCATTCATGTTTTTTCAATTCATACCTTAAAAAAAGAAAACAGACCGATAGCATGGAATTTTCACATTTTCGTGAAATTACTTTAGGTGTACACCAAGGGTTTATCCTTGGACCAATTCTTTAAAAAGTTATGAATTCTTTAAAAATAAAGTTTTATATGAGGAAAATTAAACGTACAGGGTGTCTCCCCAATTACAAATATTTATGAAAATGAGTTGTTATGTCCTATATGTTTCGAGCATAAAATTTTCTTACTCTGGTTCAGAGTCAAAGTCTATAGACGTTTTGCCCAATTAGAGGAGCTAAACTAAAGATGTTACCAAAAAAATTCCATCAATGATTATTGATTAAAATTATAGAATTAAAAAACAAGGGTATTGGTAATCTCCTTTTCTCCATAACTAATTTTTTTTTTGATATAATAATTTTAATATCTATCTACATATTTATTATATATGTATATTTAAAGAACTTCTTTAAATAATATCTATATAATCGTGAAAGTTATGTTATGACAGTCCAACAGTTAGAAAAACAATGTTCAGAGTTTCTGCATTCAAATCAAGGCGTACCTCAAGGTACTATACTATCATCCATACTTTTTTTACTTTATGTGGCAGACATGTATGAAGCTGTTAAACATTCCACAATCCAGCAGTATGCTGACGACTCAACTGTATATTCCTGTTTCTATTGAAGATAATCATAATAATTCATTTTAACATAAGTTTCAGTTTGATTTAATGAATCTAGAAAACTACGAAAAAAATCACAACCTAAAATTAAATGCTGAAAAATCTAAAATTCTTTTGATGTGTTCGAATAATAATTTAAGGAAAAATTTTGAAAATCGTATAAATATTCATATTTCACTCCAGTTCCAATTGTTCCAGAGGCACAAGAATCTAGGAATCATATTTGACAATTCTCTCTCTTTTGAACCCTATGTAAAAAACAAAATTAAAGCAGCCTATTTACGCCTGAAAACCCCTTTTAAACTTAAACGGAACGTACAAATTAGGGTAAAAATCTAAAAAATCAAAAAAAAATCTTATTTGCTATTAATTGAAAACTGTCGTCACCCCTTGTAGACATCGGCATTTTGCTTTTTTTTGGGGGTCTTATATATTAAGCGATACCTTCCTTGGTTCGTTTATCCACTGCCGCTCTCCCGTTCTGGATTAATTTTCTTTATTATTATTATTTGTTTCCGTTTGATTTATTTTAAATAAATTAATAATTTTTTAGGGTTATTTCATCTGTACTAATAGATTCACGGTTTTTACAATCGAGAATTAATCCTTTTTGGCAAAATTTTAATTAGGTTTATAACTTTATTTTATAATATTATATATGGGCAAATAAAACATTTAAATTTTTAAATTTGAATCTATTATATATAAAAATGTTCTTCCTCGCTTTCTCTGTTAAAATAAAGTAGAAGAATATTTTTGTAAATATAATTTATTTAGCTTTTCTTTGCAATTAGTGCTTGTCAGTGCTTTGTCATCAGACAAATGTGTCTTAAATTTTAATCCTCTTTAGGTTGAAGCCGGAACCTGCTTAATAGATTCAAACCAACCGCCAAATTGGTTCGCCGATTCCAACTGCGGTGCCATGCAAGAAGACTTCGAGCAGCCTTGGCGAAACAAAATTCTATTCGACCTGAAATCCCGTCTGCCCAATAAAGAGAAATTCAGTTTATACCCTCCCGCGGTCGATACCACTTCGTGGGTACACAAAGGCGAAGCCAGAGTCAATTTAAGGTCTTCCGCATTCGTTGATTGCATTTTAGAGTTAGAATGGATTCAGACCACCGGAACTTTAACTATACTGAATCCAGATGGGGCAACTGATATGGTAAATGAATAGGCTGCGTTATTATGAAAATATTTAGGAGGGATTTTTAGCATTCTTTTACTTTGAGCGACATTACGTGCGTTCAGTTGAGCAGCGAACCAGGAAATCCCAGATTATCCATACATACTCCCAGAAACCGTATTCCGATAGTTTGTTTGCAATTTTCTAGCGACACCTTGCTTGAGGAATGGCAAACACATTTGACAACTACGTGTGGAAAACTTCGAGACGCTCAAGGTGAAAATGAGTATCTAATTTATCTTGATTAAAAGAAAATACTGCATTTTCTGTCTATAACTTGTGTAATTCAGGTAAACCAAGTGACGAAAGTATATGGGCCGTGACCAACTTGGGAGACATATTTGTCTGGGATCCCACTCAGCTTGAAAGCAATCAGCTTCGAGAGGACGATTTTTACGTTCAAAAGTTTGATCTTAGCGGTAAAGAGTGTCCTATCAAAGTTAATCTGCATGTCGGGTGCATTCCTGGAACGATTTTAACACTCACAGGGTTCGTTAATGTTTCTCATTTATTAAAATAGTGTAATATGTTGTTGTAATTATTAGATGCGTTGGTGATGAAGCCGAACGTCTGGGATTTAACTTAGAAGTCCCCGTGTCTTATAAAAGTAGGCATAAAGCTTTTACGGAGCTCGAAAATGTTTGCCTACATATAAACCCGAGGTTTTCAGAGGAGGTAGTAGTAAGAAACTCTATGACCGACGGAAAGTGGGATAAGGAGGAAAAAGAGGGTCAGATCCCCTTTGTGAGAGGACAAGAGTTTAAGTTGCAAATTGAAAGTACCGAGGATGCTTTTTGCCTTATTGTAAACGATAAAAAGTTTACCAGTTTTAGGTAATGTCACTCGACATGAAACTTTACTTATGCCTAAAAATTCGTATGTTTTAGGCATCGGATAGCTCCTCATTCTGCGAGTATTCTTCATCTATGGGGCAAAATGCAACCATTTAAACTGATAATAAAAAGCCCTACGATAATAGTGGATCCCCTGGAACTATACTGGAGGCAAATGGGTGGTCATTTGAGAAGAGTCGAGTCTTGTAATGCAGGCGTTACTTGGGGGATAGGTAAGAGATATTACAATCTTAGTATTTTAAATTGGTTGATTTACGGGAATAAATCTTTACGTTAAATGTAAAATAACCTCAAACATGACTCACGGTTTCTTTATGTAAAGGATTGTGTCAAATATGAGGGATGTTTATTAAAGACTAACAATAACGCGATAATTAAAAAATTTAGTACGAAAACTTAGAACATTGAATACACTAGAATAAACTTTGACTGTTTTGGGTTGAGCGCACTATCTAGACATAATTTTTTACCGGATAAATATGCTTAGTATTCCACGTTCCCAGTGATCACACAATTTTAACAAAATAAAAAAAAATATAATATAAATTATTGTAATTAGCATAAATTGCAGCATTCTTTATTATAAGACAAGAGAAAGAGTAAAATTTGTTAAATGACGAAAACTATTTTGACTCACGCCTTTTGTCGCCAATACAGGTTTTTAATAATGCGTATATATTTGTCACCAATTCCAGTACCTCTTAATATATAAATAAATTAACATGCCTTTATATTACGGAAATAGAATATCTATAACTTTTTCGTGTTGTACCCTGTCGCATGCTTTCTCATAGTCTAGCTTTAGAAGCATACAAAAATGTCTTTACGTTGATCGCGCCACTTTTGAAGAACTATATTTAAGGCAAACATTGCTTCCCGGGTACCAAGAGCGTTTTGAAAACCAAACTGGGATTTGTCCAGATCACTTTCACATTTGTTGCATATTTGCCTCAATAGGCACATTTGCTGCATATCGAGGCAAATTTCGCAAGTGGGATATCATCATCGGAGACTCATCTCTCACATGTTTATATATGGTGGGCGTTCAGGAGTTTTAAGAATTTCAGACTGAATTAATCGACAATCTAATGAAATCTGCGTTGCCGGTTTTGAGGTGAGCTTTTTGCCTTTTCTTTGGCTAATTCGATCTTCGATACATCCTCTGGATTCCTTTAAAAACTCCAATAAACTTGCATCTAAAGCTCTGCCAGAATCATTTGGTTCTGATGGCAGTTTGTTTATAACTACTTCGGGGTTAAATGGAAAAATTCCAGTCGGTCTAAACGCACTTTGAAGGTTGGTTTTTATGGTTAGACTGATAGCATCCTACAATCTGGTCAAAAGTAATGGAAATTGCTCTTTAGGGATAGCTCCTTTGCGCCTTGTTTCCTGTTTCCATGCGTCCAACACTTTTCGCCACTTCTTCTTTACTGGACCAAAAACCCCAACATCCAGAGGCTGTACAAGATGTGTAGAGTTATGTGGAAACGCCGCAAAATAAATGTGGCTCTCTTTGGCAACCCTAAGGACTTCCGGTGAAAAGTGAGATGCAAGATTGTCTTCAAGTACCACAACAGTTTCGTTCTCGATTCTATTTATGTTTATACTGCGCAAGAGAACTTTAAAAAATCACATTTCAAAAATATTAACCTTACATTTTGCTTTAAAACAAGTGATAAAGCCCAAAATATGTCAAAGTAACCCTGAAAGTCAAAGTAGCCCCGTTTTACGTTACTTACTAATTTTTTTAAGAACTTAAAAATACAAATGAGAAAAATTGGCACGGAAAGTTAAATGATATAAGAGAATAGGTTTATCGGGATTCTTCGCGAAAACAGTCCTGCAATTCTGGTGTCTCACAATTGTAGATCTTCATTTTTAAATTTGCTGAATTTCTGTTGTTCCTGGCATACATTTGGTTATTCTATTTTCTGCTCTTGGTTCTACTACGTACGTCATCACTGGCCTTACTTACTTTCTATAGATTTTAACATTGCTTTCTATACTCATGTTTCTTCTTCTGATATCTCGTAGGTACCCCGATAATAGAGCGGCTTTTGATGTATCAGCTCTTACTTCTTCCTTTAGATTCTTGTTGCTCGTTTTTTACTTCAAGATATTTGAACCTCATCACCTGTTTCACAATCTGTTGTAAACGGCGATTTTCATCTTTAGGGATTGTTTTTTTCTGGGTAGAGATTGCCTCATTTTCCAACTTTTAAGATTCAAATTAATAAAATACTAAATGGTATAAAAACAAATGCTTCGGGGGTAGATTGAATTAGTGCCAAATTACTTAAATATTGCAGTCCCTTCTTGGATGTTTACATTACACACATAGTCAATTGTTGTATAGAACAAAATTATTTTCCTGATCAGTGGAAATTATCAATAGGTAAGCTACTTCTTGAAAAGAAAAAATCTACTTGAAAGTAAAAAATCCAACTAACTATGGTGATCTAAGAATAATTAGTATATTACCGGCTTTGTCAAAGGTTTTCGAAAGGGTTCAGTATAATCAGTTGATTGAGTACTGCGGTGTGAATAAAATTATCTCGGAGACTCAGTGTGGCTTTAGAAAGGATTTGAGTACTGATGTTGCCCTAATTGGAGTTACTAATGACATGATAACGTCAATCGATAAAAAGTTGTCGAAAGCGAAGAACTTTTATTCGCGAAACTGAAATTTTATGGACTTCTGGATGGTCCGGTAATGTTGATTAAATCATATCTTCATAACAGATTTCAAAAAATATTTTCAAATAATTCTTCTTCCGAATAAGCTAGAATTTTATCAGGCGTACCTCAAGGGTCAATCCTGGGACCATTATTATTCATAATCTACACCTCAGATATACTTAAATCATTAAAGTACTGTAAACTGAGAGCTTTTGCCGATGATACCCGGGTTTATCTTCACGTCAATAATCAGGATTATTTGCATGCATCTTCTTTAATAAACCATGACCTGAATTTACTTAACCAGCTTTCTTCTTTCCTTAATCTAAAACTTTACCCTCTTAAATCAAATGTTATGACCTAATACAGATTTTCTTAGAAATAATTTAAATATCTTATTAAATGATGTTTCTCTTCCCAAGATGGATCGTGCAAAAAATTTAGGCATTGTCTTGCAGTATCCAAGTTGAGGTTTCGCGAATATGTTAAATTGTTAATTCAGAAGTCATTTTTATCGGTGAAAATTTTATCTAATAGTCGTCAGGTTTTTAGTTTCCATTTGAGGAAAATGCTTTGTGAGTCTCTGGTCTTGTCCAACTTTAACTACTGTAATTTTATTTATGGTTCTTGCTTAAACATTGCAGATAAAAATCGTATTCAGAAAGTTCAAAATACTTGCTCACGGCTAATATTTGGATTCCGAAAATACGAAAATATCACACCGAAAATCCGAAAATATCACATTTCACACACATTTAAAGAGCTTAACTGGTTGAGGATTTAAAGTTTTATTAAACCCCTCCAATTTATACATTCAGAATTTTATTTCCTCAAATTCACGGAATAAAATGTGTTCCTCGTTCAAACGTTCACACAAGAGTGATCCGATTTCCTGAGAGGATGACACTTCCTCGTCATTTGACTTCAACGTTCATGTTTCAACGTTCTTTTACATACAAGGCCATTAAACTCTACAATAACCTACCAACTGAATTGTCAACTTTAGATCAGAAGTCATTTAAATCAAAGTTTAATAAATATCTTTTACATTTAACCTTCAACCCGTAATTTAGGCCTTTAATTATTTATTTTATTTTTGGCATTTTTTAAAATTTTATTTTTAGCTATTTAATATTTATTTAAATTTTATATATATTGTTCTTTCTTTGGGTATTTAATAAATTTAATAGACTTAATCTTTATATTGTAGCTTAATTTTATGACCGTTGAGTAGGGTTCAGTAGAGTAGCTGTCTTAGCTAGACTGCGCCCTGCTTATCGGGTACTTATGTATCTCGGGTAATTATTTCCAATTACTTTAAATTTATTTGTGATTCTTTCAAATGTGTATTTATTTAATGATCTATGGATTAAACTATCCTTTGTCTTAATAAAATTTCCTGTTATTGGAGAATATTGCCTGTTAGAAATAAACACTTACAATTAATAAGATAGCAGCTTTTTTTGAAGTTAAAATCACCGAAATTTTTTTCAGGTTATGACCACACTGCTTGGGTATATACGGGGGGTTGGGGAGGCGGTTTCCTCGGCACTCTGGATACCAGCAATGTCCACCCGATGACAGACTCCCAGGACTATCGCGTATATGAAAACCAAAGATGGAACCCGGTAACCGGATACACCGCTTCCGGTTTGCCCACGGACAGACACATGTGGAGCGACGCTTCCGGCAAACAGAAGCGGCTCAAGGATCAAGTGAAACTTTTGTCGTCCAGATGGCAGTGGGTGTCCGATTGGATGGTCGATTTCCACGTGCCGGGTGGGGTGGACAAAGAGGGGTGGCAGTATGCGGTCGATTTTCCCGCCACTTATCATGCTAATAAGCAGTTTACCGATTTGGTTAGGAGAAGACGGTAATTAAATCATTTATTTATTTTTATTACAGTTATTATATTATATTAGTCGTTTATTATGCAATAATAAGATGAAGTATAAACCAGTACATGAAAGGTGAACATTTTCAAACAGGGCAGTGTATTCGAAATTAAACAAAACAAATCGAT
The DNA here is from genome assembly GCF_022605725.1 of Anthonomus grandis grandis. Classification (NCBI taxonomy): domain Eukaryota; kingdom Metazoa; phylum Arthropoda; class Insecta; order Coleoptera; family Curculionidae; genus Anthonomus; species Anthonomus grandis. The sequence goes on along the minus strand of NC_065561.1, from coordinate 15,589,215 downwards.
CAATCAATCAATCAAACAATCATTTGTTGTAGAGTAAAGGTTTTTAAACCGAGGCCGATTATAATCAATAATAATCAATAAATAATTGGTATTAAGAAACATCTCTATATGCCAAACAGCCTTTAAATTTTACACTTTGGTGGGAAGGAACGTGAAACTTGGTTATCTGGTTTAGATTTAGATTGAAAGTTAAGATTATGTAGGGTACTTCTTGGCATCAGACACTCTATCAAATGTTTATAAAGAATCGGCTGGATCTGAATATTAAAAAATGTCAAGTAATGACTTATATAGCAAAAACAAACAACAATATGACTATCACATTGACAGTATTACTTAGACTGGCTGACAAACTTTATAGACCTCAGAGTAATACTTAGACAATAAATTGTCATTTATTAGATCACAATTAGAATATGCGGCAGTAATCTGGTCTCCGATACATCCAGAGAAAATTCTTAACATTTTTGCATTTTAAAACGAAAAGCATTTATCATACCCAAGGTTATCCTTAAACTTAACTTTTAAATCTATTTAAGCTCTGTTGCCTAGAACCTAGAAGTAACAGTTCCTGTCAGATTATACTACATAAAATTTTAAATAACAGGTTGTTCAGAAATATTACATCGCTTGTCATTTCTTCTACTTAGAGGATCATCTTGGCAGAACTGTACGTTTTATTTTCCTGGTAAAAATAAATCGGCGACCTTCTAAAAATGTTATTTATTGCTCTATTACACTCAAATGTTCGAGAGTTTCTATAGTTTAATCTGGGAACAACAAATTAAGTTTGATTTAACAATGAGCTACAGTCGATTTTATAATTAACTAACTTATATAAAAAGACCACGGTCGCTACCACACGGCGGTCGGTATTATCTTTTATTTGTGTATTATTTTTTTATTTAGATTATAGTATAAGTTTTTTATACTGTTATTGGGCTTTAGCTTGTTATATAGACTAGATTAACATAAAATAAGTTTTTTTCTTCACCTTTAGTTGGTACAGAAGATGTGCCATAGCGACCACAGGTCCCTGGCAAGAATTAGGCCATACAAAACTATTAGACGTATCATTAGAACCAGTTAGTGACGATCCAGATACGAGGATTTCCGTTTGGGCTTTGGCCTCGGGTGGCCAAGCCATGTTTAGGGTTGGAACTTCCAGGGAAAATCCTCTGGTATAAACCTACTTTCCGAATAAATTATTTTTGCAAACCATTGGGATTTTAGGGTCATATTTGGGAACACGTTACGACCGACCAACCGTTAAGCAGTTTAAGTTGTGGACCCTTCAATCAGGTATGGGCGACGGGTAAAAAGGGGTGCGCATACTTCAGAGTGGGGATTAAAGTAGATCTGTTGCAAGGTGAAAGGTAACGAATTAAATAATTTTGTTTAGGATGTATTATGATTGTGCGCAAATTCAGGTGGATTTGTGTGGAACCTCCGGCGGGTGTTCAACTGAAACAGATCTCTGTAAATGCGGCTGGCATATGGGCCGTAGATACTTTGGGCAGATTAAACGTAAGGAAAGAGGTCACTTCGACTTTTCCAGAAGGAACTCATTGGCAGAACATTGTGGCTGATCCGCCTGTCTTAAGTAAGTTGAGTGTACAGGGTGTCCCAAAGTTGACGGTGACTATGGGGATCTGGGACAAATTTTGAATTCGTGATGTCTGTGTATAGTGCAGATAGTAGATCTCTTTCTCTAAAGTTAATAATTTACTACAAAGTTCAATAATTTATTTAGAGCATTAGAGAATATTTTTTTTTAAGTTAAATTTAAAAAACTGGGGGTGGAGAGCTCCATGCTTCAGCGGCAATTTAGACAAACGCATTTAAAAGTTTGCCTCGTAAACTATTTACTTTATGAAAAAAATGCAAAAGAGCTTTTTTATCGAGATTTAACTTTTCTACTAGTTTAGCTATATCATATTTTACATATAGTCACTTTTCTGCTGTAACAAGATTTTGTCTTTATTTTATAGTAATAAGGAACCCAGGCAGTCTTTTATGGAACTTAGATAATTTTGCTCCTTTAACCTCTAAATTTATAATTTACATAACAAAAAGATACATTTTAAGCTTTACCTGTGAGTCATGAGGGGTTTACAATTGTAAACATACATAAAGAAACCAACTTAAAGAGGTTTCTAGCCTGATGGAAAGGTTTGATTTCTTATAGGTTATGCCTAGTTCTCCTTTGACTATGTTGTAGTCTCTGGCCTTATTGTTTTCAGCCCTGGTTATTCTTAGGATAATAAAGAACCACAAATGCCTAAAACTGATAGGGTTTTCATCACTATGCTTCCAGTTTTCCCGTTATTTTCATGAAATTTTCCTTTCATGCTGTTGCATTGTTTACATGTTCTATTTTGCAAGTTTCAAGGTTTACCTACCTTGGGAAGTCCTGTTAAATGAAGGGGCATGCCCGGTGTGGCAAGTGGAAATATAAATCATGATCCAGTTTCCCGCGGTTTTCCTGAAAAACCGGTTTTCTTGTACACATGTGGCCAGCTTTTGTCCCGCTGTTTTCACCTAGAAATACCCGGTTTTGAGAGCTGAAACTAAGTTTGTTAACCATATAAGGTCATAGCCTATAAATCCGTACCGTTTTCATGAGGAAAAACTCTATTTTCATTAAGTTTTCCCAATTGCATTTTTATTCAATGATTGATTCCGAGGATGTTCGTGAGTCGTCGGCATCCAAATTCCTGCGATGGGTATAACAAAGAAACATGGCAAGAACTTAATAAACTAAATATTTCTAATAAATCAAATATACAACTTCCTCCTCTTATGCAAGATGTAGATAAACTTAATATTTTTTTTTCTAATATTAACAAAAACAATAATAACCCTGACGAAGAATTTGTTGGGTATTTTAAAAAACATAGGTTAAATTATTTGGCTGAATTTAAATTTAATTTGGTGACACAAGATATAATAATAAATTACTTAAAATCTATTAAATCTAAAGCATTTGGCGTTGATCAATTAAACATTACCCTGATTTTGCTTTGTTGTCCTGCCATAATTAAACCACTCACTCATATTATAAACGTATGTTTAGAACAAAACTGCTTTCCCGATCAATGGAAAGAAGCCAATGTTATTCCTTTGCCCAAAATAAAAAATCCTGTTGAATTTAATGATGTTCGCTCAATATCTGTACTTCCTATACTATTAAAAATATTAGAAAAAGTTATGGAATATCAAATAGTTCAATATTGAAATGTAAATAATTTAATTCCTAAATACCAGTCTGGGTTTCGTAAGGGGTATAGTTGTGCAACCGCTTTATCTAAAGTGACTGATGATATTTTTAAGAAACTTGATAAAAATAAAGCTACGGTGTTGATTCTCTTAGATTTTTCTAAAGCCTTTGACATGGTAAATCACAGAATACTACTGGCTATATTAGAATATATGGGTTTTGCTGAGTCTGCGTTGGCATTGGTGTCTTCTTTCTTGTTTAATCGAAAACAAAGAGTAGTGCTTAATAACAATAAATCAAATGCACTGGATGTTACCTCTGGGGTACCCCAAGGTAGCATTCTTGGTCCTTTGTTTTATACTCTTTATACTTCACAAATTACTAAAAAAATTTTACACTGTAAGCACCATTGCTATGCAGATGACACCCAGCTATTTTATTCATTTCATCACACTAATGTTGTCCAAGCTAATCAATATATAAATGAGGATTTAAATACCTTAAATATAGAAACTCAAAAATTACTTCTAAAGATTAACCCCACTAAATCAGCAGCTATTCTTTTTTGTAGTGACAATCATCGAACTAATATTTTAAATAATTTAAATGTACACCTTAATAACAATATAATAAGTTTTAAAAACTCTGCAAAAAATCTTGGACTAGTAATGGACTATAAACTTAGATTCAAAGAACATGTTACCCTTAAACTAAAAAATGGATATTCTGCCTTAAAAACAATATATCGTCAAAGACATTTTTTAAGCTCAAGTATCAAAAAACTGCTCTGTGATGCTTTAGTACTGTCACCGTTAAATTTTTGCGACACAATTTATGGACCATGTCTCGATAACTCCGACTCAGGTAGAATTCAAAAACTTCAAAACTCTTGCTTAAGACTTATATTTGGTATAAGAAGACGGCAACATATTTCTTATAAATTAAAAGAAGCAGGTTGGCTAAATATGCACAATAGACGAATATTACATATTTTATGTTTTTCTTACAAAATTCTTAAATCGAAAACTCCGCCTTATTTACTTGAAAAGCTTACCTATCGTACTGATGTGCATAATCTTAATATAAGACGTAAAAATCTTTTAACAATTCCTAGCCATAGCGAAGAACTCTTTAAGCGATCCTTTTCTTATGTCGTACCAAATTTGATTAATAAGTTCAAAATAATTAATTTGACTGTCACTGAAAAAACTTTTAAATTAAAAACCAAGCTTCTTCTTTTAAATCAAACTTAATTTTTCTTGAATGCCTTTCTTTATTAAAATACTACGCACATGCTAACTAACTGAATGCAACGTAAAATATTCTATTAACATTTATTATTCAAAAATTAACTGTTTAAAAAAAAACAGAAGAAAAAAGAAGAATTTTTTCATTCCGTTTCACCCATTTTTCCCCTACTGCTTTTTCCCCTCATAAGTATATGCCTACCTATTTGTGTTTTTTTTAGTTTGTCTATAAGAATTGTTTTTTTTTTTCTCTCACTTCTTCTATTATAAGCCTTAACAGAATCCAGGAAGTTGTTTCCTTCTTTTCTGGAAGTCTGAATGCATGGCTTTTTAGTTGCCTTACTTGTGTTAACTAAATTCTTTATATAACCTATTGTTTTTAATATGCTCTCTTTGTTTAATATTCTAATATTCAATTCCATGTATATAATCATATTACCTTCTGTAATTATGCTTTTTTTGTATTGGTGGCTAATAAACGTCTTATTATTATTATTATTATTATTATTATAAAAAGGTTTTAGGTCTACCAAGGAGACACATTCGTCGCAGTAAGGTCGTACCATACCTTTCGAGCGAAGTACCAGTAATTTTTTCATATTTCAATACCGTTAAATTTTCAATATTTACATTAAAACTTTGTCTTGACGTTGACAGTGTGAATTGGGTTGGGTAAGAGCCACCTGTTGACGGTTTACCGGCCGCTTCCAAGCTCGCGTATTAAGATCTTTTAGAGATCTAGAACAATTTATTTTTAAAACTGTGGTTTGGACATTATCTTTCTTCGTGTTTTGTAGGGCAGGTAGTAAGCGGGTTATATTAATGAAGTTATCGTAAAATTATCCGCGTTACGGTATTTTAGTTACCATTTTTACAAGCTTGGAAGACGGTGGTATTTTATGTTTCCGCTGTGAGTTTTTATCTGTGAATAATTATTAGAATATTCATATTATATTGATTCCGTTCCGCTTTATGAACTTTTAAAACTGTGGTTTGGACACGATCTTTCTTCGTGTTTTGTAGGGCAGGCAGTAGCCGCGTTTATTAATTATTACTTGTCTTCTCAAAGTGGTGAAAGACAAATGATAACCGAGTCCATGATAATATAATTATTATCCGTATAGCAACAGAGCAGAGGTAAATGTTGACCGATTGATTGAGATTGCTTCGCTTGATTGGTGTTGAGTTTCCGGCTTTGCTTAACGAATGTCATCCGTAACCGCTTGTACAAAACATCATAACCCCGTCCCTTAAATCATACTATTTTGCGTCATTAATAGAGTGCTGAATTTTCCGGTACATTTTCCCAAATAACTGCCTGTGCTTAATCATAGAAATTGGTAATGGGGATTATTAGATTGTAAGGACACTTTTGTTCATTTAGTTTTAAGCAACCAAACCTGATACTTATTAGTATTTGTAAGTATTAATACTTATTAGTATTAATAAGATCACACTATAACCGGACAGTCTACTTTAAATCTCTACCTGGTTTCTCCACTGTCTAAAGGCTTACCCGAGAGGCTAGAGGGGACTCTAAGCTCCTTTAATTACTTAGAGTGGCACCCGAGGCATTTTGTCAACTTTTTCTCCTATAACTGTAAAGGAATAGTGAGGGGGGGTTGACGGATACCCTGCGACGTCAAAGGTTAGAGGGTGGACATACGGCGAGTACCCCCGCTACACTGCTTATAAGTATTAAACTAGCTATCCAAAAGTATTTGTCCCTACTTATAATTCGTAGAGAATTAAATTCTGTATAAAAGAGTTGGCTTGAATTTTTTTGATAAAGTCAATAGGTTACTAGGGACATCGAGTGAAAGTTGGAAAGAGAGTCTGAGCCCTCTCCACGATTGGTTTTCATCAAAATAATTGAAAAAAATAATGGTTTAAGCCTAAAAAAAGAAAGAGATCATTTGTATAGAATATAAAATTTCCTATTATTTTAATTTGGATTTTTTTCTAACGATATAAAAAAAAACAGACTCTGTTCATGCCAGAAAAAAACTACCTATTCCCTGGACTAATGGTCAACTTCAAATTTGTATAGATAAGTAAATGTAAAAGACTCTTGGAATTTTATAGATTCTGCTCCTCATACTAAAGGCTTTAAACATGTGAGCGTAGGCAAAACGGAAGTGTGGGCGATAACTGATGGTGGTGCCGTTATTAGGCGAGTCGGTATTTCGAAGGAGAATCCGGCTGGTGCTGGTTGGGATATAGGAATTGCCGTAAGTATCGTCCTCTGTTTTAGTGTTTATATATTTTGCAGCGTTAATATGATGTTTTAAATGGAGCTAACACTTTTGTAAGTCATCTTTGAAAGTGTTTCGGTGTTCAGTGACAAAGTTGCACTTTCTATTCCAATCTTGGATTGTTTTCTTTGCTCTTATTTCGCGTTTGTATTTATTACAATTTTCGGATGGGTCTGGTTTTCTCAAATGAAGATTGAGTGACAGTTTGCTTTAAATCTATGAAAAGTGAGTATAACGTATCATAACGAACGGACTGATCCCTTCACCCCTTCCTCCCCTCCCTGGTGCCTTATGTATAACGCATAGTTTTTTATTAATCCAGCTTTATAGTGTTTCATTAAGTGATGTTCCTTTAACCATCGCTATACTATTAGGACTTGAAGCTACAGAGGAGGAGTAGTCACAATCGTTTGATCAACGTCGTCTCTTTCAAGCCATTCTGCATCTCCAAAGTTCTCTTCATCGTTAACAATAATGCAAAGTAGTTAATTACTAATTTATATATAATTAACTATTAATTATATATAATTTATATATATATAATAGTAGTTATTAACTAATACGTAAGAGCCCAAACTTGTCTAAATTGAAGGAGTTTGTGGGACATACAAAGGTGTTGCTTGGGTATTTTTTTTGAGAAATATAGACCCTATTTGTTGCATACTCAATACTTTTGAAGGTCACTTTGGACAGAAGGACAGTAGAAGTCATAAGATGTTTGCAAGAAATCTCCGAAATCGGGTGACATATTGAACGATGAGTCTGACTAACACAATCTGCAGGTGTCTTTCCGGGGCAATTTTGGTATTTCTAAATCTTGACAAGTTGAGAACGAAGGACATGGTGTCAGCAGGTTCACGAATAATTTTTCTTAGTGCAGTTCGTGGCTGGCTGCGTGAGGAATCATCATCACGTTTCACAAATTGTAACAAATACTGGGATTCACTGTCGTGCTTAGCGCACTAAGCTTGATGTTTGACTGGAAGATCTTGATCTTTGTTGCGATATTTAGCTGCGAAATCGTAACCGTCTTTTTCCATTTCACTCCAAACTGTTTCGGCAATTTGTTGAAAATTCTGACTTTCGAGATCCATATCGATCGTAGTTCCCTCGAATCCAGATGCGAACCAATATGTTCGTGTGGTAAGATAACTTCTAAGGGATGTTTGCTGAGTGGTGCCATACGACGTTCACCGCGATTGAATGCACTGCGCCCAACAGGGTTGGTAAGAGTGTAAATAACATCCAAATTATATTTTAGGAAATGTTGAACTGCGTAGTTGTTCAGTTTGCAGTAACGCGGATTTTCATCCGGCCCTCCACAAAAACAGTAAAAATAGGGTTCGCTTTATCTGTATCAGTTTTAATGGAATTTTATTTCTTAAAAAATGCATCTTTGATACTTTTGCGTTACGTAACGCAGGGCTCGACCCTCCCTTCTCCCTGTAATACAGCGATACGTTCAGCCTGACCTCCGCTCCTCCTCGTGCGTTACGTAATACTTGCGAATGCTCCCTTTGATCCTTAGTTTCCATCCAATGCTCTGTCACTTCCTTCCTGTATTGATATTACAGTCAATAATTTACATTTGCGCCCAAAGTTTCCATTGCTGGAACCAGTGCTGCAAGTTTTCTTCTAACAGCTGATTGAGAACCTCAGTCACTTTTGCTTTAACGTTTGCTACACTTTCAAAATCTTGTGTTAATATTGAGAAATTAAAAAACAAAGTGACCCTATCCATATTTTGCGAGGAACACTTTTCTACAAAATTCAGAACGGGCTGAATCATTGCTTTACTGAACTTGGTCTTCTACAAGCTCTCATACGCTTAGGTAGGATTGATTGCCAGCACCTAGAGCCAGCGAACGTAGATAAGGCCACAATTGATTTGGATTTAGATGTGCTCATTTGTAGCTTGGTTCGAATACCTCTTTGTCTTGAGATCTCAGTGAAAACGCATCATTTATCATTAGTTATCACCTTCTCTATAAAATCTGGATCAATGGCCACGTTCTTGTGGCAAAATCTGTCGATTCCTGTTATTTTTAGCATGTCCTCGGATTCTTAGACGACGATCAGCGCGATCAATTTTTTGACATTGAGGGCCGTCCTGGGCGTCATCGACCGTCTCACGCTCCGCTTTGAACCCTTTAAACCACTTAAAAAAATATGTGCATGATAAACGTTCATTCCTGTAGACTATTTTTTAGTTTCAAAAGAAACTTGAGAGTAACTAGTTGCTCCATCTAAACACTTATCACACACTAGTCGTGACAACAAATTCAATCGACTGCTACAGTCAAACCAAGCTGCTAGAAAACTATACAACGTTTCTTTAAAAAGGGGAATAAGGAGATAGTCAAACGCGTGTATTGAGCGTTTTCGACCTATCTCTCAGCTGTGTTTTAAAGGAAATAACTAAAAAAAAAAATCTAAACATTGATTCTGTCCTTATTATACCACAAGTCACTCAGACGCTCTCCTACTCTTTCTCTAAAAGACAAATTCTCACCTATTGCTTAGAAGGGCAAAATGGACAGATTTAAAGCAACTTACCAAACACCGAAACTCAAGTTAGTAGGACCAAATAGGTTTTGTTACTTGCTCTATATAGTGTCTTACATACTGTTGGCCCCATTTATAACGTTACTATTAACCTGTACTACTCTTAGTCAACTAACTTGTCAGCATATTTTTTAGGGAAATTGGCAACACATTAGTATCAGAGCCTTTAGATAGTTGCTTTACACTTGGATGATTTTATTTTTTATTGTGATCTACGTAAGAAAACTTATTAATTAAGATTTAAAGTTCTCTGCATTCCTTTTTGACTCGTTAAACATAATCTTTAAAGTATTATTTGCTGCAGCAGATTTTATGTCGATTTGTTGACTTATTTAAATTTTAAGACTGTATTACTATGTCTGAGTAGATTAACTTATTTTTTATTTATATTTTATTTTATTTTAAAGCTTTTGTTGTTTGTTGTAGCTTTTTATATAAAATGACTAAACTAGGATCCAAAGAATTAAATAAAACAAATATTTTAACTCATATATTTATTCTTTTGTAAACATTCCATATAAACCCAACACAAACAAAAATTAACCAATAGGTATATTTTGTACACCAACTGTATAAAGGTTATGTATGTTCTGTAACAATTTTTCAAATAAAATCTCTCAACATTGATGTAATGCAATTTTAACCAGTCACAGAACATAAAACACCTTAAGGTACACAATAAATAAATAGTGTGAAAAACATGTATAAATGTATTAATTGACAAAATGTTAAACATGTGGGCGGAGAGGTATGGTTATATAAACAAAAAATGGGTGCGAGTAACTGTACACAACGGTGGAACAAAAAATATTATAATTCCGATAATATTTCACTTAAAAATAATAAAAATGTTAATATTATTTACTGGTATACGTATTGAGGCTTGTTAAAGACTAGTAGGTTTTACATGCTTTGCGCTTCTCACGGATACACATCATCAGTTCTGAAAAGGAAAAATAGAGACATTATTAAAGGTATTCCTATAGATTAATTTTTTATTATACATAAAAAGATATTAACAATTAAGTCATTAATCGTACAAGATGAAAAATCAGAATATATGATCAACTAAAGCAGTTCCTTACATTTTACAGTAAACCTATTGAATAACCAAGAGATCAACCTGACTGATATCTCTTAACAACTTCTTTGCACTATAGAAGTTGGATTATTGCATCCATAACTGGTTGGATGAAAGTGCACTTTAAATAGGCACCTTTTTATCACTAAGAAATTTTTAGTATGCTGACTTGGAACATGAAAATTTAGAAGGCTCAGGAGTTTAATAGAATTAATCTGCCCATTAGCAATATATATAAAATTGTCACATGAACTGAGCCTGTTATTATAATATATGAAAAATGTGCTCGGGCTGGTTGGTATTTGGTTACAAACGTCACCTATTCGTATATACGTCTGGACCGCTCAGGTCTTGGATGAGAAAATCAATGTTTTAAAGTCGAGTCTAAGCTCCAATAACGGATCCGATCCAGAACTACCAGGAGCCTGATGATTGGCTGGACAAATAGTCACTTACGGCACTATAAAATGAAGAGTTTTTATGTGAATTTTGTACATACAAACGGTATAATCTTAAAGATGCTGAAGTCACCCCTGGACATAATCCTTCCTCAAGTAAAGAATATTTTTCGATTCAGCAATGGAATATATACCGAAAACATGCAGGGCACTGAATGTGGTCTTTATCCGCAAAGCGGGAAATAAAGGACTACAATTCGAAATAATCATCCATTATTCTCAAAGAGACTCATATGATATATGACCAAAGGAAGTTAAAGGATACTCAAAGTCACACAAGTTTTTGTATTTAGATGAAATCTGATGATGCCCTAATGCGGCGAAACGCGTAACCTTTTGAATAGAGGCTTGATTTGTGAGACTTTAAGTATACTTCCTCTTCCTTTGGTCAAAAAGGACTACAGTCTAGTAAGTCTTATAGGCCCCTCAGTTTAACATCTTTCCTAATGAAAACCTTAGAGAGGATGACTGACAAATATTTAGGTGAGGTAACTCTGAAGGCTAATCACATTCCATAGGAATCAACACGCTTACACTAAGGGCCAGTCTACTGAAACTGCTCTACACGCCATAGTTGCAAAAGCAGAAAGGGCTATCAACAATAAGGAGGTTGCATTAGTACTCTTCTTTGACGTTGAAGGAACCTTTCATTGATAAGGCAAAAACCAAGGAAATCTGCCTACGCATGACGACAGACTGGCTACAGTTACACGCAAAGTCATTGAGCTAGCGTGTGATCGCAGGCAGAATCGTCCAAAGGTGGTCCGTGAAAACGGGCCTCTGTCAGTCCTAATAAAGTAAAGCTCAGACTTTTTACGAAAAGGAGAAATCTTGCAAGACCGCCATTAATGTACCAGAAACCTCTGCAAATCAAGCAAGTGGTTAAGTATTTAGGCGTGTACCTGGTCAGCACGCTAACGTGGAGTAAACGCGTCACCGATCCAGATCGCAAAGGAATTATCATTTTGTGGCAATTTAAAAGGGTAATGTACTGGTAGTACTCGCTATATAATGCTGTAATCAGACCTAGATTAATGTACGGCTCGGTGGTCTGGTGGACGGTCCAAATTCTTCGTTCCGAGGTAGAACAATTGCTTTTTCATTTTCTAGGTAAATAAATGTTTCCCGTCAGCTTTTCTGGTATGTATAAGTGGAGTGCGATAACCATGCATAATGCCTCTCCAAAACTGTCCTTTCTGCTAAGAAACCACTTCTTATCCTATGTCTATTTATTGCCAGCTCAAGCTAGGGCTTGAACACATTATAGTATCTAGGACCTACAGGATTGCAAACAAACTGAGCAGAGAATGACAGATCTCATTTCAAACACATCAGCCACTATCTTGAGTCCACACACTCCTTCACACTCGTCCTTTTAATAAAGGCTTGCACGTTCTCCCGGTCCAGATCTTTAGGATCTTCCCTTTGGAAAGTCGTTGCTCCGAAAGTTTTCCTTCTCCGGTGACTCCACCTATCACAGATACCTAGTATGTGGTATGAAGTTTCCCCCCCTGTACCGCAATTCGGACAGAGTGGGCGAGTGGGCTTTCTCTTATACCAAGAAGGCGTAGATGCCTGTTTAGACTGTTGTGCCCAGTCAGGATTCCCACCAAGTCTTTAATACTCTGTCGGGTCTTTGTTAGCAGTCGCCTTGCTTTAGAGCCGTCATGGTCTGGTATCATTTCCTTGGCTTGTCTACATCCTTCTGTCTTAAGACCCACTAGGGTACTTAGGGGAAAATTACCCTCTACGTAGAGAATCGTCATTCTAACTAGACACTGCATAGTGCATATGTCGGTAAAAGGAATCAAGAATGATAGAGTATGCGGGGACAGGTTTTATAAAGATTTCGTAGAAGAATAAGAGTAAGAATACAAATTTTCGCTAAAACCATTTGATCGTCGACGAATGTCAGATTTGTCAGTTGAACTTGAGCCACTGTCTTAAGACGCACTAGGGTACTTCGGAAAATTACCTACGTCAATACATTCTTATAATATGACTTAACTACCTCTCGGTATGAAGCTGAAACTCCTTTGTGGCTGTAAATAGCCACCCACTATTCTATCGAAAACACCGTCAAGGCAACCCACCAACCTCCGCCTAAAGCGTGACCAGTTCCAGCGAAAGAACGCTGTCACCGTTCACGCCTCCCTAAAATTAGCGAGGAAAGAGAGCCTGTTTCTTTTCTTTTTTCTTTATTTTCCATCTTTTTATATTTACAGATCTAGTTATATGCAAATTGCTCACAGTGGTTCTTATTTACTTATTCTACTTAAATTTTATTTATAAAAGATGCAGTCAATAATTAATTAAATAACAATTAAGCCTATTGCTACATACAATTAAATTATGCATGTTACTGCATGCTGGGATCGTTGTCCCTAACCACGCTCTTTGCTTAGAACTCAATCTTTTGCCTGTCTGTAGTGTTTATTTTGGCATTGTCCTGTCTAAGTTGTATTCGTAAATCACCGTAATTCTCTATTATCGTTTATCTCGTCTGTATACTTAAGTCATTTTGGCAGGTATACATCAGTATATATCATGTGTTCGCTAGTTTCTACTGCGTTGTCGTCGCAATCGCAGTAACCATCTGTATCTTTTAGTTTGAATTTAGCCAGATATCCTTTGAAGTTTCCGTGTCCAGTTACTAATTGTGTGGCTTTGCTGGACAGGCTAATCTGTTCGTGACCAATTGTCTTGCATAGATTATACGTTGTTCTTCCTTTACTAGTGTTGTTCCAGTATGTTTGCCAAGACGTTATTACTTGATAGGACCTTTGTATCCGTCTTTCCTCTCGGGTCTTCTCACTATGTTATGCGCTTCTTTTATTTTCTGGTTTGTTCTTCGTGACCATTTAATTTGTGCATACCTGCCATCTTTTCTTAATTCCAGTATTTGTTTCGCTAAGTGTGCGGTAAGTTTGTCTCTTGGTCTGTTATTTAGGTTTGTCTCTGTCACGCTTTTGCAGTCCGTGTGTATTATAATGTTGTGTTGCCCTTGCTGTTTTACCAGCATTATGCCGTTTAATATTGCCAACATTTCTGCCTTTTTGCTGTTGTTCATTTTTGCCACCGTTACCCCGGTTTCAGTGACTCTGTGCCCGTTTCGGTACACTACCAGGCCCAGACCGCTGTTTGTCTATTTATTATTATTATATTCTATGTATTTCGTCTTTCTCTTGCCTCGATCCAAGCTGGAGGGATTCCCGCTATAGCTTGGATCGCTGCGTTAGACGTTGTCCTGTACGCTCCGCTGCACAGAAGCAGAATTGGGCGTGTTGCGGCGTCCAAGTGGCGCCTCCCCAGCACCATGTCTGCCCTGTGCCCCCTATGTCTACCTCAATACAGTAGAGTAATTTTTTCCGAAGAGAATCGTGATTCTAACTAGACACTGCATATTATATAGATTAAAGGAATCAAGAATGATAGAGTATGCGGGGACAGATTTTATAAAGATTTCGTAGAAGAATAAGAGTAAGAATACAAATTTTAGCTAAACCATTTAATCGTCGACGAACAGTCATTGTTCATGTAGAAAGAGTACATCTAGCTCATCCTCATACTTGAAAAAATGTACAAACCTGCATAGGTGAGAGCTGGGGGTTCCTTTCGAGCTGCAAAATGTGCTGCTGCGCGTGCGCCAACTGTCTAGTGGCGCTGCCCAGTTGCTCCTCGAGGGCGGCCGCCTCTAGTGACTTGACCGACAGCCGCTCTGACAGGTCGAGGATCTCGTCCCGTTGCTGCCGGGCAAACTCCTGCTTGAACCTCGCAACTTCTCTTTGAACCTGAAGAAAAAAAATATATTAGATAGAATCTTCAGGTAAGTATATTACGGGCATTTTTAAAGAATGGTTTGTATCAGCGACTTACAGATTTCTGCAATATTCTCTGAATGTCAGAAAGTACTTAAATTCTCTTGGTTCTAATCAATATTTTAACTCCTACCGCTCCCTATACGCGATTTAATTATAGGCTGTCTAAACGATCATATTATTCTAGTCGAATATATTGTAACGATATTGCAAACGCCGAGATATCAACCGTTTCGTAATTCCGGAATGACGTAAGTGGCACACGGGACGACTTTGGAGATGCGTGGAAGGTCAGCGAATTTTCCGGAATCATGGTCAGCCGAGTATATAAGGAGCTGCATCGCCACTGTCAGTTGACAGTTCAGTGCAGTGAAGTTTACAATATCGGACATAAATACTAGGAAATAAATACAATAAAAATAAATATATCCAGTGTGTAAATAGTAAGTAGGTGTGTAAATAAATCAATTGACTATTTTCGTGCATGGATTGTTTTAATTCATACTTCACGAACTTCAATAATTCGTCAAATAAATTGAGCGAGAAGCTGAAAATACAGTGTGCGGCATAATTGTCTCCCTGTTTTTAAGGCCTAATAAAAGAAATGTTATTTGAAATACAAAGATTTTATTTTTTTATTTTAAAAGTACAACTAAAACATTTTTGTCCTATGTGGTTTTGAAGAGAATATCTGGCAAGTGCCGTCCACCATTATCGAAGCACTGGTGCAAGCGACTTCTGAAGTTTCGCATAACTCTTGCAAGCATTTCTTGTTGCCCCATCTTGCTGAAACCAGGCATTTTGCATATTGAGTCCTGCAAAGGCTGGGGCGAAAAAATTGTGAATCATCGCTATATAGCGTTCCGAATTGACAGTAACAGCGTGATTTTCTTCTTTAAAGAAGTAAGGGCCCATTTCAGACACGGCGCCCCAAACTGTAACTTTCTCACTATGTAGAGGCTTCTCGTGTATATCTCTCGGATTATCAGCGGCCCAATACCGAAACTTTTGTTTCTTTACCCAGGCAGACAAGTAAAAATATGCCTCGTCACCAAAAAAAACTGCGCCCTGAGGTAAATTTTGAAGCATAATTTCACATGCAGCACGTCGATTGTTCCAATCGCGTTCTGATAATTCCTGTGCCAGAACCATCTTGTATAGATGAAAACGAAGATTCTCGTGAAGAATTCTTCGCACAGTGCGGTCAGATAAACGAAGGGCAGCTGCGTGTCTCCGTGCAGAACGTTTAGGTCACCGTAAAAATGAGCGTCTCACAGTCTCGATGTTTTCGGATGTCCGAGCTGTCCGTGGCCGTCCACCTCCTTTTTTGATAACAGATCCAGTTTCTCTGAAGTTCTTGACCCACAACACAATTGATTTTCGGTCCGGGACTCCTTCATTTCGCGGAATTTGGAACCTTATCCGGAACGCTCGTTGCGCAGCAATAACTGACCGATTTTCGCGGAGGTACACTTCCACGGCGAATGCGCGCTGTGCGTTGGTCCACATGATGCTTCAGACTAAAACATGTTTAAACAAAACTGTTTCCCATACGGCTCTTAGTGCCGGTACCCCCACTATTCTGCGACGACGCACGGCATTACGAGGGAAGGTTAAAAATAGGGAGGCAGTTATGCCGCACCCTGTAGTTACTGATATACGTCGAACGAATAATTATCATTCAGAAGTTATACCAGAAGTATCCTCAGATAAACTTAATATGTTTTTTTGTAACATAGCCCAAGATCTTCAAAGGGATTTGAATCCTCTACTAAATCCATGAGTTACATGAAAAATTTGTCGATTAAGAATTAATTTTTCTAACTAAACTAGATGAGTTAAAAAAACTTTACGACTCATTAAAAATAAAAACACTTCTGGGGGGGTTAAAGCCTTAATATTAGCAAAAGTAATTCCTGTCCATAAAGGTCGAACCTCTGAAGAGCCTGTCAACTTTAGTCCTAAACAGGCAAATGCCTGTTGTCTACTTTATCCAAATTGGTTGGAGAAATTGGTCAAATCTCGCTTGATGGCTTTTGTAACTGTAATCTTGGAATTCCAGATTATCGGTGATGGCGTTTCCGTAGCAGGTCTTTTATGATTTATCAAAGGCTTTTGATTGTAAGATTCATCTGCGAAAACTAGAAGTGTATGGCATAAGGGGTTTATCTCTTACTTAAAAAATCGTAATCAGCGCGTTTACGTCGGATCTTCATGTTCTGAATATGGCTCAATAGTTTGAGGGTTCTACAGGTCTCGGTTTTGGGACCAATAGTGAATTCCTGCATCCCTCTTCATCGGCTGATCTTCGGGACTTAAAAGAGGGGTTTGATTTAAATAATTTATGGTTAAACTCCAACAAATCCAAAGTTGTGGGCTTTAAACGCCACCTGGACGATGTAGCAATTGTTGCTCTTACAATCGCCCAACACGATGCAACCAAATTTTTTGGTCTCATAATAGACAAGGATATTAAATTCAGACAACAGATATAAATTTGGCAAAAAAAAGTTTTTTTTCAGGTTGTTTTGCTTTAGGGATTACAACTGAGGAACTTGGATCAAGAGTTAGTGGGCCAGTGTACTTTGCCCTAATTGGGTCACGTCTCAGGTATGGTATCAGCTTCTGAGGGAATACTAGCAACTGTCTTATTACGAGTCTCTACATAATGGAAGTTGCTAGCAATTTGTTCGAACAGCTACACACATTTATATTCAAAAATCCTCAGAATTGGACGTGCCAATGTAATTTACGCCTGCCTATATCATACCTACATCTACTTTAACTAAAAATCTGTCTTTTATGAGGGCATTAAGATATGTAAACATCTCCCACACAGAATTAAAGAAAAAACACCACTGACAGGTTTTAGACACACATTCAGAACGTCCTTAGAGGAAAAAGCAAAGAGTTATTATTTGTGTAGTTGTATCATTACTTTTATTATATGTACCTATTTGATTCAATTTTTTAAGGTTTTAGGCATATTTTGTAAATGTATATACTACTATTTCACTTTTGGTCTGAATTAAAAGTTCATTATGTAAATTGGTAATTGATGAATATAAAATAAAAGCTATTGTAATATTGTGTTATGATTTATTTTATTTAAATTTGTGGTACACCCAAACTACAATAATACTACTAGATGTAATACATATCTTTATTTACATGAAAGGAGAAATGCTCAAACTTATCCGCATGACCATAATTTTTAATTAAATATATGAAACTGGGATAGTACCACAAGAATGACTCGGCTCAATCTTTGTACCGAAAAAGAAAAATGAAACGAAGTGTGAGGAACCATTAAAATGGGAACCTTAAAGAGCTGGTTTCTTTTAAATAGTATCCATGCACAGATAAGAAACTAGATCAGAATATCACAGAAACACAGTTTGACTCTCGAAACGAATAGTACCAGAGAAACTTTGTTCGGTACACGGGTTCTAATACAAAGAGTTCTGCCTGATAAGAAATCTGTATGCAGATCAGAAGACAATTGTATAGGTAGAACAAGAGCTTTCTATAGAATTTCCTGTAAAGTGAGGAGTCTACAAAAAATAATAGATTTTTAGTAACGGCAAGTGAATATATGATGAAAATTAACTGCTGTAAAAATTCACATCTTTGTAGTAATCAAAACAAAGAACGGACACCACTGTTTTGTATCGACATCAGATTACAACAAAAAAACGTTTATATATCTATTATGCATGTTAAACGAGGACTGGAATCACTCTCAGGAAATATAACAATTGGAATAGAAAAAGCTAGGAATACATGCAACTGCATGAGGAGTATCCTATATGCAACATGAACATGAATATATTAAGTTTCAGAATAAGAATACTTTGTTGCTATGCCTATTTTCTGTCCTGGTATATGGTGAAGACGCCTGAACCCTGACTGATGGCTCTTGTAAACGCCTGAAAGCATTTGAAACGCGATGATATCGGCGCATGTTTAATATTTCTTGGATACTGGAAGATACTTGGAATACTTGGAACTGGACAATAACCAGAACTCTTAACATCAGTGAAAACTAGAAGAGCAGTGTAATTTGGGTACGTAATGCGAAACGACATGTATCGCCTATTACAGTTAAAGTCAGAATAAAATTGAGGATAGAAGAGGTCCGAGTCGATGAAGAATATCCTGGTTGAACAATCTTAGACATTAGACCGGAATGTCACAGCCATTAACAAGATCATTTGGACCAATGTGATTGCTAACATCCAAAGCAGAAGAAGAAGATGCCCTAAACCTGCATATAAGCGCAGTAATGGTTACATGATTTTAGATACCAGCAAGCAGCAAACCAACTGGAGTTCTTAAACGATCGTCTTTCTTTTCTGCATTTGTATTAAATGCGTAATTAGAAAATTAAAACATTCTTGGTCTATTCAGAGCATTCTCTTTCGAACAAAATATGCCATCAAGTTCCGGAACATTCAAACATCGCTAGAATTTTGATGATGTGTATTATTAGGGCATGTGGTGCAAACATCTTACCTCAGCTACATGAGCTTTCCTCATAGCGTCCAATGCGGCCAAAGTGGCTTGCGTCTCTTCGGCCAGCGCCTGTTCCTTCTCTTGCTTTAACATTTCGACTTCTTCTGCATGAGCCTCTCTTAATTCTTGTATCGTTCTAAAACAATGAATAACGATTGTTCTTTATACTCAACTTTCTATATTACTACCAAGTTTTATGTGTTTTGTAATATTTAGTACTTGATATATGGTAGTGAAGTTAAATGAGAAGGCAGAAGTTTATCTAGTGTGACTTACTTATTTATAGTTAGATACAGATACCAGCTTAATAGACACAGATCTTACAGTACTAAATTACGAGACACTGTTAGGTGTTATATTGCGACTTACAGTACAGTGGAAGCCTCATAAGATGTAATACGGGACATGTATAATATATTACCTTCTATGCCATTGTTCCATACTGCTAAGCACCTTTTCACAAAGCTGTTGAAGCTGTTCGATATCCGATTCCTGGTGTCGCTCTTTACACGAGGCTAATGCGCATCTATAGGCGGCCCTCAAGTTCTCCACTTGCGTGAGGTACTCGGTACCTAAATATGCTGGTCTTTGGTCTAAATTGCTTTCGGATCTGGAATAAACGAACAAACGTAAACTCCATGAAAAACACATTCTATCAGGGATATTCGTTTATATTCCCTTAAAGTTCCGAACATGCAAACATTGGTACAATTTTAGTACATAGTATCCTATTTCTGAACCATCTAACTGAGAAACAGAAGCTGACTGCCTGAGACAAGGCCATATAATATTTTTTTCTACTACAGTGCCTAAAGTAGGACTCACTTTACATGATTCCCAGGGTTTATCACGTTTCACTTTTTGCGCACTAGTGCCTAAAAAAGTAATTTGACGTTTATTTGACATTAAATTTATAATATGTCAAAAAAATTTTGACTTTTTTTTTTACACACTAGTGCGTAAAGTAATTTGGTATTTTTTATTTTTTTTTAATGTTTTGTACGGTAGTAGAAAAATTTTGTATGTTTCCAATTCACCTGTGTAAATTTCCCATTCATAAAAAAGGATAGTTTTACACACTTGTTACATAAATAACTATTAAAACTATAAAAATTAAATAATTGCAATCTTATAAAATTAATCAAAATAATTCAATTAACCTTGAACTAATTTCAATTTCCAATTATATCATTAACAAACAATTCCGTCAAGCATCCGACATAACACCAACGTTTCTCAAACGTCCAACATCGTTTCCGTAGTGTAGTGGTTATCACGTGTGCTTCACACGCACAAGGTCCCCGGTTCGAACCCGGGCGGAAACATTCTTTTTTTTTTTATTTTTTTTGTCAATTTTATTTTTATAACCATTTTTGTTTAAAATAAATTATACCAATTTAAAGCACTAAACAAATATATTATTAATATAAATAATAATAAATTTCTATGCAAGTTCACTCTATCCATACAGCATAAAACCTGACTCTCTCAAACGGAGTAACAAGGTTTCCGTAGTGTAGTGGTTATCACGTGTGCTTCACACGCACAAGGTCCCCGGTTCGAACCCGGGCGGAAACATTTCTTTTTATTTTTTTAAATTTTTATTGGAGTGAATGGTTATTGAGTAAAATTGTTAATTTTAATTGAATTTTTAATAATATTTTTTTAAGCAGTTTTTCTAGTAGATGTAACCAGTTAAGGCAAGAATGCTCATTTTGCGTTTGCCTTTATCATGATTTTTATGCATGATGATTTATGATATATTAGCGTATGTAAAAAGAAAAAGGTTTTTGAATTTTCAATTTGTTGGACAGGATGTCCCAAATTCAAAGTTCACTATTGGGATCTACTGATCTGGATCTGGGAAATCTGATCTCGAAAACAGTAAGATACCCTTTAATTGGACAAAGTTTGATGATTATTAAAATGCTATTTAAAAATTAAGCAAAGATAAATTTTTATTAACAATATTTCATACAGGAACAATGGAATGTTTTATATTAAATATTTTATTTTCGAGCTACCATGAACAGAGAACACACTACTAAATATAGGTATAATAAATACAATCTACCAAAATAAACTACCATTAATTTTTTTTAATTTTATCTCACAATAATGTATAAAATCTCATATACAGTGTGAGTCTGTAACTTTGATTAGTATTTTTAATTGCGCTCTTTTTTGTTGAATGACATCATCGACAAATTTTTGAAAAGTAACTCTAAATTTTTATTGCGTATTTTTAAAGAACGTATCAGATTATACATATCTACAAAATTTCAAGTTAATGTGATTAACCGTTTTCAAGATATTTAAAATAATGGTTTTTTATTTAATATAAATTATAAAACCTATTTGGCCCAGTGGATGCCATTTATTATCCCACGTTTCATACAAGTAGGTAACAAAGATTCCTAGTTTCCTTCTTTCTCAGTAAAAATGATTTTTTGTTCTGCTTTTCCAAAGGGTGCTATACTACATTCTTTGTAAGTTTATTTACAAAATATTGCGGCATTAGTTTATGCTGTGAAGTCATATTGACCCTTACTTTCAAAGATTAATAAATTGACTATAGTTCCAGGATTTTGGAAACCATGACATTAAATGAAAATTTAAAAAAAACCCAAAAACATATATGCTGAGTCATTGCAAAGTCATTACCTATTCAGAGATCCTCCACTCCTTCCAATCATCTCCCTAACATTCTCTAAACTATATCTTAACTTTTTACATTTCTGGCACACATCGCTCCAACTCCCAGTGGTCGAGGTCCGTCCCTCCTCTTTTGGTAATTTCAATATCCGCTGCATATCTTCAATCTTTGACTCAAACTCTTCCAAATGGGACATAACCTATCCAAGCAGATACAATCAATACAGTTTAAGTAGATTTGCTGTTAAGCGCTTACCTGTTCCAACTCAGGTTGCCTAAGCACCTCCAAACACTCCTTACTAAACCTATCCAACATGCAGCCGAATTCCATCTCCAACCGCTCATCCGCTTGCACCAAAGGTTGATTCTCCAGCCTCATCCAGTATTTCTCGTTTTCCAGCCAGTTGGATAAACCACTTCCCTCATTATTACACGTTAAATCTTGGGAAATGTTACATTTTCCGCTAAGCACATTGATTCGTGCCTCAATCAGAGCCTTATGAGCCACAATGTCCGCAAATTCATGTAGCAGAACCGAGGCTGCCCGATTGGAACGCTCCGATTCAACTTTTCGTCTCCAGTTTTGCCTCCGCAGTTTGTTAATGTTGTTTTTATAAAGTTCCGTGAGTTCCGATATGCTTTTGTTGATTTCATCGTAAAGACAGTCCCCTACAGAGTCAGACCACAGCTCCAAAGCAGCCCGTTCGGCTGCAAAGAAACTGAAAAAGAACGCATGATCTGTATCTAAGTTAGATTGGTATATCTGCGCGGCTCTATGCAGGACGTGATTGATTTCAGATTGAATCAGCTCAGCATTTACAATTTCCTGAGCGGTTTTATTGAATTCTTCGACAGCATCTTCACTTAAGGACTTTATTCGACAATTTTGATCCGTGGACATGTTATAAGTCTCGTTTGCTAAAGCTTCAGCTAGTTGCGGCATTTTAGTTGCTTTATAGACGTCGAGTAACACCTCCAGCTTTTGTTGTTCCTCACATAAAATATGTAGTGAGGGTCCGTTATTTTTAACAAAATTTTTACACATCTTAAAGCCCTGGTTGACAGCTATAAGACATTTTGCCAATATTTTACTGAGATACTCTGCGCTGGTCCTGCATATAGGAGGCTGTTTAACGCTGGTGCCGTTAAGTTTATTTTGCAAGGCGATTATTAAATAAGCAGTTTCTTTAGCTTCTTTATCAATCAGTCTTTTGCAAATAGCTTCTCCAGTTACAGGGGAGTTTAGAGCCTCTTGGATTCTACTTATTAAGATATTTTCATAAGCCACCTTTTCTGCTAGGATATGTATCCTAGCTCCAATGTCTAATTTGCCACTTTCCAGGAGTAGTCTTTTCTTCTCTGCCAGATTAGTTAACTTTTCCAATAAAACGTCTTGAAGCTGCTTTACAACATTCTCAGCTGAAGTATTGATTACGGTGGTTTCCGCGGAACTCAAGATACTGCTATTGCTATCGCCTTTACTTAAGATTTGGTTGAGTTCGTTTAAAGTGTTTTCTAAGAAAAGTAACCGATCGGCGCTTAAAGATGATCGTTTACCTTTAAGTAGATTTACTGAATGAAGGCACTCTAGAACCTTTGCTCTGGCCGACATAAGCATGGTGTCTAAGCTTCCACTTTCTTCGATTAGTTTTGTTAAGTCCGATACGCTGCTGCTAGCAACTAGGTTTAAACTCTCGTTCGAAGCGTTCACGCTGGTAACCTTGGTTTCTAAAGAACTCAGTCTCATAAGTAGTTTCATTGGTTCAGAGCTGGTGGCGCTGTCCAAGCTCTTCCTCCTAAGTCTGCGTAATGATTTGTCGTCTATGGGCGAAGTCCTCTCGTTGCTCCTATCGCGTTTAATCCTTCTCTTAGGCCTGCCTTTTTCCAAATTTAAAATTTTCGCCTCTAGTTCGGTAACTTTATCTTCAACCTCCTTATTGATCGAAAAGCTCTCCTTACCTTTCAAAGATAGGGATCTTCTTTTATCTTTTGCTTCAGTTTTCGCTTTGATCCTTAACTGTTTCTCCACTGTTGTCAGTTTTGAAGTCAAATGATCCAACCTGGTGACTAGTAAGTTAACTTCAGCTTGATGTTCTTGCTTCAGCGCCTGGATGCTTTGTTTCAGGCTGTGGTTGGCGATCTCCAACCTATCACAGTTTTCTTCTGAGCTACGTAGGGCCCTTTTTATAGCGCGGATCTCAATAACGGCTTTTTCGAAGCGGCATTTCAGATCTAGGCAATATTCTTTTAGCTCGTTCGTGCCTAGTTCATCTATATCCACCTCCAGGTCAACATTGGTAAGGTCCGTGAGTGAGTCCATATAAATATTATTGTTTTTAAAGTTGCACCGTGACTCTAGCTCTTGTAGCTTTTTAAGGACCCTATTGTTTTCTTGTCTGCTTCGTTCGAGACGTTCGTTGGAGTTTTCAAGTTCTTCTTGTAAGTTAGATAAGATTTGTTGCTTGGCTTGCAGTTCCCTGAGAAGGAGTTCGTACTTTTCCTCGAACGTTCTTGAGCTCTCTTCTGATTCAGCCAGGCGGCGTTGCAGAGACTTTTGCTCTTTGAGGAATTTTATTTCCATTTGGGAGTTACGTTGATTTAATTCTAGTTCCGCTTTTTCCAAATTAGCCAGCATCTCTTTCGTCTTTTTTTCGCGTATAGCGGCATCGTTTTGAAGTTTTTTCAATCTGAAATTGAGCAAGAATTAGTTAACTGTCACGGTCCACTCTAAGTTTGCCAACCTTGCAATTTCTTCCTCCAAGTTGTTCACCTCCTGGGCGGATCTTGCTAATTGTTTTTGCAAGTCAGCAATTAGTTCGTTATTATTGACCACTGGAAATAAGTCGACACCCCCATCATTGGGGTCTTTGGCGCAGTCTAATTCATCTGTGGATGTGCTATCAAGGGTCGATTGTCTGGACTGGCATCGGGGAAGTCTTGGACGTAACCTGGATCGATCTTTTACTCTAAGAGGGGGCCTAGGCATAAAATGTGTTTTTAGGGTGATGCAATAACATGATTTTTAAGGTTAATTTTACCTGTTGAGGGGCGGAGAAGGTGGTAGTTCACTCCAGTCTCCGGACTCTCGCCTTCCTCCCTCCGAAGCGGTCTTGTACTCCTCATCACTAGAAAATAATGAGGATTTTGGTGTATTTGGTGTAATCGGACTCTCTGCAGGCATGGGAGCTGCTTTCTTAAGTGCTTGCATCCAGTTCGATCTGTAAGCGTCATTAATACATTACATGACCAAGAAAATGAATGAAACCAAGAAAATTCTTTTCACCTAATTCCTTGAGTTACGGCGCTTAATGTAAGTGCAGGTCCACCCCATTTAATTTCGAAACCATATTTGGAATCGGTGGGTACTTCGGTATAGTTGGTGACTGTGGAGAGTTCGATTGATAGATCTGGTACACCATGTTCGTCTTGGTCGTGGTAGACATTGAGCGTTGGTCCACAGAGCACTATCCAGCGTCGGACCCAGTCGTTTTCTTGGGTTTTCATCCAAAGCCAGCCCTAGAATAAAGTTGGGTTAAAATAATTTTTTTAATTTGAGTTATGAACTCAAAATTATGCACTTATTTTGGAATGAGCACATGTGGCGCCTTCTAAGAGTGATACTTCAAGTCATGTTATAAGATAATGTTTTGGATTTTTTATCGAAATAATTTGTTTCTAATGCATGAGCTTTTTCTCTAAAATTGGTAATATGCTTCCTAAACTCTATTAGTAAGAGCTGAGCTGGAGTTGGTTTATTATTTTCAACTGGTGTATTACGTAATTCTAATGAGGCAAGGTATGGATCGGTGTTCTCGGAGTTGCATTTTTTGAAAATGGACCTTACTGTTTGTACTGCTCTTTCTATTTGTCCGTTTGATTGTGGATAATAAGGGTTACTAGTAGTATGTTTAAAATTCCAATATCTAGCAAAATTTACACATGAAAGTGAGAAAAATCGTGGTGTATTATCTGATAAGACTATATTATTATCAGGTATACCAAAAAACATGTTTATTTTTTAAAATTATCCTTTTTCCAAGGGCATAACTTCAATGTATTAATTAGTATATAATTTTGTACATACAGTTCAAACAAATCTATACCAATTTTTTGCCATACTCTTATATATCCAAATTTGATGGAAATCGGTGGGAAATTGAGGGAATTATTCCTGTTTTTCTCTTTGAGAGTCTAATTAATTTTACACATTTTTTCATATTTAATTTTTTACTCTGAAAATGTTTAGTTATTCAAAATTTTTATAGATGCACTTTTTGTTCTAAATTAAAAACCCTTTCCACACATCCAACTTTCATAAAAATCGGTGGGAAATTGGGGAAATTATTCCTGTTTTTCTACTTGGAAGTCTTTTTAATTTTTTACACATTTTTTCATATTTTATTTTTTACTCTGAAAATATTAGGTTTTTTTAAATTTTTATAGATAAACATTTTGATCTAAATTAAAAACGGAAAAAAAGGAAATTTTCTCTTTGGAGTCTTATTAATTCTACCCATTTTTTCATATTTAATTTTTTACTCTGAAAATACTCAGTTTTTAAAATTTTTTATAATTACACTTTTTGTTCTATATTAAAAACTCTTTCCACAAATCCAAATTTCATGAAAATCGGTGGGTAATTGGGGAAATTATTCCTATTTTTCTACTTGGAAGTCTTTTTAATTTTTTACACATTTTTTCATATTTTATTTTTTACTCTGAAAATATTAGGTTTTTTTAAATTTTTATAGATAAACATTTTGATCTAAATTAAAAACTCTTTCCATAAATCCAAATTTCATAAAAATCGATGGGAAAACTCCAAAGGCTTTATCTCTCCAGAGCCGAAAATCTTTCACAAAGTCTCATTCAAGCTTTAAACCTTCTTTAACATTAAAGAGTAGACTAAAAGTTTTGTCAAATTTTTGATTTGTCCATTATATTTAAAAAAAAACTTTACTTTTTTCAAATGTAATAGTCCCTCCGCTGGCAGCGCTAAGCTACTCTCCGGAGATCTATCTGTAAGAGCTGTAGCTATATCGCGCAAACGTTCATTACGCCAATCACGTCGGGCTCTTGCCTTATCGTCACACCGTAGCTTATCTCTGGTTGGTGGTGATCCCGAACTGACTACATAATCTGAAATTAAAAAAAAAAATTAATCATCAGAAACAACGTTCCGCTCTGATAATGTTTCGCGTAAGCCCAAATGTTTATCTAATTAATTAATAAATATTAAACCGTAACCCGAGACCGCACAACCATTATTGCCTCGATGAATGGCGAACAATCATTTAAAAACTAATTAAATTTAACTGAAATAAACCAAAACCAATTTTTTTTTTTAAATCGGTCGTTTAAAGGTTAATGCGGTTTCGGGGAATATTCCTTGTTATGATTAAAAATCGATTTAGTATTCAATGACTTTGTACGATGGTGGTCTGTTGTTGCATCAAGGTTCAGCAATGTAAACTGATGGACCTCCTATAAGATTTCCGTTGTTCAATTTTTTTTTCTTGCTACCGCACCCAAACAACATTTGGTGCAATAATATCAAAATATGAAAAACATTATTAATATCAGTAATAAAAAAATTATAAATTTAAAATACATAATAGGTACCGGTTAAGCCGGATAACGGATTCATAATTGTGTTATTATGAAACTTCAATTTATTCAATTTACAAAAAAAAAGTTTTACATGGTATAATCATTTTTTGATACACACAAAGCTATATGCTGTGTGGCCTACTTTCTTATATACAGGGGTCTAAAGACCATTCAGTCGCAGCATTTTGATTTTTCAATATTTGTAGCTAGATCTCTTTCTACTTGTGACTATTATTTCATAAAATAAGTAAAACAGTTGGGAACTGTGTCAAACTAGAACAGTTAAGATCTTAATCCATAGCTTCTGCACGTAACTTAAATTGGGCCATTAAACATTCGATTTTGCTGCTTCAAAAACAAAAACTGGTCTGTATCTAGCCTGCAAGCGAGAAACATATAAAGGAAGCCGGAGTGTCCCCAGATGCCCTGATTTATACCCCACTGAGTATAGATACTTCCACCAAAAATTCATATACTTAGAAAAAGCTACTCTGTATAGTCTGAAGCGCGTACATATCACACTAATAGTGAGGACGCCATACTCAAATCTTGATCTTACAAAAATGCAGAATAGTTCCTAGTTTTCACTATTTTATTAATATGTGGAACAAAGAATATGATGAGGAATTCAAAATTACTTCACAAAAGACCAATATTTAGTCCCAACTCTTCAAAAGCTTCTATCGTGCATTAGTAAAGAGCGATCCTCTATTTTATGATCTCTGATGTAATATTTAATGTATAAACGATTGAATTGTCTAAGCCAGTTATATTATCGTTAATTAATGCAAAATATCTGCGGAAATGGGGGTGTCACTCCATATTTTCTTCTGGTTATTGGCTTTTGCGTGGGGTTGCAATTAGCCAACGCATTCAATTCTTCAAATTCTTCAACCTTCGATCGGTTTTTCTCTTCTTGCAGTCGGTTGTTCATTGGTTGGGTGAGTTGAGAATTGGGTACATATAGACTCTAGACGATGCAATGAACTATGTTTCATTTGAATTATTGTTAATGCATTTCGATTTAAGTTTAAAAATAAAAAAATTACAACTAAGTATATAAATTACATGATGATAATTACTTAGTTGTAAAGGAAAGGAACGCAATCGATGGTAGGTCAAAATTATTAGGTTTATTCTTATTTCATTTGGTTTCATTGGAAACAAACGAACAACGAACTTCTTTTTCCTGTCAATCCCTACTTTTGTTGTGGATATCTCAGCGTAGCTTTGTTAGTTAGTATCTCGCAGTACCTTGTCACATGAATTGCTGTACCTCTTTTCAGATCTTCACCACTGACCACGACTTATTTGAACTTTTTGACACTATAAAAAAACTGACATGTCGCCACTATTTTTATTGTTCCTTAGTCTTTGGTGGCATCTGCCTTGTGAAACTGTAATGTATCAAATCAACAAAATCTTATCCACGCTGGTCTAAGAGACGTTCCCTATCTGTTCTAAAATCTTTCGCACAGTCACAGGCAGATCCACCAGCGCGTATAAAACATTTATTATTTCCTCTTTATAGGACAATTATATCCCTATTTTTTTTCAATCAATATTTGTTTAAATAGTTCACCTTTTTGCCTTCAGATACCTTAATTCATGTTTTTCAGATGGGTGACTGTTAGATGGCACCACGGTATAAAAATCAAGCAGGGCACTTTCAGATGGTGGCTACAGCTACTCATTTTAAAACAACTAATTTAGGAATAAGATTTACACAATACTTGTGTGCCTCATATACTAGCAATTAATACTGTTGTTTTGGGAGTTTTTCTTTATCTATTACCATAAGTTGCTTAACTTTCTTCGTTTGTCTTGTGCCAAACTGGGATCTTAGTTAGACAAACCAAAGCAATATAGACTTCTGATGATATATTACGATATTGAAGTTAATTACCTTGATTTAAATTAGTTGAAAATTATGTGTATTCTCTGGTCAGTTTTGGGGAAGAAGTGCTGCCACTTGATTGTAGAGACAGTTGCAGTGGCACATTCAGATCTCTGGACATATTGACACTTATAAAAATTGCACAATTGAATGAATTTCTTGAAGCGGATCCCATACCTTCGTACATAAAATTTGTTAACGCCATGTCCGGTAACATCATTGATTACATTACAATTCTTGAGCGTTTTTTGTTTGGTTTTTACATTAGATTATTTTACATCCTTCTGTCGCCTCATTTTTCGACTCTCGACAGCTCCATAGAGAACTGATATAGCCAGAAACACATTTGCCATTCTGTAATTGAATTCGGCACTCAAACGGAGTGGTCAGCAATACTTAATATTTTTTTACACAATCCTTAGAAAACACATACAAATTACTTGCATGTTAATTGCATGCAGGTACAAGATATTTTAAATGGACAGAAGATTATGTTATGTGGATTTCTGAGGTTTAAGACTGAAAAGGCAAATATGTCATTAAAAGGCAAATGTTATATATTCTTACCACTTTTATTCGCTTAGAGTCAAGTCTATGGAAATAGAGAAACAAGAACTCCCATAAATCACCGCGGCAGTCACGCATATGAAAACCATGAATTAAGGTATCTGGAGTCGAAAAGTAAACTGTTATGACTAAAATTACTTAAATAATTTATTCTGTAAATGTTTATTCTCTGGCCAGGTTTGGAGAATTATTTTAGGGAGGAAGTGTTATCTTATGGTTGTAGACACAGCTGCAGTGCCACATTCAGATCTCTGAATATATTGACACTTATCAAAAATTGTATAATTATGAATGTCTTATGTTTTTCCACTAAAGCCGAAATAATTTAACCCAAATTCGAGAGTTACTATTAATTCAATATCAGCTGTTTAGGATTGAATATCCCATGTCTTAGATTGATAGCAACTGAAAGAGATCCATATATATATGTTAATAGATAGGATCAAAAATTATTAATTGTTATGACATAAAAATTGTTAATGCCATGTCCAGTAACTTTGTTGGTTTCACTAGAATTCTTGAGCATTTTTTGTTTGGTTTTTACATTATATTGTTTTACACCATACTGTCACTACAATTTCGACTCTTGGCAGCTCTATAAAGAACCGATATAGCCAGATACACATTTGCCATTCTGTAAGTGAATTCGGCACTCAAGTGGAGTGGGCACCAATGCTTAATATTTATTTACATGATCCTTAGAAATTACATTTACGACGAAATTTAGGACGAAATATTTAAAATGAGGTATAAGACTTAAGAAGTAATTATAACGTAGGTGTTAATTATAGACTATAAAGAACAATATAGCTCCATTAAGAACTGATAAAGCCAGATAGACATTTGCCATTCTGTAATTGAATTCGGCACTCAAGCACGGTCGTCAGCAATGCTTAATATGTGTTTACATGATCACTAAAAAATACATAAAAAAAAAACATGTTAAAATTTAGTTGATACAAACTATTTTAAAGAGACAGAAGATTATATATGTATCCAAGACAAAGATGTCTTTAAAATGTATAATATTCTTATACTGTTATTCGTTTAGAACGAACTTTATTGTGATAGAGAAAGAAAGAAAAACTCCTATAAATCACCGCGGACTCCAGGTACTAAAACAATAGTACCTATTAATTAAGAATATATGAGACACACAAATATTGTGTGTACGAATAAATAACTTCATTCCGAAATTGTGTCTTCCATGATCTCTTATACCGTGACGCCATCTAACAGTCATGCATATGAACAACATTAATTAAGGTATCTGAAGCCGAAAAGGTAAACTATTGACACCAATTTGAATTGAAAAAATAGGGATATAACTAAATTGATCGTCGTACAAAAGAGGGAATAAACGTTATGTTTTACATGCGCTTTAATAAAATC
This sequence comes from Anthonomus grandis grandis, assembly GCF_022605725.1. NCBI lineage: Eukaryota > Metazoa > Arthropoda > Insecta > Coleoptera > Curculionidae > Anthonomus > Anthonomus grandis. The sequence goes on along the minus strand of NC_065561.1, from coordinate 15,557,935 downwards.
GGTATTCCACAATCGGTTTGAACTATGGTGTTAACGTGTCTGCCTAAAACAAATAAAGGTCTTGCCTCCCCTCGCTAAAACTACCAGATTGTCCTCAGTTTAAAAACACAAGAAGGAAAAAAAACTCGTTTGGCTTTGCTTTAAGCGAAATTGAAATTAAGAGAGAAAAAAAGTATTTCGGCGGCACACCTTTCTTACTGCGACTGGTATAGGTAGCGATTTCACGTGAAGTTTCAAGGAAAACTGATTCTTAATGCGGTCTTGCCAATAATCGAGATCGGTGCTTGTAAAAAAAATATTATCTTGTATGGTTTAAGTCCCGGTACACCTGTGCGGCATGAAGATTACAATGTATCGGTTTATTTTTTTTCTTCCGTGGCTTTGGCAATATTTGGTCACGGCCTATTGCACAAGATGATTTTTGACCAAAACAGTAACTGGAACTTCATTCAACTGTTTGGTTAGACCTTGACATGTATCTGATAATGGTAATGAGCCTCAAGGCAGACTTAACAGGGTAATAGTATGGGCAGAAGTATATTTAGAATCTTAGTATGGATGATGACGAACTGCTCTTCCATCATCTACTGCTTAACTTCCAATCTTGGAAGTAAACAAAATAATTGCCAAATCATCAGTGTTCTTGAGTAAACTTTTGAAAAGCATATGGACCTTCCCACAGGATACCTCATACTAGGACTGGACGTAAACTAACCAGCATTTATTTAACTGTTTTTTTTTCAATTTTCATTACAAAAATACCACTTCTAAGCACACTGTGTAGTCCTTGATCGTCTACTATTCAGCGTTCTCTAAGAGCAAATAGATCTGTAATGCTCTCATATTTTTATATTTCTGTTGCATCATGTATGACTGAAACGTCTTGGTTGTTCGTTTAAAATGTATGGCTTCTACAAGAGATTAAAAAAGGTTGTGAAGTGGATTACAATATACACCCTGTATAAGTCGTTTAAGAGGCTCGCACATGCCTAAAAGCTCATACATCACGTTTTTTCTTTGGTTCTAGGCGAACCGCGAAAAAATAAGACCACATAGTACGCGCATCAACGCCGGCCTTCTCGAACGCCGGAAAAAAGTCGAGATCGTCTCCAAATATGGGTACCCGGTCGCATAAATATCCTTTCAACGTTCCTTAGGCTTTTCCCGGGAATTTTGTCAAGATTCGAGGGGGGTACACAAAGCGCTAAGCCGATTTTACCTTAGTCTTGGTCGTTTTCTGATTTCTTCTTCTCTTTGAACGCTTTGCCTCGCATAAAAAATGAAACGAGCCAAGTCGTTTTAGTTATGAGACCCAAATATCAATTTGCCCCATTGTTGCGGGATTTAACTCCGCAATTTATTGAAGCGACTGCTCTAACTGGATCTAATGAGACTCTTGTACAGCATGATCAAAAGAAAAAAAAAGGTGAAAGAAACGCGCAGCGATTTAAAAACAAGTTTAAGAAGCAAACATTTATTAACTTGTACCATGTGTCCCAGTTTAGCTATAGTTGTAGAATATCACCTTTACTATTAAACGTACAATCGCAGGTTCCACAAATATTACTTCTACTAAGTCTTGTTAGGTGATCTTGTACCTTCTAGCGTCCAGTGGATTCTACCCAGTACTACTGCATCTGTAAATCATCTGCATCTTTCTTTAACCAGTTTCGCTCTGGTTGTTGGAGACGAATTCTGTTGTCCTGATGACTGTAGGTCTAACTTTGGTTTTCAGGTTTCACATTTGCCGCATTTCTATCTGAAAGTCGTTGAATTGCCTCTATTATAGATGTCTTCTCTTTTTATTCTTTATCACGAGATCAGGCTATGGTTAGCTGTAACCTTTCTATCTGTGGGTCTCTGAGTCTACCGTAGGATTCTGGTATCTCTATTACAAGAGCGTTGTGATCATATCACTTCTCATTCACTTGTATGTTTTAGTTGAGCTCTAGACTCATTTTTACTCTAAGTAGTCACGACAACAAAATCTCTTATATCTTCATTGGTAGTTAAGTTACAGTTATGACAGCCATAAACAAAGTTGAATACTTACTAATTATTGACGGAACTCCGTTAAAATAGTTTTGATTGGAGTATTGGGTCCAGAGTTATGGCAATTTGAATTTTTCTTCATGTCAGCACACCCTTACTGGATCTGTGTCAGAGCTTGTGATTGAAAACTTTTGATCTATTGAAGATAGAATAATAAAGTAAACTTTACTTAATTGACCATAATCTGTCCTACAATATTGATAAAACTCAATAAAGCTCTAAACTCATTGCCATTAAAGATATCTAAGTTGCTAGACAAAAGACTGTCCTGTTCCAAGTAGTGACGACCTCAAAATGTCTTATATCTTACTTGGTAGTTGAGTTGAATTCATAAGAGTTATAAGTAAAGTTGATGGCTCAGTAATTACCTACTGAATTCCGTTAGAGTTATTATTATTGAATTATTGGTTCCAGAGTTATGGCAATTTGAAATTTTCTTCATATTTGCACATCCTTACTGGCTCTGGGTCAGAGCTTGTTCAGAGATATGAACATTTGAATTTTGCCTAACGTTAGTAGACTCTCTCCGGGGCAGGCTTAGAGTTTTCAGTTGATAACTTGAAATGATCTATTAAAGATTCATAAGTTATCACCCTAAGTTATAAGCTACATGAGTTCATGGTGCTTCATTAGTGTATTGTGCCTTTTTAGATAGGTGTCCAAATATAAGACATGCCCACGTCTGTTTGTCTGTGTCTGGCCATACATCCGTCATCCGTTTGGTCCTATTTACTCTATTTATTGTTTTAGCTGCTGTTTTTTTTCACTTATTTTGTTTCGGATTTTCGTGGATTTCGCCGAAGATGAGGACTGTATCATCTTCGGTGAAATCAGTTGTCGTTATTGGTTAGCCTTTGTCTATAGGCCAGGCCTAGGTACCTGTATAGTCGTTAAGCTTTAGTTAGATATTTGTTGAGTCCTTTTTTGGTAATACTGTGGGGGTACTGGGGAACTAATTTCCTTGTTTGGGAGTATAGTTCTCGTATTTCACCCATGGTCCATCTGAATATTTTAACACTGCACTGAATTACATGGTGTAATGGATTACACTAATGATTAACTACATCATTTTCGTCCAAGCCAAGATACTTGTAGACATCTGTTTGGTCTAGGAATATGATTGTTGTAGTATTATCTTCTATGGAATGTTTTGCACAGAGTATGTTTTTGATAAATGAAGTCCAAATTCCAAGTCTAAATGCCATTTTGATAGGGTCACTGAAGTTTTTGATCTACACATAGATTACACAGGCAAGAAACTAGCTTCAAGTAAGCTAGGTGTAGCATATGGTTTACTTTGCTTGTGTCTACACGTTGCGCCTCAGGACGAGCAAAACAAGAGAGTTCCTCTACTTGATAAATATTGCTTATTATTTGATGACCATATTGTTCTTGCTACTGCTATTATTGCTGTTGTTCTGGCCTCATTGTGCGTTATTGTTGACAATGTTGCCTTTATTTGATTCTTGCATTAGGTAGAGGTGTAGGATTTGTTTCTCTGGAGTCTTTATGCAGCATCTAACTTTTAAGCAAGTGGTCTTCTTTTCTGTTCAAAAATGCAAATATTCTTTTCGCCTGAAATTTTTGTTCAAATTGGTTTGGAACCAAATCAAGCTGTGTCAAAAATATTCGGGCAGAATATAAAGGAGTTCTTACGATAATTTGTTGAATGATGGTACTTTAAACTTTTCATTTAAATCAGTCTCCATAGTATTCATTATAATTTATAATAATTTTATTCGTCAAGATGCTAATCTCCAAAACATTTCGGACACTTCCTACTCACTTAATAACAATCGTGTGTCTCCGTTTATTGTCATTCTCATTTTTTTCTACTCAGCTTAATACAAAACAAATTACACCGGCCGTCCATTCTATACCATTTAAACCGGGTAGATTAGATCGGAGATCGCGGATCACGTGTCATAATAAATGACTATTACTTTCATGGTCCTGTTGTATGAAAAAAAAATGAGTCCGCTCGTTTTTTGTTTAACCAAGATCGGTATCGGTACGGCTCATTTGGCATCGGCCAAAATTTATAAACCAGTTCTTTTGGGTTTGCAGATGACGATAATGATAATTTGGCCTTTTGTCTCGAGAGAGGCAATCCACCAAAATGTAAACAGGTGCATACGAAATTCGCTTTTTGCATACAAATCTGGGAGTTTTTGGAATGGACCATGTTATAAATGTCTCCATTTTCTAGTGTAAGTGGTTACGAAATGTCTTTTTTTTGCTCCAAACTGGCTGACTTCTTATAACATAGATTGTTTTCTGAATTTTCAATTAAAATCAGCCTTGGTTCCTAATACCCTTGACGATAGATTAAGTGTATTTGCTGAAAAAAAGAAGCATATGAAATTGACTTTTGACATTGAAAATGTTTGTTCGGAGGACCTCTCACTAAAACTGACTATGTGGATACTTACTTCATGTCATAAATTTAATAGATTTTTATTTGCTTTTCAGATTAATCTTGCACTGTTAAATTATCATAAGCTTTTTGCACAACAGCTGATTTCTCTCTAGCAAATGAGCAGAGTTCCAGCATGTTCTCTATGAATCAACTACGTCTAAAAAAATATAAAACTCTTAGGGTAGATTCGAGCTCTAATGAAGGATGCATATTGGAGAAATCACGAAAAAGCTAACTGAGGGCTTATTTCTTATATATGGTATTGGCAAATACACTGTATTACATTCTACTATTTATTTTCACACAATTTTTTCGTCTTATGTAAGTTTCCTTAAGATGAAGCACTGGCCTCAGGTATCAACAGTTTCATCTTAATTAATTTACTCAACAAAGTCTCAAAATAATTAATTATAGTTGAAAATTAGAGCCTGAGTCAAATATTTGACTTGATGAAAATCGAAATAAATAACTGAAAATGTTAATGATTACCAGAAATGTTAATGAAGAGGTTACAGATGACAACTAAAATAATACAAGTATTCAGAAACCCACCGTCCAGGAATGCCTAAATAATCTCAAATACACTGTTAAAAAAATATTGTGAAGTTACACATTAAGTCATTCGCAACTATAGGCTCAATATACTGTAATGATATTGTAAACACCAAGAAACCAGCTGATTGTACACTACACGACATATGGGAGTTTAAGCGAGAATCTTCCGGAACATCGTTTTACCGAGTATATAAGGAGCCGATAGTAGTCAATGGTCAGTTCAGTGAAGTTCGAAATATTGGCGCGAGATTTAAATAGTTGTAAATAAAACATTAAACGTAAATATCTCTAGTAGTTGTGAGTTTCGTAGTGAAGTGTGTAAATAAATTAGTTGACTATTTTCGATGGTTTTAATTCACACCTAACGAATGGGAAAAATGCTGAAATACGTGTTAAATTATATTTAAATTTTCTTTTGTTTAAATCCACCCTTCTGGATGTCGATGCATGGATCTCTTTGAGTGAATTATAAATATACACTCCCGGTAAAATTCTTTCTTAAGTACCGAGATACCATTCATGAGAACATCTCTAATGAGGAATCACTATCATTTAAAGTCGAGCTTAAACGGTTTTTCGAGACACACAAAGACGAACAACGGTGTGTAAAAACTAATTAGATCTAAGCCACAATGAGTGAATACACACATTCATAACGTAGTTTATTTGCATCATAAAAAAATAATAGACTAGAAAAGGAACAATAAGAAATAAAACGGCTAGACAAAGGATCTCATCATTTTCTAACTGGATAAAAATGAACGTAGATATTAATAAAGTCAGTGGCGGAACATAGGTGATTGAATACGAGAATAATGGACTGTGAAGGACTTAATAATATATGCAGGAAGTGTACACCCAGTTGGCTTTCATTCTAAAGACCCCAAAATCATGTTAGTTTCTTCGCATTAAAACCTCTTGTGGAAATTATAACAGTTTTAAGGTAAACAACATTTCGTAAGTAGATTATGACTTATTGATGACTTCTATAAATAATCCGAAACCTGTTCGTTTACGATTGTAATGTTCCAATTTTTAAGACTCTTAATACCGCATGTTGTCAATATTTATGCCCCATTATATTGCAACACCTTGTGAGCCATTTTATTACCTTAATTGGTATGATGTATTGGCACAGATTTAGGGCAGGCATTTAAACGCGAAAAAAAAACAATAATTCCTTATTTTCCATATGTATACTACCCAAGAAAGCAATATCAATAAAATAATCCTCTGCGGTATGAATAATTATATCGGTAAAAAAATTCATATCTATCTATGGGTATACAGAGGCGTAATGCCATGACCTGTAGATATTAAAGAGTAATAACCTCACAAGCATAATTTGTATATCCAACAATAACTGGGATGGATCGAATCGAACATATACTATCATAGATAGCAGTTTTTTTTCATTTATCTTCTCAGCGGCGTGCATGTAAGATCAGACATATTTTTAAAGGTTTAAAAGTAATCGGTTTATAATAAAAAGATTCTGTAAATAACTGCAGTAATGTAATATTATCTAGCATTCATTTAGGTGTGAATTAAAACACTGGATAGACCTGACAATGACCTTTGACTAGGGGATTCCTGGTCTTGTCAATGTTTTTGCAATATTTGAAAGGCCAGAACAACTACTTAAATATTACAACATTTTCTTTAATGGACTCGCCAATAGGTGGAAAAAATGTACGTTCTTCCCAGTTTTTTCATTCTCTAGTAAGTCGAGTGATGTAAGAATTCATAGGGTAGTTCCTCTTCCATGGAATTTATTTTCTTAGAAGTTTTCTCTAATATCTATAGAAACTACGTCACCTCAAATCAGCACTGGTTTTACAGCGGTTATTTTATAGGACTTGCCAAAGGCTTTTGATCGAGCCGGTGTTTGGATCTGTAGAGTTGCAGTCGCCAATTGTAACTACTAACGAAACTGCAATTACTGCGTTTAATGCCAAATACGCAAACCATCCTACTTCTCAATCAACAGTTAGTAGAATAGAGCACAAATTCATAACTTCAGGTCATGTTAGGGATTTGCCAAGATTAGGTGGTCCAAAAATTTCTGAAGAAACAAAATTAAACGTTCTGCTTTCGGTCGAAGAAAATGCAACTTCACAAATTTCAGTTGATAATAATATAGCCGGAACGTCAGTAAGACGCATCTTAAAAGCAAATGAATACCACCCTTATAAAATTAGACTAATACATGAATTAAATGAGGACGATCCTGATCGAAGAAACCAATTTTGCGAGCAAATGATAAACATCTGCAATAATAACCGTCAGTTTGTGTTACGAGTTTTGTTTTCGGATTAATGCAACTTTTTGTTTAAACGGTGTCGTAAATCGGCAAAATTGTCGGTACTGGTCAGTGTCAAATCCACACTGGGCAACTGAGGCTCATACACAGTACCGTAAATCTATTAATGTTTGGGCTGGTATCGTGGAAAATACAAACAAATACAACAGATAATTTGTGCTTTCAGCAAGACGGCGCACCGCCACATTTCTTTCGAGATGTCCGTAATTACTTGGATACAGTGTTCCCAGGAAGATGGATAGGACGAAGAGGGCCAATATAGTGGCCGGCCAGGTCACCAGACCTAAATCCCTGCGACTATTTTCTATGGGGGTACCTGAAAAGTAAAGCTTATATTGAGAAGCCAAACAACGTAGAAGATTTGAAAATAGAATTAGATATGAAATTAGACGTATATCACCCGAAATAATTGATAGTTTTTACATGAGTTTGTAAACCGTCTTGCTTTCTGCCAAGAAGTAGATGGGGGTTAGTTTGAACACTTGATACATTAATAAGAGTTGAGTTTTGAGATAAGGTGTGTTATACGAAACTTCCTTGGAATTTCGCCTTTATTTCATAAATGCAATTAAAAATATAGCATTCCATTTAAAAAAATGACCGATGACGTCATATCTTTTTTTTGTTCCACCCTGTATACAAAAATTTATGTGAAATAATGCGCAACTTAAAATAAAAATCGACGGGTCAGAGCGTTTTCAATCATGTCTCTAATTTTTATCGAATTTATGCGGAATTTTAGGCGGTCACTGTATAAACATCTAGGAATGGAAGGACGTAAAAACATTACTTACAAGTAGATGAAAAAGAAACTTACCCAAAACACATCACACAATTGCTGTGTTGCAATATAGCTTTGAAAATGGGGAGAAATCGACGCAATAAATAGAAAAACAAGAAAGCATCAGACCGACAAGATCCGAGGTAGACAGACTCTGTGTCCCAAGAAGAGATGGAGGTACTTACTAATATAGAAGTCAGTCACGAGGTTACAACTTGAGGACTAACACGACATCTAGAACTAAAACAACATGACAAGTATCTTGGAATGGTTTGCAGGAAAAAAGCGAGGAAACAACTTGAACAAGCTCCAATAGCCACATCAAGAACCATGCACAGATTCTTTAAAGGTTAACAAAGCAGATAGCTGGATGTGTCTGAAATATGGAGAACTGAAAGAGGAGAGAGACTTATCACTGCATGTCAAGAACAAGCGATCGCAACTAAGTTGAAACCTGTGAGACTGATATTTGTCTTATTCCTTTTGTTCGTTATACAGTTAGACCCAGAACAAATTATCATTCGCAAAGATTGTGAAGAAACAAAAGCAAAATAGTGCGGTTATTTCATGACCGGATCGCTTATCTTATCCACGATTTTTTACCGATACTTACACACTGTCGTCACGATCTTAGAACTCGTATTATATACCAATTTTTTTCTTTATCCATCATCAAGCCAAAGAGCGCTTGTTAAGAGCCATCTAGCCGAAAGCGATATAGAACAAAACACTTTATATTACAACACTGGCCATTCTAACTAGCCTATAATTTTTAAGTCCGGTAATTCTACGCCTGTTTAAGATAACCCAGAGATAACGTGTGGCGTAAAGAAGAGCGTATATATAGAGAGCACATTGACTTTTCATGTAATTCGAAAGGTTCATCACTTTAAATAAAGTAGCAGTTGATTTTTCCCGGAACGACCGTTTTTGATGAAGAACAATAATTAATAAAGAGGCTGTTAAACATTTTATAGGAGTTAATTTATTCGGTCCTCAATGTCAATTTAAATTTAAAAAAAATAATTTAAGGCCAATAAAACTTTATGCTTAATATAATATATGCTGGTTTTTATGGGTGCTTAAATATACATGACGGGATTTTAAAGGAGTTATTATCTAATGAGAAAAAATCCTCCTCATCCTTTTGAAGGATTTTTTTTTTTAGGAATTTTATATCTAGATGCAACAATTCCATAGTGTTGGGTAGTATAGCAGAGTCCATTTTAATATTCCAAAGCTGTATTGCAATACAGAAACTGTTAACGTTGTGATGGTTGTCAACTTATTTCTGGCCGTGAGTTTAGTCCTGAGAATTATTCTGATTCTTCTTAGGTATTCCTGGGTGTTCCTGTGCTTCGCAGTACACTACACGTAGATAAAATTACTGATTTCTGAGGTTGCATGGAGAGACAGTTGTGCAGTCCAATGGCTTCAAGATTCTTTGCGAGCTTTTTCGGGATCTCTCATATAGCACCCAATATTGGAATTATTTTGATTTTGATAATCGACTTTGTATTCTACGGATTTTTTGCAGTGTGTACTTTTCAATCTTTTCCTATTGGTTCTTTTCTATGCCAGTAGGAGAGAGGACTGCAATGTCTACTAGGGTGATAGTTTGTTGTTGTATTCTCTATCTGTTACTATTTGTCTGTCCCAGTAGATTAAATAGTTTGCATCTTCAAGGATTAGGAGATCACTAAGAAGGTGTTCTATGTTCTCAAATCCCTCACTACATATACGGCAACTTGAATTAGTGATTTTACTATCTTTAACAATATATTTGAGGCAGGAATTTGTCAGAATAACTTGATCTTGTATCGCACCTAAGAATCCTTCAGTCTCTGGCAAGATACTGCTTGATGTTAGCCATTTATCGCTTTCAATGTTATCATCATTAAGGATGTTAGGGACCTGAAAGTGAGAGTATATATATGGGGCTAGAGGGTGGCCAGAAAGAGAATAACGTGGTTGAAAAATTAAAACATTGTTCAACCAAATAACTACACAACTAATAAGTTCGAATAGTCAACATGATAGCCAAAATCTGGAACGGATAGGCACTCTTAGAAGAAGAGAAACTGGCAGTATCAGTAAAAGCTAAATAATGTCAAAATAAAATGTCAGAATAATGTTAAATGTTTCATAGTAAATTTTTTTGATTGGAATAAACACTTGGATATGCAACTGTTATTCTTACAATTAAAAAAAAACATATTTCAAACGCATTCAATTAGGGCATTTGTCGCTGAAGTTTGCATGGTTTTTGCTATTGTAACCTCTTTTATAGTAAAAATAGCATCAGAAAGCTTAGCCTAGAAACAGTGTCGTGTTACGCGATCAAATTGTAGGCCCTATAAGAAAAAAAAAAGGAAACATGTCAAATGCTATTAAAAAATCTGAATAATATCCTCTCGCATATATTATTATTTTTAGAGATACCGGATTACAACAAGTTAAAATAAGAGTGTGTCACTGACACAGATCCCCGTTCGTATATATGTATGTATATACTACGATCAGTCGGGCAAGCGAAAATATTCAAATAAGAAAAAGAACCGGCTAAGAGCGACTCAGCAAATTTTAAAACTGGCCTCTCTTAAAGATTCTCTTATCTTATTTTTATCTTATTTCGCCGTACCCGTGGCTAATCTTTGCTGAATTCGATCTTTTTGCGCCGCCTGTTTTGAGAGATACGACCTTTTAAGCAAATTTAGATTGCACGATAATAAAATTTATTATTAGCAGGAATTGAAGTAAATTAGATATAGGTGCCTTATAAACTTCCAGGTTATCTTGTAGAAAACTGCTTAGGTGCAACTAGGTTGAATCTACCTGGAGTGATTTATATAACAAATGCACATATTAAGCTTAAAGAAGTTTAACAAAATTAACAACAGAAGTCAATTATTAGGTTAATTACACTTGTTCTGATCTAGACGATAAAGTAACGTATTTTTATAGCGCTAGTGATTGCTGGTATTAATCTATTTGTACCTTTACAAAACAATCTTAATTTTCTCAGTTATTTTTTTTTCAGAAACTATTAAGCTGATATAAGAAAAAAAGAAAGCTATTAAAGGCACTCAATAAAATACATAAGGAGAATAACTCGCAACAAGTACAAATTACCAAAAAAAAGTACACAAATTCATTACCCACCATTTGTCACCCAATCTCAGATTGATATAGCGAATAATCGTCAGTTATTTTGGAAGGATGCTTGCAAGGGTATCCAAACTAGATGTCTTTTAATCCCCAAGCTAGTATACTTGCAGATTTCTTTCAATTTGTCTATGTAATTCCAGACTCCATAAGTAACTACTCAGAATATCCCCTACAACAATGATTGCTTGAAAACAATTCATGTTACATCTGACAGTGTAGTTAATAAATTGGATGTTAATAGAAGCTTATGAACGACTATGATGGGATAGGTTTTGTTTTAGCCACAAACTGCAGTTCAACATTATGCTTACCACTCGGATTATCGTGTTATTCAAAACAAGGCAAATTTTTCACTAATTGGGAAATATTAACAGTCACTTCTATATTCAATAATGGTGGTAGATCAAACACATCAAACTAGCGAACAATGTCGAAAAAATCATCACATCATCCTAGAATCATTGGTGACCGATCAGTGTAGGTTCTGGCCACGAAGAACTTGTGAAGTTAATTATTTGGTTTATTGCAATAAATTGGTAGCTAGTGTAGACAGTAATGTACATATGGATACAGTTTATTTTGATTTTTGAAAGGTATTCGACCACTCAGTCTGTCGCGAAAAGGCGGTTCCTATTAAAAGACAAATTGTTGAAATTCGACGCGAAAATGGTATACTTTGGCAATAAAAATGATGTATGGCACCTTACCTTTGGAATTTCTGGATGTGAGTGTCGCAGAGATCCCTGATTTCCTCTGGAGAACTTGACTGGATTCTGCTTGTTTCAAAGCATTCACTTAGATTAGATTTTCTTAAAAACAATGTAGACTTTTGCGGAAAAGAACTTGCGAAGAACTACTTTTTAAAAATTACTTTTTTAATATGCCTGGAGAGAGAGAGACGACTGGTGGCGCTGCAATCGCAAGACTGTTAGGTCGTCTGCGCATCCAGGTGCCAACCAAGTATTGCCAATGTATAAATATAAAAATTTAACTTTAGACGCGGGAAATAATTGTTGCAGCGACACAGTCCTTCTGACAAAGCTAGCACATTGTGATATCTACTCTTACTTTCATGGCCTCGATCATACTTGACTGCACGTGTCCAGGTGGTAAAATATTGTAGTTAGTTGGAGATATTGTAGATAGTAATATATAGGTGGATGCAGTGTACTTTGATTTTTTTAAAAGGCATTTGACCACTCAAACAAAGCTAGAACCTTACTGTCATGGCTTGGATCTTCATTTCTTCAGTTCATTGTTATGACTTAGCAGCTACTGTGGAGAGTTGCATACAAATAGATAAAGGGCAGTTTGATTTTTAAAACGCATCTGACTTTCAGTCCTTCTGACAAAGCTAGGATGTTAAAAGCAAGTTATGGCATCTAGGATCCTTTATAGACATGGTTTCGATCCTACTTGACTGAAGGTTTCCAGGTAGTAAAATTTATAAATGCAATGTTTATACCAATGTGATATTCTGGAATCCTCTGGCTCTCCTCAGAGCTCTTATCAAAGACCAATATTATTCTTAACCTTTATTGAAGATTAATTTCTTGTGTTCTAGCAATGCTCATTCTTATTTTTTGCAAAACACCAAATAGATAACACTAGATTTTGCTGCAGACATTACAACTCAAGCAGAAAAATATCATTAAACTAATAAATTGGCGTATAGTGAATAAGTCTCAAAGCTTGAGAGTAAAAAATTACCTTTACAAGTCAAAGGGAGCCTATTCTGGATAAATATTACATTGAAAATACTTCACTTGCACGTGGCACATCTGACCCTGAACTGGGATTTTTCAATCATATTGAAAACGTAATATCCAAAGCTTTCTGAATGGCTGGATTTATAATGAGGCAGTGCTGGGATTTCATAAATATGAACACTTTAAAATTCGTTTACTACGTTCTGGTTAGGGATCCTGTAGAATATGCCTGCTTAGCATGGTCCCCACTTTACAGAATTCAAATGTGGCGCCAAGAGACAGTTCAGTTAAAGTTGGAAGAACTAAGAGTTAGCAAGGAATCACTTGAATATAAAGATCAATTGGATGTTCTTGGTATGGATTCACTCGAGACTCATCGAAATAAACTGACTATGTTCTTCGGTCACAAGATACGAAATAACCAAATTGACTTTTCTGATCCAACCATTTTCTCTCAATTAAATGTTCGGAGAAACGAACCAGTAAACCATATTATTATTTTGTACAATCGATTATTATCAAGTGAATTTGAAATTAAATATCGTTGCGAATGTAATGAGTACGAGAATGAGATTCCCGCCATAGTTTCAAAATAAAAATCTGTGGCGACATCTTAAAATGATCCTCAGAACAAGACGTAAGGTCATAGGATCTGAAAAGGTAAACTATTCAAACAAACATGTGTTAAGTTTTCACTATTGTTTTAATTTAATTAATTTGGAATCTGTATTAAATCTAGACAAATATCGTCGATTTTCTAGCTCATTAAATTTTGTTTACCATATTCCAAATACACCAATTAACGTGGTAAATGTGCCATAATTAAACCAAGATAAGCGTATAGAATTTCAAACATATTAGCGTTGACCATAAAAACAGTTTTTGATAAATGGCGCTCTTCATTCGCAGATATTTTGCAGTAATTAGACGTTGAGTATCGCCACGCTAAATCTCGACTTTAAAACTGGGCCAGCGCATGCAGATTGATCTTGTGAGAAAACATTTATAGCATCGATTGTTTTCTTCTCTTTTTTTTTAAATTGTGTCAGATTTCGAAGCAAGTGTGTCACAACTTATCAATGTAGTGATATAAATATTTTCCTAATCTTAATTCCCTTAGTAAATATTTACTTATGAGTTTCGCAAAACTTATCAATATTTTTATAGTAATAGGACGTGGAAAATCGATAAAATCCTGTTGGGATTAAGATATTACGATAACAAAAATAATATTGATTTAAAAACGTAAAAACCTTTTCTGATCAAGGGCGTGGCATTTTCAATGGCCACGCCCGGCGTCCTGTCGGGCAACCAACCAGGTCGAGGTGGCCATCTTCCACCATCAACCTCAGTCACGCCCCTCGTCTCTGATCCCACTTCTGAGTCACTTTTTATCACGCCCCTCTCGTTTTCCTTCGGTGGTGATTCCCTTTCCTCTTTTAGTGGAGGAGTTTCGAAGTTTGTTCGCGGTGAAGGTCCTGTTACACTTAAGTGTCTGTAAAGCACGATTTAGTCAGATATTATTAGAGATACAAGGAATAGCTTGGAAACTTACCGAGGTCTAGGTGGTTGTGGGCTAGCGCTCCTTCCCAATTGCGGTAAGCTAGGTGAAGCTCTACCCCCTGGGAAGGTGGCGTTACGTTTATGTCTTCGAGGGAAGACAGCCAGAAGTTCTGCCCACCATCTGGCATCTTCTCGGCTCGCTGCTTTTACGAATGTTACTCGGTCTGGACTCGTGAGGGCTAATGAGTGAGGGTGGCCAGTAACCTGGAAAAAATTAAAATTTCGATTTTTGAGTGATTTCGAAAGATGCAATAGCCAACAGAGAATCAAGGATGATAAGTCGTTGTCGTGATATTGGATCAGCATGTATCAAGTCCCAATGAAGTCTGTTATTGTCATTAATCTCTAATATTGTAAGAGACATCTAAAATTTCATGTGATATGACCCTCAATTTTTCTAATGATTTATTTTCACATACTGACAATATTCTTGGGTATACCGTCATATAAGGTTGAATATTACTTCTCTTACTCTTGACCCCCTAGTTTTCTACTAAATCACCAAGTGATGGACTTCGGTTCAAAGGAGTTATGGACACAATGGATTTAGTATTTAGGAAAAGCAAGTATTTGTATTTTGTCTGGTTTCTGCAGCGTTTCCAAATCCTTCATTATTAGATCTAACTGATTAAAGGCAAATATTCCACTTCTTCCACCATTGAAATTTCTTGATAGTGGCAGCAGTGCCAAGTCCTTAAGTTTTCATCATAAGTGCTACAGTCAATTTCAAGCCACTGATTCATAAATAATGCTTTTCTGTCTGATTTCAGACATTTAATGTTAGATGTATTTCATTTCCACACATCACGTGCTTTTTCTTCTTTAGTGTATGAGAAACCTCATCACATTCCAATGAGAGGTCATAAACATAAAACTGGATACTCTAGTCAAAACTGGCGACAGAATATTCAATGGTAAATTTCTTCACTACCAAAATACCCATGTAATAACATACAACAGAGATTCATGGGCAAAGGTGTGTTAAAGAGAAAACAACAGAGTCTTCTACGCTCAATTCGTGTCGATCTGTGGTTAGTGGAAAGAGAAACGCTATCGTTTAGCTTGCGACTTAAACGCACTCAAGACCCTTGTTAGCCAGACGTGTATACTACTCACGTTCCATAAGAAATCGCATATAGAAGAGAAGTAGTACAGAAAAAAATCTAATGCAAATGAAAATATGATTCAAGCAGTAAGAAATCGAATTATGACTTTATAGGAGGTAAGAACATTATTGGAGACTATGTACCGTTATATAAGGTTGAATATTACTTCCTTTACTCTTAATTTAGTTTTTATTTAAAAAAGTGATGAAGTTGGAGATAATTCAGTTCAAAGGGGGTCATGGACAAAATGGATTTAATATGTGGGAAAAGTTGGATGGATTTAATATTTTGCCTAAATTCTGCTTTAATATAATTATTTTAGGTTATTGTGTGGCATCATAGGTTACATTTGGCAGCACTTTAATTACTCTAGTGTATATTTACTATAACCTTTTGGGTTGTAGCTGCCATACTTTCATAAAAATTTATCATTACAGGGGTACCTAATGCTTTCAGGTTTTTAATATTTCATTCGCTTCTTAGGAATTCTACAATATCTTAACTAAGACAATGAAACAACATGAAATAACTGACGTACTTATCATGTGAAAATTTAGCTGTCAGAACTATCATTTATCAGACAATTCAATAATCAGTTCTTAAGTAATTTGTCAAACAATATTATCAAAGCGCCTTCTAGTGAACTTTAATTGCGGTAAGTTTGATTTTATTGTCAGTCTTAAATGATCACAGATTTCTTTCAATTTCGCAAAATATCCTTAGATAATCCAATTATCATCATTTCTGGTCATCTAAAAAATCAACTGTCATCTGTCAAACAAGACTTGGACTCGTCCAATATTTCTCAATATTTTAACTATAAATGTATACTCTGTAGCATGTTTATCCTATACCTATATCAGATTCGATGCTTTACACATATCTTGCAAAATTTCGCATGAAATTAGAAAACCTGTCTGGACCCTATCGCCCATTGTCTCCATTCGATAGAGATTTCAGAGTTCAAAATCAAATTCAATTCAAAGTTTTATTATCCAACAGGAAGCAAATCTTAATAAGTAAATATTGACAGGTAATGCAATAAATTCAGTTATGTAACAAATAACAAGATATAATTCACTAACTGGTATAATAACTAATAGTAGGTAGTACATTAAATCTTTATAAGTAAGTAACAATCGAATTTTATATGAAAGAACAGACTTGAAATTACGATTGAAGCTCTTTCTTGGTTACATTTCTGAAGATTAAGTAAGAGTCTGCTAACTTCACACTATTTATAAATTATTTCAAGATCTGCTTACAGCTGCAGTCATAGTATGGTAATAGTAAGTAGAAACTTACTGCCAATACTTGCGGAAATGTCATTAATAAAAATAAAAATTAAGCAGGATTGCTTCCCTAAAGAGCACCATTTAAGGTAAAGTATCTGAATCCAATGACCCCTAGAAAATGAATAAAGAATGCCCAACTACTACCACAAAGTACCAAGTTTGCCAAGTTAATGTTCTCCTAGCCAAAAGTTATAACATTCAAAAAATAGACTGAAACTTATGGTTGGTTTCATTGTCAGACCCGCTACCAATCTTCTACAACCGTCACTGATCAGAATCAAATTCATTCAGAGTTTTTTACAAGAAAAAATTGGTCATTAATTAGAAAAATACAAATTATCCAAATTCCAAACAATTATGTTAATTTAGTTAAAAATCTGGCAGTAGTTACTAAAACCTTTATGGAAACCTATACTTACTTGTTCGGCTCCAGTAACTTCCAATACTTTCGACATATCCACTGATCCCTGAGGAATGGTGTCGGGCTGAAAAGAAACGTTCTTAGATTAACTAGACATTCTTGAAATAAAAGTACAGAAAATCCAGTGTGTGGCTTATAGAGAAAAACAAACTAATAATAATTAATTCGTTTTTTTTTTGCGCATTGACATAAGAAAGTAGCGAATAATAACATTACGAAACCCTAGTGATTATTTCAAGCATTCGTCGAGTGGAAACCCGAGCAGCATAACCAATTAAAATTTTCTGAATAAAAGTGCAGCGGCGCATTTTTTCTGTACAACCGGCCATTTTCGAGCATGTCACTTTTACTTCCGAATAAGAAACTGCGACGACAACTTCTACTTTTCCTTTCGACGAAAATATTATTGTGTTTTATTTACTTTAGGTAAAAGATTTGCTTCCTTCCTTGATAGGCGTTCCTTAAACAAAAATAAACCGTAATTGAATTTGTTTGCTTACAAACGGCAGTGACATAACCAGCTCGATGTATTTTCTTATTTACATACTATTTTTATAATGCAGTGCAACCTTTCACATAGAAGTTTTGTGAAGCACAAACTAAAATATACTTGCAAGAACAAAACCTATAAAACTAAAGAAAATATATGGAAATAATTATATATTGTAGGTCAAATTATAAACAGTTTGTTTAGTGTGGTTTATGTTCCAAGCCACTGGTTTTCTTGTGCGAAACTGACCAGTTATGAATTGTTATATTAAATATCATATTTTTATTCATGACTCATTATTTTCCCATGAATTAAATTTAATTTGTATATAAGTACGTCCTCGCTTTTAAATCTGGGACTAAGGATAATAGTTGAATCAAGAGAAGCCTATTGAGGAACTCCCAATAAAATTTTAAAAGCTTAATTCTACAAGCACCTTAAGTTTTTGAGAAATTGCTTCTGAACTCGTCACCATTTGCGACTACGAATAACAACTAAACACACCACGACTCTAGAAGCATTTCTTTCTAAAGAGTTCTACTTCTTTAATTAGGAAGCTTTCTATATCAGAAAATATCGTGTAATTAGGCATTATTTAACACTCTTTAACATTCTAAATAAAAGAAAACATTTTTCGTTATCTTCAAAACTGACAAACAAATTCAATTTCTTGTGCACTAAGCTAAAATTGTGACGTCACAGTACACAAAACGCAACAAAAATCGCCTCGCAACGGCTAAGAATTGCACTGAATTAAGCGGACGCTTGTTTTGAGATAAAAGGAGTTGTGTATTGTGACGTCATCGAGTAACCGCGGCATCTCAGACTTTGGAAGGCAATAACTTTTTTATTTTTAAAGATCATTATAAGAAAAAATTGAAAAGGGTGCTAATTAGCAATATTTACTTTTTTCTTGAAATTTATACTTTCTAGTTGCTCCATATTTTAAGGGAAAAAAAAAGACATCCAGGGAGTGGACTTGGACTTATTGGAGGTTATTATTTGAATCAAATTATTGAAAAAGCTAGTAAAAGAATGTAATTCAAGATCCGCACACTTTTATACAAGTCGTCCGCAAAGAGCAAAATCTTAGATAAAAATTGATCACCAATACCGTTCTTGAAGAGATTGAATAATAAGGGTGAGCAATGGCCGTTTTGAGGCATAACCATTGAAGAGACCTCAATAATCTTAGATAGATAATTAAAAAGCTTCACTTCACCCTTTAAAAAGCTGATCGCTTGGTTAATCCCAAACTAAACCGCAATTAATTGTGTCAAAAGCTCTGGAGGAATCAGTATACTTGGAATACACTTGTTTTTTGCTCTCCCAAACCTTCAGCAGATATATTTCGTACTGCAACAAATTAGTAACTGTGGATCTACCAATTGTGAATCCGTGTTGCTCTGCAGACAATAATCCTCCATACTGCCAATTGAATTGATTCATGAGCTGATCAAAGAATTTTGGAATAGCTGACTGTTTAGAGATACCATGATAGTTCTTGTGTATCACCTGACTTATTAATAGGGGTGATATAACTATGTTTACATAAGTCCAAAAAATCATAAGATGCCAAGGAGAAATTTAACAGAACATGCAAATGGTAAATTAGTTGGTATTGGCAAATTATTCGGACCTAATGATCATGAATTCTGTAGATGGCTAGATAAATATCTTCAGATAGCGAACAGGTCAGCAATGATATAAATTATCTGCAGATTGATCACAAAGATGTATGTGGTTGGGTACATTTTCTCTTATCATTAATAAATCTCCACAAATTCGAAGAATTTTTTCTAATATTTATACCACATCAGTTATATAATTTGTATAATACTATTGTGTTTCTCTTTTACACTCGGCCCCGAGATGAGTAAACAACAAATAATCATCATTAGTTTTTGTTTGGAGATATTTTTTATGACTAGACTTTTATCACGTTTTCTTCAGGGATCCTTTGTCAGTTCTTTATTTATTAGACGTGAAATTCATTTTGCTAGATGTTACGCAAATCTATACTAAGTATAAGGAAACTGAATACTTTAGTTATGAAGATCTTAAGCTCTCATGTAATTTTTCATTTCTGAGGAACACATATTTTGCAACAAAATGAATTTTCTGAACGGTAATTTGAACATATATTACTTCATCTGTTCTCTCTCAACCAAAGCCAACATTAAGTAGTTTCAAATCTAACGATGCTATTGAAGATTTAGAGTCTGAATTTAGTATCTTGTTGGGTCCAGAGCAACAAAATTTGAGGAATGTTGACTGCCTCATTTTGAAAATAGTCAGAATACCCATAACCACTATAGACCAAAATTGATTATGACTATGACAGCGATGACATTCAAATGAACAGAAATGACATCACTAGTAAAATTGTTCATGAAAACACTAAAATCCCAAAACAGTTACACACTATAGCAAAAAAACTGTTAGATCTAACTTCAGAACTACAAAAATGAGGTTACTATAGAAATCACTTCTTTAGACCAAACTTTTCTAAATAGAGTTTCTCCTAGCTCTACTGTACAACCTATAAACCACTAGACACAACCTATAGATCGATTTTCTCATGGTGCGCTTGGTGATAAACCAAAAATGGTACTATTATCAAATTCCTATTAGCCGCATATAGTATGGGTATCCGAAGGTATTCTCTATAGTCCTATAACGACCGCGGCATACCGACGTAACGAACAACAAAATGAATGAAACCGCGATGCACATATCGGCAGCCAATGCGGATGTGTTTGGTGTACTCTCGTTTTTCTTTCTATATAGAAGACCAGAGATAGAAGATGATGATTTTCGAAGATAATCAACTTCGGCGGGAAGATAGCGGCGGCAAGCGGAAGCACTTGAGAAGTTATTATAACGACAACCTGCCGATATATATGCGTGTTGCTTTTAATGATCTCGTTGTTGGGGAAATGTATATGGTTAGTAGCGGCTTATTATTTTTTATTAAGGGCCATTATGTGAATGGACATACGATATTATGATTTATTATATTAAAAATGAAAAGAAAAACATGGATACAGTTCATGAGATGATTGTATTGCACAGAATATGGACCTTCCTGAATGCAGGGTATGGTCCCTGATTCCTTTTTGCATGGATTACAGATCAGGTCTTCATTGTAGGTATATACGAGTTCTATTAAAATGTCCTTTAAGTGCCACGTGTACAGTTCAAAATTGTTCTTATCCCTATAATTGTTCTTAGGTTATCTCTGATTGTTAAAAGGTTAATTTGTTTCTAGTAAACTGTCGTATTTATGACTTAGGTCCGTATTCCTCTGTGTGTGGTACTGTGTGACACCCACAATGCTGGCAAGACTAACAAACCCTCTTCTAATAAGTTCATTCTCTTTCTCATTTCCTGCTACACCGCTGTGTCCCGATACCCACAGAAGCTTTTCATTGTTAGGATTTTCTAACTTCTTTAGTTTCAACATGTAGTTTCATACAATATTCGATATGAATTTTCTCTTTGCAAGTGTCTTCCAGATTCCGTCAGTCCAGTCCTTAAATATACTGTTATGTCTAAGGGATTATGTTTATTACCATTGTCGGGGCTAAATCTTTAGTTCTGTTGACCATGTTAGACTAAGAATTTTAAAAACCTCTAAAGTATTCCCAAGGAGATACATCTTTAAATAATCTGCTCCAGCATTAATTTAGACCATTTAACTTCTAGAAATGCCGGCCCCGACATCACCAAGGAAACACTCAGACAAAACAAAATACTTGCAGAATACACTGGACTTCCTTGGAGGGAGTAAAGGACCTTTTAGAGGTTTATCTTTATAAATACTACTTTTATTTAATTCAAGGGTATGTTATACGTCCAGGACAGAGGATTTCCGATGGGTTCGTCATAATCTTCAGTGGAGTATATACATGGAGTGGAGCGATGAGCATGCTATAGACATAGCTCAATACAAACGCAAGATGTGGGTTTAATATGATGTTAGATTTAAAAATTTGAAACAAAAGCGATACTTCAAAGAGCAATTTATCAATGGGATCTAGATCAAAGTCCTTAAGATATCTCTATCAATATGATCGTCATATTTTAATTCTTCCAGGCAGTTGAAACTTGAAATTCCTGGACTGCCTAGAGAAAATAAATAATTTTGTTAGTTCCTTTGTCATCCAGAACTTTAGGAAAACCTAATAAAATTATTTCAGCAATATATCAATATGATCTAGATCAAACCCCTTAAGTTGCCTCTAACAATATAATCGTCATATTTTAATTCTTCCAGGCAGTTGAAACCTTGAATTCCTGGACTGCCTGGAAGAATTTAATAATTTCGTTAGCTCCTTTATTATCCAGAACTCCAGGAAACTCTAATATAATTATTTCTCAAATTAATCAATTTATCAATCTAGACCAAACTCTTAAAGTCATCTCTAACAATCTAGTTGTCATATTTTTATTCTTCCAGGCAGTTGACACCTAGAATTCCTGGACTGCCTAGAATAAATAAATAATTTTGTTAGTTCCTTTGTTATCCAGAACTTCAGGAAAATCTAATATAATTATTTTGGCAATTTATCAATGTGTCAATCTATTAATCAATTTATCAATCTACACCAAACCCCTTAAGTCGTCTTTAACAATTTAGTTGTCATATTTTAATTCTTCCAGGCAGTTGAAACTTGGAATCCCTGGACTGCCTGGAAAAAATAAATAATTTCTTTACTTCCTTACTTGTCCAGAGCTTTAGGAAGACTTAATATTTCAGCAATTTATCAATATGTTCTAGACTAAACCACTTAAGTCGTCTCCAACATTTGAATAGTCATATTTTAATTCTTCCAGGAAGTTAAAACCTGGAATCCCTGGACTGCCTGGAAGAAATAAATAATTTCATTAACTTCAGAACTTGAGAAAACCAGTTCAAATAATTAAATTTCTGAAGAGTGTCTTCTGAAGTACATTAATAACATTAAGTCAAGCATTAAGTTCACGAATGAGTTGGAAACTTAGCACTGCCCTTTTAAGATGTCTACACTGCAACTTCAATCATCCTGGTTCAACAAAGGTGGGGGATATTAAAACCTATTCTAGTATGGAGAATTCTTTATGATTATTTACTATATCCGTATCAAATCCAAAAAGTCCAGGGCTTACTTCCTTGGAATTTTCCATTACAAATAAATTTCTGTAAATGGTTTCTTCAAATGGTTGCCGAAAATCCCCACCCAACCCAACCCATCACCAAGAGCAATTTTCTGTAAATGTATGGGCTGGAATTATTGGTTATTATTTAATTGGGTCTTTTTTTTCTACAAAGTAGATTGAACGGAAATAATGATCGCTAGTTTCTTGAACAGGACTTACCAACCTTGCTAGACGACGTCCCTATTTTCACCCGACATCGTATGTGGTTTATGCATGATAGTGCACCTGCCTACTTCAGTCACCAAGTACGAGAATCTTTAAATCAACATTAAAATAATCGTTGGATAGGAGGATCACACTCGTGGCCACCTAGATCCCCAGATCTAAACAGTCTCGATTTTTTTCTATAGGGAGATCTTAAGACGTTGGTTTACAGCACTCCAGTATATACCAAAGTGGAGTTAAGAAACCGCCTAATAGCTTGTTGTGACACTATCAGAATTACTTCAGGCATTTGTCAAAGGGTACGAAACTCAATGATGAGAAGAGATAAAACATGCATAATGGCCGATGGTGGTCACTTTCAAGAGCTAATCTAAACTCTTCTCATTTTGGTTCACGTATTGCTCTTTTAATTTAATGGTAAAATAATGTATGTACATATGTTTATAAAATAAATAACTTAATTTTTTTTACTAATAAATTGACCATGCATAAAAATTTTCCTTTTTTGCACGGAAATCGAATATCGGACGAAATAAGGCAAGAAATCAAATTTACCCTAAAATGAATGGGGATTATAAAAACAGTTTTTATTTTATGGAAAAGCAGTGTGTACATAATATTTTTCAAAAATATTTAGTCTACGTTCTTGCCCGAACGTCACTGGTTAAACTCTAAAAAAATCTTTTACATCAAAAAATGGCTGTTAATACTCAGAGGGTGTGTGCTAAATTTCATAAACATATCTAGAAAGTTATTAATAAATTTTTATTAACTGTAGCTCCAAACTTAAGGGTTTTAGGACAATTACCTTCATCAAAGGATCAGCATCTTATTATGTATCAGAGATATTTTAATAAAGAATTACAATATTTTAACTAAATTGTCTTAAATCTTTAATTTTGAAATATTCCAAATCAAGGGTCAATTTTTTTTTGGGAAAGTTTTGAGCCCACCTAAGTACTTTCTAAATATAAATATTCAATGAATAATAAGTAAGTATTAATATATAAGTATTCCTCTGAAAACCCCTGTCCCATCAATAAATATCAATAATTCCGACCATAAAATTCAACAAATCACTCAAATTGGATTTCGATAATTTACTAATACCGAAAAATACAAAAAAAGATCAATGACCGCCGGGCTTGAATATATATATCCGATATCGCAATCGCAAATAGAAATCTGACATATCATAGCGAGCGAACCAGACATAATTTCTTATAATCGCTTACGCACCGGCAATAAATCAACATTTTTCCGTACGGTTTTTCAGGTTTTTTTTTTGCTATCAGTTAAAGATCGATAGGATCAGCAAGGCGGTACAAGAAGCGGTTCGTTCGCACTTTCACTTAAATCGTTCAAAAAGGCAAAAATTCTGACGCGGCGATTGGGTGGTACGAAAGTTATCTGTATGGGCATATTTTATTAGTTAA